>NC_059158.1:55369278-55994278 GCF_019923935.1 Bubalus bubalis
ACCAACTGACGTCATTACTGTGACTTTACAGTAAACACGATCATGTTACTCCTCTGACTTCCTTTTTTTTTTCCAAACTTATATTGGTTACTCTAGCTCTTTTGACTTTGTACACAGTTTTTATAATAAGCTTGCATGTATCTATAAATAATCCTATCTGAATATTTATTGGTACTATATTTAATTTGTAAGTCAATTTGGGGAGAAATGGCATCTTTATGCCATTACACCTTTCAATCCATAAACATGGTATAATTCCCCAGTTATTTACAAATAAAGAAATCAGAGGGATTTTTCATCACTATGTGGTCATCATTAGCATTCAGATTCCCTACAAGTTTGGTTAGACTTATACCAAAGAATTATATTGTTGAAATTATTGTAAGTGGCATAAGTATTTACATTTATTTTCCAATTGTTCATCTCAGATAAACAAAAATAAGGTTGATTTTGTGTGTGACTTTTGAAAACAACATTGCCAATCCCATTTTTTTTAATTCTAGAAAGGGTTTTGAGAATTCTTTGTCAATTAGTTGAGACTGTCAATTAGTTGAGACTGTCAATTAGTTGAGATTTTCTTCACGATCATATCATCTGAGTGTAGAAATAGGCTTATTTCTTCCATTCCAACCTATACACCTGTGTTTGTTTCTCTTTTCTTATTGTAGTAATTTAATTCCTGTTCATTATTGATAGGAATAGTGAGTCCTGCTTTGTTCCTAATGTGGAAGACAAAGTATTTCATGTCATCATTAAAACACTGACAGTTGAAGGTTTTAAGTAGAGTCCCTTTATCAGGTTGAGAAAGTTTCTATCTATCGTTAGTTTCCTTAGAGTTTGTATCATTAACAGGTGTTTTTTGTCCAGCATGTATGCTGGCACTGATATGACATTATGCATTCCTTTTTCAGACTGTTAATGTTATGGATTATATATTTTATAATATTGAACCAGCCTTGAATTCAGTGGATAAAGCCCTACTTGTACATGACATTATTCTTTTATATATTTCTGAGCATTTGTTAATATTTTTATTTTAATTAGAGGATAATTACTTTATAATATTGTGATGGTTTCACCAGACATCAGTATGAATCAGCCATAGGTATACATGTGTCCCCTCACCATTGCAGGTATATTCTTTTCCAGCTGAGTACCAGAGAAGTTGATTGATATAACTGGACATATATTCATCATGTTCATTACTATTTGTTATGTCTGCATTATTTATTGATTATTTTCTTATTTTTCCCACCTTCTCTGGTTTTAAGTGAGTATGTTAGACGATCTCTTCTTATAGCATATCAGTTATACTTTAAAAAAATTTAGTGGTTGTCTAGAGTGTAAAATATACATTTTTAAACTAATTCAAGTCCACTTTCAAACAACATTATGCCACTTTATATGTCATGCAGGTATTTTCCAACAAAGTATTCCTAGCTTCTTCCCCCCCACCCCCCATTATGGCATAGCCTTCATTCATTTCACTTTTCACATCTTATAATTGCCTAATATGTTATTATAACTTAAAAAAAATCTTCAATTCAATTTAAGATAAAAAATATTTTACCTTTATTTATTTATTTTCCAACACTCTTCTTTTCTTTATGTGGCTTTATAAAGTTTCTGGTCTATATCATGTGTCAGAAGAGCATGTGTCAGCATTTCTTGCAGGGTAGATTGAGGTCCTTCAGTTTTTGTTTTTCCTTAATTATGAAGAACAATTCTGCTGGATATAGAATTTTAAGTTGTGGGTATCTTTTTAAAATTTTTAATTGGAGGGTAATTGCTTTACAAATTTGTGTTGGTTTCTGGTACAACAATGTGAATTATATATATATATATATATAATATATATATATATATATATATATATATACCTAATTCACACATATATACACATACCATATATATACACATACCATACCTCAGAAGCCTCCCCCAAACCCCTATCCCACCTTTTAAGTCATCACAGAGCACCAGGCTGGGCTCCCTGTGTTATATAGCAACTCCATATTACCTATCTATTGTGCACATGGTAATGTGTGTTTATATATATATAAATATATATATATATATACACACACACACACATACATACATATATACAATGCTGCTCTTTCAAATCATCCCACACTCCCCTTTCCCTGCTGCATCCACAAGTCTGTTCTCTATGTCTGCATCTCTATTTCTGCCATGCAAATGGGTTCATCAGTACCATTTTTTTTCTAGATTCCATATATATGCATTCATATAGTATATTTGTTTTTATCTTTCTAACTTACTTCACTCTGTATAACAGGCTCTAGGTTCATTCATCTCAGTTCAACTGACTCACATGCATTCCTTTTTAATGGCCAAGTAATATTCCATTGTATATATGGACCACATAAGTTGTGGATATTTTCTTTCAACATTTTAAATATTTTACTTCACTCTTCTAAAAAAGTCCAATGTACTCTTATATTACCTAGTTCTAAATCATTCCCCACTCAGTCCTAAGTCAAGATTTTCTTTTTGTCTTTGGCTTCTAACAGCTGGAATATTATATGCCTAGATGGACATCTGTCTTAGTGTTCTCTGGGCTTCCTGGGGTCTGTGCTTAGGTAACTTCCATTGATTTTGGATAGTTCTCATTCATTACTACCTTAAATATTTATTCTACTTCAACATTCTCTTCTCTTTCTGACATTCCAACTTTGCATAAGCTACACATTTGGAAATTTTCTCACTAATCTTAGATGTTCTGCTTTTTATTGTCATTGTTATTTTTATATTTGCATTTCAGTTTGGGAATTTCTATTGACCTGTCTTCAAAATCACTAATTTTTTTTCTCACTCTGTCTAGTCTATTATACTTATGAGACCATCAAAGACTCTTACTTATGTTTTTAATTTCTAACATTTCCTTTTGATTCATTTTTAGAATTTCTGTTTCTCTGCTTATACTACTCATCTGTTCTAAAACTATAGTCTTTAACATATCCATCAAAGTTCCTCTAAATCCCCTGTCTGACAACTTCAACATCTGTATTATATAATGAGTCTGCTTTTGATGATGACTTTGTCTCTTCAGACTATGTTGTTTTTGTTATTGTTATGACTTCTTACATGGTTTGTGATTTTATTTGAAAGCCAGACATCAAGTAATAGAAATGATGGAAAAGACATCTTTTATATGTGAGAATTTATGTTAAACTGGCTAGCAGTTCAGCTATGTTTAATGCTGGCTATAACTGTAGGTGCTACACACTTCAAATTCTTCCAATGTTCTTTATTTACCCCCATGTTATTAATAGCTTCATGTTTTCCAAATACTCATCCCTATAGAGTCTGTATCGTGTAACTCTTTAAGCTGTCATCCTCTTTTCTCATACTGTTGTGGTGGGAAGGCCTGGAGAGAGGAAGTGTTTTATAATCTTGTGACTAAAACCCAGTCTATAGTGGGCTGTGTCTCTAAGCTGGGACCTTCAAAAGTGCTAGCCTTTTCATTTTGTTTCATTCTTAGTTTGAATAGAAAGACTGACTCTAGGGAGCTGGAGTGTGAGAAATGCCCTTCCTCTGGCAGGATGAGACTCTGGTAAAATCTTTTCCCCTGAAAAAAAGCCGACATTAAATAGAACACTCTTGGCATATTTCACCAGGATTACTCTTTCCCTTGGGCTCCCCAGGTGGCCCAGTGGTAAAGAATCTACCTGCCAATGTAGGAGATACAGGTTCACCCATGGGTTGGGAAGATCCATTGAAGAAGGAAATGGCAGCCTGTTCCAGTGTACTTGCCTGGAAAATCCCAAGGTCAGAGGAGCATGGAAGGCTATTGTCAGTGGGATCGCAAGAGTTGGATATGACTTAGCAACTATACAACAAGTCTTTCCCTTCCCTTAACAGATTCTCTAAATTTATATTCCCAGATCCTTTCCATGAGAACATGGTGGATTCCTAGAGGTAAAATCAGCAAAAGCATGAAAGCCCACAAAAGCATTAAAACTAAAGCCCCCCAAAGTTTTTCAGTCTCACACTAGTCCACACTCAGCCTCCAGGAAATTGTCAAAATTGTCATTTAAATGAGATCGCATTCATTATGACTCCAGCAACTTCTGCTGTGGGTAAACTGATATGATCTGTGACTGGATTTACCATCTCTGCAGACAGCATGGGTCTGACTGGAGATCTCAGGGCAACCATCAGGAAATAGATGAACAGCCTTCTCTGTGGTCTTTCTTTAAGCTTTTAAAGAATATTTGTTTCAGTTCAGTTCAGTCGCTCAGTCATGTCCGACTCTTTGCAACCCCATGAATTGCAGCACACCAGGCCTCCCTGTCCATCACCAACTCCCAGAGTTCACACAAACCCATGTCCACCGCGTCGGTGATGCCATCCAACCATCTGATCCTCTGTCGTCCCCTTCTCCTCCTGCCCTCAACCATTCCCAAAATTAGGGTCTCTTCCAATGAGTCAGCTGTTTGCATCAGGTGGCCAAAGTATTGGAGTTTCAGCTTCAACATCAGTCCTTCCAATGAACACCCAGGACTGATCGCCTTTAGGATTGACTGGTTGGATCTCCTTGCAGTCCAAGGGACTCTCAAGAGTCTTCTCCAAAACCACAGTTCAAAAGCATCACTTCTTCTGCACTCAGCTTTCTTCACAGTCCAACTCTCACATCCATACGTGACTAATGGAAAAACCATAGCCTTGACGAGTTGGACCATTGTTGGCAAAGTAATGTTTCTGCTTTTTAATATGCCGTCTAGGTTGGTCATAACTTTCTTTCCAAGGAGTAAGCGTTTTTTTTTTAATTTTATGGCTACAATCACCATCTGCAGTGATTTTGGATCCCCCCAAAATAAAGTCTGACACTGTTTTCACTGTTTCCCCATCTATTTCCCATGATGTGATTGGACCGGGTGCCATGATCTTAGTTTTCTGAATGTTGAGCTTTAAGCCAACTTTTTCACTCACCTCTTTCACTTTCATCAAGAGGCTTTTTAGTTCCTCTTCACTTTCTGCCATAAAGGTGGTGTCATCTACATATCTGAGGTTATTGATATTTCTCCTGGCAATCTTGATTCTAGCTTGTGCTTCCTCCAGCCCAACGGTACTCATAATATACTCTGCATATAAATTAAATCAGCAGGGTGACAATATACATCCTTGACATGCTCCTTTTCCTATTTGGAACCAGTCTGTTGTTCTATGTCCAGTTCTAACTGTTGCTTCCAAACCTGCATATAGATTTCTTGAGAGACAGGTTGGAGTTATTAGAAAGTCACTATTCTCTATAGCAAAAAGTACAGAGTTTATGTTAAAATTTATCTGACCGCTGATTCTCAAGAGGCGGGTCAGGTGGTCTGGTATTCTCATCTCTTGAAGAATTTTCTACAGTTTATTGTGATACACACAGTCAAAGGCTTTGTCATAGTCAATAAAGCAGAAATAGATGTTTTTCTGGGACTCCTTTGCTTTTTTAATGACCCAGCAGATGTTGGCAATTTGATCTCTGGATCCTCTGCCTTTTCTAAAACCAGCTTGATCATCTGGAAGTTCATGGGTTCATGTATCGCTTAAGCCTGGCTTGGAGAATTTTGAGCATGACTTTACTAGCGTGTGAGATGAGTGCAACTGTGTGGTAGTTTGAGCATTCTTTGGCATTGCCTTTCTTTGGGATTGGAATGAAAACTGACCTTTTCCAGTCCTGTGGCCACTGCTGAGTTTTCCAAATTTGCTGGCATATTGAGTGCAGCACTTTCACAGCATCATCTTTCAGGATTTGAAATAGCTCAACCTGAATTCCATCACCTCCCCTAGCTTTGTCCATAGTGATACTTCCTAAGGCCCACTTGACTTCACATTCCAGGATGTCTGGTTCTAGGTAAATGATCACACCATCGTTATTATCTGGGTTGTGAAGATCTGTTTTGTACATCTCTTCTGTATATTCTTGCCACCTCTTCTTAATATCTTCTGCTTCTGTTATATCCCTACCATTTATGTCCTTTATTGTGCCCATCTTTGCATGAAATGTTCCCTTGGTATCTCTAATTTTCTTGAAGAGATCTCTAGTCTTTCCCATTCTGTTGTTTTCCTCTATTTCTTTGCATTGATCGCTAAGGTAGGCTTTCTTATCTCTCCTTGCTATTCTTTAGATCTCTGCATTCAGATTCTTATATCTTTCCTTTTATCCTTTGCTTTTCGCTTCTCTCCTTTTCACAGCTATTTGTAAGGCCTCCTTGGACAGCCATTTTGCTTTTTTGCATTTCTTTGTCTTGGGGATGATCTTGATTCCTGTCTCTTGTACAGTATCACAAACCTTTGTCCATAATTCATCAAGCACTCTGTCTCTCACCTTAAATCTAGTTCTCACTTCTGCTGTATAGTCATAAGGGATCTGATTTAGGTCATACCTGAATGGCCTAGTGGTTTTCTCCACTTTCTTCAATTTCAGTCTGAATTTGGCAGTAAGAACTTCACGACCCAAGCCAGTCAGCTTCCAGTCTTATTTTTGCTAACTATATAGAGCTTCTCCATCTTTGGCTTCAAAGAATATAATCCATCTGATTCTGGTGTTAACCATCTGGTGATGTCCATGTGTAGAGTCTTCTCTTGTGTGGTTGGAAGAGGGTGTTTGCTATGACCAGTGCATTGTCTTGGTAGAACTCTATTAGCCTTTGCCCTGCTTCATTCTGTACTCCAAGGCCAAATTTGCCTGTTACTCCAGGTGTTTCTTGACTTCCTACTTTTGCATTCCAGCCCCCTATAATGAAAAGGGCATCTTTCCTAGGTGTTAGTTCTGGAAGGTCTTGTAGGTCTTCATAGAACCGTTAAACTTCAGCTTCTTCAGTGTTACTGGTCGGGGCATAGACTTGGATTACTGTGATATTGAATGGTTTGCCTTGGAAATGAACAGAGATCATTCTGTCGTTTTTGAGATTGCATACAAGTACTGCATTTTGGACTCTTTTGTTGACTATGATGGCTACTCCATTTCTTCTAAGGGATTCCTGCCCACAGTAGTAGATATAATGGTCATCTGAGTTAAATTCACCCATTCCAATCCATCTTATTTCACTGATTCCTAGAATGTGGATGTTCACCTTTGTCATCTCCTGTTTGACCACTTCCAATTTGCCTTGATTCATGGACCTAACATTCCAGGTTCCTATACAATATTGCTCTTTACAGCATCGAAACCTGCTTCTATCACCAGTCCCATCCACAACTGGGTGTTGTTTTTGCTTTGGCTCCATCCCTTCATTCTTTCTGGAATTATTTCTCCACTGAATTCCAGTAGCATATTGGGCACCTACCAAGCTGCAGAGTTCATCTTTCAGTGTCCTATCATTTTGCCTTCTCATACTGTTCATGGGGTTGTCAAGGCAAGAATACTGAAGTGGTTTGCCATTCTCTTCTCCAGTGGACCACATTCTGTCAGACCTCTCCACCATGATCTGGCTGTCTTGAGTGGTCCAACGTGGCATGGCTTAATTTCATTGAATTAGACAGGGCTGTGGTTCATGTGATCAGATCCACTAGTTGTCTGTGATTGTAGTTTCAGTCTGTCTGCCCTCTGATCCCCTCTCAGTGCCTACCATCTTACTTGGGTTTCTCTTACCTTGGTCATGGGGTCTCTCTTCACGGCTGCTCCAGTAAAGTGCAGGCACTGCTCCTTACCTCTGATGCAGGGTAGCTCCTCTCAGCCACAGCCCCTGCCCTCAGGCACAGGGTAGCTCCTCTTGGCCATACTCCTGAGCCATTGCAGCCGCTGCGCTTATTTGCAGATAAATGCATTTACATTGTTAAAAAACAGAAGAGTATAAAAATGTATTTTGAAAATGTATCCATTATCTTCCTGGTTCCCACCACTGTCACTCATAGGTAACCACATTTATTCTCCTCTTATGTATCCTTCTGATTTCTTTGTTTATATACAAGGAAATTAATAGCATTTCTTAGTACTCTCCCCTGTTTAAATAAATTCAGCACACTGTGCATTCCATTCTAATGCTATTTACTCTTTTCACCTAATCAATATCTCTTGGAGGCCTTTTCATATTGATTCATTGAAAGTACCCTATTTCTTTGTGCTGCTGCAGAGATCCCATTATATAAATACACTGTCTCATACTGATAGATATTGTAGTTGTTTCCCATATTTTGCTAAAATAAACTGCTTCAATTAATAATCCTGGGCATATGTTCTCTTGAGCACACACTGCAGAGTCAAGATATATCTACCTGTACACTTGCTTAAATATTGCCAGGCTGCCCTCCATAGAGATGACACCATTTTAAAAATTCCCATTGATAACGTGTAAGCACCTTTCCCCACAGTCAGTGGTTGCAGTCTTCAGAGAGAAGCTAATCCTACCTCCCACAGTGGTGTATGTTAGATGAGGTGCTCTACTTGCCAATCTTCAGCTCATCAGCTTAACCACTACTTAGCAATTTCTTCCTGCAACTCCCAGAGGTTCATAACAGACTTGCAAAAGATCCCCCACTACTATGAATTGACAAGAAGGAGCAAAAAGCCATACTCAGAGAGGGAGGCTGACAGCATCCCACTTCTATTTTTCTTGAGTCCAGATATGAGTCAACATCACATAGCTCTTACCTCCAAACTCTGCAAGGAAGTCCAAGCCTTTTCCAGACTTTTATGAGATCCAACCCTTTATCAATCACAAAGATACCTTCTCTGAGTATTCCCACCTGCTTCTAACCTGCTATGGTACAGACAGATCCATCACTCCTACTAAGACTGTGGGGCCTTTCCAGTATGCCCTCTTGGCTTTTGCCATGTAACTACAGCTATAATCTTTTAACTAATGTTCACAGTGCACTAAGGGCTCTGTATATAAAACCTCAGTGGGGACATATAAGCATAGGGAGCAGGACAGGAAGAGAGACTATACTCTTATTTCACAAACATTAAAATTGACTTAAAAACTTAAGTTTTTTTGTTTTTTTTTTTTAAACTTACTGTTTCCAAGCTGTAGCCTTGGAAATCTTACATTTCTGATGAGCTATCAATCTAATATGTAATATGAAGTGCTAGACTCAGCCAGGGTACATTATCTGCAACATATATAACCTGAAGTTCACCATCTTCAATGTCCAAAACTCCTGAGATTCTTGTGTGCTTAACTCTAAAATGCCTGCTTTTAATTTCTCATTCCCTTCTCTACAAAGAGGCAATGCTATGGTGTTAAGTGGTAGGCTTTACTTTGAAATAAACAAGAGAATAAAGGCAATGACTGGCTGGATTGGAAGCTTAAATACATACCTGAGTCACTGAATTAGTTTTATGTTACTTTGGAATAGAAAATTAATTCTTAGGACTCGCTGTGCAGACTGACTCTTGTGGGAGGTGAAGATGAGCTGAAGGAATGGTAAAAGGCAGTTAATGACTCCCTACAACCATATCAAGGGTGTTTGGTGCCTGCTCTCAGTGGATCCAGCTTTACAGTAGTCAGGCAGGACACATGAGAAGGAGAAACTGAACAGAGAGGCAGCAAGGCCGGTGTAGGTGTCACTAAGGATCAGCATACTGATCAGCTCCGTCCAGGCCACTGGCAGAGACAGCTGCAACTGTATGTTCCAGAAAGAAGTTTTCCTAAAAAAGTGACTGTGTTTTTGTCTGGTCCTGCTCCTCCCTCCTTCTTTTCAGCAGCAGCGCTACTGATGTATCTGGAGAAAAAACTGGAATAGCAATTCTCCAAAAAAATTGTCATGCCACATATCAGTTGTGGGGAGGGATGGGAAAGAGGGCCAGGAATCTGGCCGACTTTAAACTCTCAAAACTTCATAAATGTTTTACATATTCAGTCTAGTACAAATCTGGGTTATGTCTATTAATGTCCCTAGAGCTTTAGAAACATTTGAGATTTTTCATTATCCATATCTGCAAACCAGCCCTCACAGAGGAATTAAGCCTAATTAACTCATCCTGGCCTCTTTTGTTCTGTTATGTTTGGAGGCCACACACATATATCGTTAAAAAAAACAAGACAGCTGCATTAATTCAAACCCACTGAGGAGATAAAGAGCCCACTTTTTACCTTTGCTTTCTTGTCTGCCAGTGTTAACATTCTTTACAGGATATTTTCTCTCTCTCTCTCTTTTTTTTTCCCCCTTCTATACATTTGTACACCAGGTGAGTTGATCCCAGAAGAATCATTCCCCCAACTTCCTGGGATCCTCTCAGAAGGGGCATAACAGTAGGTAAATGACACTTCAGGTATTTGCATTATCAGTATTTTCAGAACTATCCATATCTTGCATTTCATTGAACAGACTCACAGTTTAGAAGAAAGAATGTTGGACTTACAAGTCCCAAGACTCAGTCCTTGTTCTAGCTCTGTAGCAGTGACCATGATCCAACCTAGAGTAATAAAACAACTTCCTTTCCTTGAATCAGGAATGGACCCTTGGAAGCACTGTCTTTACAGACAGGCAGGCTTGTGGAATGGAATTAATTTGGTTCTCGAGGTTTAGACAGACCACACACTCAAAATCGGGTCCCGTTATACCCACTGTGCAAGCCTAGGCAAAGGGCCGCCATCCTCTGAGCCCACTCTGCTCATCTGTGAAGTCTGAGGGGTGGTGCCGGCCCTGCGGGGCGATGAGGATGACTGTGCTCATGTGCGTGCAGCACGTGGCACAGGTGGAGCTCCCACCTCCGCCTGATGAATAGCACAGCTCTGACACAGGACCTGCACTGTGTCCAACCATGGCACGGTAACCCGAAAACTAGAGCAGTAACTCTTGAGCTCACAGTCTCTCCCACCTGCTGGTGTTACTGTTGTTCAGTCACTAAGGCATATCTGACTCTTTCCAATGCATGCACAGCAGCACACCAGGCTTTTCTGTCCTTCACTATCTCCAGGAGGTTGGTCAAACTCATGTCCATTGAGTCAATGATGCTATCTAACCATCTCATCCTCTGCCACCCCCTTCTCCATCTGCCCTCAATCTTTCCCAGCATCAGGGTCTTTGCCAACCATTACAGGTAACCTGAAAATTAGAGTGGGAACTCTTGAGCTCACAGTCTCTCCCACCTGCTGATGCTCCCACCCTGATTAAAACTTTCTGTCCATTCGAATCTGAACTCTTCATAGTGTCTGCTCTTACATAATAGAGTACTAAGAACACATACATTTCATATTTCTTATAAGATTAAAAAGAAAGTTTCTAAACCCAAGTTTTAACTCAGCAAGAATGCATACTGTGGTTGATTAGTGATGTCTGTCCTGGGCAAGCAGAGAATGACCTAGTGCTACATTCTACCTGCCCCTGCATAATGGGTGATTTCCTCAAATTTGTCACATGTGTTAGTAATCCCAGCATCTTTCGTTCCAGCAGAAGGCCTGGCATGAAAAACACATCCTATGTGTCTACTCATGGATGAAACCATCTTGACTTTACTGAGTTCAGTTTTACTAACATCCCAGCAAGTGTCTGGCATGGGTATGATATGCCAGCAGTCGGTATGGTATGCTCAGGGCTAACTGAAGACTGAAAATCAGGGAAGAATTCCCTAGTGGGAGGTGTAAACTGACAGGAGTGAGGGAAAAATTATTTACGAGTGGAAGCTATCTAAGATTAAATGAAGGATGAGGGTGGAGAAGGGAAAATTAAATCAAGGTTCAAACTGAGGTCTGTTCAATGGAAGCAGATGGTCATAGGTTTGAGTAAGGGCTGGGCAGGTATAAGGACTGGTTCCTAATCAGGCAATACCAAGAACTCTTCAGTTCAGAGTTATGGAACAGAGTCAAGTATCCTTGCTGTGCATTGGGAGTCCTCCATGTGGCCCCCTGCATCAGCACCCATCAGAGTGCAGAGGAATCTCCTGGTTATGCATCAGCCTCTCCATCTGAGCTGTAAGCCCCTTGGGGACTCCCTTTTTCATGTCTGTGTCCTCACGCCCATCAAGGGGTAGCCCATGCACGTGCTCAAGGAAAGTTCTATGTTTACTCAGGATGGGGCTTGGCCATCTGAACCATGCAAGTAAAGATATCTGGTTGCTGGCAGATTCATTCAATTCCAACTCCTACTAGGACTTTGGGTAGGGCTAAGGAGATATTGGCCCATCTTTATCCTACCAGACTGAGGGAATGGAGCAGCATATCCTGCAGGCACATGGGAATCACAATAATATGAATAGTTCCCACAAAGAGCACCTACCAGGCACCAGGAGATTTTGTACAGTTAGAGTACCTGCAACAGAATTTGGGCTGGGGCAAGGAATCAAAGCATGCCATAGTCTGCCCATTGCATGCTAGCCCCCTCATTCAGGCTGTTGTCCTAATCTTGGCCCCTTCTTCCCTGGCATCCTTGTTCTGGACTTACTGGGTTAGGGCTACAGGACTATGGTAGTGTGGAGTGGTCAGAGTTCGAACCCTAACTTGATTTTCAACAAGTTGTGGAGGTTTAATTGTTTTGAAGCTTCTTCTGTCTTGATTTCTTCATCTGTAAACTGTAGATAATAACATCACACAGCGCATTTAAAGACTAAGAGAAAAAACATCTAGTGAAATACCTGGGACACAGTAGGTTCTCAATACACAGTGGCTGTTTTTAATGCCATCATAATGCTACCTTAACACCACCAAGCAGATCGTTAAATTCTTATAAGCCTTGCCTTGCTTACCTATAAAAG
Source organism: Bubalus bubalis (assembly GCF_019923935.1). Lineage (NCBI taxonomy): Eukaryota > Metazoa > Chordata > Mammalia > Artiodactyla > Bovidae > Bubalus > Bubalus bubalis. The sequence goes on from NC_059158.1 coordinate 55,381,931, forward strand.
AGATCTCTGGACTCCTTTTCCCCCCCAATATCATAAAATTCTTTTTTTTTTAATTTTATTTTTAAACTTTACAAAATTGTATTAGTTTTGCCAAATATCAAAATGAATCCGCCACAGGTATACATGTGTTCCCCATCCTGAACCCTCCTCCCTCCTCCCTCCCCATACCATCCCTCTGGGTCGTCCCAGTGCACTAGCCCCAATTATTAAGAATAACTATTAATAAGTAAAAATAATCCAGCATCCAACCCTTCAGGTGAGATATAGTGGCCTTCCCACAGCCGTCTGGGTTACCTCAGACAGACCTTGTACCCATCTGAACTGATAAAGAAATTAAGACACAAAGGAGCAGATGACTTGCCTGTGTTATATAGTGATACTGAAAGAATCATAAATTTAGGGCTGAAAGGTCTTTTAGAGGTCAACCATTTTATGCTTCTCTGTGGATAATACACCTGGCAAATAATAAGTGCTAAACAGAGATTTATAGATTAGTTGGTGAAGAGATTTGTAATAGCCATTAAACTGCAAATATCTTCTAATTTTTTTTTTACAACTGGACATTTTAAAACCAAAGGCTCTAGAGCAAGACTTCCATTATTACTATATTTTCTAAATGATAAGAAAACAGTAAAACTTTCCATGTGACATGAAGGAGTGGGGTGTCAAGAAACTAGATTCTCACCCTTCAAACCATTTAATCCTCCAACAGCCCTGTGAGGCAGGAATCATCATTTCTGATTTTCAGATGAAGTCACCAAATGTCTTTGCCTAAAATGGCACATGGAGTAGATTACAAATAAGGCCTCCCTGTTATCTGACTCTCACCATTACACTGCAATGTTAGATCCCCAAGGAGACCAGGGCTTTCTTACAAACCTGCTAGAGGCTTAGGACATCAGTTTCATGTTGGTCACTGACAACCTCTGTTGCCCATACAAGGGGGTGAACTGCTCTTACATGGGAAGTTCACCCAACCACAGACAGCCTGATTTTTTATTAAATTGACACAAAGGAATATTGTTTATACTTCCAATAAATGTAATTTCTGCACCTCCTTTCTTCCCTTCCTCCCTAAGGGTAAGAATAGAGTGCTTTGGTTTTGTGTCCTGCCTTGGTAGGTCGTTGGAAGCCACCACTTTCAGAGCTGCTGCTGGGTTTGGGCTTAGGAGTTATTAAGGCAGATTCTCTCACCACCACTTCCTTGAGTGACTTGAGGAGATGGGGTGAAGGCTACATGTCACCGTGAGAGGGCTGAGCTCTGGAAAACAATGTGGTGGATTGTTGAGAAAGTCTTTCTGGTCTTTGTCACTTAATGTATCAGGAGTGAGACAATGGTCTGAGCAGTGTGACATTGGATGTCCATCTGCCTGAGGCAGAAGCTAGACCAGATGACCTTTCAAGGATTTTGTTAGTTCTGGTACCCTAGCCTTGGGATCAATTCCATTTTCCTGTTTATTAGAGTATACTTGTGTTTTCTGTTCACATAGGTAGAGACTTCAAAGGACAAAGGATGTTTCTGTCAGAGGAGAGAGAACATGGAGAGGCTGCTTAGAGAAATAAAACTGTAAAATGAAGCCTTGAAACCTTTCATAGAGTAAGCTAATGGTGACCGCTCCATGTACTAGACCTCTTTCTCTGAATCCCCTCCTCCTGGGGTGGGATGGTGGCTTTCTTCTGGCCGATGTTTACAAGACTTAACTAGTTTTGGATTGGTTTGGAGTCCTCACAAACAATCCTCTCTTTAGCAAAAATGACATTCCTTTAACTAAGTAATCGGGACCAGAGATTTAACAGACTTGTTAGATAGCAAATGTGGCAGTGCTTTCACCCAGGGCAGTGGTGGGGAACCCTGAGAGTCAGTGGTGAGTTTCTCTGCTTTCCTCTGGAATGCTTGACCTGGAATAGCTCCTTTCAGCCCCTGCCTATTTTCTCTGGCCAAGATGTTTGATGGATGGCAGCTTAGGCGAGACATCAACAGTTTTTTAGGCAGAGAAGCCGACTCCTGAGTAGAGTTTAGCTCTTTTCGGCCAGTTTAGAATTTTGATTTGGGATACTGGGTTGTTGGTGGCAAATGACTTCTTCCCCTTCATGCTCCTGTCTGACTTTGTTATTAAAATAGTCATTAGGGCATCCATGTCTGTGACCAAGTTCCAGCCAGGCTAATGTGCACAGCAGAGAAAAATAATTTTCAAATAGATGGACTGCATGTCTTATTTCAAGACTAGCTTTAAAGGGCTTACTGTTTTATTGTTTAAAAAATTTCACTGTAGCTCATTCATACGGAATTCAAGACTAAAGAACTTCAAGTGTACACCCATGGCAGATTCATGTTGATGTATGGCAAAACCAATACAACATTGCAAAGGAATTAGTCTCCAATTAAAGTAAATAAATTCATATTTAAAAAAAAGAACTTCAAGTGTAGAAATGCAAACAGACATTGATTAATCAAGGTAGCATCTTTTAGGTAAATATATAAATAAGTTTGGACATTGAAATTTAAATTGCAAAAAAAAAAAGAAGAGAGAGAGAGATGATGGTCCCAATGTTCATGGTGTTCATAGGAGCACTATTTACAATAGCCAAGACATGCAAATGAGGTGTAAATGCTCACTGACAAATAAAGGGACAAAGAGGGTGTGGTCTATGCACAAGGGGACACTGCTCAACCATAAAAAGGATGAATAATGTCATCTACAGTAACGTGGGTGCACCTAGAGATTATCATATTTTACGAAGTAAGTCAAAGACATGACATATGATATCACCTGTAAGACCTGTGGCGGATTCATTTTGATATTTGACAAAACTAATACAATTTTGTAAAGTTTAAAAATAAAATAAAATTAAAAAAATAAAAAATAATAAAAATAAAAATAAATAAATAAAAAATGAGGCAAATGACCTTAGTTACAAAACAGAAATCGATTCAAAAACATAGAAAACAAACTTGTGGATAGCAAGGGAGGAGATAAGTTAGGAGTTTGAGATTAATTTATATATACTAATGTATATAATTTCTTCTGTGGCTCAGATGGTAAAGAATCTGCCTGCAGTGCAGGATATCCAGGTTCAATCCCTGGATCAAGAAGATCCCCTGGAGAAGGGAATGGCAACCCACTCCAGAATTCTTACCTGGAAAATTCCATGGACGGAGGAGCCTGGAGGGCTACAGTTCATGGGATCACAAAGAGTCAGACATGACTGAGTAACTAACACTTTCACACACTTTCAATGTATATAAAATAGATAAAAAACAAGGACTTATCGTATAGCACATGGATTCATACTCAATATCTTGTAATACCTATGACGGAAAAGAATCTGAAAAAGAATATATATAAAACTGAATCACTTTGCTTTATACTTGAAACTGACAGAACATTGTAAATTAACTATATTTCAATTAAAAAATTTAAAGATGGCATTTATCTTCTGTTTCATGGACTGGGTGTCTATTGATATTAGGAATTATTGTTAGCTTTGTTAGGAGTGACTCTAGATTTGTGATTATTTTGAGAAAGGAAAAAAAAATCCCTCTCTGTATATCCCTTCTGAGTAAGTTATTGGTGAAATATTGCCACTCAGCCTCTCTTCCCTCTGGCTTCTGGTGAGGCTTAGCCAATGAGCCATCATCAGGGAATCTAAGAGGATATGAGGGGATGAGAGAGAGGAGGCATTTGTTCCCGGCTCCCTCCCTGCCACATAGCAGGAATGTGTTTCTCTGGTATCCACAGCTCCTGGTGGGGGGACTCCCCTGCTGTGATAACCAGAAAGGTATGTTGTTGAAAATGCATAGATGCCCTCCAGCCCCGGATCATTCCCATAATCCTCCCACACCTAGAAAGAAACTCTTTAATAAGCTCTCAGCTATATCCTGGAGGATGACTTCTATTTCTTGCCAAGACTCTTTTTTGCTAGGAAATAAAGCAGAAAAGGAGAGAAGGGTTATTGACTATGGATGAAACAAGATTTTCTTCTTGTTGATAAGTTGAAGCAGAACTCATGATAAGATCTTATTTTTGAATTCATTTGAAAATTTTCATATTAAAAATGTAAATTAAAGATTATGTTCTGCAATGGGGCCTTACCCTGTTGTAACTTCAATGCCCTGTTAGGCGGCTAAACATCTCAAAGCGTACAGAGGGCTTCTTGGGATACAGTTTTAAGGCTTCATTAGAAAGTTCTTGCAGGCAATTTGGCAATGGCAAACACACAATCAGGCAACTTATGTTGCTTGTAAATGAAACAATTTGCTCCTGGAAGGTTCCAATATTTTCTTCAAAATCAAAACACAGTTTTGAAGAAATCTGAAGATGGTTTTATAGAATATTGTTTTCATTCAAAACCAAATCACTCATTCGGTTCTATCTTGTCAAAAAATGAGAAGGAAGTTGAGTGCAGAGACCTCTGTCGCCATGTCTTCCTCTGTATTTAACCAAGAAGTCTGTCACACTCCACACTATTTCTTCCTTCCTTCACCTTGAAGCAGGTTTAACAACTCACACACAGAAGGTACAGCCAGCACCAATGTCTAAAGATGCTGCACCACCAAGACAGGAAGGGGAGGAGTGGCGCAGATAACGTGAGGGTCACTGCTTTTGTGTAAATGCAAAGCATCCCTTTATGCAGGGGCACAACAGAGAGCCTTTGAACATCTGAAGTGTGGTTTCCTTGATTGGCAAATGGCTTTGGCAAAGAGTGAATACAGGATTTAATGTGGAAAATGGCCTAGAGCCCAATGATTCTCGTGCTTTCAAAATGGGGCCATACCTGTGGCTGGGATGTCTCATATTTCTTTGATTCATCACCCAACCCTGATGGCCACAGTGGTGTCAAGTGCCGTGGTTCCTGCCCTGCAAACTGGAGAGGCACTTCTCACCCCTGGATAGCTGTGACTTTAAACAAGGGGTTCCTAATACTTAAAAATGAAAAGCAGTTAAAGAAAGAAGCAGAGCAATTACCAATTTATTGCAACTTTGAGTGATTCCAAAGCCCTGCAGAGGGCAGGAGGCTCCAGACTGGTCTTGAGAGGCTGCTGGATCTTTCTGCTCTCTGTCCTCCCCCAGCCCTGCCCCTGCAAAGGACACCCTCAACATCTCTCATCTCTCATCATTTCCTCTTTTACTTCTTTTCTTTCTCTTTTTCTTCCCCTTAATTATCTTTCTTATCTTTCTTCTTTCCATTTCTCCTCCCCCTTTTTTTTAAATTAAAAAATAGCATGTGTGCTCATTTTTAAAAATCAAATTACACTGACATAGAAAATATAAAGGGAACAAAGACTTTCACTCCTGCCCCCAGGCTCCCTTTCCTGTCGGCTGGGTGTATTTCCTCTCAGATTAAGTGCAACTCCTACACAAACAAAAACACACATGAAGGCTCCTGCTCTGTGAAGTCTTCAGAATATAAATTAAACTATAATTTTAAAAATAAAAGTTTTCTCCTTTGTCTATCAGGAGAGCAGCAAACAATGCCAAGACCAAAGGACAGTCAGGGCTGCAGACCAAGTGAGACCTGGAGGGGCCTCATTTCTCCCTGCTCATATGAGAGGGGACCTGAGGCAGGCTCAGTCCCTCTGCTGTACGTGGTCTCACTTGTCCCGAGGGACAGGCATATTCTAGGCTTTCACTCTGGACGCAGCCCTGCTGTATTAGCTAGGGTAATATGAGATGCTGTAGGTAAATTCTAAAATCCCAGCAGCTCACCACAATAGAGGTTTGGTTTTTGCTCATGTAAAACATTCTTGGTGAGAGGCGGGGTGGAGCATGCAGGGATTCACCAAGTTATTTAGAGACCTAGGTTGACAGAGGTTCTGCTCTCTTAATCCTATGGCTTCTGAGGTCACTCTGTATGTCCCCCACCCCCCCCCCGTCCCCCCCCCCCCCCCCTCCATGGAACAGACAAGGAAGAGAGGATGAGAACAGAGGGAGAGATTTCTATGGGCTGGAGTGCAAAGTGATGACATACTTCCCTCCCATTGGAGTCAACTGGCCAAAACTCAATGCTGTGGCCACACTGCATGTCCAGGGCCTCTGGGAAATGTGGCCAGCCACGTGTATGCCCAGCAGGATGGGGTGCGTGGACTGGGTGTGGTCACCTGCCTCCATACCACTGTCTACCTGCTTCCATTCCAACTCAAAACCAGAATTCACCCATAGAGGTGTGTGCCTCTTCCTGAGGCTGATGACTATAAACAACTTGAGACAGGAAGGAAGGGGACAGGGGGCAGTTGTTAAAAGTATGACACAACTGCTGAGAACAGGTTACAACAAAAACCAGTTAGAACCAACCAGGCCCAAGATGGCAGAAGATTCGATCTCCAGTGGACCTTGAGCCTCAGTATACACTCACTGCATTACATTAATTAATGACACACCCACACGCTGCATGACAGTTTCAGGGCCAAAACATCAGTGTTGTCCCAATTCTTAAACTTTTCCACCCTCTCCAAGATAGTTGGATTAATCCTCCCATTCTTTAACTAGGAACTAACCACCTCCATACCCTGGGACCTCTCTTGCCTTTTGAGACAGTCCATACTCTGTCTGAGTGTGTATCTCTCTAAAAAACCTGCTCTCATTTTATTATGACTCACTCTTGAATTCTTTCCTGCTCACAGCTAAGGACCCTCACTTGGTCATCCCAGGAACTCGCCTGAGGCCTAGAACATAACCATCATCTCATGCCCCATTTTTCCTATAACAAAATCTGCTTCTCTCATCCACTGTCCACATCCAAACCAGAGAAAATCAACACTGGTGGCCTGTGGGCCACATCTGACAGGTAGAAGGATTTTGTTTAGAACACAGCAATTATGAAAATACATTTGCAAAGCAAACTACATGAAAAAAAAAAACTCAGTTTTTGCTACAACACTAAAACGTCGAGGAGAAATCCAGGAAGATTCCACAGTGAGTCTGTATTTCCTGCCTCCTGGGTTGTGAAAGGGTCCGGCCCCACAGAGCCAGGCCTCCCTGCAGCCTCACCTGGAGGGTAGTGGCAGTGCTCTACCCCGGTGCCTCTCCACCCTGCCTCTGCCTCTCATGGAGCCACCTGCTGTACTTGTGTGCATGTGAGGATTTTGTTGTAAATTTGAAATGCTTTCCACTTTCCTGCTGTCTCAGCATCCCCACATAAGGGCAGTACTCCTTGCTCAGGCATCATGATGTTCAGCTGGGCCCTCCACAGTTTCCCCCTCTTGCTTGCTTCTATCTGTGAGCCTCATACTTCTCGGTGTGTTCTCCACCCCTGATTTGCCTGTAGGTCCTCACTCTCAGCCCCTCACCTGCATAATTGAGCCCAATTCCCTGGTGCTCCTCCCATGTGGCCAACAACCTCTTTTTCTATGACTTATGCTTTGCTGTGGCTCACACATCCTGGAATGTGAAGTCAAGTGGGCCTTAGAAAGCATCACTACAAACAAAGCTAGTGGAGGTGATGGAATTCCAGTTCAGCTATTTCATATCTTGAAAGATGATGCTGTGAAAGTGCTGCACTCAATATGCCAGCAAATTTGGAAAACTCGGCAGTGGCCAAAGGACTGGAAAAGGTCAGTTTTCATTCCCATCCCAAAGAAAGGCAATGCCAAAGAATGCTCAAACTACTGCACAATTGCACTCATCTCACACGCTAGTAAAGTAATGCTCAAAATTCTCCAAGCCAGGCTTCAGCAATACGTGAACCGTGAACTTCCCGATGTTCAAGCTCATTTTAGAAAAGGCAGAGGAACCAGAGATCAAATTGTCAACATCCACTGGATCATGGAAAAAGCAAGAGAGTTCCAGAAAAACATCTATTTCTGCTTTATTGACTATGCCAAAGCCTACTGTGTGTATCACAATAAACTGTGGAAAATTCTGAAAGAGATGGGAATACAAGACCACCTGATCTGCCTCTTGGAAAAATCTGTATGCGGGTCAGGAAGCAACAGTTAGAACTGGATATGGAACAACAGACTGGTTCCAAATAGGAAAAGGAGTCCATCAAGGCTGTATATTGTCACCCTGCTTATTTAACTTATATGCAGAGTACATCATGAGAAATGCTGGACTGGAAGAAACACAAGCTGGAATCAAAATTGCTGGGAGAAATCTCAATAACCTCAGATATGCAGATGACACCACCCTTATGGCAGAAAGTGAAGAGGAACTAAAAAGCCTCTTGATAGAAGTGAAAGTGGAGAGTGAAAAAGTTGGCTTAAAGCTCAACATTCAGAAAACGAAGATCATGGCATCTGGTCCCATCACATCATAAGAAATAGATGGGGAAACAGTGGAAACAGTGTCAGACATTATTTTTCTGGGCTCCAAAATCACTGCAGATGGTGACTCCAGCCATGAAAATAAAGACACTTACTCCTTGGAAGGAAAGTTATGACCAACCTAGATAGCACATTCAAAAGCAGAGACATTACTTTGCCAACAAAGGTCCGTCTAGTCAAGGCTATGGTTTTTCCAGTGGTCATGTATGGATGTGAGAGTTGGACTGTGAAGAAGGTTGAGCACTGAAGAATTAATGCTTTTGATCTGTTGTGTTGGAGAAGACTCTTGCGAGTCCCTTGGACTGCAAGGAGATCCAACAAGTCAATTCTGAAGGAGATCAGCCTTGGGATTTCTTTGGAAGCACTGATGCTAAAGCTGAAACTCCAGTACTTTGGCCACCTCATGCAAAGAGTTGACTCATTGGAAAAGACTCTGATGCTGGGAGGGATTGGGGGCAGGAGGAGAAGGGGACGCCAGAGGATGAGATGGCTGGATGGCATCACTGACTCGATGGACGTGAGTCTGAGTGAACTCTGGGAGTTGGTGATGGACAGGGAGGCCTGGCGTGCTGCGATTCATGGAGTCGCAAAGAGTTGGACATGACTGAGTGACTGAACTGAACTGGAGTGGTGCTCAGTGACCCCCCAAGGGAGAATTTACCTTCCATTTATGACACAAAGAGATGCCCTCCAGGCTGCATGGTGGGATGGGTCCTGGGAAGCAGAGGGTGCTGGGAGATCACCCAATCAGAGGTCTGAGCAAAAATTCTTGAGTAGTCTGATGTGGATGCCATAGCTACAAGTCCATTACACAGAGAGTAGGGGAGTCTGGGGGACTGTCCATAGATATGAAAACACAGGGGAGACACCAGAAGGCCAGTCTGGCAAGCAGCACGGGGCAGGGAGGGAAGGAAGAAGTGGCAGGCATGGAAGTCAGAGTGGTAGGAAAAAACAGACCACGTCAGACTGCAGTCGAGAAGATTTCATTTACCTTGAACGACAATGGAAAGGTCTTAAAGCGTTTTTCAAGGGAAAGTGAGTGACTGTATTTGCATTTTATAAAGCTCCTTCTATTTGTAGTCACTAAAGGATGTATGGAGTGCAAAGCAGGAGGCTGCTGTGGGGAAATTCAGGTGCCACAGCACTTTTTCCAGGCCCACTGAATGGAGGATGAAAAAGTGCCAATTCCAACAAGATCAGCAACCTTAGGGTGCCAGGTGGTCATTAGTGATGCAGTGTTTGCCACTGAAGCACCAGAAGAGCAAATGGTAACATCTTGTCCGGAAGTTCCCATCTGGTCCGGGCCTCAGGGGACTGACTCAGAAGCCATCATCTCGAAATGAGCTCCTGAGTGGAGTTTAATGTTTGCCAGTGGATCACACACTCGAGGAGTAATTAATGATTTGATTCATTGTGCTTCAGGGAGCCACTGTCCAACAAAATAATGCAAGTAATTTAAATCTGCAATAAAGTAGGAGTGCAACAACATTTCATGGCTGCACATAGCAATGATTTGCTGGAGAGGGGGGAAAAAAAGCAAGCATTTTTATTAGAGCCACATCCAAATAATCCATAGGAAAGCAATATTGAGTGCACAAGTGATTTGATTACATTCCTCCACAACAGTCCTCCAAGGCAGAGTCAAGTCCAAATGCATTTCAGTGAATGTGCAGAATACCAAAGGTTCTGTAAACCAACACATTTCATCAAAATTACTCTGTGTGTGTCTGAGATAGAAAATGTTTGCCGAATGCTAACCACCTTTTTATTCAGAATAAATTTCCTCCACCATTAGCATTTGGCATCTGCAGCTGATAGAAGCCCGAGTGGTGCCCTGTGGGGTAGGCTTTTCCTCACCAAGCCCCTCTTTCAGGATCTTTAGCCACCAGTACACTCGGGGGTCCCTCCACATCGTTCCTACACCCACTGAGCAGCCTGAGTGCTGCCTTGTGCCAGATATTGCCTTGAGTGTGATGCACAGACTACAGGGGAGGCAATCCTGAACTGAAGTGGGCAACCACAGTATAGGGGGAGAGGAGCCAAGAGTGACAATGGGTGCTCTGGGACAGCAGCAAGGGCCATCTGGGAGTGGTGAAACCTGAGCCGTTAGCTGGGAGCAGAAGTGGAGAGGGCAGGCAGGGTATTTCAGGTGGCACTCAATGAGCTCTTTTCATGGAAAGCACACACATTTCTTTAATTGGCCATTGGCCTCAGACAGACAAATAAACTCCCCCAAATCAAGAACAGAATAGACAGATTCGATCCAATAAAACTTCAAAACAGAGGATACCCACATGATCAGCTTGAAGTCATGCCTACTTTACTTCTTCATGTTTCTTGAGTGGTTATAGTATTCCAGGCACTGCTGGTCCTAGGTGCTGAGGATATAGCTGAGAACAGGGCAGACCAGTCACTGTCTGTGTGGATCTCAGTTTTAAGTGAAACAGAGAGAGAATTAGCTAATTGTTGTGATAACAGCCATGCAGAAAATTATTGGGGTGGGAGTGAGTTGGAGGGACAGTAGGGGAAGAGGAATGTGAAATGGGGCTAGAACATCGGACAGCAGCTAAACCTCCAACCTGCCCTGTTACCTGGGACATTTCCCAAGCTGTCCATAGCAGCACACTCCTCTCAGGATGACTTCCCATTAACACAAGAGTTGTCTCCACGTCCAAGGGTACCCCAGCTTGACACCTGCTCTCTCTGTATTGTTAATAATAGTGCCCTGTCCTCATTCACTCTCGGACATGTCCTGGTCTGGATTATAAATTTTACAACACCCTGACTAAACAAGAAACTGATTTCCAGTCAGACCCTACAACCCACACAGCTGACTCATTCTGTCTTCTTCAGAGATATGAGCTATATTTAAAGTCTGTAAATACCCAAAACATAGAAATTCAGTCTAAATCAAAGAGCCCTGGTTGAAAACAGTTTTGGAGTAGATGTTATGTTTAATTATATCTGAAGAGACAAGATATCACTAAATTTGGAGATCACGCATGTGACATTCTCTCTTGAGCCCAGATTTCACCCATACTTTTTCTTAAGTCTGTACTACATGTGCCAGGCACTATCAAAGAGATTCTCTGGAATAACCTCATTAATTCCTTGAATGATCACAATCCCTGTTTTTCTCCAAGGACTTGGGAATCTTTTCCCAGGCACATGCTGAGGAGTACTTGATCTCAGGCAGGGGCTCCAGGATCCATGTCCTCACCTATTGTATAGACAGACCCCAGATAATGACCAGTCCAGCCCTTCTCTGGAGCTTCACACCCCGTCCTCAACTGATGCTCACCAATCCACTAGGCTGCCTCACAGACATTTCAAATCCAACTCATCCAAACCAGAAATATTTCCTTTTGTTTTCCCAGATTTTCCCTTTCCCTGTTCTACCACTCCTGCCATGGTGGTAGTGGGGGCTGGTGGACTGCCATCAGTCTGACCACTTGAACTTGGGCTCCACAGAGCATCCTGCTCCTTTTCTGTTTCCACCTTCTCTGCATCTGGCCCGCTGTCCAGCTTGAAAACACTAACCGCATTCCAACATGTGTTCTTTCCTAAAATCCAACTCCCCCAGCTTCACACAGAGTCCTCCCCCCATTCTTCAGTGCTGACGCTCACAATCAGACCCCAAGGGCTTAGCCTCTCCTGATGACAACACAGCCAGATGGAAAGAGTAACAGGAAGGTACTTTGGAGCCACAGTGGGGCTCAAATCCCAGCTGTCCTGCTGACAGACTCTGGGACTTTGGGTAAAGTACTTGGCTTTACTGAGTCACCACTCATTCTTCTGTGAAGTATTAATAGCATCTGATTGACTTTTAGTGAAGTGAACCAAGTGCCCAGTTCCCTAAGCAGAAGTGATGAATAATCTCTACCTCTAAAAAATCAACCAACCCCAATATTTCATTTTCCATGTATATATAGAGAGAGAGACCAAACAGAAGCAGAAGAGATTAAGAAGAGCTGGCAAGAATACACAGAAGAACTATACAAAAAAGATATTCAAGACCCAGATAACCACAATGGTGTGATCACTCACCTAGAGCCAGACATACTGGAATGTAAAGTCAAGTGGTCTGTAGGAAGCATCACTACGGACAAAGCTAGAGGAGGTGATGGATTTCCAGCTAAACTAATTCAAATCCTAAACGATGATGCAGTGAAAGTGCTGCACTCAATATGACAGAAAATTTGGAAAACTCAGCAGTGGCCAAAGAACTGGAAAAGGTCAGTTTTCATTCCAATCCCAAAGAAAGGCAATGCCAAAGAATGCTCAAACTACTGCACAATTGCACTCATCTCACACACTAGCAAAGTAATGCTCAAAATTCTCCAAGTCAGGCTTCAACAGTTCGTGAACTGTGAACTTCCAGATGTTCAAGCTGGATTTAGAAAAGGCAGAGGAACCAGAGATCAAATTGCCAAACATCCGCTGGATCATCAAAAAGCAAGAGAGTTCCAGAAAAACATCTATTTCTGTTTTATTGACTATGCCAAAGCCTTTGACTGTGTGGATGACAACAAACTGTGGAAAAGTCTTCAAGAGATGGGAATACCAGACCACCTGACCTGCCTCCTGAGAAATCTGTATGCAAGTCAGGAAGCAACAGTTAGAACTGGACGTGGAACAAAAGACTGGTTCCAAATAGGAGAAGGAATATATCAAGGCTGTATATTGTCACCTTGCTTATTTAACTTATATGCAGAGTACACCATGTGAAATGCCGGGCTGGATGAAATACAAGCTGGAATCAAGATTGCCAGGAGAAATATTAATAATCTCAGATAGGCAGATGACACCACCCTTATGGCAGAAAGCAATGAAGAACTAAAGAGCCTCTTGATCAAAGTGAAAGAGGAGAGTGAAAATGTTGGCTTAAAACTCAACATTCAGAAAACTAAGATTATGGCATCCGGTCCCATCACTTCATGGCAAATAGATGGGGAAACAAAGGAAGCAGTAAGAGACTTTATTTTCTTGGGCTCCAAAATCATTGCAGATGGTGATTGCAGCCATGAAATTAAAAGACTCTTGCTTCTTGAAAGAAAAGCTATGACCAGCCTAGACAGCATATTAAAAAGCAGAGACATTACTGTCAATATCTCCTTCCACTGCAGACTGAATTGAACTGATATATCTTTCGTTCATCAAATTAAGCACTTACTAAGAGGAGAGCGATAAAGTTGGTTTAAAGCCCAACATTCAGAAAACTAAGATCATGGCATCCGGTCCCATCACTTCATAGCAAATAGATGAGGAAACAGTGGAAACAGTGGCTGACTTCATTTTGGGGGACTCCAAAATAACTGCAGATGGTGACTGCAGCCAAGAAATTAAAAGACACTTGCTCCTTGGAAGAAAAGCTATGACCAATCTGCTGCTGCTGCTGCTGCTGCTAAGTCGCTCTGTGTGACCCCATAGACAGCAGCCCACCAGGCTCCCCTGTCCCTGGGATTCATAAGGCAAGAACACTGGAGTGGGTTGCCATTTCTAGACAGCATATTAAAAAGCAGAGACATTACTTTGCCAGCAAAGGTCCATCTAGTGAAAGCTATGGTTTTTCCAGTAGTCATGTATGGATGTGAGAGTTGGACTATAAAGAAAGCTGAGTGCTGAAGAATTGATGTTTTTGAACTGTGGTGTTGGAGAAGACTCTTGAGAGTCCCTTGGACTGCAAGGAGATCCAACCAGTCCATCCTAAAGGAGATCCGTCCTGAGTATTCATTGGAAGGACTGATGTTGAAGCAGAAACTCCAATAATTTGGCCACCTGATGCGAAGAGCTGACTCATTGAAAGAGACCCTAATGCTGGGAAAAATTGAAGAGCAACAGAGGATTAGATGGTTGGATGGCATCACTGACTCAATGGAGATGAGTTGGAGTAAACTCCAGAGGTTGGTAATGGACAGGGAGGCCTAGTGTGCTGCAGTCTATGGGGTCGCATAGAGTTGCACAGGACTGAGTGACTGAAATGAACTGAACTGAATATGACAGGTACTGTGCCATGCACTTCAAGCCGCTCAGCATAACTCTCCAGGACAGATATTGTTATCTCATTTTACCAATGTTTTGTGAGTCATTGACCTTATTTGACACCAATTCTAACAAAGGAAATAAGGCTACTTCTGTCTCACAAGTTCATCGGCTGAATATGGATTAGAAGCATTGAGCAGAAATACAGTCTGTGCTTAAAGGACAGTCCGTTGATTGCATGCAAGTCCAGGATGTCCCAGCCTGAACTTGGGAAAAGAAAAGCCCCAGTAAGTCAGTTCAGTCGCTTAGTTGTGTCCAACTCTTTTTGACCCCATGGACTGCAGCCCGCCAGGCTTCTCTGTCCATCACCAACTTCTGGAGCTTATTCAAACTCATGTCCACCGAGTCAGTGATGCCATCCATCTCATCCTCTGTCGTCCCCTTCTTTTCTCACCTTCAATCTTTCTCAGAATCAGGGTCTTTTTCAATGAGTCAGGTCTTTGCATCAGGTGGCCAGAGTACTGGAGTTTCAGCCTCAGCATCAGTTGGGCTTCCCTGGTGGATCAGATGGTAAAGAATCTGCCTGCAACATGGGAAACCTGGGTTTGATCTCTGGGTTGTGAAGATCCCCTGGATAAGGGCATGGTAACCCACTCCAGTATTTTTGCCTGGAAAATCCCCATGGACAGAGGAGCCTGGTGGGCTACAGTACATAGGGTCGCAAAGAGTTGGACACCACTGAGTGACTAAGCACAGCACATTGTGACCTCTCATATATAGCATTGAAATAGCTTCCAAAAGAAACCCCAGAGACCTTCCCTAAACTACTAGATAGAGTCACATACCCACAGCAGCTACTTGACAAGTGCACACAACTTGACACCCCAAAGCAGGTCCTACCTCACAGGAGAAGAGCTCACGGTGATGGGATATTTACTCCACATCTGGCCCTGTGCTCCCTGCTTAAGGGCATCTTTTCATTACCCTACAAAATAAAGTCATGGAGGAGCAACAGCCACAACCACCTTTGGAGATAGTCATAATATTTTTGAGGTAAGAACTCTTTAACAAAAAGGGGAAAAGACGACCCAGAAAGATTGGTAACTTGGCCAAGATCCCAGAGCTATTACGACAAGAGGAACATTTTGAATTCAGCCCAGCTCTGAGTACACACTAGTCCTCCAAGACATACTTGAGTGTTTGATGTGACATCATCTGAATGTACTTCAATGCAGAGGGAAAATATGCACCTCTGCTGGCACATGGCCCGTATGCTGTCACTTTCTCAGATGCAATAAATGAAATGCTACAAGGGAGACTACTTGATCATGTGTGCTAGGCCCTCTGCTGGCTTCTGCAGCAGAATTAAGAGACAAACAAATAAATTAAAAGATGAGAATTTGGAACAGTTCCTGGAGGGGCCTCGTTCCTGTAAATCCATTTGGCAGTGCAACTGGGCATCCACTCTGCCAGCCTCCTGTGTTCAAAGAGCAGGCTGCCAGGACAAACTGGTTGGGCAGTGAAAACCATTGCTGGATGCATCCAAGCAGAGTTACTGTGGTTGAGGAGGCCATGTCCTTGGGGAATTTCAGTTGGAGTGACCTCTATGTGGCATCCAATGTTGAGGAACAAAGGGTGTAGGAAAGTCTTTCCTATGTCTGTGGACTATCACCCAATAGCTTACTGCAAAAACCTAGGAATCATTCTTGAGCCTGTCCTTTCCTTTGCTTTTCAGATGCAAGTCCTAACAAGGCTGTGGGCTCTACCTCTAAACCACAACCTGGATCCAACCATTTCTCACCATCCCAAATACAACTCCAGATATATCCAGGCCACCATTCACCCAGACCACAGAGACTCCCAGCTATACGCTTCTCCTCTGAAAGTTATTCTCCACTCAGCAGCCAGTGATGTTTTCCCTTGCTCAATACTTAGAGCAATGGCTTTCCTTCCACTTGGAATAAAACTCAACTTTTTAGTAAATTCCAGTATGCTATCTTCCTATGAACACTTTGACTCAGTCTGAATCATACACTCCTTCCCTGGCTAACTTGGTGGTTCTTGGGTTGCCTCATGGCTTGGCCCTGTTTCTCCTTCCAGACAGACATGACCATCCAGCTCAATTGTCCTCTTCCCAAATTTGTTTTCCTGACCAGCAGACACTCACAGCCCCTCTTCATATTTCTGTGTTTTATTTGCTTCACAGGACCTATGGCTATCATGTTTATCACTCATAGTCCAACAGATCAGCTCCTAAAGGACTAGCACATAGTAGAGGTAATTCATTTATTTCTGAATGAATGAATGTGGAGATTTGGGCCTTTGTGTCTTCAGCAAGGAAAGAATGTGCTACATTGGGAGACAGACACCAGGGCCTGTTGGAGGGTGGGCTGGAGAATCTTTTGCATTGGCAAAAACATCCAGGATGTTTCATGCTTCTGTCCCTTCTGGAACATCCTTCCCACCCTGCTATCGCCTCCACTGTGGGCCTGGTGATTGCCCGTTCATCATTCCATTTCAGCACCCTCCTCAGTCTCCCCTGACAGCCAGGTGAGGTAAGTGCCCCTGCTTGCACTAATGCACTCACATCAATGGAACCACTTCCCTTTGGATACACCCTCATGGATGGACACCCTCATGGATGGGAGCTCCACTCTCATGGAGGGCAGAGGCATGCATCCTCAACATGAATAAAGACCTGGAACACAGCGGGCACTCAATGCTGTGTGTGGAACCCCCAGATCAAGTTGCCAGCTTTTCAAGTGGGGAAAATGCAGGCCTCGATAAGAGATTATTTTTCTGTCTGCATGTCCTGGGCTGGATCTCCCTAACTGCCTCGGGCTTGGGCCTCACCCTCCTTTCCCCCATATGCTCTCTTCCTACACTGACTCAGGCCTTTTTCTTCTGTGTGAGTGACTCCCAACTGTAACCTTGCTCCTTTCTCCAGACCGTATGTCCAGCCATGCAGTCAATATCTCCCTTCATTGTCAGACAGTATTTCAGAAACATCCTCCCCAGAGCTGAGCTCTGGATCCTAGCCTTTATGGACCTCTGCTATCATCACCCTCAAAACCATTCTGAATTCTTCGTTTCCTCTCCCAGTCTGCAGCCAAGCCTGCCGCCTTCCTGGAGATCTTCTCTGGCAACCCCTCACCCTGGTCCAGCCACACTTGACAGAGGCCTCATAATGAACATTTGTTCTTGTCCAGGAGGCTCTTCACACTGTTACAGAACAGAAACCAGGAATCTTTTTCAATTCAGTCATGTCATGTCATCTCTCTGTTCAAATCTTTCCATCTCATTTAGACGAATTCCAAGTCAGTGACCATAACAATGTCACATGACCATATCCTCTCATCAGAGAGACTCCATCTGAGGAGTTTCCCTTTGTTTTCTAAAAATTTTATTGGAGTAGAGTAGTTTTACAATGGAGAAGGAAATGACAACCCACTCCAGGACTCTTGCCAGGAAAATCCCAGGGACAGGAGAGCCGGGTAGGCTGCCACTTATGGGGTCACAAAGAGTCGGACACTACAGAAGCAACTTAGCAGCAGCAGCAGCTGCTGCTTTACAATGCTGTATTAGTTACTACTATACAGCAAATCAAATCAGGGGTGTATGTGTGTGTGTGTGTGTGTGTGTGTGCAGCGCTCAGTCGTGTCCGACTCTTTGCAACCCCATGAGTCGCAGCACACCAGGCCTCCCTGTCCATCACCAACTCCCGGAGTTCACTCAGACTCACGTCCATCGAGTCAGTGATGCCATCCAGAGATCTCATCCTCTGGCGTCCCCTTCTCCTCCTGCCCCCAATCCCTCCCAGCATCAGAGTCTTTTCCAATGAATCAAACCTTCGCATGAGGTGGCCAAAGTACTGGAGTTTCAGCTTTAGCATCATTCCTTCCAAAGAAATCCCAGGGCTGATCTCCTTCAGAATGGACTGGTTGGATCTCCTTGCAGTCCAAGGAACTCGCAAGAGTCTTCTCCAACACAACAGTTCAAAAGCATCAATTCTTCAGCGCTCAGCCTTCTTCAGAGTCCAACTCTCACATCCATACATTACCACAGGAAAAACAATAGCCTTGACTAGATGGACCTTTGTTGGCAAAGTAATGTCTCTGCTTTTGAATATGCTATCTAGGTTGGTCATAACTTTCCTTCCAAGGAGTAAGCGTCTTTTAATTTCATGGCTGCAGTCACCATCTGTAGTGATTTTGGAGCCCAGAAAAATAAAGTCAGACACTGTTTCCACCGTTTCCCCATCTATTTCCCATGAAGTGGTAGGACCAGATGACATGATCTTCGTTTTCTGACTGTTGAGCTTTAAGCCAACTTTTTCACTCTCCACTTTCACTTTCAACAAGAGGCTTTTTAGTTCCTCTTCACTTTCTGCCATAAGGGTGGTGTCATCTGCATATCTGAGGTTATTGATATTTCTCCCGGCAATCTTGATTCCAGTTTGTGTTTCTTCCAGTCCAGCATTTCTCATGATGTACTCTGCATATAAGTTAAATAAGCAGGGTGACAATATACAGCCTTGACGAACTCCTTTTCCTATTTGGAACCAGTCTGTTGTTCCATATATATAGGCACATATATCCCCTCTTTTTTTGATTTCCTTCCCATTGAGGTCACCAAAGAGAATTGCGTACAGTTCCATTTGTTATGCAGTCTACTTTATATACAGTAGTGTGTATATGTCAGTCTCAATCTCCCAATTCATCCCACCTCTCCTCCCTTGGTGCCCATACATTTGTTCTGTATGTCTGTGTCTCTATTTCTGCTTAGCAAATGTGTTCATCTGTGCCACTTTTCTAGATTCCACATATATTCATAAGTATACAATATTTGTTTTTCTCTTTCTGACTTGCTTCACTTTGTATGACAGCCTCCAGGTCCATTCATGTCTCTACAAATGGCATAATTTTGTTCCTTTTTATGGCTGAGTAATATTCCATAATATATATGAAAATTATAATTCCAAAATATTCCCCAATGTTCACTGCAGCCCTATTTACAATAACCAGGACATGGAAGCAACCTAAATGTCCATCAACAGAGGAATTGATAAGGAAGATGCACTATATATGTAGGGCTATATATATAGCCCTTGGTGACCCTTAGAAGCACTGGGGATATTACTCGGATGTGTATTACTGTCTGTATCCATAAGAATGGAGCTTTGAACTACTCATAGCACACAGGAGAAATAGACTTGTCCATGGAATGAATGAGTAGATGCAGCTCTAATATTCCCTCCAAAGATCAGGTTCTCCCTGTCAAACCCCATAAGAGCCGCAAGTATAAAATCTCAAGTCAATTCACATGATTCAGACCCTATCCCAGGGGAAAGCAGTGGGCCTGCCATAGATCAGATTCTATTTCCAGTGGACTTTCTTCATCACTCAAGCCTCATCCTCAGTGGCCTCAGTGCCAACCCTTCTTGTGCTTACATTGGGCCAGACTTATAGTTGGGGCAGAGCAGTGGATAATTGAAGGGAGGCTGCTGCCAGGTGAGGTCAGAAACTCATGCATGGGAGGGGATTTCAGGTCTCCCTCGCCACAAAATGAATTGGCAGGGGTTTGTTGTTGTTGTTGTTATATTTTCCACTCATATTGTGTTAGCTCTCCAGAAAAACTGAGGCAAATAGAGCTTATCTAACAAGATTTATTATAAGAAATTGGCTCACATGATTATGGAAGCAGAAAAGTCCCAAAGTTTTCTGTGTGTAAGCCAAAGACCAGAAAAGTTGGTGGAGAGAGGTCCAGTTTCAGGGCAGAAGACCAGTGTCCCAGCTGTTCTCTCAACCGAGGGGATGTTGTGCACCCTCTGTTTAACTTCATCCCCAATTCAAATCCGAATCTTATCTGGAAACACCCTCACATACACAGCCAGATATAATGTTTAGCCAGGTATCTGGATGCATTGTGGCACAGGCAAGTTAGCACATAAAATTAACCATAACACATACTTTCTTCTAAAATTTGCATATGGGAAGAGGGGAGGCAGGATGGATTAGAAGATGGGGATTGACATATACACATTATTGATACTATGTATAAAATAGAGAGGCTTCCTGGGTGCTTCTAGTAATAAAGAACCTGTATACCAATGCAGGAGATATAAAGAATGTGGATTCGATTCCTGGGTTGGGAAGATCTCCTGGAGATGGGCATGGAAAGCCACTCCAGTATTCTTGCCTACAGAATCCCATGGACAGAGGAGCCTGGTGGACTATAGTCCATAGGGTCGCAAAGAATCGGACATGACTTAGTGACTAAACAACAACAACAACATAAAATAGATAACTAATGAGAACATACTGTATATAGTACAGCATTAAGCTCTACTCAATGCTCTGTGGTAACCTAAATGGGAAAGAAATCCAAAAAAGACTTTATACTTATATAACATGTGTATGTATAGCTGATTCACTCTGCTGTACAGCAGAAACTAACACAACATTGTAAAGCAACTATACTCCAATAAAAAAATAAAATGAAAAATAAAAGCATAAAAAATAAATATATACCCCAAAATTTGTATTTCTATTGTGTTCCAACAATATGCCAATTTGAGATGGATGCTGATGATACAAAAGTAACAGATCATCCCAGTCCCCAAGGACTTTGAAGAGAATAACATAAAAAATCCTTATAAAGTCAATCCTTATAGTCATATTATAGTGCCTGCAGAACTGATCAGAGGATGCTATGGGAGTACCACTCAATCTAGGAAAGTATGGCTGGGATGGAAATTATTCAGAGATGCTTTTCTGGAGGAATAGGATATTCTGGAGCTGAGACTCAGTGCTGGGCTGTGAGGCAGCTAGCATGAAGTGGAAACACCAAGGAAGTAAATAACAGAACAAGTTGATGGGGAGCTTTGTTGACTGTGGCATGAGTCTTGGGGTGTCTGTGTGTCCAGGCACATTTCTTTATAGGAGCATCTATAGAGAGAAACAATAATTAAATCTGCTAGAGGCAGGTGGGCTGATTCCACAGTCCTTGGCTCCCTTGTAACCTTCTTGCAGGGTGGTGATCATTAAGACTTCCAATGAAGCAAAATATTGGAGAAGGTCCATGGAGGCCCACACAATCTTTCATGCCCTAGACCTTCCAAATTCAAGCTTAGTTTCCTTTCCTTCTCTTCTTATGGAGGAAAATGTGCATGACAAATATGTTACATCATTTTAATCTGGCTGCAGCTACACTGGCAACGTGGTGGACTTCAGCATGTGCAAAAAATACACATTGTAAATTCTGTGGACTCTGTAAGTCTGAGAATAATTTGCCAAGGGCACCTGTCCTGGTTAAGCCAAGTTGGACCACTTGGAAACTAGAGGTTCTGTACCCTTAAGTTCTCCAATATTATGAAGCTCACCTCAGGGACTGTGTTCCATCAAGGTAGTCTGACACTGCAAGCTAACAAGGAGAAACCCCTGGATGAGGCCATTTAAAACCTTTTTTAGTGTTTCATGTAAATGTGCCTAGCCATGCTCTGATAAGCCTGAAGCATAACTGATGTTGGGCAGAATCAGAATCAACTCAGGGATGTTGTTAAGTCATTGCTGAGGACTGAGCTGGGCTGGACTCATCCAAAAATGTTTTCTTTTTAAATTGGTAGAAGTATCAGCTTTAGTTGTCCAAAAAAAAAAAAAAAAAAAAAAAAGGCACTGATGGATAGGCTGACTGTGGAGAAAACTCCCAGAGGAATCAATGAGGGTTCTACCATTTTAAGTGTGTAGGTAGAGGTGCCAGTGATTATTAATCTTATCTTTTAATAAAGGTGATGGAAGTTGGCACAACTTCTAGCCAACCCCCAGTCCTTCCCTTTATTCTGTAAGAGGATCAGTTCAGGTGGGAGCTCCTCTTTGTCTGTAACAGATGAGGTAGTCTAACCTTGAAGAACTCCACACTTACCACCTTGAAGATGAGGAATTGTGGCCCAGCTTTGCTGTTCTGTCCTAGGAGATATTCCAGGAATGTCTCAGGGTTCTGAATGTCTCAGCCCAATGACTTGGGATGAATAATTTGAGACTGCTATTTAACCATTTTTACCTACCTGCCTTATGTGATTGAAGCTAATATGGTTGACCTAATATCTAAGGCTGAAAATAAGACCACAGTGGACTAGTAACAACTAAAGATAGAATGTGAGTATTTCTTTATTGTTGTTTTGTGATTTTCTTGGAGCTGAACCACATATAATTTTTGTTACAATATTAACTTTTATTCTAAAATAATGGGTTCCTGTTCCCTAAGAGCTCAGTCAGCAAAGAAGCCGCCTGCATTGCAGGAGGTCCCAGTTCGATTCCCAGGTGGGGAAGATCTGCTGGAGAAGGGAGAAGCTATCCACTCCAGTATTCTTGGGCTTCCCTTGTGGTTCAGCTGGTAAAGAATCCACCTGCAATGTGGGAGACCCCGGTTCGATCCCTGGGCTGGGAAGATCCCCTGGAGAAGAGAAAGGCTACTCACTCCAGTATTCTGACCTGGAGAATTCCATGGACTGTATAGTCCATGGGGTCACAAAGAGTCAGCCACAACTGAGTGACTTTCACTTTCACATTTATTGCCACAGAAAATGCCAGTTAATGTGCTACAGGTGGCTCAGTGCTAAATAATTTGCCTGCCAGTACAGGCAATGCGGGAGACATGGGTTCCATCCTGGGATTGGAAAGATCCCCTGGAGAAGGGCATGGCAACCCACTCCAGTATTTTTGCCTGGAAAATCCCATGGACAGAGGAGCATGGTAGACTACAGTCCATATGGTCTCAAAGAGTCAGACATGACTGAGTGCAGCATAATAATATAAATAACATGCTGCATCCACACTAAGGTGTTTCCACTCAGGCCTAGACTTCTTTAGGTCCAGACCCAATGAACGGGCCTTCGTAGAGCCAAGTCCAGACCATGCCTGGTAGAGAGTAGTACTTAATCGATATTTTTGAATAAAGTAATAATTGAATAAATGAAGTAAATAAAGAACTAGCACTAGTTTCCTTCTCAAGAAATGATGTAAAGTTTAGGATCAATCTCAAGCACAGCATTCACTCCAATGGGTCACAATGAGCACATCATAGCCCCAAGACATTTGAGGCTTGGGCAGGCTTCTTGATCTTTCTGAGCTTTGTATTTCTGAGCTTTTAGATGGAGAAAGAAAAAAGTCATCAGTGTTGATTCCTAAGTCCTGTATTGCTCCAAGTAGTCCTCTCAGCAAAAAAAAAAAAAAAAAAAAAAAAAAACGTGTTAGTCACTCAGTTGTGTCTGACTCTTTGAGTAACCTGCCAGGCTCCTCTGTCCATGGACTTCTCCAGGCAAGAATACTTGAGTGGTTAGTCAATTCTCTTCTCCAGGGGATATTGCTGACCCAGGGATCAAACCTGGGCTTCCTGCACTGCATGCAAGCAGGTTCTCTACCACCTGAGCCACAAGGGAAGCCCAAGTCACCAACATAAGCACAGCCCTGCTCTCTACTTGGGTCTGGTTTTACAGCTTTTTGCTGCACCCAAGTTGAAAGCCAAGGACAAAGGCATCTTTCACTGTTTCAATATGAAGACCACTGTTAAGGTCTCAAAGACTACTTGCTAGGACTGCCAAACTGCAGTTCTTCTGCTCTTTGCCTCTCTTCTGACAGCTTTTCTCAGCTCCTGCCCCTGGAGTCCAGTCCTGCAGGATTTTTACCTAGGCAGCAACTTGACAGGAGGTTTCTTTCAAGACCAATAAGCCTGGCTCTCATCTGCAACAGTCCCTTAACCCATGGGAAGCTCTCACATTCCTCCTCCCCTACCCGGGAACTCTGTCTTGGAAACCGGCATCAGTCCGTACTCACGCATGCCACCTCTGCACCTCTAAGGCATGTACCCGAGGAGCTGACACTAAGCTGATTTTAAGGAACTGAATTAATCTGGAGGAGTCTTGAGCTTGCTTGAGTTCCATGGGGTGCTCTGGTTGTGATGATCACCAGGTGCCTCAGAGAGAGGAACACCACACCAGGGGATTTTTGTAATGACCTTGGGCAGCTTGCTCACTCTGAACTGTGGTTTCCCTCTCTGTAGAATGGTTGTAGAAGCATTATCTTTTTGTAGTTGGCGTGAGGATGTGGAATAAGTGCATCAAGCTTGGGGCTCAATTCTTTATAAGTGACACTTTGCTGTCCCAGCTATTTAGTGAAAGAGGATTGTATTAACACAAGCCAATAAAAACACATGATCTATTCATGTAGTAGAAAAAGAAGTTAATTAGAGAGCTGTCTTCCCATATAGATTGAGAGCTTGTGAGGGCTAGAATTTTGTTTCATCCTTGCCTGTATCTGGAGTGATGTGCATCCACAAGGAGAGGTTGGTTGAATAGATGGATAGGTGCGTGGATGGACAAGTGAGGGAGAGAGCTTAGAGAGAAATGTTGCTTGCCCTTTATGCTGTCCCAAGTCCCACCTTCATGGGCTCTGTATGCCATGAAGCCACTGTACTTGGCAAGGCAGAGGGAGAGGTACATAATAGAGTGTTGAATACAGACATTTTAACAGAAAGTTTTTTAGATGAACTGTTCAAAGCTTTCCTGGCAAAAGCCAGGCATTGCAGATATCCTGACTCTGACCAGTGTCTAACAGGGAGATCTGCTTTGATCTCTTCTGGGTGGAAGGGAACTTGTCACTAGCACCAGAAAGGGTTTTTTTTTTTTTGTTTTATTTATTTATTTTTTTTACAGTAACCTTTCTAGTGATACCGTGTAGGGCAGGACAAACCCCTGCAATCTTTCTGGAAACCAATTCAGAAACATGCATCAGAACCTTACAAATATCATCCTTGAAAGAGCAATTCCACCTCCAGGAATCTATACCAAGGAATGAATCAGAGATGTAGGCAAATGTTGATGCATACAGATGTCCCTCGCAGCATCACTTATAATAGTGATAACTTTTAAGTGACTTAAACATCCAACATGGGAAATTATTAAATAAATAATGGCACAAAACCATGTTTAAACACATTTTATGATGTAGAGAACTAGTATACTGTTGATTAAAAATATATAGAGAGCAGGGCATACAATTTTTCTTATAGAATCTTTATACATGTGAAAAACAACATATACATTTGGGGAAAAGTTTAAAAAAATAACCAAGATGCTACTTTCATTGGTTACCCATGCTGCTGCTGCTACTGCTATGTCATTTCAGCCGTGTCCAACTCTGTGCAACCCCATAGATGGCAGCCCACCAGGGTCCTCCATCTGCACCCAGGATTCTTTAAGCAAGAATAGTGGAGTGGGTTGCCATTTCCTTCTCCAGGTTACCCATGAGGGGTGGAATAATGGATGTCTTTTGCAGTTTTTTGTTTTGTTTTGTTTTGTTTTTTTATGCTTTGGGGGTTTTAGATATTCAATACATCAATTGTGCTTATTCACTCGGTAGTGTCTGACTCTTTGCGACCCTTTGGACTGCAGGGTCCTCAGTCCATGGGATTTTTCAGGCAAGAATACTGGAGAGGGTTGCCATTTCCTTCTCCAGGGGATCTTCCCAATCCAGTAATCTAACCCATGTCTCCCGTGTCTCCTGCATGGCAGGTGGATTCTTTACCCACTGAGCCACTGAGGAAGTCCTGTTACACCAATTACTTGTATAATAAAATATACATTTTCCTAAGAAAAAATATGAACTTTGTGTAGTAAAATACTAGAGAAAAAAGGATTTTATATAAAATACAACTGTATTTTTAGTGTTTTTCTTCATGTGCTTTTAATTAATGTGTTATCGCAGAAAGGCTAAAACAGTCTTAGAGGAAAAGTAGCCTCTTAGTGTGTCTTGCAAACGGATCATAATTATTAGGCAATTTTTTTTTTTTCCTTTTTTTACTTAATGAGGGTCAAATTAGTGTCACTCCTTAAAAAAACTTGCAAGGTGAATATTAAAAATATAAATTATGCTGTATTATTTTTGGTATTATAGCATATACTGGCTGGTAAAGACTATGTGTGTGGGCTCAGTCACTCAGTTGTGTCCAACTCTGAGATCCGCATAGACTGTCGCTCACCAGGCTCCTCTGTCCATGGGAATTATCCCAGCAAGAATACTGGAGTGGGTTGCCATTTCCTTCTTCAAGGAATCTTCCCAACCCATGGAGCCAACCAGTGTCTCCTGTGACTCCTGCATTGGCAGGAGAATTCTTTACCACTGAGCCACCTGGGAAGCCCAGTAAAGACATGGGCATCTGCTATCTAGAATAATGGTAGAAAACATGACAAAGATATCAATATTCTAATTGTGACTTACTATCTTAATCCAAAGTTTCATGTTCATGTGTGGATTGACCCTTTGTTGTTGTTCAGTCACTAAGTTGTATCTGACTCTTTACACACATCAAGCTCCTCTGACCTCCACTATCCCCCAGAATTTGTTCAAATTCATGTTCATTGAGTTGGTGATACTATATAACCATTTCATCCTCTGTTGACCCCTTCTCCTTTTGCCTTCAATCTTTCCCAGCATCAGGATTTGTTCCAAGGAGTCAGCTGTTCGCATTAGGTGGCCAAAGTATTGGAGCTTCGGTTTCAGCACCAGTCCTTCCGATGACCCTTATGACTTAGGAAATACCTTATCATGTTTGCATGTTAAGAAGCATTGCAAACATTTTGTTTCCCTATGTGTTATTTGTTACACAAAACCCTCTCAGGCCTGTACCCAGTGCTTCTTATAATAGACATACCAAAAGGGTTAGAGAGGAGATGACAGGGAGAGGAATTTAAACATCTGATAAGTTTTCAACATCAGTAAGTCATTTATTAGAAATGAGGTACTCAGTCTCTGTAAGTCTACCCAGTGCAGACTCTGTGCGGGTCGACAGGGTCATGGACACAGCACTGACTTCAGGGAGCTTACAGTCTGCCACTGTGGTGTCTGACACAGTGATGGGAAAGGAGCAAGGTGCCATGGGAAAACAAGGAGAAAAAGCCATCATGTCAAGGGCAAGACCATTCTTGATCTGCAGACTTTGCCCAATCAGCCCCCTTCCAGGGGAGAACCCTGCAGTCCTCTGCCAGAGAGTGGAGGGCATCTGGGAGACCTGCTGCTCACTCTACTGGGAGTGTCAGCCTTCTGCTTTGTTTTTAATCTCAACAATTAGAGACACCTGGTGTCATAAGATTCTGAGATTCTTAGTGCTTTGCTGTATATCCTAAGTAACTTATTTTGTGTTTAGGAACCAAGTTTCATGGATTTGCTAAATTAGTTCGCACTTTTCTCTTTGCTGTCTTGCTTTTAAACGGATTAAGTAAATGGTCACATAAAGAATTTATGACACTCCCCCCACACACACACATACCGGGTGCTTCCCTGATATCTCAGTTGGTAAAGAATCGCCTGCAATGCAGGAGACCCTGGTTCGATTCCTGGGTTGAGAAGATCTGCTGGAGAAGGGATAGGCTACCCCCTCCAGTATTCTTGGGCTTCCCTTGTGGCTTAGCTGGTAAAGAATCTGCTTGCAATGTGGGAGACCCCAGTTCGATCCCTGGGTTGGGAAGATCCCCTGGAGAAGGGAAAGCTTACACACTCCAGTATTCTGGCCTGGAGAATTCCATGAACTGTATAGTCCACTTTATCCACACAGTTTCCAGGATTCTGGTCTCTACACTCCAAGTCAAAGATCAGAACATAATCTCTTTAGAGAATCTGATTAATCCAAGAGAAAAGACATAAAGATATTGATGTTGGGTGACTCCTCAAGGAAAGGCCTTGACATATCATTTCAGAGTGAATGCCACATGTGGAATTTCACTCTTGTAACAGAGCATTCGATCAGCCTCCCAATACCTCATTTTAAATGTAATCAGAAACCAACTATCACTAGATAGTTGAGGAATGTGATTACCATGAAAATGAAAGACCAAAACTAGGAAAGACTTTTTAAGAAATCAAAGGAAATAGAAACTTTCAGGGAAACAACACCACCACCAAATCTCATAAATATTTTCAATAATGTAAAAGAAGACACTGTATGATGCTATAGAAATGGACTATGCAGAGAAGAAAAGATAACTTGTAGAAGCTAAAAATAAGATAGCAGAATTAAGAGCATGATAGATTTAGAATATAAATCTGAAGAAATTTCCCAAGAAAGGAAGCAAAAGAAAATGAAAAAAATATGAAAAAGAAGATATGAACCAATCCAGGATAGCCAACATATGAAAAATATTATAGAAACACCAGGAAAAGAGAAAGAACATGTAGAGAAAGAAATTATCAAAGAAATAATGCAAGAAGTATTCTCACACCAAAGGAGACAAATATTATGCTTAAAAAGGCCCATCAGTTCAGTTCAGTTCAGTCACTCAGTCGTGTCTGACTCTTTCCGACCCCATGAATCACAGCACGACAGGCTTCCCTCTCTATAACCAACCCCAAGAGTTCACCCAAACTCACATTCATCGAGTCAGTAATGCCATCCAGCCATCTCATCCTCTGTCATCCCCTTCTCCTCCTGCCCCCAATCCCTCCTAGCATCAGAGTCTTTTCCAATGAGTCAAATCTTCCCATGAGGTGGCCAAAGTACTGGAGTTTCAGCTTTAGTATCATTCCTTCCAAAGAAATCCCAGGGTTGATCTCCTTCAGAATGAACTGGTTGGATCTCCTTGCAGTCCAAGGGACGCTCAAGAGTCTTCTCCAACACCACAGTTCAAAAGCATCAATTCTTCGGTGCTCAGTCTTCTTCACAGTCCAACTATCACATCCATACATGACCACAGGAAAAACCATAGCCTTGACTAGACGGACCTTTGTTGGCAAAGTAACATCTCTGCTTTTGAATATGCTATCTAGGTTGGTCATAACTTTCCTTCCAAGGAGTAAGCGTCTTTTAATTTCATGGCTGCAGTCACCATCTGCAGTGATTTTGGGGCCCCCAAAAATAAAGTCTGACACTGTTTCCACTGTCTCCTCATCTATTTCCCATGAAGTGATTGGACCGGATGCCATGATCTTCATTTTCTGAATGTTGAGCTTTAAGCCAACTTTTTCACTCTCCACTTTCATTTTCATCAAGAGGCTTTTTAGTTCCTCTTCACTTTCTGCCATAAGGGTGGTGTCATCTGCATATCCGAGATTATTGATATTTCTCCCGGCAATCTCATGATGTACTCTGCATATAAGTTAAATAAGCAGGGTGACAATATACAGCCTTGAGGTACTCCTTTTCCTATTTGGAACCAGTTTGTTTTTCCATGTCCAGTTCTAACTGTTGCTTCCTGACCTTCACACAGATTTCTGAAGA
Source organism: Bubalus bubalis (assembly GCF_019923935.1). Lineage (NCBI taxonomy): Eukaryota > Metazoa > Chordata > Mammalia > Artiodactyla > Bovidae > Bubalus > Bubalus bubalis. The sequence goes on from NC_059158.1 coordinate 55,411,440, forward strand.
GGCAGGTCAGGTGGTCTGGTATGCCCATCTCTTTCAGAATTTTCCAGTTTATTGTGATCCACACAGTCAAAAGCTTTGGCATAGTCAATAAAGCAGAAATAGATGTTTTTCTGGAACTCTCTTGCTTTTTCCATGATCCAGCGGATGTTGGCAATTTGATCTCTGGTTCTTTTGCCTTTTCTAAAACCAGCTTGAACATCAGGAAGTTCATGGTTCACATATTGCTGAAGCCTGGCTTGGAGAATTTTGAGCATTACTTTACTAGCATGTGAGATGAGTGCAATTGTGCAGTAGTTTGAGCATTCTTTGGCTTTGCCTTTCTTTGGGATTGGAATGAAAACTGACCTTTTCCAGTCCTGTGGAACCTGGAACCTGGAATGTCAGGTCCATGAATCAAGGCAAATTGGAAGTGGTCAAACAAGAGATGGCAAGAGTGAATGTCGACATTAGGAATCAGAGAACTAAAATGGACTGGAATGGGTGAATTTAACTCAAATGACCATTATATCTACTACTGTAGACAGGAATCCATCAGAGGAAATGGAGTGGCCACCATGTCAACAAAAGAGTTCGAAATGCAGTACTTGGATGCAATCTCAAAAATGACAGAATGATCTCTGTTCATTTCCAAGGCAAACCATTCAATATCACAGTAATCCAAGTCTATGCCCCAACCAGTAACGCTGAAGAAGCTGAAGTTGAATGGTTCTATGAAGACCTACAAGACCTTCTAGGACTAACACCCCAAAAAGATGTCCTTTTCATTATAGGGGACTGGAATGCAAAAGTAGGAAGTCAAGAAACACCTGGAGTAACAGGCAAATTTGGCCTTGGAATATGGAATGAAACAGGGCAAAGACTAATAGAGTTTTGCCAAGAAAATGCACTGGTCATAACAAACACCCTCTTCCAACAACACAAGAGAAGACTCTACACATGGACATCACCAGATGGTCAACACCAAAATCAGTTTGATTATGTTCTTTGCAGCCAAAGATGGAAAAGCTCTATACAGTCAACAAAAACAAGACTGGGAGCTGACTGTGGCTCAGATCATGAACTCCTTATTGCCAAATTCAGACTTAAATTGAAGAAAGTAGGGTAAACCACTACCATCCAGGTATGACCTAAATCAAATCCCTTCTGATTATACAGTGGAAGTGAGAAATAGATTTAAGGGCCTAGATCTGATAGATAGAGTGCCTGATGAACTATGGAATGAGGTTCGTGACATTGTACAGGAGACAGGGATCAAGACCATCCCCATGGAAAAGAAATGCAAAAAAGCAAAATGGCTGTCTGGGGAGGCCTTACAAATAGCTGTGAAAAGAAGAGAAGCGAAAAGCAAAGGAGAAAAGGAAAGATATAAGCATCTGAATGCAGAGTTCCAAAGAATAGCAAGAAGAGATAAGAAAGCCTTCCTCAGCAGTCAATGCAAAGAAATAGAGGAAAACAACAGAATGAGAAAGACTAGAGACCTCTTCAAGAAAATTAGAGATACCAAGGGAACATTTCATGCAAAGATGGGCTCGATAAAGAACAGAAATGGTATGGACCTAACAGAAGCAGAAGATATTAAGAAGAGGTGGCAAGAATACACAGAAGAACTGTACAAAAAAGATCTTCACAAACCAGGTAATCATGATGGTGTGATCACTGACCTAGAGCCAGACATCCTGGAATGTGAAGTCAAGTGGGCCTTAGAAAGCATCACTACAAACAAAAAGGCCCATAGAATGAATAAAATCAGATATTCACAAAGCACACAGTTATGAAACAGAGGACAAAAACAAAAGTCCTGTAAGACTGTAGACAGAAAAACAAGGTTAAATGCACAGAATCAAGGAATAACATGTATCCTGTATTTTCAACAACCTCCATAGAAAATAGATGACAATAAAAGAATCTTTAAACTTTTAAAACAAATCTATACCTCCAGTAAACTGAAACTCAAAAATAAGGAGAAAAAGTAAACTTTTCTATAGATACAGTTTCAAAAATTGATCTGCCAAGCCCTCTTTCTCAGAAAGCTACTGAATGATAGGTTCTACACAGAAAGGGAAGAGATTAAGAAAAAACAAAACAAGAATACAAGCACACCTTATTTTAGTGCACTTTGACTTATTGCACTTCATGGATAGGCAATTTTTTGTTTTGTTTTCCAAATTAAAGGCTTTTGGCATCCCTGAGTCTATCAGCATTATTTTTCCAAGAGGATTTGCTCACTTCATTTCTCTGTTTTCACATCCTGGTAATTATCACAGTATTTCTAACTTTTCAGTATTACTATACTTGTTATGATGATCGTGATCCATGATCTTTGATGTTATTATTGTAGTTGTTTTAGGTTGCCACATACCATGCCCATATAAGACAGTGAACTTAAGGTTAAATGTGTGTGTGTTCTGACCACTCCACTGACCAGCTGCCTCCCCATCACTCTCTCTCTTTAAGCCTCTCTATTCCCTGAGACACAGCAATATTTAAATTAGGCCAATTAATAACCTTACAATGACTTCTAAGTGTTCAAGTGAAAGGAAAAGTCATATGTCTCTCACTTGAAATCAAAAGCTAGGAATGATTAAGCTTAGTGAGAAACAATAAATCGGGAAAGGAGTACATCAATGCTGTATATTGTCACCTTGCTTATTTAACTTTTATGCAGAGTACATCATGCAAAATGCCTGGTTGGATGAAGCACGAGCTGGAGTCAAGGTTGCTGGGAGAAATATCAATAACTTCAGATATGCAGATGATACCACCTTTATGGCAGAAAGTGAAGGACTAAAGAGCCTCTTGATGAAAGTAAAAGAGGAGAGTTAAAAAGTTGGTTTAACACTCAACATTCAGAAAACTAAGATCATGGCCTCTGGTCCCATCACACCATGTCAAATAGATGGGGGAAAGATAAAAACAGTGACAGACTTTAGTTTTTGGAGCTCCAAAATCACTGCAGATGGTGATTGCAGCCATGAAATTAAAAGATACTTGCTCCTTGGAAGAAAAGCTATGACCAACCTAGGCAGCATATTAAAAAGTAGAGACATTACTTTGCCAACAAAGGTCCAACTAGTCAAGTGTATGGTTTTTCCAGTAGTCATGTATGGATGTGAGAGTTGGACTATAAAGGAAGCTGAGCACCAAAGAATTGATGCTTTTGACCTGTGGTGTTGGAGAAGACTCTTGAGAGTCCCTTGGACTGCAAGGAGACCAAACAAGTCAATCCTAAAGGAAACAAGTCCTGAATATTCATTGGAAGGACTGATGCTGAAGCTCCAATACTTTGGCAACCTGATATGAAGTACTGACTCCTTGGAAAAGACCCTGATGTTGGGAAAGATTGAAGGCAGGAGAAGGGGGACGACAGAGGATGAGATGTTTGGATGACATCATCGACTCAATGGACATGAATTTGAGTAAGCTCCAGGAGTTGGTGATGGACAGGGAAGCCTGGCGTGCTATAGTCCACGGGGTTGCAAAGAGTCGGACACCACTGAACAACTGAACTGAACTGAACTGTGTGAGAAACACATGTCAAAAGCTGGAAAAGGCTGAAAGCTAGCCCTCTGATGCCTAACAGTTAGTCAACTTGTAGATGCAAAGGGAAAATTCTTGCAGGAATTTAAAATTGTTCCTCTAGCAAACACACAAATGGTATGAAAGTGAATCAGTGTTATTGCTGATACAGAAAAAGTTTTAATGGTCTAGATAGAAGATAAAACCAACCAGAATATTCCCTTAAGCCAAAATCTAATCCAGAGCAAGGCCTAATTCTCTTCAGTTCTGTGAAGGCTGAGAGAGGTGAGGAAGCTGCAGAAGAAAGGTATGAAGCTGTCAGAGGCTGGGTCATGAGGTTTCAGGAAAGAAGCCATCTCCATAGAAGTGCAAGATGAAGCAGTAAGTATGATGTTGAAACTACAGAAAGTTGTTCAGAAGATTTTGCTAAGACAAGTAATGGGAGTATCTACACTAAACAATAGATTTTCAATATAGATGAAACAGACTCCTATTTGAAAAAGATGCCCTATAAGGCTTCCATAGTAAAAGAAGAGAAATCAATACTTAGCTTCAAAGTTTCAAAGAACAAGCTGATTCCCTTGTTAGTAACTGACACAGCTGGGGACTCTCAGTGAGGCTAGTGCTCAAAATATCAAAACTGAAGAATTGATACTTTTGAACCTGTTGGAGAAGACTCTTTGGAGTCTCTTGGACTGCAAGGGGATCAAGCCAGTCAATCCTAAAGGAAATAAACCTTGAATTTTCATTGGAAAGACTGATGCTGAAGCTGAAACTCCAATACTTTGACCACCTGATGTGAAGTACTGATTCATTAGAAAAGACCCTGATGCTGGGAAAGATAGGAGCCCAGAGGAGAAAGGGATGACAAAGGATGAGATGGACATGAGTTTGAGCAAGCTCTGGGAGATGGTGAAGGACAGGAAGCATGGTGTGGTGCAGTCCATGGCATCACAAAGATTTGAACATGACTGAGCAGCTAAACAACAACAAATGCTCATTTACTATTCTGTATATCCTAGGGCCCTTAAGAATTTTGTTAAATCCGCACTCTGCCTGAGCTCTGTACATGAAACAGCAATTTCATGTACATTTCTCTTTCTGCTTCTCAGAAAGAGATTTATTTTAAAATATTACTGCTCATCAACAACATCTCCAAAGAACTCCAGTGGAGATGTGCAGGGAGATTATTGTTGTTTTTGTGCCTGCTAATGTAACATCCATTCTTCAGATCATGGATCAAGGAGTAATTTTTACTTTCCAGTCTTTTTACTTAAGAAATACATTTGTAACTCTATAGCTACTATAGTGATTCCTCTTATGGATCTAGACAGAATAAACTGAAAACCTTTCAGAAAGGATTCACAATTCTAGATTCCATGGAGAATATTCATTACTCATGGGAAAAGGTCAACATCAACATTAACAGGAGTTTGGAAGAAGCTGATTCCAACCCTCATGGATGACTTTGAGGGTTTCTAGACTTCAGTGGAGGAAGTAACTGCAGATGTGGTGGAAATACAAGAGAACTAGAATTAGAAGTGTAACCAGAAGATGTGACTGAATTGCTGCAATCTCATGATAAAACTTTAATGGCTGAGGAGTTGCTTCACGAATGAGCAAAGAAAGTCTTCTAGATGGAATACACTCCTGGTGAAGATGTTGTGAATATTGTTGAAATGACAACAAAGGATTCATAATATTACTTAAAGGAGTGGCAGGTTTTTGAGAAGATTTCCTCCAATTTTAAGAAAGTTACACTGTAGAGAAAATGCTGTTGAATAACACATACATATTTCATGAAAGGAAGAGTTAATTGATGTAGCAAACTGTATTGTTGTCTTTCTTTAAGAAATTGCCACAACCATCCCAACCTTCGACATCCCCCACCATGAGGAGTCAGCAGCCATCAGCAACTTGGCAAGACCCTTCACCACCAGAAAGATTATAACTCTCTGAAGGCTCAGATGATGGCTAGCATTTTAATAATAAGTATTTTTAATTGTGGTATATGTATAATATTTTAGGGATAAAGCTACTGAATACTTATAGACTACAGTATAGTATAAGCATAACTTTTATAGGCACTGAGAAACCAAAGAATTCATGTGATTTACTTTATTGTGATATTCACTTTATTGCAGTGATCTGAAATTGAGTCTGCAATATCTCTTAGATATACCTGTGTAGGAATGCAAGAAAGAGCAGCAGATGACATAACTAGAAGGGAATTCCAAGTATAATGGGAAATGAAGGTCGCAGAAACAGCAGTTATGTACCAGGCTTGGACTGCAACAATACAGACTGGAAAGGGCCTTGGGAAAGATCTCTTCATGAAGATAAGATTTATAAATAACTGAATTATCTTAACATCACTATACAGTTTGGGGCCAAATTTATAATAAGTGTATAGAAAATAAAGATGTAAAGACAGTGAAAGAGAAATAAATATTATAGATTAAAAAAATGAGTGGATAGGAAGGAAGAAGCAATTGTGGTATATGCTTACCTGGTGATGGCACTTGTATAATTACAATAATGTGTACTTGAGTAGGTGGAGTGGGAAGGGTGGTGAAAGAAATAAATCTCCTATTGAGATAGTGAAAGGCAAATGTGCAATTCCTAAAACTGAATAATTGAGACAGAAATAAAAGCATTGTTTTCAAAGAAGCAGAAGCAAATATCAAAACAAAAGCAAAGAGAAAACAGCTAAAAACAAAGTAAATCAATTCCCTCTGGAGAAGAGAAAATTTGGGAAATGATAGAGAGAGGGGTTACTCTTTTCTTAATAAGTTTATAAAGCATTTTACTCTTTAAATATGATAAAAATAATTAAAGGCAGTATTTTAATTACCACATTAATCAATGAAGTTGAGTTTGTTAAATGTTCCTCCTTCATCTACATAGGAAAAATTCCTTGGAACAAGCTTACTATCTTTCTCAATGCTCTTCTAAAAACCCTATAAATTCCCCCACCCTGGCCCCAGTCTGCCAGAAAGCAAAATATATGAAATTAATTGTTTGGATGGCCTTGCCTTATTTAATCCATTGATTTATTCATTCATTCATTCATTTTATACTCACTGTGTTCCTTCCCTGTGCCATGTATTGGGCAAGGTCTAAGAAAACCAGACCCTTAAATAGATGGATAGATATAGATATATGTGTGTATGGATAGATAGATAGATAATGAATGGATGATTTCTGTGTGTGTATGATAAGGTGAAGCAGACACTCTATATGACCTACCCATGTGCCTCCAACCTTAGCAATTCTAATGAGTTCAACACTTTCCAGCTGCTAATATCTATATTTCTATAACTTGTGTCTTTTTCCAGAATTTTATGAGGCACTCTACCCAGAGTGAGGCAGTCTACACACACATATGTGCACATATACAGTCCCCAACCAGTGAATATCAGGAGCTGGTGGACAAATACCCCACCTTGGGTAGGAAAACTCTGAGTTTATTACTAGCTCTCAGATGTGATGTGGGGTTAAGTTCAAATTGCCCAATGTTGCCTGATTTAAGAATGCATCTTTAATTGGCTGCCTTTCCTTCCCGTCATCCTCACACTTCCCAAATAAACTGTTGGACTTGAATCGTTGCCTTGGAGTCTGTTTAGGTGGAATTCACTATAAGACAGACATGAAACTTAGGGCAATAATATAAGTTCACTGGATATTCAGAGAGCTCAGAGAAGAGCACTGAACTCACACTGGCAATGAGGAAGGTGGGGAAAAATGATTGGAATCAAGGACAGCCCTTGAGAGTGATTCTTGAGTGAGAAATTAAAGCATACTTAGCAGTTCACTTTCACTTTTTACTTTTTTAATATAAATTTATTTATTTTAATTGGAGGTTAATTACTTTACAATATTGTATTGGTTTTGCCATACATCATGAATCCGACACAGGTGTACATGTGTTCCCCATCCTGAACCCCCCTCCCACCTCCCCCCCCATACCATCCCTCTGGGTCATCCCAGTGCACCAGCCCCAAACATCCAGTATTATGCATCGAATCTGGACTGGCGATTCATTTCATATATGATATTATACATGTTTCAATGTCATGCTCCCAAATTATCTCTCCCTCTCCCTCTCCCACAGAGTCCAAAAGACTGTTTTATACATCTGTGTCTCTTTAGCTGTCTTGCATACAAGGTTATCGTTACCATCTTTCTAAATTCCATATATATGCGTTAGTATACTGCCGGGGTCCAGCCCCGGTGGATCCAGGGAATTCGAAGCGGGGATGGCGTCGGCGAGGATCAGGAAACAACTGCTTAATTAAACTTTAATTAAGGATATAAAGAGTAATAGAATAAGGATAGCTCAGTGAGGAAATTCAGTGGAGAAAAGAGGCTGAAATAAGGATAGCTCAGTGAGGAAATTCAGTGGAGAAAAGAGGCTGAATAATTCAGCCAGAAGGTGAGAGAAAGAACGACATGGGGAGACCAAGTTTTGGTGAACAAGGCCCGCACTTTATTTTTCAAAGTAGTTTTTATACCTTAAGTTATGCATAGAGGATAATGGGGGAAGGAGTAGAGTCATGCAGCAAGCCAGACTTTCTTCCTGCAAACTTATCATATGCAAAAGCTTAGGTGATTTGCATCATCTTCTGGCCCGGAGGCCTGTTAACATTTTAAGACCCTTTCTTCAGAAAACTTACTTTTCTCTAAAGGTGATTGGTCAGGAGCCACCCTCCAAAAGCATTAGATAAAGTTGCATTCCTACAGGGCAAAGGTGTGGTGGGCTATAACAAGAAAAAGAGTTAACTCAAGGGTCCCAGGTTACAAACATTAAAGCTACTACTTACACCAATTATATTAATCAATACACTGCCAGGGACACAGCAGGTAAGGGATATGGAGACTTAGCAGCAAACATTGGCCCAACAAGTGAAAATCCCTTCACCAATACAATTTCTAATCAATCTTTTAACTGCTCAAAGGAATCTGTGTTTAGACAGTTTAGAACATCTCATGCCTCTCACAGTTGGGAGGCTCTGAGCAATCACATGTGGCCGGAAAAACCTATTCAGGCAGGCTAGAGGATTTCCAAAGGAGTTTGTAGGTTGAAACACTGTCACACCCAGGAATTGTTAACTGGAGCTGCAAGCTAACTCTTTTTTCAGAGAGAGGTAGTGGGGGACAGCCCCCGTAAAGTCAGAGGTGTAGGTGAAAGCACAAAGCAGAAAGTAGGCAGACTCTGGTTTTGGGGGTAGATGCTCAAGAATTTCCAGGGGGACTCCTGAGGCTCTATCCCACCTTTGCGTATGCCGAGCCTCCTTCCTCATGACCTTTGCCATGGGAGGAGTTCCTCACGCTGGCTCCTGACAGTGATAGACTTCCAGTTGAGCTATTCCAGATCCTGAAAGATGATGCTGTGGAAAGTGCTGCACTCAACATGCAATATGCACTCAATATGCAATATGCCGGCTCCCGGCAGTATACTATATTGGTGTTTTTCTTTCTGGCTTACTTCATTCTGTATAATAGGCTCCAGTTTCATCCACCTCATTAGAACTGATTCAAATGTATTCTTTTTAATGGCTGAGTAATACTCCATTGTGTATATGTACCACTGCTTTCTTATCCATTCATCTGCTGATGGACATCTAGGGTGCTTCCATGTCCTGGGTATTATAAACAGTGCTGTGATGAACATTGGGGTACACGTGTCTCTTTCAATGCTGGTTTCCTTGGTGTGTATGCCCAGCAGTGGGATTGCTGGGTCATAAGGCAGTTCTATTTCCAGTTTTTTAAGGAATCTCTACACTGTTCTCCATAGTGGCTGTACTAGTTTGCATTCCCACCAACAGTGTAAGAGGGTTCCCTTTTCTCCACACCCTCTCCAGCATTTATTGCTTGTAGACTTTTGGATCACAGCCATTCTGACTGGCGTGAAATGGTACCTCATAGTGGTTTTGATTTGCATTTCTCTGATAATGAGTGATGTTGAGCATCTTTTCATGTGTTTGTTAGCCATCTGTATATCTTCTTTGGAGAAATGTTTATTTAGTTCTTTGGCCCATTCATTTTCATGCATTGGAGAAGGAAATGGCAACCCACTCCAGTGTTCTTGCCTGGAGAATCCCAGGGACGGGGGAGCCTGGTGGGCTGCCGTCTATGGGGTCGCACGGAGTCGAACACGACTGAAGCGACTTAGAAGAAGCAGCAGCAGCAGCAGCAGTTCACAGGCCCTCTGCTAGGTGCCAGATATCATAAGCACACAGATACTGCCCCAACCATGGGACCTGAAAGGATGGATAGTGAAGCGGGTAATCACAAGATGAGAAGCAGTCAGCTGGATCATGCACCATGCAATGTGGGGAGCTAAAGAAGCTACTCTGTAAGGGAGTCCACTGGCCTGGGCTATTTGTCCACCCCTGCTCCTTCATGCATTCTCTCTCCTAAGCTCCATTCTTCATTTTTTTAAACTTTTATATTGGAATAGAATTGGTCAACCATGCTGTGCTAGTTAACACTTCTCCTTCCTCTTGAGCTTCTCTATTCCTGCCAGTCCTCCCATGCTGGTTTTCCTGGGGGCTTCTGTCCCAGCCATGTTCATGTCTTATTTATGGGTTTTCTCCAGTTGACTCTACTCTTACCATTACTTCAAATATCATCTATGGGCCAAAAAGATTACTAATATATATTTTTATCACAGATCTATATTTCATGTTCCAAGCACAATTACCCAACAACACTTCTTTCTGAAAAAAATTTCCTAGCACCTTGCTTTATATCATGGCAGGTGCTTGAAATGAATGGCTACTAGAAGGAGCCAAGCATCCAGTCATGGCATCCAGTCCCATCACTTCATGGCAAATAGATGGGGAAACAATGGAAACAGTAACAGACTTTATTTTCTTGGGTTCCAAAATCACTGCAGATGGTGACTGCAGCCATAAAATTAAAAGACTCTTGCTTCTTGAAAGAAAAGCTATGACAAATCTAGACAGCATATAAAAAGCAGAGACATTACTTTGCCAACAAAGGTTTCTCTAGTCAAATCTATGGTTTTTCCAGTAGTCATGTATGGATGTGAGAATTGGACCATAAAGAAAACTAAGTGCTGAAGAATTAATGCTTTTGAACTGTAGTGTTGGAGACTCTTGAGAGTCCTTTGGACTGTTAGGAGATCAAACCAGTCAATCCTAAAGGCAACAAGTCCTGAGTATTTACTGGAAGGACTGATGCTAAGGCAGAAGCTCCAGTACTTTGGCCACCTGATGTGAAGAACTGACTCCTTGGAAAAGACTCTGATGCTGAGAAAGTTTGAAGGCAGGAGGAGAAAGGGATGACAAGAGGGTGAGATGTTTGGATGGCATCACTGACTCATTGGATATGAGTTTGAGCAAACTCCAGGAGTTGGTGATGGACAGGGAGGCCTGGCATGCTGCACTCCATGGGGTTGCAAAGAGTTGGACACAACTGAGCAACTGAACTGAACTGAACATGAAGGAGGTGGACTTCATGATGCTCCTGGTGCACAGCTAGCTCTCTTTTAAATAGAGCACTTTTCTGTTCTCTGGTTTCCCATATTGTTCCCTCTCCTGAAAAACCTATCATGTTATGCCTTAGGGTGACTGAGTTTCTCTGCTCCAGGAGACACCATTCATACACTGTCAAGTGAATTATCTAGGCAAAGTCTAGATTATTTCTGCTTCCATTATTACCTGAAATATACTTCATCATAAAGGCTTACCCCAAGTTTTCAACACAAGTCAGGTCTCTTTAACATCTTTGTACTTTCTTCTCAATAAAACCATCACACTTCACAGTTATATATTTACTTGTGTGACGATATAGGATGATATCTACTTCATTCACTATCCTATAGAGAACATTTTCCCAGTGTTTATCATATAGTTAAAACTCAATAAACATTTGTGAAATGAACAAAATGAACTGAACTTAACCCTCAAAACACTAAGTGCTTATTCTGCACCTGACAAGCTTCATATGCAGTGCTAGAGAGAGGAGGATAGAGGTGATGGAGCCACGTGATTCCTGTCCCCAAGAGGCCTACAATCAAGTGCAGTGTGGAACAGTCCAACCACGCAAATATGCTCAAGATATAAAGATAGCAGAGGACATCATGAGAAAGAAGGTGGAGGAAGGAGTAGGTGTGGGTGCCCGTGGCAGAGAAATAGGAGGGGGAGAGTATCTGTGAAGGTTCCCAAGCCAACCTGACTCACTGCAATGCCTCAGGAGTCTTGGGCAGCCCACACCTTCACTCAGTACATAAAACAGCACTGAATAAACCTGAGCCCTAAGATGCTACAGCAGTAATGATGACATGAAGGTTTTATGGGCAACATGAGCTCTGAGGTTGTGACCAAAATCTCTCAACAACAAAATCAATAGAAATAGAATTGTCATGATAAGAGCAAGCATCTCATCAGCTTTCAGTGGGACCATTATGGCTATTTATAGCTGCTAAAGAAGAGAGTTCACTTGAAAGTGTTTGTGAGAAACCCTTATTTCCTTTTGGAAGTGATTTTATGATTGAGACTGGAAGAACCACAGTGAGAGAGTCATGAGAATCCTATTGATGACTGGATCTAAAACAAGGGGAGTTTATATATTAAATCTGTTATTTCTGACTCAGATGGGAGATTATGATTATTTCTGAAGGTTTTTGACATGTTGAGGCAAATTTATAAACTGATCCTAATAGGAGACAACACTTTGAGCAAATGTATATATAAAATAGCTAGTTTTTGCAGCATAACAAACAACAAAACTTTGCAACTTAAAACAACAAACATCTACTATCATTCATTATAATGAGTTCAGCTGGGTGTTTCTGATCTGAGCTGACTAGGCTGGAGCTAGATAGTCTAGGGTGGTCTCATTCATATGCACATGTCATTTAAGGCGATGGGAACAGATTCTCTGTGTGTTTCTCATCATCCATTAGACTTGTCCAAGCTCACTTGGTGGTAGACACAAGTTCCCAACAGTAGCAAGAAAAATCAAGGTCCAGTGTGTAAACACTTTTCAAATATCTGCTTATGACCCATTTGCTATTGACCTTTCAGCAAAGCAATTTATATAGCTTACTCGAGCCATTATGAGAACAGACTACCTCAGGGTGGAAAAAGGAAGGGAAACTGCTGTGAAGTTACTTTTGCAAACAAATTACTACAAAGATAAATTAAGGTTTATCTTGAGGAGTGTTGCATTGGGAGTTTGGTATTAGCAGATGAAAACAGGTATATATAGAATGAATAAACAATAAGATTCTACTGTACCACACAGGGAAGTATATTCAATAACCTCTGATAAACCATAATAGAAAAGAATATGAAAAATAATGTGTATGTATAACTGAGTCACTTTGCTATACAGCAGTAATTAATACAACATTGTAATTGGACTCTACTTCAAGAAAAATACATTTTAAAAAAGATAACTAAGAATATGCACAGTGAATGTGATAGAACATGCTAGGGTCTACATATTTGATCTGAGAAAAATTGTATCCAAAGATCGTCTGGTGCTTGGGGTCCTACATACAGAAATAAACGTCATCACCCTGCCAAAATGACAAACACAGAGTTGTTGCTCTGTAATTTTGACTAAAGGCAGCTGAGATTTATAGGAACCTAACACAAAATCATTTTTAATCATATCTTTATTCAGAACTAACCAAAAGAAAGTCATAAGAGGAAGTGGAGAATATGGTTGAGGTTTGCTGGCCAAGCGTGCTAGGTAACAAGCCCACAGCCATGTGCCTCTCTAGGGTGCTGCCCCTGAGAAATCCACAGTACAGAGAAGCAGAGAGTGAATTTCCACAGGAAGACCCAAGAGAGCAAGAGGAAGGGTTGAGTTAGGAATACTCAACTGCTTCTTTCAAACTTGAGATTAAGAATCCTCCTCCACCCACTGGGCACTGCTTCCACATCATCAGATCAAATCAGTCACTCAGTCGTGTCCGACTCTTTGCGACCCCATGAATCACAGCATGCCAGGCCTCCCTGTCCATCACCAACTCCCAGAGTTCACCCAGACTCACGTCCATTGAGTCAGTGATGCCATCCAGCCATCTCATCCTCTGGTGTCCCCTTCTCCTCTTGCCCCCAATCCCTCCCAGCATCAGTCTTTTCCAATGAGTCAACTCTTCGCATGAGGTGGCCAAAGTACTGGAGTTTCATACCCAACCCCAATAATAATCAGGTTTTGTTTTCTTAACATAATGAACATATCATGAACTTGCAACCAGACACTCATGTGGCTTTCAATACAGTCTTGATCGTAAAAATGACAACACTTCTTTGTGGACACCAACAGGCAGTATGCGCTTGTACCCACGAGACTCCAAAACAGAAGGAATTTCCAAGGCTTGGACCCAAGATTGTAAATAAATTTGCTTTTCTATTTCCCATTCCAAAATAGCTCATCAAAATTGTATAATGGTATTAAAAACCTAGAGATATTCTACTCATAAAATGCCAGCAATATATTGATCAGATCAGATCACATCAGTCGCTCAGTCGTGTCGGACTCTTTGCCACCCCATGAAACGCAGCACTCCAGGCCTCCCTGTCCATCACCAATTCCCAGAGTTCACTCAGACTCACGTCCATTGAGTCAGTGATGCCATCCAGAGATCTCATCCTTGTTGTGCTCTTCTCCTCCTGCCCCCAATCCCTCCCAGAATCAGAATCTTTTCCAATGAGTCAACACTTTGCATGAGGTAGCCAAAGTACTGTAGTTTCAGCTTTAGCATCATTCCTTCCAAAGAAATCCCAGGGCTGATCTCCTTCAGAATGGACTGGTCGGACCTCCTTGCAGTCCAAGGGATGCTCAAGAGTCGTCTCCAACACCACAGTTCAAAAGCATCAATTCTTTGGCGCTCAGCCTTCTTCACAGTCCAACTCTCACATCCATACATGACCACAAGAAAAACCATAGCCTTGACTAGATGAACCTTTGATGGCAAAGTAATGTCTCTGCTTTTGAATATGCTACCTAGGTTAGTCATAACTTTCCTTCCAATGAGTAAGCGTCTTTTAATTTCATGGTTGCAGTCACCATCTGTAGTGATTTTGGAGCCCAGAAAAATAAAGTCTGCCACTGTTTCCACTGTTTCCCCATCTATTTCCCATGAAGTGGTGGGACCGGATGCCATGATCTTCGTTTTCTGAATGTTGAGATTTAAGCCAACTTTTTCACTCTCCACTTTCACTGTCATCAAGAGGCTTTTGAGTTCCTCTTCACTTTCTGCCATAAGGGTGGTGTCATCTGCATATCTGAGGTTATTGATATTTCTCCCGGCAATCTTGATTCCAGCTTGTGTTTCTTCCAGCCCAGCGTTTCTCATGATGCACTCTGCATATAAGTTAAATAAACAGGGTGACAATATACAGCCTTGACGAACTCCTTTTCCTATTTGGAACCAGTCTGTTTTTCTTTTTTTTTTTTTTTTTTTTCATGAAACTGATAAAGATCATTTTTATTTATTTCAGTCAGTTTTTCCATGTCCAGTTCTAACTGTTGCTTCCTGACCTGCATACAAATTTCTCAAGAGGCAGATCAGGTGGTCTGGTATTCCCATCTCTTTCAGAATTTTCCACAGTTTATTGTGATCACACAGTCAAAGGCTTTGGCATAGTCAATAAAGCAGAAATAGATGTTTTTCTGGAACTCTCTTGCTTTTTCCATGATCCAGCAGATGTTGGCAACTTGATCTCTGGATCCTCTGCCTTTTCTAAAACCAGCTTGAACATCAGGAAGTTCATGGTTCACATATTGCTGAAGCCTGGCTTGGAGAATTTTGAGCATTACTTTACTAGCGTGTGAGATGAGTGCAATTGTGTGGTAGTTTGAGCATTCTTTGGCATTGCCTTTCTTTGGGATTGGAATGAAAACTGCCCTTTTCCAGTCCTGTGGGCACTGCCGAGTTTTCCAAATTTGCTGGCATATTGAGTGCAGCACTTTCACAGCATCATCTTTCAGGATTTGGAAGAGCTCAACTGGAATTCCATCACCTCCACTAGCTTTGTTGGTAGTGATGCTTTCTAAGGCCCACTTGACTTCACATTCCAGGATGTGTGGCTCTAGGTCAGTGATCACACCATCATGATTATCTTGGTCATGAAGACTTTTTTGTACAGTTCTTCTGTGTATTCTTGCCACCCCTTCTTAATATCTTCTGCTTCTGTTAGGTCCATACCATTTCTGTCCTTTATTGAGCTCATCTTTACATGAAATGTTCCTTTGGCATCTCTGATTTTCTTGAAGAGATCCCTAGTCTTTCCCATTCTGTTGTTTTCCTCTATTTCTTTGCATTGATCGCTGAAGAAGGCTTTCTTATCTCTTCTTGCTATTCTTTGGAACTCTGCATTCAGATGCTTATTTCTTTCCTTTTCCCCTTTGCTTCTCGCTTCTCTTCTTTTCACAGCTATTTGTAAGGCCTCCCAAGACAGCCATTTTGTTTTTTTGCATTTCTTTTCCATGGGGATGGTCTTGATCCCTGTCTCCTGTACAATGTCAGGAACCTCATTCCATAGTTCATCAGGCACTCTATCTATCAGATCTAGGCCCTTAAATCTATTTCTCACTTCCACTGTATTATCAGAAGGGATTTGATTTAGGTCATACCTGAATGGTCTAGTGGTTTTCCCTACTTTCTTCAATTTAAGTCTGAATTTGGCAATAAGGAGCTCATGATCTGAGCCACAGTCAGCTCCTGGTCTTGTTTTTGTTGACTGTATAGAGCTTCTCCATCTTTGGCTGCAAAGAATATAATCAATCTGATTTCGGTTTTGACCATCTGGTGGTGTCCATGTATATATAGTATCTTCTCTTCTGTTGTTGGAAAAGGGTGTTTGTTATGACCAGTGCATTTTCTTGGCAAAACTCTATTAGTCTTTGCCCTGCTTCATTCGCACTCCAAGGCCAAATTTGCCTGTTACTCCAGGTGTTTCTTGACTTCCTACATTTGTATTCCAGTCCCCTATAATGAAAAGGACATCTTTTTTGGGTGTTAGTTCTAAAAGGTCTTGTAGGTCTTCATAGAACCGTTCAACTTCAGCTTCTTCAGCATTACTGGTCGGGGCATAGACTTGGATTACTGTGATATTGAATGGTTTGCCTTGGAAATGAACAGAGATCATTCTGTCATTTTTGAGATTGCATCCAAGTAATGCATTTCGGACTCTCTTGTTGACCATGATGGCAACTCCATTTCTTCTGAGGGATTCCTGCCCGCAGTAGTAGATATAATGGTCCTCTTAGTTAAATTCACCCATTCCACTCCATTTCAGTTCTCTGATTCCTAGAATGTCAACATTCACTCTTGCCATCTCTTGTTTGACCACTTCCAATTTGCCTTGATTCATGGACCTGATATTCCAGGTTCCTATGCAATATTGCTCTTTACAGCATCCGATCTTGCTTCTATCACCAGTCACATCCACAGCTGGGTATTGTTTTTGCTTTGGCTGCATCCCTTCATTCTTTCTGGAGTTATTTCTCAACTGATCTCCAGTAGCATATTGGGCACCTACTGACCTGGGGAGTTTCTCTTTCAGTATCCTATCATTTTGGCTTTTCATACTGTTCATGGTGTTCTCAAGGCAAGAATGCTGAAGTGGTTTGTCATTCCCTTCTCCAGTGGACCACATTCTGTCAAATCTTTCCACCATGACCCGTCCGTCTTGGGTTGCCCCACGGGCATGGCTTAGTTTCATTGAGTTAGACAAGGCTGTGGTCCTAGTGTGATTAGATTGACTAGTTTTCTGTGAGTATGGTTTCAATGTGTTTTCATAGGCTGCCATCTACAGGGTCACACAGAGTCGGACACAACTGAAATGACTTAGCAGCAGCAGTAGCATACAAATCTAATGAATATGGAAACTTTTTATTAAAATTGTCTGGACATTAATTTGAGGGCAAAATTAGATTTTCGAGATTGATTTCTTTATCAGTTCAGTTCAGTTCAGTCTCTCAGTCATGTCCAACTCGTTGTGACCCCATGGATTGCAGCACACCAGGCCTCCCTGTAGATCAGCAACTCCCGGAGTTTGCTCAAACTCATGTCCATTGAGTCGGTGATGCCATCCAATCATCTCATCCTCTATCATCCCCTTCTGCTCCTGCCTTCAATCTTTTCCAGCATCAGAGTCTTTTCCAATGAGTCAACTCTTCGCATGAGGTGGCCAAAGTACTGGAGTTTCAGCTTTAGCATCATTCCTTCCAAAGAAATCCCAGGGCTGATCTCCTTCAGAATGGACTGGTTGGACCTCCTTGCAGCCCAAGGGACGCTCAAGAGTCTTCTCCAACACCACAGTTCAAAAGCATCAATTCTTCGGCGCTCAGTTTTCTTCACAGTCCAACTCTCACATCCATACATGACCACAGGAAAAACCATAGCCTTGACTAGACGGACCTTTGTTGGCAAAGTAATGTCTCTGCTTTTGAATATGCTATCTAGATTGGACATAACTTTCCTTCCAAGGAGTAAGCGTCTTTTAATTTCATGGCTGCAGTCACCATCTGCAGTGATTTTGGAGCCCCCCAAAATAAAGTCTGACACTGTTTCCACTGTTTCCCCATCTATTTCCCATGAAGTGATGGGACCAGATGCCATGAGCTTTAAGCCAACATTTTCACTTTCCATTTTCACTTTCATCAAGAGGCTCTTTAGTTCCTCTTCACTTTCTGCCATAAGGGTAGTGTCATCTGCATATCTGAGGTTATTGATATTTCTCCCGGCAATCTTGATTCCAACTTGTATTTCTTCCAGTCCAGTATTTCTCATGATGTACTCTGCATATAAGCTAAATAAGCGGGGTGACAATATACAGCCTTGACATACTCCTTTTCCTTTTTGGGACCAGTCTGTTGTTCCATGTCCAGTTCTAACTGCTGCTTCCTGACCTGCATACAGGTTTCTCAAGAGGCAGGTCAGGTGATCTGGTATTCCCATCTCTTTCAGAATTTTCCACAGTTTATTGTGACCACACAGTCAAAGGCTTTGGCATAGTCAATAAAGCAGAAATAGATGTTTTTCTGGAACTCTCTTGCTTTTTTCATGATCCAGTGGATGTTGGCAATTTGATCTCTGGTTCCTCTGCCTTTTCTAAAACTAGCTTGAACATCTGCAAGTTCACGGTTCATGTATTGCTGAAGCCTGGCTTGGAGAATTTTGAGCATTACTTTACTAGCATGTTAGACGAGTGCAATTGTGTGGTAGTTTGAGAAAGGATACTGTATTAGTGGAATCACATATGTGATTCCCTAGTGTTGGGTTTCCCTTGTGGCATGTGTAGGGCTGCCCAGGTGGCACAAGTGGTAAAGAATCTTCTTGCCAATGCAGGAGATCAGGGTTGATCTCTGGGTCATGAAGATCCCCTGGAGACTCCAGGATTCTTGCCTTGTGAATCCCACAGATAGAGGAGTATGGTGGGCTACAGTCCATGTGGTCACAAACAGTCAGACACGTCTGAAGCATCTTAGTACCCATGCATATAGTGTGTAACATTTTGGGACTGGGATATTTCAATCAACATAATTTTCTGGAGATTCATCCAAGTCTGATACATGTATCAACATGGTACATTTTATTGCTGAATAGCGTTCTATGGCAGGAAGGTACCACACCTTGTCTAACCAGTCACATGTTGACGGACATAAGAGTTGTTTCTAACTTTTGGCTATTACAAACAAAGCAATACAAAAACAATTTGTTTATACATTTTTTGTGTGAACATCAGTCTTCATTTCTCTGTAATAAATGCCTAGCAGCACAATTGCTGGGTTATTTGTATCATATGATATAAATATATATATATATATATATATACACATATATATATGTATATATATGATATATGTATCATATGATATCATATGATAGTTGTATGTTTAGTATTTAAGAAATTTGCAATCTCTTCCAGAGTGCTTGCATTACAAGGTAGATTCTTAATCACTGGACTGCCAGAGAAGACCTCATTTTGAGTTAATTTTTGTATAAGATGTGAGACTTAGGTAGAAGTTTTGTTTTTCCTGAGTATCTGATTGCTCCAAAACCAATCAGATATTAATTTTTTGTTGTTGTTGAAAAAGCTAGTATTCCTCCATTGAATTGCCTGTACAATGTCATGAAAAATCAGTTGCGTATATTTGTATGGATCTACTACTGGGTTCTCTATTCTGTCCCATTTAAGTATGCTTCTAGCCTTCCTCCAAGACTATACAGTCTTTTCTAGAGTTATATAATTTTCAAATTGGGTATACCATGTTATTCTTTTCCATAATCATGTTTAACCAAGTTCCATTGCCTTTCCATATTTTTTTATATTAATCTTTCTAGCTACAAAAATATCTTGCTGGGACTTGAAAGAACTGGATTAAACCTATATATCAATTTCAGGAGGCTTGTTAGCTTTACTATTTGGATCCTCTAATTTAAGAATGTCTTCTCTGATCTTGCTTAGATTTCTTTGATCAATGATTTTAGTTTTAAAAATACAAGTTATATACATGCTTTTTTAAATGTATAATATAATTATTTCATTTCCTTTACATATTTAAATTGTTGTACTTTAAATTTTGATGCCCATGAGTTTATTGCTGTTATGTACAGTACAATTTATTTTTGCATACTTATCTTCATTCCTATGATTTTGCTGAACTCATTTCCTAGTTCTAGTGTTTGTTTGTAGATCCCTTGGAATTTCCTACATAGACAATGATATCATATGCACGTAGGGACAATTTTATTTCATTCTTTCCAATCTACATATCTTTTAATTCCTTTTCTTGCCTTATTGCATTGGCTAGAACAGCAGCACATTTTTGAATGAGAGTAATGAGAGCAGACAATTTTATGTTTATTCTCAGTCTTAGGAGGAAAACATCCAATTTTTCTCCAACAAAAATAATGTTAACTATTGGTTTTTGTAGATGTTCTTCACCTTTTTGAGTAAGTTTTCCTCTATTCCTAATTTACTGAAAGGCATGCTAATCAGATATAGGTGTTGAATTTTGGCAAACTATTTCTCTGCATTGATTCATACGCTCATGTGTTGTTTTTTTTTGTTTGTTTTTTTTTCTCTTTAGCTTAATAACATGATGTATTAAATAGATTAATTTTCAAATACTGACCAGCTTTCCATCTTTGGAATGAACCCTACTTTGTCTGGTATATAATTCTTGTTTATATATTGTGGAAATCTGTGTTTTAATATTTGTTAAGAAGTTGGCATCCATATTAATAAGGATTATAGGTCTATAATTTTCTTTCTTTTTTTTTAAATTATCTTTTTCTAGTTTTACAGTCAGGGTAATTTTATCTTCATAAAGATGAATTAAGAGGTGTTCCCTTCTCTTCTGTTAGAAATGCTCTAGATTTGGAGTTAATACTTCTAACAATATCTGAAAAAATTCCCAGTGAAATCATATGATCCTGGAAATCTTTGAGTGAAGGTTTTTATTTTTTTAACTGAAGTTAATTTCTTTACACCTGTGTTAGTTTCTGCTGTACAATGAAATGCGTCAGCTATATGTATACATACATCCCCTCCTTCTTCGATCTCTACCCCCTCCCCCAGCAAAGGGCACTTAGCTGAGATCTTTGAGTAGAGTTTTTTAATTAAGAATTCAATTTCCTTAATAGTTATACAGCTATTCACAGTATCTATTTCATATTGGTTGTGGTATTTGTGTTTTTTGAAGAACTAACATATGTTTATACATTTATGTGTGGAATTATCTGTGGTATTCCTTCACTATCCCCGTGAGTCTGAAGGAACCATGGTAATATATAGTTTTATTTCTGATTTAGCAATTTGTATCTTCTCACTTTTTGTTAATTTTGCAACATATTTTTCATTGTAAAAATATTTGCAAAGAATCAGTTTTATTTCATTGTTGTTTTCTATGATTTTAGTTTTCAGTTTCATTGGTTTCTGGTCTTTTTTGTTCCAATCTGTCTACCAGCTTTGGATGCAGTTTCCTCTTTTTCTGTGTTCTTGAGATTGAGAACAGATCATTGATTCATGATGTTTCGTATTTTCTAATGTATGAATCTAATGCTATAAATTTACCTAAATGCATTGCTTGAGCTGTGTCTCACAAACTTTTGTGCATTGTATATATTTTCTTTCAGTTTAGCATGATTTTAAATTTCCTTTGAAACACGGATGATGAATTACTTAGAAGCATGTTGCTTGTTGCCACCTATTTGGAATCTATCCTTTTATTTCTATTAGAGATTTCCAGTGTGGTCAGAGAACACACTTTGTATGATTTCAATTTAAGCTTTGCTGATTTGTCTTATGACTTCAGATCGTGTTTATTTTAGTGCATATCCCATGTGCAATTGAAAAAAATTATTCTGCTGTTATTGAGCAGAATACTCTATGAATCCTTTTTGTTGGTGATGAATTTTCTTACATCCTAGCTGTCTTTCTGTTTAGCTGTTCTATTAATTGACAAGAGAAGAATCTTAACATCCCTTAACTATAATTGTCAACTTGTTTATCTCCTTGTATTTCCATCAGTTTTTGCTTCATATATTTTGCAGCTCTGTTGCTTGGTGAAACAAATTTAGGATTACTTGGTTGATCTTGGTTGAGTGACCATTTTTATCATTGTATAATGTCCCTCTGTATCTTTCATAATTTTCTTTTCTCTGAAGTCTACTTCATCTGACACTAACATAGCCATTTATGTTTTCCTTTGATTAATATATGTATGTTGTCTCTTTTTTAATTTTTTCACTTTCAACCTGCAAAATTCATCATGTTTGGTGTGCATTTCTTGCATACAGGATATGATGGATCATATTTTATAATCTATTTTCTCTTCTAATCTGTATCTTTTAATTGGCATACTTAAACCATTTGCATTCAAGGTAATTATTAACACATTAGGATATAAGTCTGTGCCCATTGTGTGGGATTTTCACAAGTCCGGGATACATAAGGTCTGACGTACATTGCCAGTCTGCTCTCTTCTCTCCGGCTCTCAAAGTCTCCCTGTTTGCTTTCTATAGAACATCCAATATTTTTAGTTCTACTTAGCAAAAAGAATAAGGAAAATATGTCTTTTGCAATTTCCAAGAAGCAAAATATCCAAATAATTTTATGTTATCCCTCTACTTCCAATTCTTCCAATTCAGGTCTATGGCTCATATTTATCCTCATGCTAAGAATTCCTTAATGTATGGAGAGTGTCAGGATTCTTTCAGCAGCTGGACTGCCTACAACCAGGAAATTGTGTCATTCTTCCAGCAAGTCCAAAGTTGAGTTGATCATCCCATAATCTCTGGCGTAACTTTTATAATGAGTGAAACAGCTAACAGAATACATCCAGATCTTGTTCACTCCTTCCATTCCCTTGCCCCCCACATCCCTCCACCACCCCCAGCAGGGTCCACTTCACCCCTGGGCCATCAAGAACAATAAGGAGGTGACTCAGGGTTCTGGCTCCCTTTCATCTGGACAGGGAACAGCAAGTATCACAATATTGGCTTCACACCCACAGATTGAAAGGAAAAAGAAAGATATTCCTCAGAGAGAAACCAGATAATGTGTGTACCTTAGGAAAAGGTCCATCTCCCATGTAACATGTGCCTGAAAATTCAATGGAGTGCAAGGGAAGGCAAGCATAGGGGTAAAATTCCTCTTTGTTTCAACCTATCAAGTGCCCTGTGCTGACATCTAAGACCCAGAACCTGTGCACCCAAATACAATTTGATGAATATGGATAAACATGAGGTATATTGAGCATAAATTTAATGAAAATTGTGATATAACTCACTTGGAAAGATGGGGGCCTCTGAGGGTAAAGAATCAGGAAAGAGAGCTAAATTCTAACCTCATGTATCAATAAATGATACTTGAAAATGATAAGTGCAGAAGCAGTAATATTGGCATTATATTTATAAATATGATGGTAAAGGAAAGAAGAAAGCCAAAAATCTTGAAACTGGAGGTTGGGGAGTGATGCAGTGAGGGGTCAGCTGTTTTATTGGGATCTTTCTTAGGGTTGTTTGATCTTTTAACTACATGCATGCATTACAAATTCAGGTATAAATATTAACAGATTGATCCTGTGGCTACCCCTCTGCCTGTATGAGCTGAGGAGTTCCCAGCTGTTCTTTCCACCCACCTCTTTTTTGTGCATATTGACCTAGCTCACACCATACCCCAGTTGCAGTGACTGACAGGCCAGAACACAGGTCAAGATTAGGCAGCTTTTCTCAGTCGGTCTGGTTCTGATCTTGGCTTTGAAGTCAACATTCAAGTCCAATGAAATAAATCAAATCAATTCAAATCCAATCAAATCAGCAAAGGCTTCTTGCATCTCCTCTGTGAAATATGGAAAGGAGTGTAAACCCATCCCTGATGTATAAGGGGCTACAGTTAAAAAGTAAACATTAGAAGGCAAGGACACAAGAGTCTCCATGAGGCCTTCAAAATGTACATTGTCATAAGAATTTCCAGTCGCAGAGCTGCAAGTCAGCATTGGAAATGGTCTGGTCCTCCTTTCTCATTTCACAAAGTAGCAAGCTGCAAACCAGACAGAGAGTGTGCCGTGTACCCAGCCTGCTGTGACTTAGGGCTCTGGTGAGCTACATAAAAGTTAAACCAAAAGATTTCATACATTCAAAGGGCAGGGCTTGGGGCTGAGTTTGAGAACCTACCTGGATGCCAGATCTGAGTGTGCAGAGCTGCTCCCTGGCTTCAAGCTGCTCAGAAGGGCCATGGGAGCTCTGCTCCAGCCAAACTACTATCTGCATAAACAGATTTTTATCTCCTAAATATCTTGCAAATCCATCCTCTTTTCTTCACTGGCATCACAACCATCACCTGGTCCAAGTCACCTTCCTTTTCCCCTGGACTGTTGCAACTGTCTTTAGACCAGTTTCCTCAACTCTTCTCTGACCCATTGTAGTCAGTGCTTTGAACCACAGACAAAGTAATTCTTAAAATAAGCAAACAAGTGTGACAATGTTGATAATTTGCTAAAAGCACTTTAATGGATAAAAGCAAAAAAGCAACCTTCTGAATATGGGATTCAAATTCTGCCTGGTTCCATCTCCTCCTCCCCCATCTCCTGAGCCTCCTGGGAGCCTCTCTCTTCCACCCACACACCATCTTGAGATCTTTCCTAATCAGCATACTCCTACCTGCCACAGGGCCTTTGCACATGTTTCTCCTTTTATCTGCAGTGTTTCCCTTCCCCTCTTAACTTAATTCAGTCAGATATCACCTAAAGAGTCATGTTCTCAGGAAAGCTCCTCTTGACCTCTCCAATGACTACACCAAACACTTGGCTAAAACTTTAAAAAGTTCACACTCAAGTGTAATTAAATTACTGGCTGTCTCTCCACCAAGCTGATGCTACCAGAACAAGAATCATTTATTTTCTGTATGATGATTATAACCTTAACCTCAGTCTACTATCAATTACTTAGCAGATGGTGGGTTAATATTTTATCAGTGACTGAAAGAATGATTGCATGAAGAATCTGAGACAAACCAGTTTTAAATTAATGAACAAGCCATTACTGAGAACCCTTCCCCTGTGCTCCATCCTTTCTTAAATAGCATGCATGCAGACAAAGAAGAGAAGACAAGGTTTTGTTTGTGATTCAGTGTCAAAGCAAGAATAAGAAAAGTTGCTATGTGTCTCCATCTGTACAACACAGCATATGCTCCTCAAAATGAAATTACTGAGGCAACCCAGAGGGATGGTACGGGGAGGGAGGAGGGAGGGGGTTCAGGATGGGGAGCACATGTATACCTGTGGCGGATTCATGTTGATGTATGGCAAAACCAATACAATATTGTAAAGTGATTAACCTCCAATTAAAATAAATAAATTTATATTTTTTTAAAAAATGAAATTACCCATCAGCCATGCATGGCTTTCAGTGTGAAAGGTTGACCCTAAATGCTTTGATTCACCCTTTTGTCCCTCAGCTCATGATCTTTCAGTAGAAGATAGATGTTCAGTACTACAGTAACCTTTGGTGCTGCCTCTTAATTAAAGGGAGAGGGTCAAGAAGGGCCCAAGGATTTCTCAGAGACTTGGCAAACAGAGGCTCTGCAGTGATCTTTCTGAAGCCCTGGCAAGAAACCAAGAAGACCTTACAGGACAGGCTTTCACAATAGACAGGAGGTACCCACAGAGGCCACTCCTTGCTGGGATGTCTTGGGCTTGAGGGTCCCAGCAGCTGGTCTCCAGAGCTCAGCCAGGTAAGTGCAAAAACCCTGTCACCTAACAGCAGAATGACACAGCACAATAGCATCACAACAGTGACTAAATGTTCACAGACATACCTAAGACAGTTTACCAACTGTATGACCCAGATGTGTCTTTGCCTAAATCCGAGGTTTCTGGTCCATAAAATTGTTGTAAAAATATGGGAGCCATCACTGTGAAATGAGATTGCCCATGTACAGTGCTCAGGAAAGCAGCAGTCACAGAGCAGCCCTGTATCAGCATGGTAAGACATAGATGACAGAGTGGGTGCCTCGAGTTCCAACACCAGCTGGTTATCTGAACACTGAGACCGTGAGCAAATTACTGGAGTGGGAAACTGGGCGTTGGGGGTGAAGAGGATTGCAGTGGTGGAGGTGGAGCAGCCAGGCCCAGTCGTGTCTGATGGGGAGATCCATAATCAAAGCTGCTGTTTATGAAGCCCAGACTCCATGCACCTTCCAGGTACTCACATCCCAACTTTCTATTCTCTCTTGAGGTACGAGACCTTCACAGTGATAACTGTGTCTCTGCTTGAGTCTGCCTTGTTTTCCTGTTTTAAACAAACAGCAAGCCTAAGAAAACCACCTCTCCAGGATCCAGAGGCAGGGAAATTTTGGAGAGCCAAAGACCCTCCAACATGCCCCATGCTGTTCTCAGGCACAGGAGCCCCTTTCTGTTATCATATCTGCAGGTAAGTTTCTCCATGCCCGTTCCCTGACACTTTGTATCTCTGGTTCTTGAAAACATTGCAGGAGAGGAAAATAATGCAGAAGGCAGTTATTCCCTTTTGCCCAGGTGCTGTCTCTCCTGCTAGAATGGATTCTAAGTGCAAAGGCACACAGCTAATTCCCCACCTGGCAGGAGCTTCTGGGAAGCATAAAAAGTAGGTCAGCTCATCAGAGTCATTTCTCCCAGGGGGATACATGACCAAGCAAGAGGAAAATGTGTTAATTTGGCCAGGAAAAAAAAAAATCTCTCAGTGAATCATGGTTGCAAAAGGAGTTTGAATTCAACCACTCCAATTATCCATTATTCATTCATCCATTCATCCATTTACTCATTTAACACACACTTAAAATCAGACTCTGTGCAGGACCAAATCGAAAGGGAGGTCCATGTACAGGAGAAAGTTCACAGAGCTTTGACACCAAACTCACCTACGTTTGAATTTAAATTCTGCCATTTACCTACTGAATGACTTGGAGTTAGCTACTTAACATCTCTGATCCTTAGTTTCTTCATCCATAGAATGGGAATAATAAATAGCCACCATCAAGGGTGTCGTACAGTATAAATGTGTCAAATGTCTACACAGTGCTACTATTATTATCTTTATCATGAGTATTGCTGCTACTATTGTAAAGAAATAGTAAACTGCTCTTAAGAAAACCAAAAACGAATAAGTCAGAATTGGCATTTTTATTATAAACTATTATTTTGTAGAACTTCTTTCCAGAATGAGAGAGAAATATAAAAGTTTGGAGACAGTTGTAAGACAAAAACTCAGTAGTCTTTGTATCGAGGGTGCATAGGTTATCTTTTCTCCTGTATCCATCACTAGCAATATCTTATTATTTATTATTCAACTTTGTGGGCTTCCCTGATAACTCAGTCAGTAAAGAAACTGTCTGCAATGAAGGAAACCTGAAGTCAACCCCTGGATCAGGAAGATCCCTTGGAGAAGGGAATGGCAACCCACTCCAGTATGTTTGCCTGGAAAATTCCATGGAAGAGGAGCCTGACAGGCTACAGTCCATGGACTTGCAGAATTGGACATGACTCTTGTGGACTGAGTCCACAAGAAACACACTTTCTTGTGGGCCTGAGCAAAAAAAAAAAAGCGTAGTAGGTGGTAGGGAATACCCCCATTCACACAGGCAGATGGCTGAGAAAATAGTCACGTCAGAGTGCACCATGAGCTGATCAACCATCAGCAATGTGATACTGTGAATACAAGGTGAGTGTGGCTGGGAAAAGCACAAATGAAACGATAGCTTGTCTCCTCCACTGGGCCCTAAATTGGCCACAGACACATTTTTAAAATAATATCACTAATATACCAGTGAAGTGAGGTCACACTTGGGTGCTCATTAACTACCAGACATATTTGTTAGTTATTAAAATAACCATTTAAAAACTTTCTATTATGTAGTTTAGACACATAATAGAAATATATATTATGTATACATAATATGTATACATAATATAATATGTATGTATATTATGTATACATAAATACAACAGCCCCATTGAGCCCTTATCATCCTCATTTTACAACTGATGATAGATCAGAGAACATGCTGAACTCCCACAGCTGGTGAAACTAGTATTGGATCATAGAGCTCTCTGACTCCAGCCTATTCTGATTTGCTACTGACACAGCCATTTCTACATTGTGGACTCTTCCCTGCTTGGTCATTCTGTTTCATTGGATGAGTGGGGAGGGAATACTTTTAGAACTTGATACACCACAAAGGTACTTCCAGACTTGAAAGAAAGAAGCGACCCCTCTTATACAATATCTCAATTTTTACAAAATTAGTGTCACAATGATTCTGATCCTTACCACTACTAGTTTGAGTGTTTTGGTGGAAATGATGCTTAGAAAATGCTTCACAAAGAGCTGTAGTCATCTGACGTACATAAGAAGGATCAGCTATACCACTAATCCTGGTTGTTGCCTAATCTCCTTTTCTTTCATGATATTTTTTCACTTCATTAAAAAAGATGAATTCCAAATCCTACTTGAAAATGTCTACAATTTTATGCAACTCTATGTTATTACCCAAGATAAGTCATTTACCTTCCAAGTTCAGCATTGTATAAACAAAGGAGTGTCCTCACAAACTAGATCTGTTCAAAGTTTGTATAAAAAACAGTGGTGCAAGAGTAGCCCCCACTCCATTTTACAGATGAGGAGCTCAAGGCTTATGGGCTTGAATGTCTTCCAGAAGACATTCAGATCTCATGAATTTGCCTTTGCATCCAGAATAGAAAGAACCTTTCCACTACCACACAGTCTTCCTTCATACATTTCTGGTTTTCTTTATCAGGAATTCCTGATAAAGTCCCAGAGCCATAATCTTCTATAAATACTATTAAACTTGACCTAACTTATAGTTACATATCCTGCCTAGTAACAGTGACAATCATCAGTCTGGCCACAATCCTAGGAAACCTCAGGTGGGAGGCAGAGCCCACCTTACCTCTTGGGACCTTTGGAAAAACTATGGCAACTTGACTTTTGCTAACATCCAAGGCAAGTTCCATACAGCTGCCAGCTGGCGGGGCAAAGCCCTCTTTTCTGTGCATTGCCTAGGACAGATTTCAGAATCTCTTGCCCCAAAGTAGCCACGCTTCCTTTGCACAAACGAAATATATCACTTTGCAGTTCTTCCCCTCTTCTCCAATTCTGGTTCAGTGTGGAGTGGGGCCTGACTGTGGCCACCCTGGCTATCCATGGTGCTGACCGTCACCCCTGAATTGTATCTCTGGGATATGGACAGAAGTGGGCACTCCGTTTCTTTATGTGGGGCCATGGCGGCTAGCCTGTCCTCCTCAGCATGCTTTGCTGAGCTGTGGGTTCTGGGGAGCACTCTGCTCTGCTGACTTATTCTCCATAGTTGCCCAAGGAGACTGCATAGCCCAGAGAGCACACACCCTCCTCACAAGGACTCATGCACCCCTGCATCCACTGCAAGCTCCCTGTCTCCCTCTCTTTCTCTCTCTCTCTCTCTGTCTGTGCAGGGCTGTTCTGGAAGGCCTGTTTTGTTGACAGTCAACACTCCATGCCTGCCACCTCTGCTATCAGAGACCAGTCTGGCCAGAATGTGGCCCTAAAGGAACAGGGTTTCTTTCAGAGTGAAGGCAAAGTAAAATAAATGTGATGCCATGCATGTGTGCATGCTCAGTAGTGTCCGACTCGTTGTGACCCCACATACTGTAGCATGCCAGGTTCCTCTGTCCATGGGATTTCCCAGGCAAGAAAACTGGAGTGGGTTGGCATTCCCTTCTCCAGGGAACCTTCCCAACCCAGGAATCGAACCTGTACCTCTTGCATCTCCTGCATTGCAGGCAGATTCTTTACCACTGAGACACCACAGGAAGCCCAAATAATAAGCCAAAAAATAAATGTGGGAAATATTCATAACTTCATAGGCTGGGGTAGAAGGTGAAGCAATGAAGGGCAGCTGGCAGGCCACAGTCCTGACCCACCAGGGAAGCAGCCCACACCCTGAGTGCCTGATGGACCCCACACCTCCAGGTTCTAGTTCACCGCCTTCCCCTCCTTCTGTAAATACAGACCTGTTTTCTCTCTCAGAGCCTTCAGCTCTTTGCTCATGCACTGATGCTCTACTCCCATCTTTCATAGGGGAATGGTCTTTTTCAGGTAAAGCCAATCCATTCCGCTTTACTTTCTGCCCTTTCTCACAAAAACAATCATTCCCCAGTTAGTTGCTTTGCCACAGTATAAGTCCATGAGCAGTAAAAAAGCATGTGTAGTGCTGTGTAGAATGCCAAGGCTTGCCCCACAGTGCAGTCCACCATTATTTATCAGACAATGACTCTACACCAAGACATACCTAATCATTGCTTGGCTATTCAGAGGCTCATCAGACACAGTCACTATCAAAAAAAGAAAAACAAAAAATTATCTAAGGTAGGTGTCAGCTGGAGCCACTACAACAAAATAACATAGAGTGTATCACAGTCTTGGAGGCTGGAAGTCTGAGGTCAGGACACCAGCATGGTGGGGTTCTGGAGAGAGCTCGCTTCCCAGCTGCCAGGTGACAGCACTCACTGCACTCTCACATGGTGAAGAGAAAGAGACGGGGAGCTCCCGGGTGTCTCCTCTTACTGGTGTTCAGTCATTCAGCCATGTTCAACTCTTTGCCACCCATGGATGGCAACATGCCCAGGCTTCCCTGTCCTTTGCCATCTCCTGGAGATGTGCAATTCTAACAGAAATGTCACTGACTCATTGAGTCAGTGATGTTATCCAGTCATCTCCTCCTCTGTCATTCCCTTCTCCTCTTGCCTTCAGTCTTTCCCAGCATCAAAGTCTTTGCCAACGAGTTGGCTTGTTGCATCAGGTGGCCAAAATATTGGAACGTCCACTTCAGCATCACTCTCTCCAATGAATATTGAGGATTGATTTCCTTCAGGATTGACTGGTTTGATCTCCTTGCAGACCAACAGACTCTCAAGAGTCTTCTCCAACACCGCAGTTTAAAAGCATCAGTTCTTCAGTGCTCAGACTTGTTTATGGTCCAACTCTCACATTCATACATGACTACTGGAAAAACCATAGAATGACACTAATCCCATGACGAGGGCTTACCCTCATGACTTCATCTAATCCTCATTGCCTCCCCAAGATGTCATCTACAAATGCCATTGTGGTTGGGACTAGAGCTTTAATGTATGAATTTTGAGGAAGCATGAATATTCAGTTTATTACATTCTACCCTCCAAAATTCATGACCTTCTCACATACAAAACATATTCATTCCATCTCAACTTCCCCCAAAGTCATTCTAGCATCACCTCTAAAGTCCAAAGTCCAAAATCTCATCTAAATATCATCTAATAAGACATGGGTGAGACTTGAGTGCAATTCATTCTGAGGCAAATTTCCTTTCTGGTTGTGAACTGGGAAACCAGATGAGTTGTCCCATTCTAAAATATAATGGTGGGACAGGTGTAAGATGGACATCACCTTTCCAAAAAAGAGAGAAAGAAGAGATAAGGGAGAGAAAAAAGGAGAGAAGGAAGGAAGTCCAAAACCTAGCAAGGCAAATACTGTCAGGTCTTAAGACTCAGAAATAATTCTCCTTGACTTAATGTTCTATCCCCTGGCTCCCATTCATTGGCCAAACACAAAACTGCAGTAAGCCAAATTTCAAAACACAGGACCCCTGTCTGTCAGTAACTGAGAGTATGGGTCTGCCAAGATGTGTGTCCTTCCTTTGTCAACAGCTGTTCCTGCATTATCTAACATTCACACATTAAAATTCAATGGCATAAACCAGATAAGGAATAATTAGACCAGTATTGAGTAGGCTACCAATGTAGGTAAGAACAATGCAGACAGCTCAAGGAAACAACGCTGGACAAATGCAAACCTGCTCAAGTAACTGCATATCTCTGAGTAAGTCAGAAAGAATGAAGGTGAAAAGAGAGACTTTAAAACCTGCTGTCTATCAGTAGGCTTTGTGACATTTCTGTTAGAATTGCACATCTCTGTATACTTCACATCTTGATTAACACTCAGGGATGGACTCACTTATGGCATGGACCAAGTCTTAATTGCTTCTAAGTAAGCACATACTCACAGCGACCCTCTGAGTTAGAATGTATTATTAGCATTGTGCAAATAAAGGATGAAGCAAGATGAAGAAGCTGTTCAAGGTCACATGCCCAGTAAGTGTCTCAAACATATTTTCTTTCTCAAAAGCCAGTTTTCAAAAATATACTCCCTGGTACATTATATATCCTGTGAAAATGGACCTATAGTTACTGAATCTCTTCTTTTCTGGTTTTAAAGGGAGCATTAGCATTGAAAAGGCTCAAAAAAGTCCTGCAGTAAAGACCTCACTTACCTTTGTTTAACCCAGATCTGATCAGCCCCATGTGACTACAGAGAGATTTTATCACATCAAATGCACCTTGAAAGACTGAACCAGCCTCTAGCTGTCTCCCCTTCTTCCCCAGAAAAAGGCTGTATATCTGGTCTGTGAGCATGAAAAAGCAACCCAAGATTTGACTGATAGATGACTGAAAGACCAGGATTCCATCCAAGGAGCAGTGAGCCCAGGCCAGAATCACCAACCACATACGGTCATGTGAATGTAATTTTAATGTAAAATAAAATAAAATAAATTTCCTTAGTCACCTCAGCCATGTTTCAAATTACAAAAGCCAGATGTGGCCAGTAGATACCATATTTGACTGGAGATAGAGAAGGTTGGCATTATGGCGTAAAATCCTATTGGACAAATGGAGTTGAAACTTATATTCAAAGTCTCTGTATGGATAGGAGATCAGTTGTAGAATTACCCCCACTGACCTGATTGTCAAGATTCCAGGCTTTGTCCTCTAAGCTCCGTGGCCAGCCTCAACCATGGGAAAGGGCCTAAATGCTGGCTTATTTTCCTTCTCTGAAAATGACACTATTGCCTACATTTCTTACTTCTTAAGGGTGATGGGAATAAAATGTGATAATATATACAAAAACAACTTCAATTCATATAATATCTTTCTGGCTAAAACTCAAAAGTATCATTATGTCCCTCTGAGCACTATACTTTCTCCGTATTTAGAAACATAAATATTCAGATACCTATGTAATTCCTTCTGAATGAAGATCAACATTTATAAGTAATGACTTTTTAAAAATCCTACTGCTTTTTACCGGCTCCATTATCAAAATGATGCTTTTATAGCTATCTTGCCTACCGTTGCCAGGCAAATTTTCCTAAAATATCCATTTTCCACACCCTCCCCTGCTCAAAAGCCACCAATGGTTCCCTAGTGTGTTCAATTCTGACTCCTCCTTACTCAGGCTTTATAGCCATCAGTATGGTCCACACCGTTCACTCACTCAACCTCTTTGACCTCTTCTATAAACAGCACAAAAAAACCAAAGTCATGGACTGTATTCCCTTAGAAGGACAAGAGTGATCCAGAACCATGCCTCAGAGAACAGGAGGGGAACTGGGGGCATGTTCTCAACCCCATGC
This sequence comes from Bubalus bubalis, assembly GCF_019923935.1. Classification (NCBI taxonomy): domain Eukaryota; kingdom Metazoa; phylum Chordata; class Mammalia; order Artiodactyla; family Bovidae; genus Bubalus; species Bubalus bubalis. The sequence goes on from NC_059158.1 coordinate 55,444,937, forward strand.
CCTGTTCACAGCCCTTATTTTCATGATGTTCCCCATGTTTATCAGTCTGCACAGAGAGTGGGTCTGGAAACAGGAAGTCTGAAAGCAAAAAAGCCATATTTTCTCTAGTTGTCTTCCTATGGTGTCTTATCAAATATACAATTTTGTTAAGCACCAGCCTTCTCAGTTCTAAGGGGTAACATATGTCCTCTTTGCTCTAAGCCACACTTCACACACCCTCAAATTGATATGCAAAATTTCTCTTTGCTCAGGTGTCTTTCTCACATTTCATCCTTCACTAAATTTCTTTGCCCTTCTGGGTAAAGTCTCAGACTCTGAGCCTGACAGTCAAGGACCTTTCATGATCTGTCTCTTCATGCACATCTCCACCTCTTCCTGTATCTGAAATTGCAGTAAGACTAAGGTCTCTTTGTCCCCTAGGTTATCTTCCTCCAAGCACACTGAACATCCTCCTCTTTGATTTTCTGCTCCCCACATCAAGGACTGCACTGGCTTTCTTTATGTGTGTGCATGCTCAGTCACTAAGTTGTGTCCAACTCTTTGCAACCCCATGGACTAAGCCAGCCATGCTTCCCTGTCCATGGAATTTTCCAGGCAAGAATACTAAAGTGGGCTGCCATTTTCTCCTCCAGAGGACTTTCTTTATACTTAAAATGAAAATAAAACTCCCAACCATGGCCTTTAAAGCTTTTCATGGCTGGGTCCCTTGACTTTTAGTTGGTCTCATTTCATGCCACTCATTACTGCCTTGATCATGAGGACATAGCTACACTGATCTTTCTGTCTTTGACTGAACTAAACTGTTACCACCTCAGCATCTCAACATTTCCTGCCAAGTGCCTCCCAGTCACTGCACTCCTCTACATTCTGCCTAAAGCAGGCATCACTGATTGACATGATTCATTTATTGTTTTATTTGTACATGGTGTGTGCTAACCCCCTTCAAAGTTAGAAGTTATAACCTTTGCTGTATCTTAGGCCAGCTTCAGGTGCATGATATGTAAGTGCTTAATAACGATATAATTAGTAATTGAATTAGACTGCAATGGACATGGCAAAAAGCTCCTTTTGGCCTTCATTTATCTATTTAATAAATTCGAAACTCTTCTTAAATCCCTGGTGGCTCAGACAGTTAAGAATTTGCCTGCAATACAGGAGACACAGGTTAGATTCCCTGAGTCTGGAAAATCCAATAGTGACAGTCGTCATGCTACTTATTGGGCTTCTCTTGTGACTCAGTGGTAAAGAATTTACCTGCAATGCAGGAGACATGGGTTCAATCCTTAGGTTGGGAAGATCCCCCAGAGAAAGAATTGGCAACCCACCCCAGTATTCTTGCTTGGGGAACCCCATGGACAAAGGGGTCTGGCAGGCTACAGCCCATGGGGTTGCAAAAGAGTCCTACATGACTTAGTGGCTAATGAGTGCATGCATGCTAAGTTGCTTCAGTCCTCTCTGACTCTTTGGGACCTTATGGACCCTAGTCCACAAGGCTCCTCTGTCCACGGGATTCCCCAGGCAAGAATACTGGAGTGGGTAGCCATGCCCTCCTCTAGGAGATCTTCCCGACCCAGGGATTGAACCTGTGTATCTTACAACTCCTGCGTTGACAGGTGGGTTCTATGCCACTAGCGCCACCTGGGAAGCCCAAACAACAACATACTTAGCCCAATTGTGATAGTCATTGCACTATTACCTGTGGACACCTTAGACTGACAGCCTACTAAAGCTAAGACAATGTGCTGGTTACATCTACATTCACATTGGCTACACAGTGCCTGACACATAGGAGAGGAACAGTAATCACAAGGCATATGCTTGAGAGAAAAAATAACAAGCAAAAAAAATCAACTATTTCGAAAAGTGACATGGTCATAGCAAGGATGAAAAAGTAAAAAGAAAGAAGTAGTCTTATATATAAAAGACGTAAACTTTGATATAATCATACATTATTGATATTTTTCAAATATTAGAGTTTTCATGATCAAAACCAATCAGATAAAAGGTACACACTGTAAGAGTCTCTTTATATAACTGTTACTTCCTCAGTTGTGCTTGACTCTTTGAGACGCCGTGGACTATAGGCCATAAGGCTCCTCTGTCCGTGGAATTCTCCAGGCAAGAATATTGGAGTGGGTTGCCATTCCCATCTCCAGAGGATCTTCCCAACCCAGGGATCAAACCTGGGTCTCCCATGTTGCAGGATTCTTTATCATCTGAGCCACCAGAAATCCCCCCTTTACATAAAGTTCAAAAATAGGGGAAATGAATGTATGGTGCTTAAAATCAGGATAGCCATTAATCTATGGATAGAAGGAAACTGTCCAAAAATGGAAGCTCAGTTTACTGACTATCTTTTCTACACAACAAAGTAAATATTTCATAGAACCATGTATATAAATCATCAGAAGTGATGGGATAAGAAAGAACAGCTCTTAGCAGGAAGATGCTTAACCTTATGGAGTAGTGAAGAGTTAAATGTGTAACTTATTCACACAATCACACGTAAGGCTTCTGTACAGACATGGTATAACACCCCACTGCCCAAGGCCAAAATCAACATAGTGGTTATGAAGAATCATATTATGCAATCCTCAGATACAGGAGAGAGTGATTGAAGAGCAACACAAAAGATAAACCTAAATGATTATTGACTAATTAATACAAACAAACACACCTCCAAAAATCTACAACTACATTATAGAAAACGTAAATACTAAAGAGCTATATAATAAGAGTCATGCAGAAGGCTGATAATACAAAGTCTCTATACTGTCCACAAAGTGAAAAGAACTAATTTTATTAATCTCTAGTAAGTCTAGAATTAATATTGTAGTCTCTATGGCAATTGTTAAAGTAATAATTAAAATATTTAACTCACACAAACATAAGATGAAAGTATAACAGTAGAAATGAATTTAAAATAAGATTTTAAAAAAGAGTAAAAAAGAACAGAGATGAAAAAGAACTAGAGGAGCAAACAGAAAGAAGATACATCAAATATTTTAGTGCTTACTAAAGACAAAAATAATACTAGAATAATACAAAAATAATTACTAGAGACAAAAATAATAAAAGCATGTTTTAATTCACCAGAAGATATAACAAATACATCTCTGTATGCACCTAATGTTGTAGCCTCAAATACATGAAATTAAAACTGACAGACCTAAAAGTAGAAATAGAAAAATATATAAGTATACTGACATTTTCTCAGTAATGGGTAAAACAACTGCATAAAAATAACCAACCAGTATACAGTAAACTTAAACAAAATTACTAAATTTTGATTCATGAACACAGAATACTAAACATAGAGTTCCATTCAAAATTAACCATAAAGTGAACCATAAAGTAAGTCTCAAACTTATACAAACTCTCTCAGAAAACTGAAGAAGAAAGACTTCTTCCGAACTAATTTTATGAAAAAATATACCTTGGATGCCAACATCTGACAAGATCAGATCAGATCAGTCACACAGTAATGTCCGACTCTTTGAGACCCCATGAATCCCAGCACGCCAGGCCTTCCTGTTTATCACCAACTCCGGGAGTTCACCCAGACTCATGTCCATTGAGTCAGTGATGCCATCCATCCATCTCATCCTCTGTCGCCCCTTCTCCTCCTGCCCCCAATCCCTCCCAGCATCAGAGTCTTTTCCAATGAGTCAATCCTTCGCATGAGGTGGCCAAAGTACTGGAGTTTCAGCTTTAGCATCATTCCTTCCAAAGATCCCAGGGCTGATCTCCTTCAGAATGGACTGGTTGGATCTCCTTGCAGCCCAAGGGACTTTCAAGAGTCTTCTTCAACACCACAGTTCAAAAGTATAAATTCTTCGGCTCTCAGCTTTCTTCATAGTCCAAATCTCACATCCATACATGACCACTAGAAAAACCATAGCCTTGACTAGATGGACCTTTGTTGTCAAAGTAATGTCTCTGCTTTTCAATACGCTATCTAGGTTGATCATAACTTTCCTTCTAAGGAGTAAGCGTTTTTTAATTTCATGGCTGAAGTCACCATCTGCAGTGATTTTGGAGCCCAGAAAAATAAAGTCTGACACTGTTTCCACTGTTTCCCCATCTATTTCCCATGAAGTGAAGGGACCGGATGCCATGATCTTCGTTTTCTGAATGTTGAGCTTTAAGCCAAATTTTTCACTCTCCACTTTCACTTTCATCAAGAGGCTTTTGAGTTCCTCTTCACTTTCTGCCATAAGGGTGGTGTCATCTGCATATCTGAGGTTATTGATATTTCTCCTGGCAATCTTGATCAGGCTTATGTTTCTTCCAGTCCAGCATTTCTCATGATGTACTCTGCATACAAGTTAAACAAACAGGGTGACAATATACAGCCTTGATGAACTCCTTTTTCTATATGGAACCAGTCTGTTATTCCATGCCCATTTCTAACTGATGCTTCCTGACCTGCATACAGATTACTCAAGAGGCAGGTCAGGTGGTCTGGTATTCCCATCTCATTTAGAATTTCCCACACTTTATTGTGATCCACACAGTCAAAGGCTTTGGCATAGTCAATAAAGCAGAAATAGATGTTTTTCTGGAACTCTCTTGAATTTTGCCATGATCCAGCGGATGTTGGAAATTTGATCTCTGGCTCCTCTGCCTTTTCTAAAACCAGCTTGAACATCAGGAAGTTCACGGTTCACATATTGCTGAAGCCTGGCTTGGAGAATTTTGAGCATTACTTTACTAGCATGTGAGATGAGTGCAATTGTGCGGTAGTTTGAGCATTCTTTGGCATTGCCTTTCTTTGGGATTGGAATGAAAACTGACCTTTTCCAGTCCTGTGGCCACTGCTGAGTTTTCCAAGTTTGCTGGCATATTGAGTGCAGCACTTTCACAGCATCATCTTTCAGGATTTGGAATAGCTCAACTGGAATTCCATCACCTCCACTAGCTTTTTTCGTAGTGATGCTTTCTAAGGCCCACTTGACTTCACATTCCAGGATATCCGGCTCTAGGTCAGTGATCCCACCACTGTGATTATCTGGGTCATGAAGATCTTTTTTGTACAGTTCTTCTGTGTATTCTTGCCATCTCTTCTTAATATCTTCTGCTTCTGTTAGGTCCATATCATTTCTGTCCTTTATCAAGCCCATCTTTGCATGAAATGCTCCTTTGGTATCTCTGATTTTCTTGAAGAGATCCCTAGTCTTTCCCATTCTGTTGTTTTCCTCTATTTCTTTGCATTGATCGCTGAGGAAGGCTTTCTTATCTCTTCCTGTTATTCTTTGGAACTCTGCATTCAGTTGTTTATATCTTCCTTTTTCTCCTTTGCTTTTCGCTTCTCTTCTTTTCACAGCTATTTGTAAGACCTCCCCAGACAACCATTTTGCTTTTTTGCATTACTTTTCCATGGGAATGATCTTGATCCCTGTCTCCTGTACAATGTCACGAACCTCATTCCATAGTTCATCAGGCACTCTATCTATCAGATCTAAGCCCTTAAATCTATTTCTCACTTCCACTGTATAATCAAAAGGGATTTGATTTAGGTCATACCTGAATGGTCTAGTGGTTTTCCCTACTTTCTTCAATTTAAGTCTGAATTTGCAATAAGGAGTTCATGGTTTGAGCCACAGTCAGCTCCTGGTCTTGTTTTTGCTGACTGTATAGAGCTTCTCCATCTTTGGCTGCAAAGAGTATAATCAATCTGATTTCGGTGTTGACCATCTGGTGATGTCTATATATAGAGTCTTCTCTTGTGTTGTTGGAAGAGAATGTTTGTTATGACCAGTGCATTTTCTTGGCAAAACTCTATTAGTCTATGCCCTGCTTCATTGCATATTCCAAGGCCAAATTTGCCTGTTACTCCAGGTGTTTCTTGACTTCCTACTTTTGCATTCCAGTCCCTATAATGAAAAGGACATCTTTTTTGGGTGTTAGTTCTAAAAGGTCTTGTAGGTCTTCATAGAACCATTCAACTTCAGCTTCTTCAGTGTTACTGGTTGGGGCATAGACTTGGATTACTGTGATATTGAATGGTTTGCCTTGGAAACGAACAGAGGTCATTCTGTCGTTTTTGAGAGTGCATCCAATTACTGCTTTTCGGACTGTTTTTTTGACCGTCATGGCCACTCCATTTCTTCTGAGGGATTCCTGCCCACAATAGTAGGTATAATGGTCATCTGAGTTAAATTAACCCATTCCAGTCCATTTCAGTTTGCTGATTCCTAGAATGTCGACATTCACTCTTTCCATCTCTTGTTTGACCACTTCCAATTTGCCTTGATTCATGGACCTGACATTCCAGGTTCCTATGCAATATTGCTCTTTACAGCATCAGACATTGCTTCTATCACCAGTCACATCCGCAGCTGGGTATTTTTTTTGCTTTGTCTCCATCCCTTCATTCTTTCTGGAGTTATTTCTCCACTGATCTCCAGTAGCATATTGGGCACCTACTAACCTGGGGAGTTTCTCTTTCAGTATCCTATCATTTTGGCTTTTCATACTGTTCATGGGGTTCTCGAACATCTGACAAGGACATTATCAAAAAGGAAAATAACAAATAAATATCTCTCATGAACACAAATGCAAAAGTCTTAAGCAATGTACTTGAAGACCAAAATTAATGAAACATAAAAAGGAATTATTATAACAATGGTAATTTTATTTTAGCAATGCAAAAAAAAGAGTCAAATTTGGTTCATTTTTCAAAAAACAGTGTAATGAACTACATTAAGAAAATAAAGGAAAATAATTACCATTCAGGTATGACCGAAATCAAATTCCTTATGATTATACCATGGAAGTGAGAAATAGATTTAAGGGACTAGATCTGATAGAGTGCCTGATGAGCTATGGAATGAGGTTCGTGACATTGTACAGGAGACAGGGATCAAGACCATCCTCATGGAAAAGAAATGCAATAAATCAAAATGGTTGTCTGGGGAGGTCTTACAAATAGCTGTGAAAAGAAGAGAAGCGAAAAGCAAAGGAGAAAAGGAAAGATATAAGCATCTGAATGCAAAGTTCCAAAGAATAGCAAGGAGAGATAAGAAAGCCTTCCTCAGCGATCAATGCAAAGAAAATAGAGGAAAACAACAGAATGGGAAAGACTAGAGATCTCTTCAAGAAAATTAGAGATACCAAGGGAACATTTCATGCAAAGATGGGCTCAATAAAGGACAGAAATGATACGGACCTAACAGAAGCAGAAGATATTAATAAGAGGTGGCAAGTTCTAATAAGGTGGATGAAACTGGAGCCTATTATACAGAGTGAAGTAAGCCAGAAAGAAAAACACCAATACAGTATACTAATGCATATATATGGAATGTAGAAAGATGGTAACAATAACCCTGTGTACGAGACAGCAAAAGAGACACTGATGTATAGAACAGTCTTATGGACTCTGTGGGAGAGGGACTGGGTGGGAAGATTTGGGAGAATGGCATTGAAACATGTAAAATATCATGTATGAAACGAGTTGCCAGTCCAGGTTTGATGCATGATACTGGATGCTTGGGGCTAGTGTACTGGGACGACCCAGAGGGATGGTATGGGGAGGGAGGAGGGAGAAGGGTTCAGGGTGGGGAACACATGTATACCTGTGGCGCATTCATTTTGGTATTTGGCAAAACTAATACAATTCTGTAAGTTTTAAAAATAAAACTAAATTAAAAAAGAAGAAGAAGAAGAAGAGGTGGCAAGAATACACAGAAGAACTGTACAAAAAAGATCTTCACAACCCAGATAATCATGATGGTGTGATCATTCACCTAGAGCCAGACATCCTGGAATGTAAAGTCAAGTGGGCCTTAGAAAGCATCACTACGAAAAAAGCTAGTGGAGGTGATGGAATTCCAGTTGAGCTATTCCAAATCCTGAAAGATGATGCTGTGAAAGTGCTGCACTCAATATGCCAGCAAACTTGGAAAACTCAGCAGTGGCCACAGGACTGGAAAAGGTCAGTTTTCATTCCAATCCCAAAGAAAGGCAATGCCAAAGAATGCTCAAACTACCGCACAATTGCACTCATCTCACATGCTAGTAAAGTAATGCTCAAAATTCTCCAAGCCAGGCTTCAGCAATATGTGAACCGTGAACTTCCTGATGTTCAAGCTGGTTTTAGAAAAGGCAGAGGAACCAGAGATCAAATTGTCAACATCCGCTGGATCATTGAAAAAGCAAGAGAGTTCCAGAAAAGCATCTATTTCTGCTTAATTGACTATGCCAAAGCCTTTGACTGTGTGGATCACAATAAAGTGTGGGAAATTCTGAATGAGATGGGAATACCAGACCACCTGACCTGCCTCTTGAGAAACCTATATGCAGGTCAGGAAGCCACAGTTAGAACTGGACATGGAACAAATAGGTTTCCAAATAGGAAAAGGAGTCCATCAAGGCTGTATATTGTCACCCTGCTTATTTAACTTATATGCAGAGTACATCATGAGCAACGCTGTGCTCGAGGAAGCACAAGCTGGAATCAAGATTGCCAGGACAAATATCAATAACCTCAGATATGCAGATGACACCACCTTTATGGCAGAAAGTGAAGAGGTACTAAAAGCCTCCTGATGAAAGTGAAAGAAGAGAGTGAAAAAGTTGGCTTAAAGCTCAACATTCAGAAAACTAAAATCATGGCATGTGGTCCCATGACTTCATGGCAAATAGATGGGGAAACAGTTTAAACAGTGTCAGACTTTATTTTTTTGGACTCCCAAAATCACTGCGGATGGTGACTGCAGCCATGAAATTAAAAGACATTTACTCCTTGAAAGGAAAGTTATGACCAACCTAGGTAGCATATTCAAAAGTAGAGACATTACTTTGCCAACAAAGGTCCATCTAGTCAAGGCTATGGTTTTTCCCGTGGTCATGTATGGGTGTGAGAGTTGGACTGTGAAGAAAGCTGAGCACCAAAGAATTGATGCTTTTGAACTGTGGTGTTGGAGAAGACTCTTGAGAGTCCCTTGGGCTGTAAGGAGATCCAACCAGTTCATTCTAAAGGAGATCAGTCCTGGTTGTTCTTTGGAAGGACTGATGCTAAAGCTGAAACTCCAGTACTTTAGCCACCTCATGAGAAGAGTTGTCTCATTAGAAAAGACTCCTACGCTGGGAGGGATTGGTGGCAGGAGGAGAAGGGAATGACAGAGCATGAGATGGCTGGATGGCATCACCGACTCAATGGACATGAGTTTGGGTGAACTCCGGGAGTTGGTGATGGACAGGGAGGTCTGGTGTGCTGTTTTTCATGGGGTCGCAAAGAGTCGGACATGACTGAGCGACTGAACTGAACTGAACTGAATTATATAATGTCAATAGATTTGATAAAATTCATCATTTATGATAAAAAATTCTTTACAAACAAGTAATAGAAGTTAAAATAATGTATCTGATACTTTGTACATAAACCTTACCCAGATACAATATTTATTCATGAAATGTCAAAATTGGCAGCTTCCCAATGATGCTAGAGGCAAAGAACCTGCCTGCCAATGCAGGAGACATAACAGACACAGTTTCAATCCCTGGGTCTGGAGGATCCCCTGGAGTAGGGCATGGCAATCCACTCCAGTATTCTTTCCTGGAGATCCTATGGACAGAGGAAACCAGTTGGCTACAGTCCATAGAGTTGTACAGAGTCAGACATGACTGAAGCGACTTAGCGCATACACCTGTATGATATCAGGAATAAGTCAGGGATTCCTGCTATTTAACGTTATATGAGGTGTTCCAGTTAATAAACTTGAAGCAGGGAAAGAAATAAAATTATAGGAATTTGAGAAGTGAAGAAAATCAGTCATTATTTCCAGATGACATGACAAGGTAATGTACAGATAAATTCACAGAATTTATAAGGAAACCTGAGCACTGAAGAATTGATGCTTGTGAACTGTGATGTTGGAGAAGACTCTTGAGAGTCCCTTAGACAGCAAGGAGATCCAACCGGTCCATCCTAAAGGAAATCAGTCCTGAATATTCATTGGAAGGACTGATGCTGAAGCTGAAATTCCAATACTTTGACCACCTGATAAGAAGAACTGACTCACTGGAAAACATCCTAATGCTGGGAAAGACTGAAAGTGGGAGGAGAAGGGGACAACAAAGGATGAGATGGTTGGATGGCATCACCAACTCAATGGACATGAGTTTGTGTGAAGCTCCAGGAGTTGGTGACAAACAGGGAAGCCTGGTGCACTGCAGTCTATGGGGTGGCAAAGAGTGAACACGACTGAATTACTGAACTGAACTGAACTGATAAATAAATTTAGCAGAATAATAGGATGTATTTTGTAAATAACCAAAATCAATTGCATTTCTCCATACCAGAAAAGTTATAGAACACAATGAGTATACTGTAATTTTAGAATATTACCATAAAAATAATATTAAAAGACATAAAATAGATATAAACACAGCAAAATATCTGCAAGACCTAAAAACTGAAAATTAGGAAAATATTCATGAAAATTAAATGCTTTATCAGTCTGTGTTTGACTAGAGAAATAGAATTGAAAATATCTTTGATGCATTATAAGAAATTGGCTTATACAATTGTGACTAAACAAGTCCAAAATCTGTAGAAAATGCAATCAGGAAAGGAAGTTCATGGGCAGGGCTGAGGCTATCATCAAGTCAAAATTTCTTCTCCTTATTGGGGAAATTAAAGCTCTGCTTTTAAAGTAAATAAAACACATCCAGATTATTCATGATAATGTCCCTGTCAACTGATTAGGGCTTTAATCACATCTGCAAAATTCTTTCACAACAACAGCTGGAGTAGGGTTTGAATAGTGAGGGGCTGCAGCTTAGCCAAGTTAGTAAACAAAGTGAACAGAAAGGACCAAATAAATAAAACTCCACTCAGGGATTGGAAAATTCTGTATTGTACAAATATCCATTCTCTTAAAAAATAGATCCAAAGATATCTTAATGTTTTTGCAAGATCTGGAAACTTGCAAATCGATTCTAAAAAATTTATATGGTAACTTAAAATGACAAGTCTAGCTGAGGCAATCTTGAAAAAGGCAAAAAATGGAAGATTAAAACTACCAGATAGCCAAGCTTACAGAAAAGCTACAATAATTATGTTATAGATAAACAGACCAGTGAAACAGAATAGTCAAGGATAGATTGACACATGAAGAATTGATGTATGACAAAGTTGGCAACAAAGAACACTTGGAAATGATAGGTTTTATTCAGTAAATAGTGATGGATAAATGGGGTAACAATATTGCCACCTTATGCAATATACAGATATAAGCCTAAATGTAAATAATGATAATAATAATATTTCAAGAATATAATTCTAAGGAAAATAGCTTCATGACCTTGAGGTAAGCAAAGAATTTCTAAATAAGATTAAGAATAATCTTATTAAGTGAAAAGGATAAAACATAAAATTGGATTTAATTAAGACTAAGAAATTAGAGTCATCAAAAGAAACCACTGAGACAGTAAAAACTCAGGTCACAAAATGGGAAAAATTATTTGCAACACATATAACAAAAACAGTCTATATGCAGAATGTGTAAATAATTAGTAAACGTACCCAAATGGTGAATAAAGAATCATTTCACTAAAGAAAATACTAAAAAGCTACGATGCACATGAAAGTTGCTCAATGTTATTTATCCTCAACAAAAACAATTAAAAGCATAATGAGATACCAATACACAGGAATTAGAGTGCCTACAGTTTAAAAAGACTGACATCATCAAGTGTATCAAATATGTGGAGCAACTCTAGACAAACCTATTGGGGGTGTAAATTTGTACAGATTTGGAAGAACCTATTAAAGTTGAACATAACTGTATCACTTAGCAGTTTAATCCCAGGTGTACATTCACTGAGATGCATATGCATACAGAAAGACCCATCACATGTGATCATAACAGCACTATTCCCAAGACCTTCAAACTGGAAACTAGCCAAATGACTAAACCAAATGGATAAACAATTAAATATTATAAATATGAATACCTCATTAATATAAAGCTGAGAGAAACAATGCAGATACAAGTATAACCTAATTGTTTCATTTGTGTAAAGTCCACAAAATTTAAAATTAATCCGTCTTGTTAAAAATCAATTTAATGGTTACCTAGAAAAAGGAAGGAGGTTAATATCAGAATGGATTGTGGAGAAAACAGCTGAGGTGTTGGAAATGTTTATTTCTTGTCCAGAGTACATGTGGATTTACTTTTATTTAATTGACAAATATATTGAGACAATTATAAATTCACATGTATTGGAAATAATATTAATTAAGAAATAATACATAGAGATCAAATGCCCTTTACCTGGTTTCCCTTAATGGTAACATCTTGAAAAATCATACTACAATGTAACACTAGATACCTACATTGATACAACCCTTCCTGTTCAGAGTTTTCCTGTGTACGTTATTTTTAGTATTTGTGTTTGTGTGTGTATGTATGTGTGTGTGTGTGTGTGTGTGAGTGTTATGTTTTAGTTCCATACATATTTACTATTTGTTGTTAACAGATTTAACATTTAACATCTATAAGTTTGTGTGTACATCACTTCAGTAAAGATACAGGACAGTTCCGTGACCACAGAATACCCCTTTCCCTTTCATAACAAGAGCCACTTCCCTCCACTAAAACTCCCCTAGCCCCTGGCAGCCACTAATCTGTTCTCTATTTCTAAAATTAGTTAATTTTAAAATGTTATATAAACGGAATCAGGCAACATGTAACCTTTTGGAGTTGGCTTCTTTCTCTTTCTGAAAGAGCATGATTCCTTTGAGACATATCCAAGGGTCACTAATTCTTCCCCTTACACTTCCTTGCCTCTACTCCTCCCGCCTCCTACTCCACTTTCTTCTTTTTTTGAGTACCGCAGTTTGATTTTTGTTAACCATTCTATCTATTGAGGGATGTCTAGCTCATTTCCAATTCTTGCTATTATGAATAGAGCTTTTATATCATTAATGTACAGATTTTTATATGAATATAACTTTTTACTTTAAAAATATTGTAATTTTTTTCTAGTTTCCATGTGTTCTAATTAAATATTTATTTTTATTCAAATTTGTGTTACTCTAAAGATGATGTATAATTTCTCTCCAGCTACTTTTAAGATTTAAGTCTTTAAATTTTTGAATTTTAATTATTACCTGTATTGGTATGGGTTTTCTCGAGTTTATCCCATTTGGGATTTGCTCAGCTTTTTAAATATGTTGGTTTGTGTCTTTCACTAAATTTAGGAAGTTTCAGCCGCTTTAACTTTGTCTTGTCTTTGTTTTCTTTGTCTTTCTCCCCTCTTTCTAGGGCTTTGCATCCTTTGTCATGATACCAAGGATAGATCTACTATTATTATTGCTATAATCATTATAATTATTATTACTCTTATTATTGTCCCACATGTCCCTGAGGCTTGGGTTATTTATTTGTTAGTCTGTTTGCCATAAGTCATTTAGATGGAGTAAATTTTGATAAAATGTGCCCAAGTTCTCTGACTCTATATTCTGTCATTACCACTCTATTCTAAGCCACATCAGGAGGTTTTGTTTTAAATTTCTGCTATTTTATTTCTCATATTATTTTCCCCAGCTTTATTGACATACAACTGACAGATCAAATTGTATCTACTTAAAATGTACAATGTGATCATTTTCATTTGATTATTTTTTATAGCTTCTATTTCTTCACTGAGGTTTTCATTTGTTTCAAGAGAATATTTTGTTTGTTTGTTTTTTCTTTTTTTAATATAAATTTATTTATTTTAATTGGAGGATAATTACTTTGCAATATTGTGTTGGTTTTGCCATACATCAACATGAATCTGCCATGGGTGTACATGTGTTCCCCATCCTGAGCCCCCCCTCACCTCCCTCCCCGTACCATCACTCTGGGTCATCTCAGTGCACCAGCCCTGAGCATCCTGTATCCTGCATCGAACCTGGACTGGCTATTTGTTTCACATATGATATTATACATGTTTCAATGCCATTCTCCCAAATCATTCCACCCTCACCCTCTCCCAGAGTCCAAAAGACTGTTCTATACATCTGTGTCTCTTTTGCTGTCTCACATACAGCATTATCATTACCATCTTTCTAAATTCCATATATATGTGTTAGGATACTGTATTGGTGTTTTTCTTTCTGGCTTACTTCACTCTGTATAATAGGTTCCAGTTTCATCCACCTCATTAGAACTGATTCAAATGTATTCTTTTTGATGGCTGAGTAATACTCCATTGTGTATATGTACCATAGCTTTCTTATCCGTTCATCTGCTGATGGACATCTAGGTTGCTTCCATATCCTGGCTATTATAAACAGTGCTGCGATGAACATTGGGGTACACGTGTCTCTTTCAATTTTGATTTCCTCGGTGTGTATGCCCAGCAGTGGGATTGCTGGGTCATATGGCAGTTCTATTTCCAGTTTTTTAAAAATCTCCACACTGTTTTGCACAGTGGCTGAACTAGTTTGCATTCCCACCAACAGTGTAAGAGGATTCCCTTTTCTCTACACCCTCTCCAGCATTTATTGCTTGTTGACTTTTGGATTGCAGCCATTCTGACTGGCGTGAAATGGTACCTCATAGTGGTTCTGATTTGCATTTCTCTGATAATGAGTGATGTTGAGCATCTTTTCATGTGTTTGTTAGTCATCTGTATGTCTTCTTTGGAGAAATGTCTGTTAAGTTCTTTGGCCCATTTTTTTTTTTTTAATTATTGGGTCGTTTATTTTTCTGGAATTCAGCTGCAGGAGTTGCTTGTATATTTTTGGGATTAGCTGTTTATCAGTTGCTTCATTTGCTATTATTTTCTCCCATTCTGAAGCCTGTCTTTTCACCTTGCTTATACTTTCCTTTGTTGTGCAGCAGCTTTTACAAGTATGAAAGTGGACATTAACAATAATTAACTAATTAACAATAATAGTGGGAGACTTTAATACCCCACTCACAACTATGGGTAGATCAACTAAACAGAAAATTAACAAGGAAACACAAACTTTAAATGAAACAATAGACCAGTTAGACCTAATTGTTATCTATAGGACATTTCACCCCAAAACAATGAATTTCACCTTTTTTCTCAAGCACAAACGGAAACTTCTCCAGGATAGATAACATCCTGGGCCATAATTCTAGCCTTGGTAAATTTAAAAAAAAGAAAAAATGAAATCATTCCAAGCATCATTTCTGACCACAATGCAGTAGGATTAGATCTCAATTACAGGAGAAAAACTATTAAAAATTCCAACATATGAAGGCTGAACAACACGCTGCTGAATAACCAACAAATCACAGAAGAAGTCAAAAAAGAAATCAAAATATGCATATAAATGAATGAAAACGAAAATACAACAACCCAAAACCTATCAGACCAGATCAGATCAGATCAGTTGCTCAGTCGTGTCCGAGTCTTTGTGACCTCATGAATCGCAGCATGCCAGGCCTCCCTGTCCATCACCAACTCCCAGAGTTCACTCAGACTCACATCCATCGAGTCGGTGATGCCATCCAGCCATCTCATCCTCTGTCGTCCCCTTCTCCTCCTGCCCCCAATCCCTCCCAGCATCAGAGCCTTTTCCAATGAGTCAACTCTTTGCATGAGGTGGCCAAAGTACTGGAGTTTCAGCTTTAGCATCAATACTTCCAATGAAATCCCAGGGCTGAGCTCCTTCAAAATGGATTTGTTGGATTTCCTTGCAGTCCAAGGGGCTCTCAAGAGTCTTCTCCAACACCACAGTTCAAAAGCATCAATTCTTCGGTGCTCAGCCTTCTTCACAGTCCAACTCTCACATCCATACATGACCACAGGAAAAACCATAGCTTTGACTAGACGAACCTTTGTTGGCAAAGTAATGTCTCTGCTTTTGAATATGCTATCTAGGTTGGTCATAACTTTCCTTCCAAGGAGTAAGTGTCTTTTAATTTCATGGCTGCAGTCACCATCTGTAGTGATTTTGGAGCCCAGAAAAATAAAGTCTGACCTATGGGACACTGTAAAAGCAGTGCTAAGGGAAAGGTTCATAGCAATACAGGCCTACCTCAAGAAACAAAAAAAAACGTCAAATAAATAACCTAACTCTACATTGACTATGCCAAAGCCTTTGACTGTGTGGATCACAATAAGCTGTGGAAAATTCTGAAAGAGATGGGAATACAAGACCACCTGACCTGCCTCTTGAGAAATTTGTATGCAGGTCAGGAAGCAACAGTTAGAACTGGACATGGAACAACAGACTGGTTCCAAATAGGAAAAGGAGTACGTCAAGGCTGTATATTGTCACCCTGCTTATTTAACTTATATACAGAGTACATCATGAGAAACACTGGACTGGAAGAAACACAAGCTGGAATCAAGATTGCTGGGAGAAATATGAAAAACCTCAGATATGCAGATGACACCACCCTTATGGCAGAAAGTGAAGAGGAACTCAAAAGCCTCTTGATGAAAGTGAAAGTGGAGAGTGAAAAAGTTTGCTTAAAGCTCAACATTCAGAAAACGAAAATCATGGCATCTGGTCCCATCACTTCATGGGAAATAGATGGGGAAACAGTGGAAACAGTGTCAGACTTTATTTTGGGGGGCTCCAAAATCATTGCAGATGGTGACTGTAGCCAGGAAATTAAAAGACACTTACTCCTTGGAAGGAAAGTTATGACCAACCTAGATAGCATATTCAAAAGCAGAGACATTACTTTGCCAACAAAGTTTCGTCTAGTCAAGGCTATGGTTTTTCCAGTGGTCATGCATGGATGTGAGAGTTGGACTGTGAAGGAGGCTGAGCACTGAAGAATTGATGCTTTTGAAGTGTGGTGTTGGAGAAGACTCTTGAGAGTCCCTTGAACTGCAAGGAGATCCAACCAGCCCATTCTGAAGAAGATCAGCCCTGGGATTTCTTTGGAGGGAATGATGCTGAAGCTGAAACTCCAGTACTTTGGCCACCTCATGCGAAGAGTTGACTCATTGGAAAAGACTTTGATGCTGGGAAGGATTGGGGGCAGGAGGAGAAGGGGACGACAGAGGATGAGATGGCTGGATGGCATCACTGACTCGATGGACGTGAGTCTGAGTGAACTCTGGGAGTTGGTGATGGACAGGGAAGCTTGGCGTGCTGCGATTCATGGGGTCGCAAAGAGCCAGACATGACTGAGCGACTGAACTGAACTGAACACCTAAGTAAACTAGAACAGGAAGAAATGTAGAACCCCATGGTTAGTAGAAGAAAAGAAATGTTAAAAATTAGGGTAGAAATAAATGCAAAAGAAACAAAAGAGACCATAGCAAAAATCAACAAAACCAAAAGCTGGTTCTTTGAGAGGATAAATAAAATCGACAAACCATTAGCCAGACTCATCAAGAAACAAAGGGAAAAGAATCAAATCAATAAAATTAGAAATAAAAATGGAGAAATTACAACAGACAACACAGAAGTACAGAGGATCATAAGAGACTACTATCAGCAATTATATGCCAATAAAATGGACAAAGTGGAAGAAATGGACAAATTCTCAGAAAAGTACAACTTCCCAAAACTGAACCAGGAAGAAATAGAAAATCTTAACAGACCCATCACAAACACGGAAATTGAAACTGTAATCAGAAATCTTCCAGCAAACAAAAACCCAGGTCCAAACAGCTTCACAGCTGAATTCTACCAAAAATTTAGAGAAGAGCTAACACCTATCCTACTCAAACTCTCCCAGAAAATTACAGAGGAAGGTAAACTTCCAAACTCATTCTATGGGGCCACCATCACTCTAATACCAAAACCTGACAAAGATGCCACAAAAAAAGAAAACTACAGGCCGATATCACTGATGAACATAGATGCAAATATCCTTAACAAAATTCTAGCAATCAGAATCCAACAACATATTAAAAAGATCATACATCATTATCAAGTGGGCTTTATCCCAGGGATGCAAGGAGTCTTCAATATCTGCAAATCAATCAATGTAATACACCACATTAACAAATTGAAAAATAAAAGCCATATGATTATCTCAATAGATGCAGAGAAAGACTTGACAAAATTCAACATCCATTTATGATAAAAACTCTCCAGAAAGCAGGAATAGAAGGAACATACCTCAACATAATAAAAGCTATAAATGACAAACCCACAGCAAACATTATCCTCAATGGTGAAAAATTGAAAGCATTTCCCCTAAAGTCAGGAACAAGGCAAGGGTGCCCACTCTCACCATTACTATTCAAGATAGTTTTGAAAGTTTTGGCCACAACAATCAGAGCAGAAAAAGAAGTAAAAGGAATCCAAATTGGAAAAGAAGATGTAAAACTCTCACTGTTTGCAGATGACATGATCCTCTTCATAGAAAACCCTAAAGACTTTACCAGAAAATTACTAGAGCTAATCAATGAATATAGTAAAGTTGCAGGATATAAAATCAACACCCAGAAATCCCTTGCATTCCTATACACTAATAATGAGAAAATAGAAAGAGAAATATAGGAAACAGTTCCATTCACTATTGCAATGAAAAGAGTAAAATATTTAGGAAGATATCTATCTAAAGAAACTAAAGACCTATATATAGAAAGCTATAAAACACTGGTGAAAGAAATCAAAGAGGACACTAACAGATGGAGAAATATACCATGTTCATGGATTGGAAGAATCAATATAGTGAAAATGAGTATACTTCCCAAAGCAATCTATAGATTCAATGCAATCCCCATCAAGCAACCAACAGTATTTTTCACAGAACTAAAACAAATAATTTCACAATTTATGTGGAAATACAAAAAAAAAAACTCAAATAGCTATAGCAATCTTGAGAAAGAAGAATGGAACTGGAGGAATCAACCTGCCTGACTTCATGCTCTACTACAAAGCCACAGTAATCAAGACAGTATGGTACTGGCACAAAGACAGAAATATAGATCAATGGAACAAAATAGAAAGCCCAGAGATAAACCCACGCACCTATGGACACCTTATCTTTGACAAAGGAGGCAAAAATATATAATGGAGAAAAGACAGTCTGTTTAACAAGTGGTGCTGGGAAAACTGGTCAACCACTTGTAAAAGAATGAAACTAGAACACTTTCTAAACCATACACAAAAATAAACTCAAAATGGATTAAGGGTCTAAATGTAAGACCATAAACTATAAAACTTCTAGAGGAAAACATAGGCAAAACACTCTCTGACATAAATCACAGCAGGATCCTCTATGACCCACCTCCCAGAATATTGGAAATAAAAGCAGAAATAAACAAATGTGACCTAGTTAAAATTAAAAGCTTCTGCACAACAAGAGAATATTTTTGAATTTTTTTATTATTATTATGGCTACTGTAATATCTTGGTCAGATCTTTCTAACATCTGGTTTGTTACTGTTAGTATCAATTTTCTCATTCAAGCTGTGATCTGTCCTAAATGTTGCTATGGTGGGTGGTTTCCTATTGTATTCTAGAGATTGTAACTGTAATGTAGAAGACTGAATTCTATTTAAATCCTATAGTTTAACACTGTTTAGATTAGCACACAGCTACTGGCTACTTTGTGGGCTGTGGTTCCAAGGATGATTTAATGACCAGAACCCTTGGGATGTTTCTTTGGCCTGCCTGATTTAAATAGGACCACTGGGGCAGCCACTTGGCAGCCTGAGAGGGCAAACTATATTTCTGTAGGACAGAGTGCTTGATGTCTCTGGGAGGAGAAATAGAATTTGAAGCCCACAGGAACCAAGATTTCCCTGGCTGGGTGTTTGTTTTGGTTGGTTCCGCCTTGCCTGGGGGTACTGGAGAGCATCCGCTGAGCTAGGCACATAGTGTAGCGGGATCCCACCTCCAGATGTCCCTTAGTTACCCTGATTTAATAATTAACTAATATGGGCTCTGATATTCTAACAATATCTAGTGATGATAGGCACTATTTAAGTGGAAAAGTTTCAAGTTAAACACAAGATACCCCGACACAAGTACAATCTATTAATCATATCAGAACACGTGTGTCTGCTGCTGTTGCTGGTGTTTCCTATGGACATCTTTCTGAGAATAAAACCTTGAATTCAGGAAGACAAAACCTGCCTTTCAGCACTGCTTAAAAGTGTCTTATTATTCCACTGAAACTTCAAGACTTGGTGGCAGACTACTAAATTTGAGACTACTCTACCTATCTTTCGGAGAAGGCAATGGCACCCCACTCCAGTACTCTTGCCTGGAAAATTCCATGGATGGAGGAGCCTGGTAGGCTGCAGTCCATGGGGTCGCAAAGAGTCAGACATGACTGAGAAACTTCCCTTTCACTTTTCACTTTCATGCATTGGAGAAGGAAATGGCAACCCACTCCAGTGTTCTTGCCTGGAGAATCCCAGGGACAGGAGATCCTGGTGGGCTTCCGTCTAGGGGGTCGCACAGAGTCGGACACAACTGAAGTGACTTAGCAGCAGTAGCAGTAGCAGCTACCTCTCTTTGATAAACATTTTTCTCTGAGTTTTGATAGAGTATCCTCTTCACTTGAGACTCACTATACAGTATTATTCTTTAATGGACTAGAGGAAAGAAAATACCTCCTCTGTTCTCATATCTCATACTATAACTAATATCAGCAGGGACTGACTGCTTGCTATGTGGACAGCCCTGTGCTGTTCCTTGAACACAGCCAAGCACTGATGAAATCCCCCAGAGAGCTGCAAGGGCCCATAGGTCCCTGTTTTAAGGAGTTCACTCAGTGATCAGAAAAAGAGAAAATGACATCCAGACGGGATGAGCTGACCTTTGTGACAGTGGCTGGACTTCAGCTGGATGCCAGCTCCAGCGTCCTTCTTTGGGTCAAGTGTTTTATCTTCCTGCTGTGTTAGAGAAACAAGCATGCTCACATTAAAGAGTTAAATAAAATTGTAAACTAGTCTGTCAGTCAAGAGTTCAGAGGGAGCTGTAGTTTGGTTTTTGAAATATCTATATAACACATATGCATGTGCGCACACACGCACCATTTAGATATCGTGTGTAGTAAGAAAATGCTTATTTAGTTAAGCTCTATTATAAAGTATGTTCAGTTGTCATAAAACTCTTTCAGTAGCATCTTTGTCTAGTTGGTTCTCACAGAGAAGTTTGGAGGCAAAAGTCCTGGGTTTGGGATTCCATTCAACCTGCTTCTTAATAACCACGTGGTCTCAGGTAAATCACTCAAGCTCACGGTACCTCAATTTTCTCCCTTGTAAAGAAGAACATTAACACATGTTTTGTCAACATTACAAAGTGTTGGCAAGGCTCAAATCTGCTAATTCAGGTGCAATCTGTTAATAAATTATTAAATAAAACATCATAGCAATTAATCATTTTTCTCCCTAAACAGCCATTTGCAACATCATTATCTTGTTCTCTAGTTTCCTAGGATGGAAAGGAAAGATTGACAATTTGAGTTCTGAGTCCTGGGTTGCTATCTGGTCTAGTATTAATGAAAATACTAGTATGTCATTATAAAAGTAGAGTGGGGACAATTTGAGGTGCTTCCATGAATGAGCCTTTTAGTATAAATGAAGGAGAAAATAAATGAAAGTGAGACATTTCCAAACATTTTTTTTCAAAGGAAGAAATCATAAAGCCTGGCTGACAGCTGTTGATCTTCTTTTCAGACCAGTAGATCTTCTCTGCTAAATCCCATTATAAATGTTATGAATTTAGCCCAAATAGACATACCGGTGACTGCTCAGCACAAAAATTGTTCTTTCACTCTCCGTGACTCTCTGTCACTGAGGCAGTAAGAAGTATTATATCACCTGCAGTGGTCCTGCACTGCTTGGTAAGTATAAACTCAAGGCAAGTCCGACAACTGCGTACATCATTCCACAAAGAGCACGCTGTCTCGGCAGTAATCTGGGAAAGCAGCTTGTGTGGCTCTGCTGTGTCCTGCAGGGAAACCAGTGGCTGCTTCAAGGAGCTTGGACAATGAATCATGATTTTCTCTGGCACCTATTTTACTGTCCTTTGGAACAGGCTCTCAGTCACCCTGCACCATCATTTATAGAGTCCTTTACAGCTCATTAGATAGCTCTGAGAGCAAATCCTATGCAATGCTGCCTTACGACCCAGGTGCCTTCTAACTTGGGATGCAATGAAGGGCAAAGATAAATAGGCTGTAGGAAGGCCCAGCTTCTGCCATACAAAGAACTATGGTGTGGGGGTGGGGAAGAGGGGCTGAACCAAAGTAGTCTACAAGTGAAGTGTGGTCAGCACAAGAAATGACATCCAGGATCCCTGAGAACAGCTCTTCTCTTCATCCATCACCCTTTTCCCTCCTCTTTAGGCATCTCATTCTACCATCCTGACAGCTTCTCAGGTGCCTACCATGTGCTCAGCCTCACACCCAGAGGATCTGAAGGCACTGCTCAGTCCATTCAGTGTTCATGAGTTATTTTCATAAAGTTAGTTGTCAGTTAGGAGATAACCAGCTTTATGTACTGTTTCTCCACCTTATACACCTATACTACAGACATCTTATTGCACATATGACAAGATGAACTGACTACTGTGGATTGTGCAGAGTTTGGCCTGCCCCCAATCCTCTGTGAAAATATTGAAATTGTTGGTCTAATTTTTCCTGCCTCTTTCCCTCCCCTACCTCTGCCTTTCAAAGGACTCTTGTTCTCTAGCACCTGTTGTGTAACTTTGATCCCCCAGGCTTATAGGACGGAGAGGTTCAGCAAGAGTGTTCAGACAGGAAGTTAACACTGCAGGAAGGTAGGTCAATGCTCCCAGCACAGAGACAGGAAATGGAAGAACACCCAGAAAGCAAGACACCCTGGTTGTGGACACCAAGGAGATGACTTTGACATTTTATATGGGAGTGAGTTTGGTGAGTGGAATGGCACTGGAGACAGTAAGGTATAACAAATAAAGAATTTTTAAAAGGAAGGAAACATGGAAAATACTATGGTAAAGAACTTTTACTCCTCTTAATACTCTTTAAAATGAACTGATGAGGAAGTTTTGTGTTGCTTTACATTATAAGCTGAGCTTCTTTGACCTTGATACCACTCAGGACAGAGCACTGAGGTCTCAGACCTACATTTTCTATGCAAGTGGTAATATAGGTTTGGGGAGAGGCAACTTTCTCAGCTGAGTCCAGGGAAGAAGGGTCTAGGGCAGTCTCTGAGGACCCTCATCAGCCCTGCCTACAAGGAACTGCCTAGGCTGGAGATCACCTTTTACTCAGACTTGACGAGTCTCTTTACTGGATCTCCATCCTTCTGACCCATCTTACATATTTGGGACTTGTAAGCCTCCATCACTGCATGAGTTAATTCCTTAACACATATTTCTTTCTCTTCTCCCTCTCTCTCTCTCAGTTCCAGAGGTTTCAAGTCTGAGATCAACATGTTGGAAGGGTTGGTTCTTCCTAAGGCCTCTTCCCTTAGTCTGTAGACACATGTCTTCTCCTGTGTCTTCACCTGTTCTTCCCTCTGTGCGTGTCTGTGTCCTAACTTCCTTTTCTTATAAGGATACCAGTCACGTTGGATAAAGGTCCACTTCAATGGCAATATTTTAACTTAATCACTTCTGCAAAAACCCTGTGTCCAAATATGACTGTGCTGAGGTGCTGGGGGTTAAGGCTTCAACATATGAATTTGGGGGAGACACAATTCAGTCCATAACAGCAACTTTTTTGATAATCCACAGTCTAGAGAGGTTGATGCTTGTTAGTATTTGGACAGCTAGTGAGAGGTGCAGGAGGACTTGGGCCAGCCACCCAGTCTTTGCAGAGCTGTCCATGTTTTATCTCATAGCTGCCTCACTTTGCCTCTCCCCAACTCCCGACCTGGTTTCACCGAGGCTCCTGTTGTCACTGGTCCTGCAGAGAATAGTTGTAATTACTAGCGTCTGAGTTAGCCCAGAACCTGTAACTGCACAGACCACTCCAACCTCTGGTGAGAACCTGTTTGGTGCTTCTCCTGATGACCTCAATGAGAGACAGAAATCCAAGGCCCTGGTGGAGGAAAGACTGAACAGGTCATGTGAGGTATCCATAGTGTTGTTATAACTGATTTATCCAGTTTTGTTCCTGTCTCAGTCTTCCCCTATTTCTTTCTTTTCTCCCTCCTTAATTCAGTAACCATGAAAGTCCTTCCAGCACCCTTGCCTCTCCAGAAGAACTGGAACTCTAACCTTCCCACAGTAACCTCCACAGGGTGACGCCATAAGATAGAGATTAGCTTTCATTCAGGCACAACCATCCACCTGGCCCCATGTACAGCCCAACTAGCATACAATGGCCTTTAGGCTGCATACAACACTTGTGTTTGTGCTAGCAGCCCCACAAAGAATAGACCTAATTTACAGTCTCATGAACGTTTGCAAAAGGACTTCCAAATTTCAGCTAGTCATATTCCAGACTAATGAGAGTTCAGGAATGTTAATCATTTTAAGACATATACTGGTGTCCATGCCATTATCATTACCATGTGATGTGTATGACAGGGCTACAGGGCATTGCTCAGAAGCAGCCCTGCTTTATGTGCTCTCTGGTGCAAACAGGTGTCATCTTTCCTTTTCTGTGGTGGTAGTGGTTTAGTCGCTGTCATGTTTGACTCTTGCAACCCCATGGACTGTATCCCACCAGGCTCCTCTGTCCATGGGATTCTCCAGGCAAGAATAGTGGAGTGGGTCACCATTTAAATATATTGAAAAGTAAGAGTAGAAAAGCACTTATGTTGTAACAACATCTACAACACTTTTGCAATTTGGTGGTTTGTTGCCCTTTGCTGTGGAGTGGGATGTCTCTCTCCATCTCCTCTAGCTCTTCCCTAAATACGCCCAGGAGGTGAGAGAACTGTCTGAGTCACAACCTGAAATTTAGTTCTCAGAGCCTGAGATAAAGACAGAAACATGCTTCAACCAGCTTATCCATGGGGGATGCACTGTCCAGTTGCTATTGTCAAGACTTAATGAGTACATTCCAAACAACTCTCTGTCAATTATTTATCAATGATGTATGACAAGTTGCTGTTTGTACAGGCTAATAAAATTCTACAGAGTTTCATTACTTTGACCTTCATTAGCTATGTAATTTTGCTAATGATCTCATCTACATAGTGGATTCTGCCTTCAGAGATGCCAGCTCACTGACAAAGACTTATGGACAGCAGCACATCCTGCCTTTGCCCATATGACTCTGGGCATTGCTCAGCCTTGATGCCTCCCCCCAGCTGCTTTTCAACTAATTCTTCAAAGTGGAGCAATCTCATATTTATAAATGAATAATAACCTCACATATGAAATGAAGCTGTACATTTATTAGAAAGGTAGGAATTATAAGATTAGCAAATCTATTAACTGTGTGTGATTCCCTGAGTAATGAGGCTATTTATTATTTATTGCCTTTCCTCCACCCTGGCTCAGACACATCTTTGCCATCAGCATGTCTGCTTTGCTGATCCAATTTGACAACGCTGACAGTGAGGACCACTGACCTCAGAGGAAGGAGCAGTGGGGACAGAAGCTGTTGGGAGGAGCAGGATGTTGGAAAATGTACAGAACTGAGTGCTGGAGAAGACTCTTGAGAGTCCCTTGGACTGCAAGGAGATCCAACCAGTCCATTCTGAAGGAGATCAGCCCTGGGATTTCTTTGGAAGGAATGATGCTAAAGCTGAAACTCCAGTACTTTGGCCATCTCATGTGAAGAGTTGACTCATTGGAAAAGACCCTGATGCTTCTCCTCCTGGGGGCAGGAGGAGAAGGGTACGACAGAGGAGAGATGGCTGGATGGCATCACTGACTCGATGGACGTGAGTCTGAGTGAACTCCGGGAGTTGGTGATGGACAGGGAGACCTGGTGTGCTGCAATTCATGGGGTTGCAAAAAGTTGGACACGACTGAGCAACTGAACTGAACTGAGTGAAGAATTATACCATCCTGGGGAGAATTTCTGGACCTGGTCCTTGCTGGATGACTACATGGGTCATTTTGCATTTTTTGAATCTCTGTTTACTCATTTGGGAAATAAAAACAGGATTACACACTTCACAGGAATGCCACACACTTAAATGATATAATTATGGAAGGTACTTGGTAAAGAGCAGAGACCCACAGCAATGAGTTGGCTCTTCATTATTGGGGTAGAAAACAACAACAACAACAACAGTGAATCCAATCACTGAAAGCAAAGAACCAAGGTGGGAGCAGCCTGGTGGGGGTGAAGGTAAGCCTCTCATAAGCCCCCAAAGCTGAAATACAAATAAAAGCCATTTTAAAAAATTGATTCTTCATTAAAAAAAAAAAAAATCCCCAAATGAAATGAAACAAGGTCAGCTCTGTCTGCAGCATCTTTACCTGTAACACATGATTGTAACCCTTCCATCACCAGCAGGCCTGGAAACACTGGTTTCGATGGCAGCACCGGATGACCCCCCAGGAGATGGCCAAGAGCATCCCTGAGGTCAACTGAGTTCAACACACATTCCCTGAGACTCCACTGAGTTTTAGACTGAATTGTGGGTAAAGACAGAGCTCAGCCTTCAGCATGTTCTCAGTCTATCCAGAGGGACATATGTATGGATAATTACAGACTGGTGTGATAAATGAATAAACATTGTGAGTGTAGAGTGATATGCAAAGAGCCAGCTAGCCCAGGTGGGAGGGTCAGCTTGCCAGGAGAGGAAAGGCTGAGGATGCAGGAGGATGGCAGTGTGAGGAAAGAGCATCATGTGTGAATCTACAGGAGACTCATACATTGAAAGCACAGATGTGCTTTGAGGGAGCATGTGGATAAAGATGAGGCTGAAGTGGGAGGCTGGGCCACATCACAGGGATTGGTGTGCCCACCACAGCAACCAGATTCATCTTACAGCAGCCGGCTTCCTCTCTTCTCTCTTTCCTGGGGCTTATTAAGAAATATTTCAAACTTTCAAAAGGTAAGGTGAGTATGTGACAAACAAGTGTTGACATGTTTCTGTCAGATTTGCTTTTTGTTCTATTTTACTTGTATAAACACCTTAAATTGTTGTAATACCCTTCACACACCTACCATATCCCTTACATGTCCTCTTCCCTGTTCCTTGGGGGAGTCACTGTAAAGTTAGTGTTTTTACACTGGAAATCAATCTAGAATATTCATAAGAAGGACTGATGCTGAAGCTGAAGCTCCCATACTTTGGCCACCTGATGAGAAGAGCTGACTCATTTGAAAAGACCCTGATACTGGGAAAGATTGAGGGCAGGAGGAGAAGGGGATGACAGAGGATGAGATGGCTAGATGGCATTACCGACTCAATGGACATGAATTTGAGCAAGCTCTGGGAAATGATAAAGGACAGGGAAGCTGGGATGTTGCCGTCCATGGGTGGTAAAAAGTCGGACACGACTGAGTGACTGAATAACAAGAGGAGCTCGCGGGAACTCCCCCTCTCTTTCTCTTCACCATGTGAGAGCACAGTGAGTGCTGTCACCTGCCAGCTGGGAAGCGAGCTCTTACCAGAACCCCACCATGCTGGTGTCCTGATCTCACACTTCCAGCCTCCAAGACTGTGAGACAGTCTATGGTATTTTGTTGTAGTGGCTTCAGCTGACTTAAACACATGCCTTAGACCATTTTTTGGTTTGGTTGGTTGTTTTTTTTGTTTGTTTTTTTATTTTTAAATTTTATTTTGTTTTTAAACTTTACATAATTGTATTAGTTTTGCCAAATATCCAAATGAATCCGCCACAGGTATACATGTGTTCCCCATCCTGAGCCCTCCTCCCACCTCCCTCCCCATTCCATCCCTCTGGGTTGTCCCAGTGCACCAGCCCCATACAGTATACTAACGCATATATATGGAATTTAGAAAGATGGTAACAATAACCCTGTGTATGAGACAGCAAAAGAGACACTGATGTATAGAACAGTCTTATGGACTCTGTGAGAGAGGGAGAGGGTGGGAAGATTTGGGAGAATGGCATTGGTTGTTTGTTTTTACTTTACAGTATTGTATTGGTTTTGCCATACATCAACATGAATCTGCCATGGGTGTACACTTATTCCCCATCCTGAAACCCCCTCCCACCTCCCTCCCCATACCATCCCTCTGGGTCATCCCAGTGTACCAGCCCCAAGCATCCTGTAACATACATCAAACCTGGACTGGCGATTTGTTTCACATATGATATTATATGTGTTTCAATGTCATTCTCCCAAATCATCCCACCCTCGCCCTCTCCCACAGAGTCCAAAAGACTTTCTATACATCTGTGTCTCTTTTGCTGTCTCACATACAGGGTTATCGTTACCATCTTTCTTTCTTTTTTTTTTTTATTTTATTTTATTTTTAAACTTTACAAAATTGTATTAGTTTTGCCAAATATCAAAATGAATCCGCCACAGGTATACATGTGTTACTATCTTTCTAAATTCCATACTTATGTGTTAGTATACTGTATTGGTGTTTTTCTTTCTGGCTTACTTCACTCTGTATAATAGGCTTCAGTTTCATCCACTTCATTAGAACACATTCAAATGTATTCTTTTTAATGGCTGAGTAATATTCCATTGTGTGTATGTACCACTGCTTTCTTATCCATTCATCTGCTGATGGACATCTAGGTTGCTTCCATGTCCTGGCTATTATAAACAGTGCTGTGATGAACATTGGGGTGCACATGTCTCTTTCAATTCTGGTTTCCTTGGTGTGCATGCCTAGCAGTGGGATTGCTGGGTCATGTGGCAGTTCTATTTCCAGTTTTTTAAGGAATCTCTACACTGTTCTCCATAGTGGCTGTACTAGTTTGCATTCCCACCAACAGTGTAAGAGGGTTCCCTTTTCTCCACATCCTCTCCAGCATTTATTGCTTGTAGACTTTTGGATCACAGCCATTCTGACTGGCGTGAAATGGTACCTCATAGTGGTTTTGATTTGCATTTCTCTGATAATGAGTGATGTTGAGCATCTTTTCATGTGTTTGTTAGCCATCTGTATGTCTTCTTTGGAAAAATGTCTGTTGAGTTCTTTGGCCATTTTTTGATTGGGTCATTTATTTTTCTGGAATTGAGCTGCAGGAGTCGCTTGTATATTTTTGAGATTAATTCTTTGTCTGTTGCTTCATTTGCTATTATTTTCTCCCATTATGAAGGCTGTCTTTTCACCTTGCTTATAGTTTCCTTTGTTGTGAAGAAGCTTTTAATTCTGATTAGGTCCTGTTTGTTTATTTTTGCTTTTATTTCCAATATTCTGGGAGGTGGGTCATAGAGGATCCTGCTGTGATATATGTCGGTGAGTGTTTTGCCTATGTTTTCCTCTAGGAGTTTTATAGTTTATGGTCTTACGTTTAGATCTTTCATCCATTTTGAGTTTCTTTTTGTGTATGGTTTAGAAAGTGTTCTAGTTTCATTCTGTTACAAGTGGTTGACCAGATTTCCCAGCACCACTTGTTAAAGAGACTGTCTTTTCTCCATTGTATATTCTTGCCTCCATTGTCAAAGATAAGGTGTCCATAGGTGCGTGGATTTGACTCTGGGCTTTCTATTTTGTTCCATTGATCTATATTTCTGTCTTTGTGCCAGTACCGTACTGTCTTGATGACTGTGGCTTTGTATTAGAGCCTGAAGTCAGGCAGGTTGATTCCTCCAGTTCCATTCTTCTTTCTCAAGATTGCTTTGGCTATTCGAGGTTTTTTGTGTTTCCATACAAATTGTAAAATTATTTGTTCTAGCTCTGTTCAAAATACCATTGTAGTTTGATAGGGATTGCATTGAATCTATACATTGCTTTGGGTAATATACTCATTTTCACTATACTGATTCTTCCAATCCATGAACACAGTGTATTTCTCCATCTATTAGTGTCCTCTTTCATTTCTTTCACCAGTGTTTTACAGTTTTCTATATATAGGTCTTTTGTTTCTTTAGGTAGATATATTCCTAAGTATTTTATTATTTTCGTTGCAATGGTGAACTGTGTCTGATGATCCTCTGAATGGCCAAGCAAAGATTAGGTATGTCTTGGCATATAGTCATTGTCTGATTAATAATGATGGAACTTCACTGTGGGGCAGTACATGGTGTCATAAAGAGTCACACATGACTGAGAGACTGAACAATGACCCCATTTATAGGAATTAGTAAGCAGCGTATAACATTTTTTTGAAATATTTTAAATTTACAAAATGATATACTCTGCTTTTCCAGTAGCAAGCCTTCTATCATTTGGTTTTATTTTCTGAGACTCATCACTGTGTATCTAAATTGTACATTTAAGCCTGCATGATGTTTAATTTTATTAATACTGCTGCTGCTAAGTTGCTTCAGTCATGTCCGACTCTGTGCGACCCCATAGACTGCAGTCACCAGGCTCCCTGTCCCTGGGATTCTCCAGGCAAGAACACTGGAATAGGTTGCCATTTCCTTCTCCAATACATGAAAATGAAAAGTGAAAGTGAAGTCGCTCAGTCGTGTCCGACTCTAGCAACCCCATGGACTGCAGCCTACCAGTCTCCTCCGTCCATGGGATTTTCCAGGCAAAAGTACTGATAAGCATATGTGTGTGTGTCTCCAATGAGCCTCTTTGGCATGCCTTCTTTGACATGTAAGAGCATCTGGAGAATATTTACCCATCTGCTGGATCATCGAAAAAGTAAGAGAGTTCCAGAAAAACTTCTACTTCTGCTTTATTGACTATGCCAAAGCTTTTGACTGGGTGGATCACAATAAACTGTGGGAAATTCTGAAAGAGATGGGAATACCAGACCACCTGACCTGACTCTTGAGAAATTTGTATGCAGGTCAGGAAGCAACAGTTAGAACTGGACATGGAACAACAGACTGGTTCCAAATAGGAAAAGGAGTACGTCAAGGCTGTATATTGTTACCCTGCTTATTTAACTTATATGCAGAGTACATCATGAGAAACACTGGGCTGGAAGAAGCACAAGCTGGAATCAAGATTGCCAGAAGAAATATCAATAACCTCAGATATGCAGATGACACCACCTTTATGGCAGAAAGTGAAGAGGAACTCAAAAGCCTCTTGATGAAAGTGAAAAAGAAGAGTGAAAAAGTTGGCTTAAAGCTTAAGTTTTCATTCAGAAAACGAAGATCATGGCATCTGGCCCCATCACTTCATGGGAAATAGATGGGCAAACAGTGGAAACAGTGTCAGACTTTATTTTTGGGGGCTCCAAAACCACTGCAGATGGTGACTGCAGCCATGAAATTAAAAGATGCTTACTCCTTGGAAGGAAAGTTATAACCAAACTAGATAGCATATTCAAAAGCAGAGACATTACTTTGCCAACAAAGGTCCATCTAGTCAAGGCTATGGTTTTTCCAGTGATCATGTATGGATGTGAGAGTTGGACTGTGAAGAAAGCTGAGCGCCAAAGAATTGATGCTTTTGAACTGTGGTGTTGGAGAAGACTCTTGAGAGTCCCTTGGACTGCAAGGAGATCCAATCAGTCCATTCTGAAGGAGATCAGCCCTGGGATTTCTTTGGAAGGAATGATGCTGAAGCTGAAACTCCAGTACTTTGGCCACGTCATGCAAAGAGTTGACTCATTGGAAAAGACTCTGATGCTGCGAGGGATTGGGGGCAGGAGGAGAAGGGGACGACAGAAGATGAGATGGCTGGATGGCATCACTGACTCGATGGACATGAGTCTGAGTGAACTCCAGGAGCTGGTGATGGACAGGGAGGCCTGGCGTGCTGCAATTCATGGGGTTGCAAGAAGTCGGACACGACTGAGAGACTGAACTGACTGAACTGAGAGTAGAAGAGACCTGAGGAAAGTGCATTTTTACTTTTACAGACATTGTCAACTGGCTCTCTGATGCAGTTAAACCAATTTTCACTTTCACCAGAAGAACCCCCAAGCCTGCATTCTCCCTAACACCTTAAACTATCAGACTTGCCTTTTTGTTTGGGGGTGTTTAATTCCACTCTGATGAGAATAAACTACCACTCTTACTTTGTTGTTTTCACTGAGTTTTCCTGGTTTCCAAGAAGGTGAAGCATCTTACTAACTTTTAATGGATCAAGTGTTTTTCTGTCTTGCATATATTTTCTAACATTCACTTTGTTGTACTGTTGGTTTTTGTCTGGATTTGTAAGAGTTCTTTATGCATTCTAGCTACCAGAATTTGCTTCACAAATATCTCCTCTTATGCAGCAGCTTTGCTCTTATTTTGACTTTTTTGGAACCTAACTATTTTGTCATTCTAATAAATAAAATTTATCAATATCTTCCTTTATGTTTTATGCTATTTTGTATTTTTAAAGAAACTATTTCTTACCCCAATGTAGTAAAGATGTATTTTCTTTTAAACTTTCATGCTTTTTTTTCTTTTTTCACATTTAAATCTTTAGCCCATGAAGACATACATTTTGTGTAGAGTGTGCTTTTTTTTTTTTTTTTTTAACCAAAAGCAAGTCAACTGTCCCAGCATGAAAAGGCCATCATTTTGCAATACTGAGTTTTTACATTGTCTATTTTTTGGGGGAGTATTCATCAAGCTGGGATTTTTGCTAAGCTCAGGGTCCTATAAGGTGTCCTTCAAAATCCATGCAGTTGGAGTGAGGTCAGTGGAAAGACAGGGTTAATGATAGGCCTTTTTTTTAGTTAAAATAGCTGCAGGCACTTCTGCCTATCTTATTTATCACAAAGTAGTGGTGGCAACCATGTGAAAATCTTCAGCCTCTGTTCCTCTCCCTGCCAGGGGGCTTCAGCTAATCCCTTTCTCCCAACCCCCAAGAAAGGAGAGTTCCCTCCTAAACTGGTTATTTTACCTTCTGTGAAGTAGAATGGGAGAGAAAAGAGAAGATAAGAGGGACAAAAGATGTTTTAGACTACAGCTGATTGAAGAATGTTTCTGAGTTTGGAAGAGTATATGTAACCTTAGAAAAATGAGTAGAAGAGAAAGGAGAACATAAGAGGTGTTGCAGGAACAGGTAAGTGATCATGCATCATTTGTCACTTGATACCCTCCAAGAGGTGCAAGTGAGAAACAAAGTCCTTTAAGATTATTTTATTACTTGTTTTTGATGGCAGATTGCACTTCAAATGCAACAATGCTTTGGGTCTGAACCACATGAGTATTGATTCCATGGAAGATTTCATTTAGAAGAAAAGTCATAATGAAGATGACAGATCCGAAGTATAGCTCTGCAGTAAAACTAGCCACCAGCAAGTGCAGATGACTGGAGTTACCCTGTAACAGACCAAAGAAACTGCAAAAATTTGTGACTAATGAGAATATTCCATTCTAGAATATCTGAAAGGTACTGAAGGACTCCAATGCTAATCTTGTTCCCACATCCCAGAAGCTGGCTGATCATGAAAATTTGCCTAATAACCCCAAAACTGAAGAGACACAAAGTGAGTAGTTTGCCTTCTCATATTCCTCTTGTTCTTAAAGCAAAGAGATAGTAGGGGCTGGGGAGAAGTGAGTGAGAAAGAGAACAGTGCAGAGCAGTGCTGGTTCTGTCTTGACACTAAGGCCCCAGCGAGTTCTCCCTCATGGGAATGGGATTTACACCTCAAACAGTGGGCTGAGGGATCTTAGTGTGAAACATTAAAAGGAACTCACAGGGAGAGCTACGCCTAGGCCACCCAACTAAGGCTGTCTATAGTTGGAACCTAGATTCCTTCAAGTGCTCACCATACCTCCAGGCTACCAAGATCAGCCAGAATTCTGAGCACCCAATGCCTGCCTTCCAGTGGTTACAAGGAAAAGGAAACAAGTTGGCCTCAGACACTGTGTGGTGAAAGGGAGTGAATCATTAACCCTACACCACGGAAAAGAGCAGGAGAAAAAGAGTCAACATGACAAGTATGCAAACTCACTAAAACCAAAATATAGATAGATAGATGGCATCATGCCAAATCCAAAACAACCTAAGCAGAGAAATACAGGAAAACTTACCAATACACCTTTACTCTGCAAAATAGGTTAATAAGAACATGAATTCAAAATTCAAAGAAGAGGTCATAAAAAAACCATAGAATGAGACTTAAATTGAGAACAAAAGTAATACCATGATTATACTATCTCAGACCCAGTGAAATGTTATAACTGTAAAGAACTGAATGATCACCACTAGCAACTAAATTTCAAGCACAAAGCCTTGCTTTTTAAATAAATAAATTAACTAGAGAGAAAATGATCAATGTGAAAGAGAGACAAAGATGTAATCTAAAGGTTACTAGGTCATTGAAAAGGAACCTCCAATAAATGGAATTAAACACACAACCTTGTACAAAAGGAGAAACTTTCTCAGAGGGAAAACTTTTTCAGTTCTGAAGATCAAAAATAATTTTACCTCATTGTAGCTTTAATCTGCATTTCTCTAATAATTAATGATGTTCAGCATCTTTTCATGTGCCTCTTGGCCATCTGTATGTCTTCTTTGGAGAAATGTTTATTTAGATCCTCTGCCCACTTTTTGACTGGGCCGTTTGTTCTTTTGTTATGAACTGTATGAGCTGTTCATATATTTTGGAGACTAAACCCTTGTCAGTTGTTTTGCTTGCAAATATTTTCTCCCATTCTGAGAGTTGATCTTTTTGTCACAGTTATGGTTTTCTGAATGAATAAAGGCGATGTGGTACATATGCACAATGGAATATTATTCAGTCATAAAAAGGATCAAAACTGAGTCAATTTGTAGAGACATGGATGGATGTAGAGTTTGGCATACAGAGTGAAGTCATAAAACAAATATCATATAATACATATATGTGGGATCTAGAAAAATGGTACAGATGAACCTATTTGCAGAGCAGGAATAGAAACACAGTTGTAGAGAATGGGCATGCAGACATGGCAGGGTAGGGGGGACGGAGGTTGGGATGAACTAGGAGATCAGGATTGACATATATCCACCATTGTGTATAAAATAGATAGCTAGTGGGAATCAGCTGTACAGCACAGGGAGTTCAACTTGGTGCTCAGTGATGGCCTAGGGGGTGGAATGGGCAGGGGAGTGAGAGAAAATTTCAAGAGGGGTGGGGTATTCATTTACATATAGCTGATTTACATCACAGAACAGCAGAAACTAACGCAATATTGTAAAGTGACTAGGTGTGCTAAGTCACTTCAGTCATCTTGATTGAACACATGTCTCATGTTTCGTGCATTGGCGGAGGGTTCTTTACACTAGCACCATCTGGGAAGCCCAAAAAGCAACTGTACTCCAATAAATAATAATGATTTTACCAGAATCCAAGAAGGTCAAGTAAGCTAATGGATATCCATTCCCTTCCCAAATGCCCCTTTATAAGTTATCTCCTTCATGTTAATTAGTTGGCACAGTCTGAGCACTTTACACGAACTAACCCGTTTACACCCCTTGGCCCTGTTGCAACAGACCCTGCTTTGAAGAGATGATCACACCATTCCCTCCCCTCCCGTGGGTAAGCGTAGCATGAGACTTTGATGTTCCTCCCTTGGAGAGGCGGCATCTCCCTGAGAGTGGGGCTGTTGTGACTTCCATAGACAGAGTCTGGTGGAGTGACTTCTGAGGCTGGTTCTCTGAAGATGACACAACTTCCATTTTGCTTTCTAGAATACTCCTCAAAACCTTTAGCTGCCTTATTAGCAGCCTGACTGCCATGAGGTCCCCGTGAGAGATAATATGAGAAAGCTCCAAGGCTGCCTGGGGAGATATTTTCAAGACACTTTGTGCACTTTTTTTGACCAAGTTTTGGTGGTTTAGTGTCATTACATAGCATCCTGATTTTTTAACATAACCAGGATTTCACTGTATGCCATTTTCAACTGAGGTATGACATTTCATTAACATATTTCAGTATAGTCATTCATTTCTAGCTGTACATAGGATAAGGACAGATATGATACATGGACATGGACATGTCTTAAGTAGGTTGCTATATTTTAGATTTAAACATTTTTCATTTTGGGAAAGTATAATGTGGACCTTTTGCAGACCTGTTTAGAACCAAAACCACCACCATGACCTGCTTTTTATAGTGTCTGCATATTTGTGATGTGATGGACTTGTAAAGGTTGTTACTGAAAACTACCATCAGCCAGTCTTTCTTACTGACAATAAATTATTAGTAAAATTATCAAATGCAAATGAAGCAGCTGCCATCCCCTGTTGCTTTATATGTTCACCCTCGGGTACAGTTTCAGCCGCTGCCTGACCACCACAACCCAGGAAGAGATTCTGAGCTAGCACTGGCCAGCAGAGCCTTTCCTGAATTAATGACCCACAAAATTTGTGAGAGAGAACGCAATGGCTGCTGTTTTAAACCACTGTATTTGGTGATTTGTTACACAGCAATAGATTATAGGTACTACCCAGGTGGCCAGTGCAGGTTTGACATAGCAGAAGTGGGTTCGATCCTGTGTTGGGAAGATCCCCTGGAGGAGAGCACAACAACTCACTCCAGTATTCTTGCCTGGAGAATCCCATAGACAGAGGAGACTGGCAGGTTACAGTCCATAGCATATCACAGAGTTGGACATGAGTGAAGTGACTTAGCACAAGCACAGTTGATGATAACCAGACACAGGTACTTTGTTATCCCTTATTTAATCAATGAAGAAACTGAGGTACAGAGAAAGCAAATAACTCCCCAACAGTGATGCAGCTACTCAGTGGCAGAACCAGGATTTTAATCCCCAAACTGTCTGGTTCCAGAATGCCTCCTCCTGTGCAGGGTCCTATACCACTTGTTATGAGACCAGATGGGAGGGGAAAAGTACTGAAAGCCAGATGAGCTTGTCTTGGGTCATGACTCCCACTCAGCTGCCTCACCTTCATTACTGAACTCTTGTGTTTCAGAGCCCTCTATACTGCGAGGCCCCAAATACCAGCATTGTTATTTTTCATATCACCTCAAATGTTTGTTTTGCTTGTGGGATGTTTTCCTTTACTAAGAATGTGGTGGCTGTTTCCTTAAGGACAAAAGAGAGCATAAAAATCTGTCAGTAAAAGGTATATCATGCTTCTTAAATAGATTCAATAATAATCAACACCAAATTAGACATGGGTAATCACAGGTGAGGTCTTTGCTTGTCATCAGTGTTATTCTTTCCCCAGAGAAAGATAATAGGGAGCTAGCGGAGAGATGAAGAGAAAACAGAAATTTAAGTCTAAATTCATATGCAAAAGCAAGCATCATCTTTTGCTTGGTTCCATCTAACCAGAAGGTTTACATCATATCATGGGGCCACCAACATTGCTCAGACCCAGCACCAGCTGGCATGTCTGGATGGCAAGATCCACGGTGGTGGCAGCACCTGTTCTATTGCCTGTTCCTTTTTTTTTTACTGTGAACCTCTTTGATGTCTCCATGCTCCACTATGATGTTGTAAAATCAATGTGGGTAGTTTCAAAAATTAGATGTTTCCTTCATTTTGAATATATATAATAGAAACATATTCATGATTAGCTCTGTGTCTTGGAGAAATGGATCTCAAGAAAGTTTCTTTGTTTGTAGAGGATCAGGGAGGAAGAGACAGAGGGGAAAGATCAGAGGAAGGAGGCTGGAGCCAGCACAGTGGAACAGACTACCTGGAGAATCCCAGAGGGACAGCAGGCCTGGGACTGGCAGGTTTGAAGAACATAACCTCATTTTTCTGTGTGTGTTGCAAGATTGCCCTTCCTCTGGCTTTCCTAGAAAGCTTCCTCCCAGCATACTACTGCTGCGGTAGTCAGAATCAGGGTTAATCTTATTGTGCTGTTGTTCTGTGGTCATGGATGGATGCAATAAAGTGCTGACTTGGACCTCATTGTGGAAAATAGAAGCTGCCCACAGAACTTGGGCCACCTTCAGATGACACTGCTAAACAAATGAATCATTTACAATGATGGTGAACAAATCCCACCTCAATGACTAGTTTACTTAGTTGATCATTTTTATCTTTATTGGGAAATGTCCCACAATGAATCACCATTTAACATTTAATTGTGGGATCATTTTTCATACTGAAATAATTTGGCAGGTAAAATAAAACTCTATTAAGATTTGTGATAAAACTATAGAGAGTAGCAATTTTCTTTGGAAAAAAAATGTCCTTATTTAAAAATTGATTTCCAAGATACTTAGTATCCCCAGAAGAAGTGTGCAATGTTATTATTCTTTATGTGAGAAAAATATTTCCATTGCAGAAATGGTCTGACAAATTGTTGAAGCCAAGAGAAAACATTTTTGGTCAGCACAATCCCTGTAAATAGTATACAGGCATTGGGACTTCCCTAGTGGCTCAGACGGTAAAGAATCTACCTGCAATTCAGGAGACCCAGGTTTGACCCTTAGGTCAGGAAGATCCCCTGGATCTGGAGAAGGGAATGGCTATCCCTTCCAGTATTCTTGCCTGGACAATCTCATGGACAGAGGAGCCTGGCAGGCTACAGTCCATGGGGTTGCAAAGAGTCAGACAAGACTGAGTGACTAACATTTTCACTTTATTTCTTATACCTCACATTATTGTGCTTCACAGATATTTGTGGTTTTTTACAAATTGAAGATTTGTGGCAATGCTGAGTTGAGCAAGATTATTGGTACCATTTTTCAACAGCATTTGCTAACTTTGTGTCTCCGTGTTACATTTTGGTAAATTTCACTGTATTTCAAGTTTTTTTTCATTATTATATTTGTTATGGTGATCTTTGATCAGTGATTTTTGATGTACAATTGTAATTATTTGGGGGCATCACAAATCACTCCTATATAAGACTTGAACTTAACTGATATACGTGTGTTCCTTCTGCTCCACCAACCAGCTGTTATCCCTCTCCCTCTCCCTCTCCCCCTCCTTATTCCCCTCCCCACTACCCCATTCCCTTAGACACAACAATGGTGAAATTAGGCTAACTAATAACCTTACAATGCCCTCTAAGTGTTCAAGTGAAAGGAAGGGTCACACATCTCTCACTTGAAGTTAAAAACCAGAAGTGAGAAATGATTAAACTTAGTGAGGAAGGAACGTTGAAAGCTGAGACAGGCTGAAAACAGCCAAGTGTGAATGCAAAGGAAAAGTTCTCAAAGGAAATTTTAAGTACAATTCCAGCGAACATAAGAATGGTAAGAAAGCAAAATAACCTTTTTACTGATATGGAGAAAGTTTATTAATGGTCTGGATAGAAGATCAAATCAGCCAGAACATTCCCTTAAACCAAATACTAATCCAGAACAAGGCCCTAAATTCATTTAATTCTATGAAGGCTGAGAAAGGTGAGGAAGCTGCAGAATAAAACTTTGAAGCTTTCAGGGGGTTTAAGAAAGGGTCATCTTTGTAATATCAAAATGCAAGTTAAAGCATCAAGTGCTAATATAGAAGTTGCCACAACTTATCCAAAAGATCTGGGTAAGGTAATTGAGGAAGGTGGCTCCCCTAAGCAACAGACATTTATTGTAGATTAAACAGCTACTGTTGTAAGGAGATGCCATCTAAGACATTCATAGATAAAGAGGCAAAGTCAATGCTTGGTTTCAAATAACAGGCTGACTTTCTTGTTAGGGACTATCACAGCTGGTAGCTTTAAATGGAAGCCAATGTTAATTTACCATTCTGGAAATCCTAGGGCTCTTAAGAATTATGCTAAATATACTCTGCTCTATAAACAGAAAAATGAAGCCTGGGTGACATTTATTTACAACAGGGTTTAATGAATATTTTAAGCCCACTATTGAGACCTAATGTTGAGGGAGGAAAAAGATTTCCTTCAAATATGATTGTTGTTGTTGAATTGCTAAGTCATATCTGACTGTTTGTGACCCCATGGACTGCTCATCAACAATGCACCTGTTCAACCAAGAGCTCTGAGGAAGATGTTTGTTGCTGTTGTTGTCACTAAGTTGTTTCCAACTCTTCATGACCCCATGGACTGCAGCATGCCAGCCTTCCCTGTCCTTCACTGTCTCCCAGAGTTTGCTCAGACTCATTCCCACTGTGTCGATGATGCTATCCAACCATTTCATCTTCTGTTGCCTCCTCTCCACCTGCCCTCAACCTTTCCCAGCACCAGGGTTTTTTCCAATAATCAGTTTTTTTCACATCAGGTGGCCAAAGTATTGGAGCTTCAGCTTCAGCATCAGTCTTTCCATTGAATATTCAGGGTTGATTTCCTTTAAGGATGACTGCTTTGATCTCCTTGAAGCCCAAGGGACTCTCAAGAGGCTTCTCCAGCACCACAATTCAAAAACATCAATTCTACTACAATGAGATTAATGTTGCTTTCATGGCTGCTAACACAACATTCATCTTTCATTGCATGGATTAAGGAGTAATTTTTACTTTCAGTTCTTATTATTTAAGAAATAAATTTTATAATGCTGTATCTGCCATAGACAATGATCCCTCTGATGGATCTGGGCAAACTAAATTGAGAACCTTCTGGAAAGGATTCGCCATTCTAGATGCCATGAAGAACTTTTTCGATTTATGGGAAGAGGTTAAAATACCAAAAACCACAGAAGTTTGAAAGAATTTGATATCAACCCTCATAGATGACTTGGAGGGCTTCAAGAACAGTGGAGGAAGGAACTGCAGATGTGGTAGAAATAGCAAGAGAACTAGAATTAGAAGTAGAGCCTGATGATGTGACTGAATTACTGCAATCTCATGATAAAACTTTAATGACTGAGGAGTTTCTTCTAATAAATGAACAAAGAAAGTGGTTTCTTGAGATGGAAACTGCTCCTGCTGAAGAAGATTTGAAGATGATAGAAATGAAAACAAAGGATTTATAATATTACATAAATTTAGTTGTTAAAGCACTATCTGAGTTTGAGAAGATTGACTCCAGTTTTAAACAAGTTCTATTTTGGGCTTCCCTGGAATCTGCCTGTGAAGCGGCAGACCTGGGTTTGATCCCTGGGTTGGGAAGATCCCCTAGAGAATGGAATGGTAACCTACTCCAGAATTCTTGCCTGGGAAATCCCATGGACAAAGGAGCCTGGTGGGCTACAGTCCATGGGGTTGCAAAGAGTTGGGCATGACTGAGCAGTCATGTACAACATGACTTTTACAACAGTAAAAGTAACTTTGGGTAAAATGCTATCAAACAGCATCACATGCTACAGGGAAATCATTCATGAAAGGAAAAGTTAACCAATTCAGAAAACTTTATTTTTGTCTTAAGAAATTTCCAGAGCTACTCCAAGCTTCAACAACCATCAACCTGATAAGTAAGTACCCATTAATGCAATTTAAGACCTTCCACCTGCAAAATAATTATGACCTGGTGAAGGCTCAGGTGATGGTAAGCATTTTTAGTAATAAATATTTTCTTAATATAATTTGTGCATTTTTTAGACACAATGCCAGTGCACATTTACTAGACTATAGTATACAAGCACTGGGAAACAAAAACTAATGTGATTTACTTAATTACAATATTTGCTTTATTGAAGTGGCTGGAGCTAAACATGCTAATATCCTCAGGGTATGCCTATGCACAAATTCAGGGATGAGAGCAAAGGCAAAGTGAAAGGCCAGCACATAAATTCTGAGAAGGTGATGATCTGGTACAAGAACCCTCACACTTGAACTATATCAGGATCTCCTGAAGATCTATCCAAACAACGCTTCTGAGTCCTATCTCCAGAGCTACTGATTCAGTATTTCCAAGTTGGAACCAAGACATTTTCTCTTCTAACAAGTTCCAGGTGATGCTGATGCTGTTAGTCTAAGAACCACACCTAGAAACCAGATGTGATAGAAAACATTCTCTGCAATTGAAGTCAATCTCTCCTGGATCCAAATCATTACAGCATTGTTGACTTGCAGGTAACTATGGGTGTGTTTTTAATTTATCCGATTATTTTTTCTTTCTAAATAAAAGCTTTCAAGATAAGTATATAAATTAAATTAGATTGTATAAATTACATAATCGAAAGCCATCACTTTAGGCATTTAATAAATAATAATGATTTTGTGTAATCTTTGTTGAAAACCTTTTCCAAACTACTAAGTATTTGCCTTTTTAAAGGAAATTATGGAGCCAGACACTCTGGAATGTGAAGTCAAGTGGGCCTTAGAAAGCATCACTATGAACAAAGCTAGTGGAGGTTACGGAATTCCAGTTGAGCTATTTCAAATCCTGGAAGAGGATGCTGTGAAAGTGCTACACTCAATATGCCA
Organism: Bubalus bubalis; assembly: GCF_019923935.1. Classification (NCBI taxonomy): domain Eukaryota; kingdom Metazoa; phylum Chordata; class Mammalia; order Artiodactyla; family Bovidae; genus Bubalus; species Bubalus bubalis. The sequence goes on from NC_059158.1 coordinate 55,486,957, forward strand.
GAAAATTTGGAAAACCCAGCAGTGGACACAGGACTGGAAAAGGTCAGTTTTCATTTCAATCCCAATGCCAAAGAATGCTCAAACTACCACACAATTGCACTTATCTCACACGTTAGTCAAGTAATGCTCAAAATTCTTCAAGCCAGGCTTCAGTGAACTATGAACTTCCAGATATTCAAGCTGGTTTTAGGAAAGGCAGAGGAAACAGAGATCAAATTTCCAACATCTGCTGGATCATGGAAAAAGCAAGAGAGTTCCAGAAAAACATCTATGTCTGCTTTATTGACTATGCCAAGGCCTTTGACTGTGTGGATCACAATAAACTGTGGAAAATTCTGAAGGAGATGGGAATACCAGACCACCTGACCTGCCTCTTGAGAAACCTATGTGCAGGTCAGGAAGCATCAGTTAGAACTGGACATGGAGCAACAGACTGGTTCCAAATAGGAAAAGGAGTTCGTCAAGGCTATATACTGTCACCCTGCTTATTTAACTTATATGCAGAGTATATCATGAGAAAGGCTGGGCTGGAAGAAACACAAGCTGGAATCAAGACTACCAGGAGAAATATCAATAACCTCAGATATGTAGATGACACCATCCTTATGGCAGAAAGTGAAGAGGAACTCAAAAGCCTCTTGATGAAAGTGAAGGAGGAGAGTGAAAAAGTTGGCTTAAAGGTCAACATTCAGAAAACTAAGATCATGGCATCCGGTCCCACCACTTCATGGGAAATAGATGGGGAAACAGTGGAAACAGTGTCAGACTTTATTTTTCTGGGCTCCAAAATCACTGCAGATGGTGACTGAAGCCATGAAATTAAAAGATGCTTACTCCTTGGAAGGAAAGTTATGACCAACCTAGACAGCATATTCAAAAGCAGAGACATTACTTTGCCAACAAAGTTCCATCTAGTCAAGGCTGTGGATTTTCCAGTGGTCATGTATGGATGTGAGAGTTGGACTGTGAAGAAAGCTGAGCACTGAAGAATTGATGCCTTTGAACTGTGGTGTTGGAGAAGACTCTTGAGAGTCCCTTGGACTGCAAGGAGATCCAACCAGTCCATCCTAAAGGAGACCAGTCCTGGGTGTTCATTTGAAAGACTGATGCTGAGGCTGAAACTCCAGTACTTTGGCCACCTCATGTGAAGAGTTGACTCATTGGAGAAGACTGATGCTGGGAGGGATTGGGGGCAGGAGGAGAAGGGGACGACAGAGGATGAGATGGCTGGATGGCATCATTGACTCGATGGACATGAGTTTGGGTGAACTCTGGGAGTTGGTTATGGAGGGGAGGCCTGTCTTTCGGCAATTCATGGAGTCGCAAAGAGTCAGACACGACTGAGCGACTGAACTGAACTGAACTGATGTAGGAAAATAGAAGTTTCTTGATATTAAATGCTTCAGTCAATATTTAAAGAAGCTTTTGAGCACTATTGCATACCAGACCTTAGACAAGTTTCTGGCATTTGCCTTGTTATATAATTGTTTTACTAACAAGGCAATAAGCTTACCTTTTGAATAGCTCTTTCTTGGAATAAGACTAAATGAGCTAAATGTCAGTGTGGGAATCTCCATAAGCAGGAAGGAAACTGGCAGTACACAGGCACCTGGAGCTGCAGTTGCCACCTACCCCTCCCACTGCCTGTGAAATGGGATTCTTGGACTGAATTTGTTATGCACTGATCTAGCAGTGTTAGTCTAGGGTAGGCTCAAGGTCCATCTACATGCATCTGCCAAATTTTCTGAGGTTTCATGGTTTCTCCATTTAGTAAATAATTTGAACTCAAAGATAAAGCTGTGTTAAAAAGGAATGTCTCTAAGCAGACATTGGACAATCTGCTCTACTTGAACAGAACAGTTTTGTTCATTAAACATGCTTTAAATAAAGGCAATGGTACAGATGCTATTGATTTGATATTCTGAATCTAGCCCATCACTTTCTCTTTTATGACTTTGGGAAGGGGCTTGGTCTTATTTTCCTTCTCTAACAAAATTGAAAAGATAATTTCTAATTTGCAAGACTTTTGTAAGTACAAGAAGTAATTTATACAAAGGACTTTAAATGAATTCAGTGTATTTCACCAACTGTTTTTGAGATATTTGTGATAAAGATATTTAAAATGCACATGTGATTTTTTATTTCAATTACCCAAATCCTATAACTTTTGCAGACCTCAGACTTTATTTATTGGTGTTTATCTTAAATTCCAAGATCACCAACCCACCTGTTTCCAACCCTCTTAACAGTGAGTTTCTAGAGACACAAAAGTATACTATCAGGTGATTCTTACAGGCCAAAGTGAGTCTTTTGCCCTATAACATATATATAGTCTTCCTACATGATGTGATGACCTGGTATTCATTCAGTTTAGTTCAGTCACTCAGTCGTGTCCGACTCTTTGTGACCTCATGAATCACAGCATGCCTGGCCTCCCTGTCCATCACCAACACCCAGAGTTCACCAAGACTCATGTCCATTGAGTCAGTGATGCCATCCAGCCATCTCATCCTCTGTCGTCCCTTTCTCCTCCTGCCCCCAATCCCTCCCAACATCAGAGTCTTTTCCAATGAGTCAACTCTTCGCATGAGGTGGCCAAAGTACTGGAGTTTCAGCTTCAACATCATTCCTTCCAAAGAAATCCCAGGGTTGATCTCCTTCAGAATGGACTGGTTGGATCTCCTTGCAGTCCAAGGGACTCGCAAGAGTCTTCTCCAACACCACAGTTCAAAAGCATCAATTCTTTGGCGCTCAGCCTTCTTCACTGTCCAACTCTCACATCCATACATGACCACAGGAAAAACTATAGCCTTGACTAGATGGACTTTTGTTGGAAAGCAATGTCTCTGCTTTTGAATATGCTATCTAGGTTGGTCATAAATTTCCTTCCAAGGAGTAAGCGTCTTTTAATTTCATGGCTGCAGTCACCATCTGCAGTGATTTTGCAGCCCCCAAAAATAAAGTCTGACACTGTTTCCACTGTTTCCCCATCTATTTCCCATGAAGTGATGGGACCGGATGCCATGATCTTCGTTTTCTGAATGTTGACCTTTAAGCCAATTTTTTCACTCTCCTCTTTCACTTTCATCAAGAAGCTTTTGAGTTCCTCTTCACTTTCTGCCATAAGGGTGGTGTCATCTGCATATGTGAGGTTATTGATATTTCTCTTGGCAATCTTGATTCCAGCTTGTGCTTAGCGTTTCTCATAATGTACTCTGCATATAAGTTAAATAAGCAGGGTGACAGTATACAGCTTTGACGTACTCCTTTTCTTATTTGGAACCAGTCCATTGTTCCATTTCCAGTTCTAACTGTTGCTTCCTGACCTACATACAGATTTCTCAAGAGGCAGGTCAGGTGGTCTTGTATTCCCATCTCTTTCAGAATTTTCCACAATTTATTGTGATCCACACAGTCAAAGGCTTTGGCATAGTCAATAAAGCAGAAATAGATGTTTTTCTGGAACTCTCTTGCTTTTCCCATGATCCAGCGGATGTTGGCAATTTGATCTCTGGTTCCTCTGCCTTTTCTAAAACCAGCTTGAACATCTGGAAGTTCACGGTTCACATATTGCTGAAGCCTGGCTTGGAGAATTTTGGGCATGACTTTACTAGGGTGTAAGATGAGTGCAATTGTGAGGTAGTCTGAGAATTCTTTGGCATTGCCTTTCTTTGGGATTGGAATGAAAACTGCCCTTTTCCAGTCCTGTGGCCACTGCTGAGTTTTCCAAATTTGCTGGCATATTGAGTGCAGCACTTGCACAGCATCATCTTTCAGGGTTTGAAATAGCTCAACTGGAGCTCCATCACCTCCACTAGCTTTGTTCATAGTGATGCTTTCTAAGGCCCACTTGACTTCACATTCCAGGATGTCTGGCTCTAGGTGAGAGATCATACCATTGCAATTATGTGGGTTGTGAAGATCTTTTTTCTACAGTTCTTCTGTGTATTCTTGCCACCTCTTCTTAATACCTTCTGCTTCTGTTAGGTCCATACCATTTCTGTCCTTTATCGAGCCCATCCTTGCAAGAAATGTTCCCTTGGTATCTCTAATTTTCTTGAAAAGATCTCTAGTCTTTCCCATTCTGTTGTTTTCCTCTATTTCTTTGCATTAATCACTGAGGAAGGCTTTCTTATCTCTTCTTGCTATTCTTTGGAACTCTGCATTCAAATGCTTCTATCTTTCCTTTTCTCCTTTGCTTTTTACTTCTCTTCTTTTCACAGCTATTTGTAAGGCCTCCCAAGACAGCATTACTTTTCCATGGGAATGGTCTTGATCCCTGTCTCCTGTACAATGTCACGAACCTCATTCCATAGTTCGTCAGGCACTCTGTCTATCAGATCTAGGCCCTTAAATCTATCTCTCACTTCCACTGTATAATCATAAGGCATTTGATTTAGGTCATAGCTGAATCGTCTAGTGGTTTACCCTACTTTTTCCAATTTAATTCTGAATTTGGCAATAAGGAGTTCATGATCTGAGCCACAGTCAGCTCCTGGTCTTGTTTTTGGTGACTGTATAGAGCTTCTCCATCTTTGGCTGCAAAGAATATAATCACTCTGATTTCGGTATTGACCATCTGGTGATGTCCATGTGTAGAGTCTTCTCTTGTCTTGTTGGAAAAAGGTGTTTGCTCTGACCACTGCATTTTCTTGGCAAAACTCTATTAGTCTTTGCCCTGCTTCATTGCGTATTCCAAGGCCAAATTTGCCTGTTACGCCAGGTGTTTCTTGACTTCCTACTTTTGCATTCCAGTCCCTACAATGAAAACGACATCTTTTGGGGGTGTTAGTTCTAAAAGGTCTTGTAGGTCTTCATAGAACCGTTCAACTTCAGCTTCTTCAGCGTTACTGGTTGGGGCATAGACTTGGATTACTGTGATATTGAATGGTTTGCCTTGGAAACGAACAGAGATCATTCTGTCATTTTTGAGATTGCATCCAAGTACTGCATTTTGGACTGTTTTGTTGACCATGATGGCTACTCCATTTCTTCTGAGGGATTCCTGCCCGCAGTAGTAGATATAATGGTCATCTGAGTTAAATTCACCCATTCCAGTCCATTTTAGTTTGCTGATTCCTAGAATGTCAACATTCCCTCTTGCCATCTCTTGTTTGACCACTTCCAATTTGCTTTTATTCATGGACCTGACATTCCAGGTTCCTATGCAATATTGCTCTTTACAGCATCGGACCTTGCTTCTATCACCAGTCACATCCACAGCTGGGTATTCTTTTTGCTTTGGCTCCATCCCTTCATTCTTTCTGGAGTTATTTCTCCACTGATCTCCAGTAGCATATTGGGCACCTACTGACCAGGGGAGTTTCTCTTTCAGTATCCTATCATTTTGCCTTTTCATACTGTTCATGGGATTCTCAAGGCAAGGTATTCATTAGTAGGTAAATTTTAATCTGCACAACCAGTTGTCTTTTTTCCACCTCTTTCCCTTTCCACTTCCTGATCTATCTCTTCTCTTATCTCTCACTTTTACTTCAATTCACCTTGAACACTCCTCCTACAATATAGAGAATGTGTACAGTGTATATAAATATGTATGGTAGTGTACTGTACTTGTCAGATACTACCAAAGTGGGAGTTACAGGAATGGAATCAGAGATTCATTAGACTTAATATAGTTTCCCCACATTTCTTTTACAACAACCAAAAGCTAAGAGTGTAAGAAGTGGGGAGGGAGAGGCTTACATCTGCAAATAAAAAAAGAAGATGGGACATCAGGATTGGGAAGGTGAGCCTCATATCTCAATGACAACTGACAGTCTCAGCCAATCCAGCTAGGAGTTCGAGTACAAAATTGCCTGAATATGCCCTAAGAACACCATAATTGAAAAAGACACATGTACACAATGCTTATTGCAGCACTATTTATAATAGACAGGACATGGAAGCAAACTAGATGTTCATCGACAGATGAGTGGATAAAGAAGTTTTAGTACATGTATATATATACACAATGGAATACTGCTCAGCTATAAACAAGAATGAATTTGAGTCAGTTCTAGTGAGGTGGATGAACATAGAGCCTGTTATACAGAGTAAAGTGAGTCAGAAAGGGAAAAACAAATATTATATGTTAGTGCATATGTATGAAATCTAGTAAAATGGTACTGATAAACCTATCTGCAGGTCAGGAATAGAGACTCAGACATAGAGAACAGATTTGTGGACCCAGTGGTAACAGGAGGGGGTGGGACAAATTGAGAGAGAAGGACTGAAAGATACACGTTATCATATGTAAAATAGATAATGGGAAGTTGCTGTATAACACAAGGAGCTCAGCCTAGTACTCTGTGAAAACCTAGAGTGGTGGGATAGGGTAGAATGTGGGATGGAGGTTCAAAATGGAGGGAACATTTGTATACCTATTGCTGATTCATGGCATGGTTCATAGCATTCTGATGTATGGTAGAAATGAACACAACATTGTAAGGCAATTACCTTCCAATTAAAAATAAACAAATTTAAAATTTAAAAAAATAAGAAGGCAAAAAATAAAGGAAATTGACTATATACCAGGCCACAAGATGCTGCCTCAATACATTCCAAAGTTAAGAAAAAAGAGCTTGCCTGAAAAGGATGTTCTGGGTTAGCTTGATATGTTCAGACTCTGGTATCTCAGCCATTTTTAGTAACTGGCTGGAGACACTAAACAAGAGTTACAAATCAGAAGCTGAGATTGGCTTCTGAAATTTCTAACCTCTGGAGGCTGTAAGTTAAGTGCACTCTGCAGGGAGGTCTGAGCAGTGCTTCCATACCATTGAAGTAGCTCTGTCACCTGAAACTTGATCTGCTGGAGTCCAGAGCTAACACTTGTTCTACCATTTCATCCAAGTTCTTGGTTGTACACAGGCAATGAGATCCACTGAGAAGATAGGTCTGGCTGCATTTGATACTCTTGGATTCCAGAATCTCAGGGGGATATTCATAAACACATTTGAAATTATTCAACAATATCCCTTAGTTCTGTCTCTCACCTAATGCTTCAGCCCCCCAACAGGTGGAGGAGGTAGAGATTGGCCAAAACCACCTTCTCCAGTCTATCTTTCAAAGGAGCCTGGTTTTGAGATGAAAGACATTTGCCCATATGTTAATAAAAATCAGTAATTTAATACTATTGTTTATATCACTCTTGATTGATAAAAGGAAAAGATTTAGTAAAAAGTAAGGTAGTACTCAGGCACCAAAAACTTAATATGCAATTCTCAAATATGTAACATTTGTTCTATTTGCTTTTAAATGAAAACTTTTAATATTATTCCCTTATATTAGTACTACATATGATCAATCACTTCATTTTTCTCCTTTCCTTGCCACTGTTTTGTGTTACAGTAAAAGTCTACAGGTCATACCTGGTTTAAAAAAAAAAAAATGTAAATGGACTCAGCACTTGAAAGGATACCTCTCAAGTAGAAGGCAGAAGCCACACCTAAACTCCAAATTCAAAAATCTCCCTTGTAATTTCCAATTCCAGTACTAGTAAGCAGATATCTTGGATAATTACCAACCTAGCTATAAGAAAAAGTGGCACAAACTGAAAATCAACAACTTTATATAGGCCTATCAGAAAACTGAAGCTACAGAGCAAATTGCTTCCCCAAAACCTGGAGAAACCAACCCTTTGAGTCAGACACAGCTGAGGTCCATTCACCTTAGGTGGAAGCTGCTGGAACCAAAACCTAGGAGAAACATATAGACGCTAATTTTGACAAAGTGTTAGAGGATAAGTGTGGACTAATTTAAAATTAAACTATGTCTGAGACCCTCAGTCTTAGGGGACCCCAGAATTTTATGGGCTTAGCTCTGGGAAAACAACTAGGTTCTTGTGGTAAAGGTCAAGAAAAACAACTTTAGGCCTCTAGCTAAGGAAAGAGAAGAATAACCATTGTGAAATAAGTCACACTAAAGGTTTATTTACCTCGGTTTCTACTAGCATATTTCTAATGTCTGTATTTACCAAAAAAAAAAAAAATGCAGTGCGTGTAAAAACCCAAGGAGAAAACATAGTTTGAAGAGACAAAGCAACATAAGAATCAGGCCTAGCTATGACACAGATTTTGGAATTGTCAGAAAACTTTTAAAAGAACTGTGATTTGCATTTCTCTGATAATGAATGATGTTAAGCATCTTTTCATGTGTTTGTTAGCAATCTGTATGTCTTCTTTGGAGAAATGTCTATTTAGTTCTTTGGCCTATTTTTTGATTGGGTCATTTATTTTTCTGGAATTGAGCTGCAGGAGTTGCCTGTATATTTTTGAGATTTGTTGTTTGTCAGTTGCTTCATTTGCTATTATTTTCTCCCATTATGAAGGCTGTCTTTTCACCTTGCTTATACTTTCTTTTGTTATGCAGAAGCTTTTAATTTTAATTAGATCCCATTTGTTTATTTTTGCTTTTATTTCCAATATTCTGGGAGGTGGGTCATAGAGGATCCTGCTGTGATGTATGTCGGAGAGTGTTTTACCTATTTTCTCCTCTAGGAGTTTTATAGTTTCTGGTCTTACGTTTAGATCTTTAATCCATTTTGAGTTTATTTTTGTGTATGGTGTTAGAAAGTGTTCTAGTTTCATTCTTTTACAAGTGGTTGACCAGATTTCCCAGCACCACTTGTTAAAGAGATTGTCTTTAATCCATTGTATATTCTTGCCTCCTTTGTCAAAGATAAGGTGTCCATAGGTGCGTGGATTTATCTCTGGGCTTTCTATTTTGTTCCATTGATCTATATTTCTGTCTTTGTGCCAGTACCATACTGTCTTGATGACTGTGGCTTTGTAGTAGAGCCTGAAGTCAGGCAGGTTGATTCCTCCAGTTCCATTTTTCTTTCTCAAGATTGCTTTGGCTATTTGAGGCTTTTTGTATTTCCATACAAATTGTTAAATTATTTGTTCTAGCTCTGTGAAGAATACCATTGCAAATTAAAACCACTGTGAGGTACCATTTCATGCCAGTCAGAATAGCTGCAATCCGAAAGTCAACAAGCCATAAATGCTGGAGAGGGTGTGGAGAAAAGGGAACCCTCTTACACTGTTGGTGGGAATGCAAACTAGTACAGCCACTATGGAGAACAGTGTGGAGATTCCTTAAAAAACTGGAAATAGAACTGCCTTATAATCCAGCAATCCCACTGCTTGGCATACACACTGAGGAAACCAGCATTGAAAGAGACATGTGTACATCAATGTTCATCACAGCACTGTTTATAATAGCCAGGACATGGAAGCACCCTAGATGTCCATCAGCAGATGAATGGATAAGAAAGCTGTGATACATATACACAATGGAGTATTACTCAGCAATTAAAAAGAATACATTTGAATCAGTTCTAATGAGGTGGATGAAACTGGAATCTATTATACAGAGTGAAGTAAGCCAGAAAGAAAAGCGCCAATACAGTGTTCTAACGCATATATATGGAATTTAGGAAGATGGTAACAATAACCCTGTATACAAGACAGCAAAAGAGACACTGATGTACAGAACAGTCTTTTGGACTCTGTGGAAGAGGGAGAGGGTGGGATGATTTGGGAGAATGGCATTGAAACATGTAAAATATCATGTATGAAATGAGTCGCCAGTCCAGGTTCGATGCACGATACTGGATGCTTGGGGCTGGTGCACTGGGATGGCCCAGAGGGATGGTATGGGGAGGGAGGAGGGAGGAGGGTTCAGGATGGGGAACACATGTATACCTGTGGCAGATTCATTTTGATATATGGCAAAACCAATACAATATTGTAAAGTTAAAATAAAATAAAATAAAAAGAAAATGGATGACCATTCAAAATAAATAAATAAATAAAAGAACTGTGATTAATTTGTTTAGAGCTCTAGTGAAAAAAAACAGACAACATACAAATGAAATAGAAATGCTAAGAGAGAATCTAAAAGAAATAGTAGAAATCAAAAATACTACAGCAACAATGAAGAATGCCTACATGGTTTCATCAGTAAATTTGAGATAGCCAAGGGAAAAAATCAACAAGCTTGAAGATAAGACTACTGAAACTTCCCAAACTAAAGTGCAAAGAAAAAATAAATAAATAAATAATAATGATAAATAAAATAGGACAAATTATTCAAGAAATGGGGTATAATATCAAAAAAATGTAATACATGAGTAATTAGTGCATCAGAAAGTGAAGGATAAGTGAATGGAGCAAAAAAAATATTTGAAGTAACAATGGCCAAGAACTTTTCAAAATGTAAAATAAACACCAAACTGCCATAGATCAAGAAGCTCAGAAAGCACTAAGTAGGAGAAAAACTGCCATTCCCCCATATACCAATGTGTATTGCATTAAAGTTGCAGGAAACCAAAGACAAAGAAAAAGAGTAAAATCCAAAGTAGAGGCGAGATGTTGGAGGGGATTATATACATAAGAACATGGATAAGAATTACAGTGGGTCCTCTGGGAAAATCTGGAGGGATGGGGTAGGGAGGGAGGTGGGAGGGGTTCCGGATGGACCTGCACATGTATACCTACGGCTGACTCATGCTGTATGGCAAAAGTCATCACAACATTGTAAAATAACCATCCTTCAATTAAAATAAATAAATACAATTTAAAAAAAAAAAAAGAACTACAGTGGAGTTATCAGAAACCATGCAAATAAGAAAGTAGTATGAAATGCCTGAAGTGTGGAAAGAAAAAGCCAGCCTAGAATTCTATATTGAGCAAGATATTGTTCAGATTTGAAAGAGAGATAAAGAATTTTTCCAGAAAAAAACAAGTTTTTAAAACCCTAGAAAAGTCAGTATTGACATACCTGCCCATGGAGAACTGTTGAAAAAATTTTTTCAGGTAGGAAAAAAAATTATTTAAGTCAGATGCTAGAATATATATAAAGTAAGGAAGATAATTATAAAATTAATAAATGAGTATAAAATATTTTATCTTTCTAATTCTTAATTGATCTAAAAGGTTACTGTTTAAAACAATAATAGTAGCTATAAAGCCCATTGCTACCCCACGCTCCTAAGCCCGAGGCCAAGGCTGGTGGCGGGGAAGAGCAACCGCACGACCGAGGCCGGGGCGGTGGCTAGGAGGACCAACCCCACGTCCAAGGAGCTATGGCTGTGTGGGCGCAGGAGGGCCTAGAGGAGCTATCCCACACTGAAGGTCAAGAAGGGCGATGGTGAGGAGATACCCTTCGTCCAAGGTAAGGAGCAATGGCTGCGCTTTGCTGGAGCAGCCGTGAAGAGATACCCCACGCCCAAGGTAAGAGAAACCCAAGTAAGATGGTAGGTGTTGCAAGAGGGCATAAGAGGGCAAACACACTGAAACCATTCTCACAGAAAACTAGTCAATCTAATCACAGTAGGACCACAGCCTTGTCTAACTCAATGAAACTAAGCCATGCCTGTGGGGCAACCCAAGATGGGCGGGTCATGGTGGACAGATTTGACAGAATGTGGTCCACTGGAGAAGGGAATGGCAAACCATTTCAGTATTCTTGCCCTGAGATCCCCATGAACAGTATGAAAAGGCAAAATGATAGGATACTGAAAGAGAAACTCCCCTGGTCAGTAGGTGCCCAATATGCTACTGGAGATCAGTGGAGAAATAACTCCAGAAAGAATGAAGGGATGGAGCCAAAGCAAAAAGAATACCCAGCTGTGGATGTGACTGGTGATAGAAGCAAGGTCCGATGCTGTAAAGAGCAATATTGCATAGGAACCTGGAATCTCAGGTCCATGAATAAAGGCAAATTGGAAGTGGTCAAACAAGAGATGGCAAGGGTGAATGTCGACATTCTAGGAATCAGCAAACTGAAATGGACTGGAATGGGTGAATTTAACTCAGATGACCATTATATCTACTACTGCGGGCAGGAATCCCTCAGAAGAAATGGAGTAGCCATCATGGTCAACAAAACAGTCCAAAATGCAGTACTTGGATGCAATCTCAAAAATGACAGAATGATCTTTGTTCATTTCCAAGGCAAACCATTCAATATCACAGTAATCCAAGTCTATGTCCCAACCAGTAACGCTGAAGAAGCTAAAGTTGAACAGTTCTATGAAGACCTACAAGATCTTTTAGAACTAACACGCCAAAAAAGATGTCCTTTTCATTATAGGGGACTGAAATGCAAAAGTAGGAAGTCAAGAAACACCTGGAGTAACAGGCAAATTTGGCCTTGGAATGTGAATGAAGCAGGGCAAAGACTAATAGAGTTTTGCCAAGAAAATGCACTGGTAAAAACAAACACCCTCTTCCAACAACACAAGAGAAGACTCTACACATGGACATCACCAGATGGTCATACCAAAATCAGATTGCTTATATTCTTTGCAGTAAAAGATGGAGAAGCTGTATACAGTCAGCAAAAACAAGACCAGGAGCTGACTGTGGCTCAGACCATGGACTCCTTATTGCCAAATTCAGACTCAAATTGAAGAAAGTAGGGAAAACCACTACCATTCAGCTATGACCTAAATCAAATCCCTCATGACTACACAGTGGAAGTGAGAAATAGATTTATGGGCCTAGATCTGATAGATAGAGTGCCTGATGAACTATGGAATGAGGTTCGTGACATTGTACAGGAGACAGGGATCAAGACCATCCCCACGGAAAAGAAATGCAAAAAAGCAAAATGGCTGTCTGAGGAGGCCTTACAAATAGCTGTGAAAAGAAGAGAAGTGAAAAGGAAAGGGGAAAAGGAAAAATATAAGCATCTGAAAGCAGAGTTCCAAAGAATAGCAAGAAGAGATAAGAAAGCCTTCCTCAGCGATCAATGCAAAGAAATAGAGGAAAACAACAGAATGGGAAAGACTAGGGATCTCTTCAAGAAAATCAGAGATAGCAAAGGAACATTTCATGCAAAGATGAGCTGCATAAAGGACAGAAATGGTATGGACCTAACAGAAGCAGAAGATATTAAGAAGAGATGGCAAGAATACACAGAAGACCTGTACAAAAAAGATCTTCATGACCCAGATAATCACGATGGTGTGATCACTCACCTAGAGCCAGACATCCTGGAATATGAAGTCAAGTGGGCCTTAGAAAGCATCACCAAAAACAAAGCTAGTGGAGGTGATGGAATTCCAGTTGCGGTATTTCAAATCCTGAAAGATGATGCTGTGAAAGTGCTGCACTCAATATGCCAGCAAATTTGGAAAACTCAGCAGTGGCCACAGGACTAGAAAAGGTCAGCTTTCATTCCAATCCCAAAGAAAGGCAATGCCAAAGAATGCTCAAACTACCGCACAATTGCACTCATCTCACACGCTAGTAAAGTAATGCTCAAAATTCTCCAAGCCAGGCTTCAGCAATATGTGAACCGTGAACTTCCAGATGTTCAAGCTGGTTTTAGAAAAGGCAGAGGAACCAGAGATCAAATTTCCAACATCCGCTGGATCATGGAAAAAGCAAGAGAGTTCCAGAAAAACATCTATTTCTGCTTTATTGACTATGCCAAAGCCTTTGACTGTGTGGATCACATAAACTGTGAAAAATTCTGAAAGAGATGGGAATACCAGACCACCTGACCTGCCTCTTGAGAAATTTGTATGCAGGTCAGGAAGCAACAGTTAGAACTGGACATGGAACAACAGACTCATTCCAAATAGGAAAAGGAGTTCGTCAAGGCTGTATATTGTCACCCTGCTTATTTAACTTATATGCAGAGTACATCATGAGAAACACTGGACTGGAAGAAACACAAGCTGGAATCAAGATTGCCGGGATAAATATCAATAACCTCAGATACGCAGATGACACTAGCCTTATGGCAGAAAGTGAAGAGGAACTCAAAAGCCTCTTGATGAAAGTGAAAGTGGAGAGTGAAAAATTTGGCTTAAAGCTCAATATTCAGAAAACGAAGATCATGGCATCCGGTCCCACCACTTCATGGGAAATAGATGGGGAAACAGTGGAAACAGTGTCAGACTTTATTTTTGGGGGCTGCAAAATCACTGCAGATGGTGACTGCTGCCATGAAATTAAAAGACGCTTATTCCTTGGAAGGAAAGTTATGACAAACCTAGATAGCATATTCAAAAGCAGAGACATTACTTTGCCAACAAAGGTTCGTCTAGTCAAGGCTATAGTTTTTCCTGTGGTCATGTATGGATGTGAGAGTTGGACTGTGAAGAAGGCTGAGCACCAAAGAATTGATACTTTTGAACTGTGGTGTTGGAGAAGACTCTTGAGAGTCCCTTGGACTGCAAGGAGATCCAACCAGGCCATTTTGAAGGAGATCAGCCCTGGGACTTCTTTAGAAGAAATGATGCTAAAGCTGAAACTCCAGTACTTTGGCCACCTCATGCGAAGAGTTGACTCATTGGAAAAGACTCATGCTGGGAGGGATTGGGGGCAGGAGGAGAAGGGGACAACAGAGGATGAGATGGCTGGATGGCATCGCTGACTCAATGGACGTGAGTCTGAGTGAACTCCAGGAGTTGGTGATGGACAGGGAGGCCTGGCGTGCTGTGATTCATGGAGTCGTAAAGAGTCAGGCACGACTGAGCAACTGATCTCATCTGATCTGATTGTGTGATTACTGATTGGATAAATGAAATGAATGACACCACTATCCAAAAAAGTAAGAGAGAGAAATAAAGAACACTCTATTATAAGGTACTGCCACTACATGTGAGTTGCTATACTGGCATTTATTTATTTATTTATTGCTGTACTGTCATTTAAAAGTAGACTTTTATCAGTTAAAAATGTATATTGTGAACTCTACTGCAACCACAATTTTTAAAATGTTTGATATAGCAAGACATGACATAAAATGAATTTATAAAAAATGCTCCAAACCAGAGAAGAAATCAAAAAGAGAAAATAAAAGAAGAAAGAGATGCAATCAATACAAATCAGTTACAAATATAAACATTAATACATCAATAATAAGACAAAAGGTGTCAGAGTTGATTAAAAAATAAGACAACTGTAAGTTGTCTGTGAGAAATCCACTTTAAAAACAGATTCAGATAGGGTAAAAGTATAGAAATGGTGAAAATATACCATACTAACACTAATCAAAAGAAAAGTGCATTAGCTTTATTAATTTCAGACAAAACAGACTTCAGAGCAAGAAATAATATAAGGGATAAAGAGGCCTATTACCTAATGACAGAAGATTTAATTCACCAAACAATAATAATATTATTATTAATAATAATAAGTGATAGTAATAATTACTAATATTATAATTAATAATTAACAATAATAAGTGAAGTTGCTCAGTCGTGTCCGACTCTTTGCTACCCCATGGACTGTTGCCTACCAAGCTCCTCTGTCTATGGGATTTTCCAGGCAATAGTACTGGAGTGGATTGCCATTTCCTTCTCCAGTGGATCTTCCCGACCCAGGGACCGAACCTGGGTCTCCCACTTTATAGACAGACACTTTACTGTCTGAGCCACTAGGGAAGTCCAAACAATAATGATAATAAACATATTTACTTAAAAATAAAAAGCAACAAAATACATGAAGTTAAAAACTTATACATCTGAAGGAGAAATAGACATTCCACTATTATAGTTAGAGAGCACAACATCTCTTTTAAAGTAATTGAAAATGATGCAAACAGTAAATCAGTAATGATATGTTGAAAGTTGAAAGTGAAAGTCACTCAGTCACGTCTGACTATGCAAACCCATGAACTATACAGTCCATGGAATTCTCCAGGCCAGAATACTGGAGTGGGTAGGAGTTCCCTTCTTCAGGGGATCTTTCCAACCCAGGGATGGAACCCAAGTCTCCCACATTGCAGATGAATTCTTTACCAGCTGAGTCACCAGAGAAGCCCAAGAATACTGGGGTGGATAACCTATCCCTTCTCTAGTGGATCTTCCCCACCCAGGAATTGAACCAGTGTCTCCTGCATTGCAGGCAGATTATTTACCAGCAGAACTACAGGGAAACCCTAATGATATAGTTAAATTAAATGTCAATGGTTGAACTAGATGGCAACAGCAATAAGTCAGATCAAATTGACATTTATAGAATACTTTATTCAACAATGGCACAACACATGTTACTCTCAAGCTCAAGTGAAACATTCACCAAGATAAAACACACTTTAACAAATTAAAAAGAATAATATCATACAAAGCATGTTCTCAGACCACAGTGGAATTAAACAAAAAAATCAATAACAAAAAGATAATTGGAAAATTCCTCAAATATTTGAGAATTAAACACATGTATTAATATGAGCAAAATAATTTTCAAAAAGTACTCTAAACTACATAAAAATGAAAAATAAGTTATCAAAATTTGTAGTATGAGTGAAAATAGTACTTGTAGGGAAACTTATAGCAATAAATATATATATTAGAAAAGAATAATAATTAAATTAATAAAATAAATTCCCACTTGAGGAAACTAGAGAAAGCCTAATACAGTAAAAAAAATAAATAAATAAATAATTAGAAAAAATACAGTAGAATTCAATAAAATTGAAATTAATACAACAAAGAAAATCAATAAAAGGATTGCTTGAATGGATCAAAAAATTAATCTCTTGCTAGGCTAAGTAAGAAAAAAAAAGAATTTGCAAATTTTAACATTGAAATGAAAAGGAATCATCATAACTGATTGCATTGTCATTAAAAGAATAATAAAGAAAAGCTATGATTTCTCAAGTTTTATAATTTAAATGAAATGAAACAATTCTTGAAAGATTCAAATGACCAAAATACATACAAGAAAAAATAAATAAATAAAAAGGAATAGCCCTTTACCTATTAAAGAAATTGGATTAGTAATTAGTCACTATCAAAAATCAAATTACAAGGCTAAGATGGTGAACTCTTCTAAATATTCAACGAAGGTATAATTTTCATAATTATATCCATAAACTAGAAGCAGAGGAAACATTTTCTACTTATCCTATGAGGCTGACATTACTTTAAAACCAAAATGAGAAAACATTCAAGGAAAGAAAGCTACAGAACAGTATCTCACATGTGAAAATTCTCAACAAAATATTAGCAAATTGAATTCAACAATGTAAAAAAGAATATGGACACATATTACAAGAGTGCAAACCTGGCTCAACATTCAAAATCAATCAGTGCAGGCTGCAGGCTGTTTGACATCACTGAAATGGCAGAGTAGGAAATAATCAGTTTTGTACCCACCCATCTTCCCAAAATAACATAATTAAACAGTTTTCCATGAACAAAAATACCTCAGGTGGGCTCAAGTGTACCATTAAAAACATACAAAAACATAGCAAAACAAACAAACAAACAAAAATACAGGATAACCACAAAGAAACAATCACTGCAGAGTCTAGCTTTACTGAGATATCTAAAGATAATGGCCAGGAACAAAGAAATACACAGATTGTTCATGTCAGCCATTCAGCGTGTGCTAATGAGGTCTTCCAGGGGGCTGCTCTACAGAAAACTCAGAAACCTTTGCTTCTGAGGACCTTGGCATCCTTAAATATGGCCATGAATTCTCCACAAATTTCATAGTAGAAGACTGAGTAGTGTATCTCAGTACAGACCCCAACAGCCTGCTCCACGTAGGACACCAGGAGCTTTTGCTAGTGTAATAACCGACAGCCCATAATCCACATTCTAACTCTGCAGCTGGGCCATGCACACATATGTTTCAGACTACGACTCTGTCGTTGCTCTACTTGCACCTGTATCTCAGTTACCTGAACCACCACATCTGTGGGCTGATCATTTTCCTAAGTCCAGAGTTCCTGTTTCCTCACATGTATCTATACTTAAGACTGACCCTTAGCTGCACGGTGTTCACCTTCATTACTCATGCCAGTTACCATGGCTATGGATTAACTTGCGTTTCAAACCATATTGCTTTGCAAGTGCCCACATTCCTGTCCCTGACTCCATGAGGTTTCAAGCACTCAGGCACTAGAGGCATGATTGCTTCAGGCTAACCAGTGCCCAAGATCCCTGTAAATCAGATACCATTACTACCATGAACATAAGATCATCTGTAAGCCAGATCAGATGCCAGGAAGGATGCCCTCAGCCACAACATCCCCCATGGAAGTAGAACATATAAAGTGATTCCCAGGAGTCCTGCTACTGAAGAAACCAACCATTTTCACCTCTCCGGTAGATTACCTGTAACCTTGGTCATTGAGGATCCCTGAAATATTTGTCAAAGTTGCACTCAGCAGAATAAGCTTCATGGAGACTCTGATGTTGGGCCTCCTTCAGATCTGTGACCACCATACCCCACCCAGTCATTACCCTTACATACACCCATAGGCAATCATCCTTTCCCATCAAAATCAATTTGCAAAGACTGGAAGTGTTGGTTGTTTAATCATATGCACAAGCATTGATGCAAGTCTAAAAGAAAGATAAAAAAATCAAGGAAGCAGCAGACTATCGAAGAAATACAATGATTTTTTAGTAACAA
The DNA here is from genome assembly GCF_019923935.1 of Bubalus bubalis. Lineage (NCBI taxonomy): Eukaryota > Metazoa > Chordata > Mammalia > Artiodactyla > Bovidae > Bubalus > Bubalus bubalis. The sequence continues at coordinate 55,505,343 of NC_059158.1, forward strand.
AGCCTGAATAAATAGACTGCAACATGTCAAACAAATAATTCAAAGTAATTGTTTTAAGGAAACTCTAAAAGTGAGCACAGGCTTCCCTTGTGGATCAGCTGGTAAAGAATCAACTTGCAGTGCAGGAGACCTAGGTTCGATCCCTGGGCTGGGAAGATCCCCTGGAGAAGGGAAAGGCTACCCACTCCAGTACGGAGACAACTCAACAAAATCAGGAAAGTAATGAGTAAAATGAGAAGTTCAATGAATAAATATAAATAATTAAAATAAAAAATTATCTGGAGCTGAAAATACAATGAATGAAATGAACAATGTAATGAGAGCATGAACAGCAGTCTTGATCAGCAAAAGGAAAAAAAAACCTGTGAACTTAAAAGACAAGTTATTTGAAATTATCCAATCAGAGGAGAAAAAGAATAAAAGACTAAAGAAAGCCTATATTAATTATAGAATATCATCAAATAAAACAATATTTGTATTGTAGGAGTCCTAGAAGGGGAAGAGAAGGAGAAAGGGGCAGAAACCGTATTTAAAGAAATGAAGGCTGAACTTACTAAATCTGGGAGGAAATGTGGACATCCAGATTTGAAGCTTATAGGTCTTCACACAAATTCAACCCCTCCAAAAAAAACACTTCACTGAAATACATTGTAATCAAACTGTCAAAAATAAAAAACAGAGATAAAACTTTGAAAGCAGCAAGAGAAAAAAATTATCTCATAAAAAAGAATCTCATAAAGGTACCAGTGGATTTTTCAAGAGAAACCCTGCAGCCAGGGAGAGAGTGGGATGATATATTCAATGCGCTGAAATTAAAAAATAAATAAATAAATAAAACAAAAATAAAAACTGCCAACCAAGAATATTTTACCTAGCAAATCTGTCCTTCAGAAATGAAGGGGAGAATAAGACTTTCCCAGTTAAACAAAAGCTGAGGTAATATATCAGCACATGTCCTCCCTTACCAAAGGTTCTAAAAAGAGTTCTTCAAGTTGAAATTAAAGGACACTAATTACTAAGATTAAAACATATTAAAGTATAAAACTTCTTAATAAAGAAAGCATATAATGAAATCAGAATAATTAGTGCTATAAAAGTGGTAAATAAGTCATTTAACTCTAGTATAAAGTTTAAAAAACATTATTATAAATATAACTACAATAATTTAGTAATGGACACACAATAGAAAATGGTGCAAATTATGAGATCAGAAACATAAAATGTGGAGGGAGGGATTCTTTACAATTGAAGTTATGTTATGCTTAAACTATATTGCTATGATATAAATATTTTATTAATATGTAAGCCTCACAGTAAACACAAAGCAAAAACTTATACTAGAAACAAAATATAAAGCATAGCACTCCATTATGAAAAATCATCACACCACAAAGGCAGCTATAGAGAAAAGAAGGAATAAAGGAACTACAAAATAGAAGATGATAAAATGGAAATAGAAAGTCCTCACCTATCAATAATTACTTTAAATTAAATGGATTAAATTAGACAATTCAAAGATACAGAGTAGATGAATGGATTGAAAAAACAAAGGTTCAACACATATTGCCTACAAGAGGCTCACTTCAGCTTCAAGGACACACAAGGCTCAAAGTGAAGAGATGCAAAAAAGATATTCCATCCAAGTGAAAAACCAAAAGAGAACAGGAGTGTGTACATGCTAAGTTGCTTCAGTCATGTCTGACTCTTTACGACCCTATGGACTGTAGCCTGCAAGTCTTCTCTGTATATGGGATTCTTCAGCCAGGAATACTGGAGTGGATTGCCATTTCCTTCTGCAGGGTATCTTCCCAACCCAGGGATCAAACCTGTGTCTCTTATGTCTCCTGTACTGACAGGCAGGTTCTTTACCACTAGCACCATCTGGGAAGCCCATGGCTATACTAAGATCAGACAAAATAGAATCTAAAGGGGGGGGGGGATGTAAAAGGAGACAAAGAGATCAGTAAAAGCTCCATACAGTCAGTAAAAATGTGAGCTGTGACTCAGATCTTGCACTTAAAGATCTTGAGCTCCTTATTGCAAAATTCAGGCTTAAATTGAAAAAAGTGGGGAAAATCACTAGGTCATTCAGGTATGACCTAAATAATATCCCTTATGATTATACAGTCGAGGTGTTGAATAGATTCAAGGGGTTAGACAGAATGCCTGAATAAACATCAACAGAAGTTCATAATATTGTATAAGAGACAGTGACCACAGCCATCCTACAGAAAAAGAAATGCAGGAAGGCAATTTTTTTGTCTGTGGAGTCTTTCCAAATACCTGAGGAAAAAAGGGAAGTGAATAGCAAGGGAAAGATATACCCAATGGAATGTACAGTTCCAGAGAAAAGAAAGGAGAAATAAGAAGGCCTTCTTAAATGAACAATGCAAAGAAATAGAGGAAAACAGTAGAATGGGAATGACTAGAGATCTCTTCAAGAAAGAGGGAGATATCAAGAGAACATTACATGGATGGGCATGATAAAAATAGAAACAGTAAGGACCTAACAGAAGTGGAAGATATTAAGAAGAGGTAGCAAGAATACACAGAACTATTCAAGAGTCTTAATGTCCCAGACAACCATGATGGTGTGGTCACTCACCCAGAACCAGACATCCTGGAGTGTAAACTCATGAGACTTAGGAAGTATTACTACTTAGGAAGAAAGCTATTGGAGGTGACAGAATTCCAGCTGAGTTATTTAAAATCCTAAAAGGTGATGCTGTTAATGTGCTGTACTCAAATTTGGAAAACTCAACAAATTTGGAAAACTCAGCAGTAGCCACAGGACTAGAAAAGGTCAGCTTTCATTCTAGTCTCAAAGAAAGGCAATGCCAAAGAACATTCAAATTATCATACAAATGTACTCATTTCATGTGCTAGTAATGTATGCTCAAAATCCTTCAAGATAAGCCTCATTAGTATGTAAGAAGAAGTACTTCCAGATGTACAAAGTGGGTTTCAAAAAGGCAGAGGAGCCAGAGATCAAATTTTCAACATTCGCTGGGTCATGGAGAAACCAAGGGAGTTTCAGAAAAAACATCTACTTCTGCTTCATTGACTATGCTAAAGCCTTTGACTGCATGGATCACAACAAACTGTGGAAAATTCTTTAAAAGTTAGAATTATCAGATAACCTTACATGTCTCCAAAAAAAACTGTATGCAGGCCAAGAAGCAACAGTTAGAACTGGACACGGAACAACTGACCAGTTCAAAATTGGGAAAGGAGTACTTGAAGGCAGTGTATTGTCACCCTGTTTATTTAACTTCTATGCAGAGTACATCATGTGAAACTCTGGGTTTGGTGAATTACAAGCTGGAATCAAGATTTCTGGAAGAAATATCAACAACTTCAAATATGCAGATGAAACCACTCTAATGGCAAAAAGTGAAAAAGAACTAAGAGCCTCTTGATGAGGGTGAAAGAGAAGAGTGAAAAAGCTGACTTAAAACTCAACATTCAAAATACTAAGATCATGGCATCCAGTCCCATCACTTCATAACATATAGAAGGGGAAACAATGGACACAGTGACAGATTTTATTTTCTTAGTCTCCAAAATCACTGTGGACGGTGACTGCAGCATTGAAATTAAAAGACGTTTGTTCCTTGGAAGAAAACCTATGACAAACCTAGACAGTATATTAAACAGCAGAGGCATCACTTTGCCAACAAATGTCTGTCCAGTCAAAGCTATGGTTTTTCCAGTAGTTATGTACAGATGTGAAAATTGGTCCGTGAAGAAGGTTGAGTGCCAAAGAACTGATGCTTTCAAATTGTGGTGCTGGAGAAGACTCTTGAGAATCCCTTGGACTGCAAGGAGATCAAACCAGTCAATCCTAAAGGAAACCAACCCTGAATATTCATTGGAAGGACTGATGCTGAAGCTGAAGCTCCAATACTTTGATGACCTAATGCAAAGAGCCAACTCGTTGGAAAAGATCCTGATTCTTGCAAAGATCTAAGATGAAAGAATAAGAGGACAGCAGAGGATGAGACAGTTGGATGGCATCACTGACTCAACAGACATGAATTTGAGCAAACTCTGGAAGATAGTGGAGCACAGAGGAACCTGGCATGCTACAGTCCACGGGGTCACAAAGAGTTGAACACAACTTAGTGACTAAACAGACAGCAACAACACAGAATGATAAAGGGATCAAATCATCCAGATAATATACACCTGTAGGTATATATGCAAGCAACATCAGAACATCTAAATATATTAAACAAATATAAGCAATAGCACAATAGTAGTAATGAATCAATATCCACTTCACTTTCAATACAATTAATTTCTTGCCTTTTCCTGCTTCTAGAGCTGCATTCCTTCCATTCTTTGGCTTTTGAAATCTTCTTCTATCTTCAAAACTAGCAGCATCTTCAAACCTCTCTCTGCTTTTATGTCATTTTCTACACTGTAGTTAATTTTCTTTCTTTCTCTTGTAAAACACATGGGATTACACTTAGGATTCACCTGAATAATCCCAGATAATCTCCTCACTTCAAAATTCTAGCTTGATCACGTATAAAAAGTCCATTTTTCTGTATAAGGTATTATTTTGAGTTCTAGGGAATAAGCCCTGTTTATCTTTGTGGGATATCATTCAGTCTTCCACTCCATACAATCCAGTAATTTTTTGTCTACATATCTACCCAGTTGATTTGAAAACTATGTCCAAACAATAATCTGCAACTTAATATATAAAGAAACCTTATTCATAACCATAAAAAAAAAAAAAGCCCTGGAAGCAACCAACATTCAGTATGGGAGTAGATAGACAAATGGTGGATATTCATAACCAGATACCATGCAGTGATTTAAAAGATGAGCTATCAAGTCTTGCAAGGACATGATAAATTTAATACATATTGTTAAATAACTCACTCTGAAAAGGTTACATAGTGCATGACTCTATTTATATGGCAAAATGAAAAACTACAGAGAGGCTATCAGTGTTCACCACAGATTCAGGGAGATAAAGGTTCAATAGGAGATGCACAAGGAATTTGATTAGAGTGGTGAAGCAATTTTGAATGACATTGTAATGATGGATATGTGAACCCATAAAATTCTACAACTGGAAGCATGAATATTTATGTATGAAAATGTTAACAATTAGGTCATCGGACTCCAAAATGAAATGCAGAGCATGACAAAATAAACTAACTTCTATTATAGAAAAGAATGTGAGAAAAATTACTGACATATGTAACTCTGGCAATGTGGGGGTCTATAAACTGAAGGTAAAATAATCTGCACGTTAAAACAAAGTAATTGATAAAGTATCTTCATATCAGGTATGGATTAAATAATTTTGTAATGTCAACTAAACATATGCACAACTTGAGAGTTGCATATTAAGTTGTATTTGGGGCAAAATGAGGACTGCAGTCCGGGAGATGGCATATCAGTTAGCTCTGGGAGACTGCTCCAAGGAGGCAGAAGGGGAAGTCATGCTATATACAAGTTTGTAACAAAGGGAGCAGGCAATCTGAACATAAAGATAAGGTATCAAGTTAAGGAATTCAGCATTTTGTGTATGGGAAGATGCAAGCCTCTGGGCTCACTGAATACATTCCTTTCATATGCACCTCAGCTATCTGGGGCCAAATCCTATTTCTTTGTTCACCTTAAGGAGTGGCAGATGGTTGCTCCTTGTATTCCCCAGCTCCTCAGCAATCACCATGGGGGGTGGCAGCATCTGCTGGATGGCAGTTTTGGAAAGGTTCATAAACATTTGAGGCCAGAAATCAATGATGGCTGTGACATTTCTTGTTTATTGATATGACAGGAGATATTTTCATTTGACAATAACCTCTATAAATGTGTACTGGAATTGAAAAATTAAATAAATTTACAGAAGATAAGGAGAGCCAAGTTTCTCACTGTTGAAGAGGAAATTTACAGATAAGCAGCAGGGTAGAAAGCAAGGAGGGTAGAATGATTCACAGGATAATAAAATGGAGTTGAGGACATTAATGAACTCATGTTTATTTTTATACAGATATATATTATAAAACAGATATATGTATTGATATGGGTATATACACAGATTAGTACACATGCACACATATTTCCTTTCTCTGTCAGCTGAGAGAGCCTAGAAACAATAATATCTCAGAAGTAATGAGCACACCTAGTGCTCGGACCTTGGTTTCTAATATCAATCTCCAGTAAAAGAAACTAGGGATCCTTGGGAAAATGGATGGTTCTAGGAACAAATTAGGAAATACATAAGGTGTATATGAAGAATTCAAAATTGAGAAAGTGCTCAAACTACAATGATAGGGATATGTCAAAGGGACAAAGTAGCCAACAAAAAAGTATTAGTTGCTCAATTGTGTCTGACTCTTTGTGACTCCACAGACTATAGGATTTTCAGAAGTGGGAAATGTAAGGGAAGTGCACAGAAAAAGAGAGTGAGCTGGGCAGTCAGGCAAAAGGGAAATTTATTTGAGGGAAATGAGAGAGTGACTGGCCCTTAAGAAGAACCAGTGTCCTCCCTTTCTGATGGGGTATTTCTTATATCCTGGAAATGAAAAATTCTCTGAAGGGATGGTTAATTTTTAGGCTGAAGTTGAGTCCTGTGGTCACATAGCTGGAGGTCTGGAATCTGGCAGTATCCTAGCCTTGAGAAGGTAGGTGCAAGTAAGAAAACAGAATGTCATTTGGGCAATTTGATCAGTCTCAAGGATCACTGTAATTTTATTCTTTGTTTGCAAAGTCAACATAATGAGCCATTTCTACCTACATAGCCCCCATGTGGGCTCTATCATTCCAGCCTTTTTGATTTAGGATGAGGGCCAAAGATCAATTTTCTGTAACTGCTCCCTCTGGGACAGGGGTGTCCTGGGGCTGAGATAAGAAAAGGCTGGAATGTGGGTCAAGGGGATTTGTGTGGGGTCAAAGTTTTTTATAATTTGAGCAAGTTAGAAGTAGCTCATGGATAGTTGATTGGTGAAGGCTTGTAAGTGGTCCTGAAGAAATTTTGAAAAAAAAAAGATGCATTAAACATGAACTGAAAATCAGAATAAGGGTAAGTAGAAGGAGAGGGCCTAGAAAAGGTAGGACCCAGGGCATCCAATTCCAATTGCTTAACTAGTTTTCCTATGAATTACTGAGGTGTTGATGTATTCTTGAGGCCCTGTTTGTCAGATTTCTTGCTGCTCCCTTTACAATGCCTGATTTATTGGTGTAGAAGCAGCAGGCAGCCTCCAAAAATAGGCATAGGCCTCCTTTTTCTGCTGTGAGGAGGTCTAATTCTCTTCTGTTTTGGAGGACCACAGCTGCCAGGGAATCTAGCTGGTTTTGGATAGTGATAAGGCTGTTAGCTATTTCTTCTAGGCTCTCAGTGAGGTCTTTAGAAAGGCTTTGATAGTAACTTAAAGAGGTTGTGATTCCTGTGGTCCCTGTCCAAATCCCAGCCATTCTTCCTAAACTGATTAATAGAGGAATGAATTGAATTGCCCATCTGAGCTGGTTATGAGTTAGTGAGATAAGGAGGGTCTGATTGTTAGGAGCAATAGAAATAACTGGGGCCAGATACACCAGAGTGCATGTTCCTTTCCAGTTAGTGGGAAGACATAAATAGGTGGTTGCTCCACATAAGAAAAATATTCCAGGAGTAAGAAGACAACAGCTGAAATCAACAGCAAATAGGAAGCTTTCTGGAAACAGGTTAGTAGTCTCTGAAATTGACAGTGTACTCTCCACTGTAGCCCCTACAATAGGAGTATTTATGGCATATGCATAAGGGAGTCTCCCTGACAAAGTAAGAGAATGTCCCACAGGTGCAGAGACGTGGTAGACAGATTGGTCTGAAGGGAAGGAGAGATGTGAATTGTGATTACAGAGGTGTGGCGGTATAGTTCCTAACTGGAGGTAAGACTTGTTTATAGTTTTTTCTGGAAAAATAGAAAGGAGCCTGTTGTTGTAGATCAACATCAGAGGTAGTGGGTCCTCCTATAGCTGGTCCTCTATGAGGAAAAGTGAGATCTGTAAGGACGGAGGTCAGTATCTTGTCAGAATTGTGAATTTTATCAATTGATTATAAGTAACATTAAGGAAAGTTATGACCAACCTAGATAGCATATTCAAAAGCAGAGACATTACTTTGCCAACAAAGGTCCATCTAGTCAAGGCTATGGTTTCTCCAGTGGTCATGTATGGATATGAAAGTTGGACTGTGAAGAAAGCTGAGCACCGAAGAATTGATGCTTTTGAACTGTCATGTTGGAGAAGACTCTTGAGTATCCCTTGGACTGCAACGAGATCCAACCAGTCCTTTTAGTCTGATTCTAAGGGAGATCAGTCCTGGGTGTTCTTTGGAAGGGCTGATGCTAAAGCTGAAACTCCAATGCTTTGGCCACCCTCATGCAAAGAGTTGACTCATTGGAAAAGACTCTGATGCTGGGAGGGATTGGGGGCAGGAGAAGAAGGGGACAACAAAAGATGAGATGGCTGAATGGCATCACCGACTTGATGGACATGAGTTTGGGTGAACTCTGGGAGTTGGTGATAGACAGGGAGGCCTGGTGTGCTGCAATTCATGGGGTTGCAAAGAGTCAGACATGACTTAGCAACTGAACCGAACTGAACTGAACATATATATAATAAAAAGAGAGAGAGAGAGAGAGAAAGATTATCCTCTATATGTGTGAAAAAAAAAAAAGTGTTTATGTAAATCCATTGATCTGTGGACCTGGGGAGTCCAGATCTGTGGATCTGGACGAGGAGATGGATAAGCAAATCCAACAATCACTACTCAGGGTCCAGTTTGAGGTGTTGAGTAAACAATGGGTCAGATTTAGAGTTCTGAATAGGCAGACAAGGTTTGGGGCAGGGTGAGTTATAGGCAAGGTATTAATGTGAAGTTTGGACTGCAAAAGAACAGGGAGTAAGAGTAAAATCATGATATAGCATCTCATGTCTAAGGGGAGAAAATGATAAAATAAGAATCCAGGTGTAGAAATAAATTTGGGTTGGTGTGAACTCTATGAAATCTCCCTAGAGCCAAAGATCAGTTATAAAGTCAAGGAGTAAAGTCAGATCAGTAACAGTGGTGTTTCTAGGAAAGGTAAAAGCTTACAGTATAGTTTCAACTCAACAGCCCTATTAATGCTTGGCTTAACAACAAACATGCTCACAATATACCTTACTCCATCCCTTACAGTAAAAACCATAGGACATCAATGATACTGAATTTATGAGTATACAGACTATGAAGACTTAAGCTTCGACTCCTATATAATTCCAATATCAGAATTAAAGCCGGGGGAATTACGACTAATAGAAGTTGATAACCGGGTTGTTTTACCCATAGAAATAACAATTCGAATACTAATTTCCTCCAAAGATGTATTGCATTCATGAGCTGTACCTTCCTTAGGACTAAAAACAGATGCAATCCTGGGTCGTCTAAATCAAACAACCTTTATATCAACCCGACCAGGCTTATATTATGGTCAATGCTCAGAGATCTGCGGATCAAATCATAGCTTTATATTCATTGTTCTTGAACTAGTTCCACTAAAATATTTCAAAAAATGATCTGCATCAATATTATAAAATCATCAAGAAGCTATATTAGCACTAACCTTTTAAGTTAGAGATTGAGAGCATAATACTCTCCTTGATGATATACCACAACTAGATACATCAACATGATTAACAATAACTGTATCAATATTTTTAGTCCTTTTTATTATTTTTCAACTAAAAGTTTCAAAACACAACTTTTACTATAATCCAGAATTAACATAAAACAAAACACCCCTTGAGAAACAAAATGAACGAAAATCTATTTGCCTCTTTCATTACCCCTATAATCCTAGGCCTCCCCCTTGTGACTCTTATTGTTTTGTTTCCTAGCTTATTATTCCCAACATCAAATCAACTAGTAAGCAACCTCCTCATCTCTCTTCAAGGGTGAATACTTCAACTTGTATCAAAACAAACAATGGGCAATACCAAAGGACAAACATGGACATTAATGCTAATGTCCTTAATCCTATTTATTGGATCAACAAACCTACTAGGCCTGCTGCCTCACTCATTTACACCAACCACACAACTGTCAATAAACCTAGGTATATCCATTCCCCTACGAGCAGGAGCCGTAATTACAGGCTTCTGCAACAAAACTAAAGCGTCACTTGCTCATTTCTTACCACAAGGAATGCCAACCCCATTAATCCCAATGCTAGTTATTATTGAAACTATCAGCCTTTTCATTCAACAGGTAGCCCTTGCCGTATGACTAACAGCCAATATTACTGTGGGACATTTACTAATTTACTTAACTGGAGGGGCCAAACTCACAGTAATAAGCTTTAGCACTACAACAGCTCTTATTACATTTATTATTCTAGTCCTACTAACAATTCTTGAATTTGCAGTAGCTATAATTCAAGCCTATGTATTCACCCTCTTAGTTAGCCTATCCTTGCATGACAACAAATAATAACACACCAAACCCATGCTTACCACATAGTAAACCCAAGTCCCTGACCCCTTACAGGAGCCTTATCTGCCCTCTTAATAACATCCAGTTTAATCATATGATTCCACTTCAACTCAACAGCCCTATTAATGCTTGGCTTAACAACAAACATGTTCACAATATACCAATGGTGACGAGACATCGTCCAAGAGAGTACTTTTCAAGAACATCATACCCCAACCGTCCAAAAAGGCCTTCGCTACGGAATGATCCTTTTCATTATTTCTGAGGTCTTATTCTTTACCGGGTTTTTCTGAGCATTCTATCACTCAAGCCTTGCCCCCACGCCTGAATTAGGTGGCTGCTGAACCTGACAGGTATTCACCCACTTAACCCCTTAGAAGTCCCATTACTCAATACCTCCGTCCTATTAGCTTCAGGAGTCTCTATTACCTGAGCCCACCATAGCCTTATAGAAGGAAATTGCAACCACATATTACAAGCCCTATTTATTACCATTGCACTAGGTGTATATTTTACATTATTACAGGCATCAGAATATTATGAAGCACCCTTTACTATCTCAGATGGAGTTTATGGCTCAACCTTTTTCATGGCCACAGGCTTTCACAGCCTCCATGTCATCATTGGATCTACTTCCCTAATTGCTTCTTCCGCCAATTAAAATTCTACTTTACCTCCAATCACCACTTCGACTTTGAAGCTGCCGCTTGATACTGACACTTTGTAGATGTAGTATGACTTTTCTTCTATGTATCTATCTATTGATGAGGTTCATATTCTTTTAGTATTAGTTAGTACAGCTGACTTCCAATCAGTTAGTTTCGGTCTAATCCGAAAAAGAATAATAAACCTAATATTAGCCCTCCTAACCAATCTTACACTAACTACACTACTTGTTATTATTGTGTTCTGACTCCCCCAACTAAATGCATACTCAGAAAAAACAAGCCCATATGAATGTGGATTTGACCCTATAGGATTAGCCTGCCTTCCTTTCTCCATAAAATTCTTTCTAGTGGCCATTACATTTCTTCTATTTGACCTGGAAATTGCACTCCTTCTACCACTACCATAAGCCTCACAAACAACTAACCTAAACAAAATACTTACCATAGCCCTCTTCCTAATTCCCCTACTGGCTATAAGCCTAGCCTATGAATGAACCCAAAAAGGACTAGAATGGACCAAATATGGTATTTAGTTTAAAACAAAATAAATGATTTTGACTCATTAGATTATGATTAAACTCATAATTACCAAATGTCCTTAGTATATATAAATATTATAATAGCATTCACAGTATCTCTTGCAAGACTATTAATATACCGATCCCACCTAATATCATCATCACTACAAACAAAGCTAGTGGAGGTGATAGAATTCCAGTTGAGCGATTCCAAATCCTGAAAGATGATGCTGTGAAAGTGCTGCACTCAATATGCCAGCAAATTTGGAAAACTCAGCAGTGGCCACAGGACTGGAAAAGGTCAGTTTTCATTCCAATCCCAAAGAAAGGCAATGCCAAAGAATGCTCAAACTACCTCACAACTGCACTCATTTCACAGGCTACTTAAGTCATGCTCAAAATTCTCCAAGCCAGGCTTCAGCAATACGTGAACCTTATGGCAGAAAGTGAAGAGGAACTCAAAAGCCTCTTGATGAAAGTGAAAGTGGAGAGTGAAAAGTTGGCTTAAAGCTCAACATTCAGAAAACAAAGATCATGGCATCCGGTCCCACCACTTCATGGGAAATAGATGGGGAAACAGTGGAAACAGGGTCAGACTTTATTTTTCTGGGCTCCAAAATCACTGCAGATGGTGACTGCAGCCATGAAATTAAAAGACGCTTACTCCTTGGAAGGAAACTTATGACCAACCTAGATAGCATATTCAAAAGCAGAGACATTACTTTGCCAACAAAGGTTCGTCTAGTCAAGGCTATGGTTTTTCCTGTGCTCATGTATGGATGTGAGAGTTGGACTGTGAAGAAGGCTGAGCGCCGAAGAATTGATGCTTTTGAACTGTGGTGTTGGAGAAGACTCTTGAGAGTCCCTTGGACTGCAAGGAGATCCAACCAGTCCATTCTGAAGGAGATCAGCCCTGGGACTTCTTTGGAAGAAATGATGCTAAAGCTGAAACTCCAGTACTTTGGCCACCTCATGCGAAGGATTGACTCATTGGAAAAGACTCTGATGCTGGGAGGGATTGGGGGCAGGAGGAGAAGGGGACAACAGAGGATGAGATGGCTGGATGGCATCGCTGACTCGATGGACGTGAGTCTGAGTGAACTCCAGGAGTTGGTGATGGACAGGGAGGCCTGGCGTGCTGCAATTCATGGGGTCACAAAGAGTCGGACACGACTGAGTGATTGATCTGATCTGATGAGGCATAATTATAACTAGCTTAATTTGTCTTCACCAAACGGACCTAAAGTCACTTATTGCATATTCGGAATCTCTGTTAGCCACATAGCACTTGTCATTGTAGCTATTCTTATCCAAACACCTTGAAGCTACATAGGAGCTACCGCCCTAATAATTGCCCACAGCCTTACATCCTGTATGCTCTTCTGCCTAGCAAACTCTAACTAGAAACGAATTCACAGCAGAACAATAATTCTGGCCCGAGGCCTACAGACATTCCTCCCGCTAATGGCTACCTGATGACTCTTAGCAAGCCTAACTAACTTAGCTCTACCCCCAGCAATCAACCAGATTGAAGAACTATTCATAGTAATATCAACCTTTTCATGATCTAACATCACAATTATTTTAATAGGAGCAAATATTGTAATTACTGCCCTATACTCCCTATACATGCTAATCACAACACAACGAGGAAAATACACCCACCATATCAATAATATCTCACCTTCCTTCACACGAGAAAACGCACTCATGTCATTACACATTTTACCCTTATTACTTCTATCCCTAAACCCAAAAATTATTCTAGGACCCCTATACTGTAAATATAGTTTAAAAAAAAAACAAACAAAAAACAAACAAACAAAAAAAAAAACATTAGATTGTGAATCTAACAATAGAAGCCAATTATCTTCTTATTTACCAAAAAAGTACGCAGTAACTGCTAATTCTATGCCCCCATGTCTAACAACATGGCTTTTTCAAACTTTTAAAGGATGGTAGTTGTCCGTTGGTCTTAGGAACCAAAAAATTGGTGCAACTCCAAACAAAAGTAATAAACATATTCTCTTTCTTTACATTAACCACCCTACTCTTACTAACCATACCCATCATAATAACAGGCTTTGACACCTACAAAACCTCCAATTATCCACTTCACATAAAAACAACCATCTCATGAGCCTTCATTTCTAGCATAATCCCCACAATAATATTTATCCACACAGGCCAAGAAATAATTATTTCAAACTGACACTGGCTAACTATCCAAACTCTTAAATTATCACTTAGCTTCAAAATAGATTACTTCTCAATAATATTTGTCCCAGTAGCACTATTCATCACATGGTCTATTATAGAGTTCTCAATAAGATATATACACTCAGACCCCAACATTAATCATTTTTTTTTCAAATATTTACTCCTATTCCTCATCACAATACTTATCCTTGTCACCACAAACAACCTCTTTCAACTATTTATCAGCTGAAAAGGCATCGGAATCATATCATTTTTACTCATCGGATGATGATACAGACAAGCATGCTGATCACAGTAAGAGAAGGACCACACCCCAAAAAACAAGAACTATGGAGAAGTAGATAAAACAGAGGGAAAGCTTTTGAATGATAGTCCACTTGGGGGATACACAGAGCAAATACTATTTAAATTACTCTGTTTACACAATAGAGTAAATTACTCTATTGTGAATAGGGTAAGTAAGGGAAATCCCAATCCAGTTAGCAACAAATACATCTGTTTCAATTTTACTTTTTGATATTTGTTTTTGACTATTCTGTTTCTTTAGGAATTCGATCCAGTCGAAGCCTGGTGGGCCACAGAACAGTGGTGGTATAGTGAGGAGTGTCTGAGTGAGGAATGTTTCTTGGCAGAGATGGAGAGTCTCCTGGAGCCCGCTTTAATCTAGAGATATGAAACCAAGATGAATGACTGGCTAGTTGAGCAGACTGCAAGGAGATCCAACCAGTCCATTCTGAAGGAGATCAGCCCTGGGATTTCTTTGAAAGGAATGAAGCTAAAGCTGAAACTCCAGTACTTTGGCCACCTCATGCGAAGAGTTGACTCATTGGAAAAGACTCTGATGCTGGGAGGGATTGGGGGCAAGAGGAGAAGGGGACGACAGAGGATGAGGTGGCTGGATGGCATCACTGACTCGATGGACGTGAGTCTGAGTGAGCTCTGGGAGTTGGTGATGGACAGGGAGGCCTGGCGTGCTGCGATTCATGGGGTCGCAAAGAGTCGGACACGACTGAGCAACTGATCTCTGATCTCTGGTGTGGTTAGAACAATCTCAAACAGACCAGTACATTGAGGGTGGAGATCCTTATGGTGTAAGGTCTTAAGAAGGACTCGATCCCCAGGTATGAGTGTTAAATCAGCTGGATTTTTTTTTTTTTTTTTGATAAGGCTTTGGGAGAGAGCAATCTTCACATTCTCTCATGAGGTGTCTAATAAGGTTAAGGGTGGGAAGATAACTCCCAGTAGGGAACTGATCTAAGAAAAGGGCGTCCATATATGAGCTCAAAAGGACAGAGGAAAGATGGGGCCTGTGGACTGGCCCTAATGCAAGCCAAAGCTATGGGTAGGTTTTTGGTCCATGGCCTTTGTAGTTCTAGACAGAGTTTGGTTGGGTATGTTTTGAGAACAGAATTTGCCTTTTCTAGTTTTCCTGAGGATTGGGATCTATAAGGAATATGTAGTTTCTAGGTTATGCCAAGGAATTGGGCTACATGTGGAGTGATTTGGGAGATAAAAGCTGGCCCATTATCAGACTGGAGACAGAGTGGGAGGCCAAAGTGAGGGATGATATCTCGTATGAGAAATTGTGTTACTTCTGAGGCAGTTTCTGATCTCATAGGAAAAGCCTCAATCCACCCTGAAAAAGTGTCTACTAGAGTGAGTATGGGAGAAGGAAATGGCAACCCACTCCAGTGTTCTTGCCTGGAGAATCCCGGGGACCGGGGAGCCTGGTGGGCTGCTGTCTATGGGGTAGCACAGAGTCGGACACGACTGAAGCGACTTAGCAGCAGCAGCAGCAGCAGACTGAGCATGAGTTTTATTTTTTGTGTTGGAGGCATGTGAGTGAAGTCCATTTGCCAGTCCTCTTCTGGGCTTTGTCCTGGAGCCTGATGTGTTGGGAATGAGGAAATAGGCTTTAGGGCTCCCTGAAGTGAGACTGAGGAGCAGATAATGCAAGAGTGAGTGATTTGTTGTAGGAGTGAAAGAAGGTTAGAATAGGTGATAAGAGGTCTTAAGAGATGATAAAGAGGTTTAGTGTCTAGTGGAGGGCCTGATGAATGTCCATAAGAATCTGTGTGGCCTGAGATTGGGGAAGGACATAGCAGCCCTGTTTTTGTAACCAATCTCCTTGTGGTTGTGCTCTCTCTTGCAATAATCTTGCATTTTCTTCAGGGAGGTAAAGGGTCTTTATGTTTGGGACTACTATAAGTTGGTGAGCTAATGATCATGGTGAGGCTTGTTTTTCTTCACTCTCTGCAGCATTGTTGCCCCGTGAGATGGGGTCTGAGGCCATAAATTACATTGGCAATGTATTATGCCTACTTCAGTTGGCATGTTAGCTGCTTTTAAAAGTTGGAGTATAAGCAGGGTGTTTTGGAAGATCTTTTAGTAGATAGAAGCCCTCGCTCCTTCCAGATGGCAGCAATGAGTGTATGATATAAAAATTATATTTAAAATCAGTGTATATGCTTTCTATCTTATTAGCTGCAAGGATGAAGGCTCTAGTTAGTGCAATAAGTTGTGCCTTTGGGGAAGAGTTTCACAAGGGGAGATGTTGTGATTTAATAATTTTGGTGTCAGAGACAATTGCATATCCAGCTACTATCTTTCCTTCTGATCTCATAGAGAAGCTGTCATCAATATACCAAGTAAAGACAGGGTTATTTGAAGGGGTTGAGGAAAAGTGGGAGAAATGGGGCATCAGGACTTCTAATGCCTCTATGCAAGTATGGAAGAATTATGGATAAGGGTGGCAGGGTTAAGAGTATGACAGTGTTCAAAGGAGAACTCAGGAGATTTGAGAAGGGTGACATGAGTTAGTTGGATGCATGAAGGAAATAGAAGGACCATAGATTTGTGAGAGTGTAAATCTTTAAAGTCATGTGGTGAACAAATGGCAGTGAGTACTCCAAAAGTAAGATTTTTCACTTTCCTGAGCAAGGAGTGCAGCTGCTGCCAGAGCATGTAGGCAGGCCTATTCATCCTCAAATTGTGGTATCTAATTGCTTGACAGGATTGAAGCGACAGGAGGGAAAAAGGGGCCCTATTTTGTCCAAAAACTGCTAGGGCAACTTTGTGTCTTGTGTTCAGTTCAGTCACTTAGTCATGTCTGACTCTTTGCAACTCCATGAATCACAGCATGCCAAGACTCCCTGTCCATCACCAACTCCCGAAGTTCACCCAAATTCATGTCCATTGAGTCGGTGATGTCATCCAGCCATCTCATCCTCTGTCGTCCCCTTCTCCTCCTGCCACCAATCCTTCCCAGCATTGGGGTATTTTCCAATGAGTCAACTCTTCGCATGAGGATGGCCAAAGTATTGTAGTTTCAGCTTCAGCATCGGTCCTTCCAAAGAACACCCAGAACTGATCTCCTTTAGAATGGACTCGTTGGATCTCTTTGCAGTCCAAGGGACATTCAAGAGTCTTCTCCAACACCACAGTTCAAAAGCATTAATTCTTCAATGCTTAGCTATTTTCACAGTCCAACTCTCACATCCATACATGACCACTGGAAAAACCATAGCCTTGACTAGATGGACCTTTGTTGGCAAAATAATGTCTCTGCTTTTGAATATGCTATCTAGGTTGGTCATAACTTTCCTTCCAAGGAGTAAGCGTCTTTTAATTTGACGGCTGCAATCACCATCTACAGTGATTGTGAAGCCCAAAAAAATAAAGTTTGACACTGTTTCCCCATCTATTTCCCATGGAGTGATGGGACCAGATGCCATGATCTTAGTTTTCTGAATGTTGAGCTTTAGGCCAACGTTTTCACTCTCCACTTTCACTTCCATAAGGAGGCTTTCTAGTTCCTCTTCACTTTCTGCCATAAGGGTGGTGTCATCTGCATATTTGAGGTTAGTGATATTTCTCCTGGCAATCTTGATCCCAGCTTGTGCTTCTTCCAGCCCAGCGTTTTTCATGACGTACTCTGCATATAAGTTAAACAAGCAGGGTGACAATATACAGCCTTGACATATTCCTTTTCCTATTGGGAACCAGTCTGTTGTTCCATATCCAGTTCTAACTGTTGCTTCCTGACTTGCATACAGGTTTCTCAAGAGGTAGGTCACATGGTCTGATATTGCCATCTCTTTCAGAATTTTCCATAGATTATTGTGATCCATACAGTCAAAGGCTTTGGCATAATCAATAAAGCAGAAATAGATGTTTTTCTGGAACTCTCTTCCTTTTTCTGTGATCCAGCGGATGCTGGCAATTTGATCTCTGGTTCCTCTGCCTTTCCTAAAACCAGCTTGAACATCTGGAAATTCATGGTTCACATATTGCTGAAGCCTGGAGACTTTTGAGCATTACTTTACTAGCGTGTGAGATGAGTGCAACTGTGCAGTAGTTTGAGCATTCTTTGGCATTGCTTTTCTTTGGGATTGGAATGAAAACTGTCCTTTTCCAGTCCTGTGGCCACTGCTGAGTTTTCCAAATTTGCTGGCATATTGAGTGCAGCACTTTCACAGCATCATCTTTCAAGATTTGAAATAGCTCAACTAGAATTCCATCACCTCCACTAGCTTTGCTTTTGGTGATGCTTTCTAAGGCCCACTTGACTTCACATTCCAGGATATCTGGCTCTAGGTCAGTGATCACACCATCGTGATTATCTGGGTCGTGAAGATCTTTTTTGTACAGTTCTGTGTATTCTTGCCACCTCTTCTTAATATCTTCTGCTTCTGTTAGGTCTATACCTATTCTGTCCTTTATCGAGTCCATCTTTGCATAAAATGTTCCCTTGGTATCTCTAATTTTCTTGAAAAGATCTCTAGTCTTTCCCATTCTGTTGTTTCCCTCTATTTCTTTGCACTGATCTCTGAGGAAGGCTCTTTATCTCTTCTTGTTATTTGGAATTCTGCATTCAGATGCTTATATCTTTCCTTTTCTCTTTTGCTTTTCACTTCTCTTCTTTTCACAGCTATTTGTAAGGCCTCCCCAGACAGCCATTTTTCTTTTTTGTATTTCTTTTCCGTGGGGATGGTCTTGATCCCTGTCTCCTGTACCATGTCATGAACCTCCATCCATAGTTCATCAGGCACTCTATCATATCTAGTCCCTTAAACCTATTTCTCATTTCCACTGTATTATCATAAGGGATTTGATTTAGGTCATACCTGAATGGTCTAGTGTCTGTCAGTAGTATAGAGTATAAAGGAGTGAGAAACGTCAGGAAGTGTTAGAGCTGGGGCTGAGAGAATGGCTTGCTTACAAGTGTTAAAGGACAAATAGCTCTTTTATTTTAGTTCTAGGAGTTCTGAAATACCTCCTCAGGTGGCTTGATATAGAGCTTGTGCCATGAAGGTGAGATTAGGAATACAGAGGTGTGGGTATCGGGCTAACCACAAGAAGGACAGGATCTCTGTCCTTTTGATGTAGGGAGTGGTAGGATGGATATAAGGGACTTTCAATCGGTATTAATATATCTTTTTTTTTTTTTTTTTTTTTTGGTGTTAAAAGGACTCTGAGATAGGTGACTCTAGGAAGAGAGAGCTGGACCTTGGTGGGAGATACTCAATAGCCTCTATCAGCTAGAAAATTGAGGAGCAGTAGAGTGTGTTGTGGGGTTCTCAAGGCAAGAATACTGAAGTGCTTTGCCATTCCTTTCTCCAGTGGACCACATTCTGTCAGTATGAAAAGGCAAAATGATAGGATACTGAAAGACGAACTCCCCAGGTCAATAGGTGCCCCATATGCTACTGGAGATCAGTGGAGAAATAACTCCAGAAAGAATGAAGGGATGGAGCCAAAGCAAAAACAATACCCAGTTGTGGATGTGACTGGTGATAGAAGCAAGGTCCGATGCTGTAAAGAGCAATATTGCATAGGAACCTGGAATGTTAGGTCCAAGAATCAAGGCAAATTGGAAGTGGTCAAACAGGAGATGGCAAGAATGAATGTCAACATTCTAGGAATCAGTGAACTAAAATGGACTGGAATGGGTGAATTTAACTCAGATGACCATTACATCTACTACTGTGGGCAGGAATCTCTCAGAAGAAATGGAGCAGCCATCATGGTCAACAAGAGTTTGAAATGCCATACTCGGATGCAATCTCAAAAACAACAGAATGATCTCTGTTCATTTCCAAGGCAAACCATTCAATATCACAGTAATCCAAGTCTATGTCCCAACCAGTAATGCTGAAGAGCTGATATTGAATGGTTCTATGAAGACCTACAAGGCCTTTTAGAACTAACACCCAAAAAAGATGTCCTATTCATTATAGGGGACTGGAATGCAAAAGTAGGAAGTCAAGAAACACCGGGAGCAACGGGTGAATTTGGCCTTGGAATACAGAATGAAGCAGGACAAAGACTAATAGTTTTGCTAAGAAAATGCACTGGTCATAGCAAACACCCTCTTCCAACAACACAAGACAAGACTCTACACATGGACATCACCAGATTGTCAACACCAAAATCAGATTGATTATATTCTTTGCAGCCAAAGATGGAGAAGCTCTATATAGTCAACAAAAACAAGACCAGGAACTGACTGTGGCTCAGATCATGAACTCCTTATTGCCAAATTCAGACTCAAATTGAAGAAAGTAGGGAAAGCCACTACCATTCAGCTATGACCTAAATCAAATCCCTTCTGATTATACAGTGGAAGTGAGAAATAGATTTAAGGGCCTAGATCTGATAGATACAGTGCCTGATTAATTATGGACAGAGGTTCATGACATTGTACAGGAGACAGGGATCAAGACCATCCCCATGGAAAAGAAATGCAAAAAAGCAAAATTGCTGTCTGGAGAGGCCTTACAAATAGCTGTGAAAAGAAGAGAAGTGAAAAGCAAAGGAGAAAAGGAAAGATATAAGCATCTGAATGCAGAGTTCCAAAGAATGGCAAGAAGAGATAAGACAGCCTTCCTCAGAGATCAATGCAAAGAAAGAGAGGAAAACAACAGAATGGGAAATACTAGGGATCTCTTCAAGAAAATTAGATATACCAAGGGAACATTTCATGCAAAGATGGACTCAACAAAGGACAGAAATCATATGGACGCAACAGAAGCAGAAGATATTAAGAAGAGGTGGCAAGAATACACAGAAGAACTGTACAAAAAAGATCTTCAAGACCCAGATAATCATGATGGTGTGATCACTGACCTACAGCCAGACATCCTGGAATGTGAAGCCAAATGGGCCTTAGAAAGCATCACCAAAACCAAAGCTAGTGGAGGTGATGGAATTCCAGTTGAGCTATTTCAAATCCTGAAAGATGATGCTGTGAAAGTGCTGCACTCAATATGCCAGCAAATTTGGAAAACTCAGCAGTGGCCAAAGGACTGGAAAAGGTCAGTTTTCATTCCAATCCCAAAGAAAGGCAATGCCAAAGAATGCTCAAACTACTGCACAATTGCACTCATCTCACACGCTAGTAAAGTAATGCTCAAAATTCTCCAAGCCAGGCTTCAGCAATACGTGAACCGTGAACTCCAGATGTTCAAGCTGGTTTTAGGAAAGGCAGAAGAACCAGAGCCCAAATTGTCAACATCTGCTGGATCATGGAAAATGGAAGAGAGTTCCAGAAAAACATCTATTTTTGCTTTATTGACTATGCCAAAGCCTTTGACTGTGTGGATCACAATAAACTGGAAAGTTCTGAAAGAGATGGCAATACCAGACCACGTGACCTGCCTCTTGAGAAACCTGTATGCAGGTCAGGAAGCAACAGTTAGAACTGGACATGGAACAACAGACTGGTTCCAAATAGGAAAAGGAGTATGTCAAGGTTGTATATTGTCACCTTGCTTATTTAACTTATATGCAGAATACATCGTGGGAAACGCTGGGCTGGAAGAAGCACAAGCTGGGATCAAGATTGCCAGGAGAAATATCAATAACCTCAGATATGCAGATGACACCACCCTTATGGCAGAAAGTGAAGAACTGAAAAGCCTCTTGATGAAGGTGAAAGGGGAGAGTGAAAATGTTGGCTTAAAACTCAACATTCAGAAAACGAAGATCATGGCATCTGGTCCCATCACTTCATGGGAAATAGATGGGGAAACAGTGGAAAGAGTGTCAAACTTTATTTTGGGGGGCTCCAAAATCATTGCAGATGGTGACTGCAGCCAGGAAATTAAAAGACGCTTACTCCTTGGAAGGAAAGTTATGACCAACCTAGATAGCATATTCAAAAGCAGAGACATCACTTTGCCAACAAAGGTCCGTCTAGTCAAGGCTATTGTTTTTCCTGTGGTCATGTATGGATGTGAGAGTTGGACTGTGAAGAAGGCTGAGCACCATAGAATTGTTGCTTTTGAGCTGTGGTGTTGGAGAAGACTCTTGAGAGTCCCTTGGACTGCAAGGAGATCCAACCAGTCCATTCTGAAGGAGATCAGCCCTGGGATTTCTTTGGAAGAAATGATGCTAAAGCTGAAACTCCAGTACTTTGGCCACCTCATGCGAAGGATTGACTCATTGGAAAAGACTCTGATGCTGGGAGGGATTGGGGGCAGGAGGAGAAGAGGACGACAGAGGATGAGATGGCTGGATGGCATCACTGACTCGATGGAGGTGAGTCTGAGTGAACTCCGGGAGTTGGTGATGGACAGGGAGGCCTGGCGTGTTGCAATTCATGGGGTGGCAAAGAGTCGGACACGACTGAGTGACTGAACTGACTGATGGTGTTTTGTTGACAATGTGTAAATGAAGTTCTACTAAGGAGGAGATCATTCACATATTGTAGGACAGTACTTGGAGTAAGGTCAGGAGAGGTTAGGTCTGATGCTTGAGCTTGGCCAAAGACATGAGGGCTATCACAAAAGCCTTGTGGGAGAACAGTCCATGTCAGCTGTTGGAAGCAAGGATTGTCAGTCCAGGTAAAGGCAAAGAGGTCTTGAGAGTCTGGGTGTAAAGGGATGGTAAAGAAGGCATCCTTGAGGTCTTGAACAGTGAAGTGGTTAATGGAAGGGGGAATTAGAGGGATAAGAGTATAAGGATTTGGAACTATTGGCTGTATGGGGATAACAGCCAAATTGATAAGTCTTAGTTCCTGGACCAGGAGCCATTTGGCTTTTTGATGGTTAGGACAGGGGTGTTATAGGAAGAGAGAGTTAGATGCAAGAGGCCCTGATGTAGAATTTTAGTGATGATAGGATTTAACCCTTGTTGATATTTCTGGGAGATGGGGTATTGTGGTTGATTAGGAAATTTAGAGGGGCATTTGAGATAGACATGAATTGAAGCATGGTGAGAGGTGTGTGCATCCCTAACTATGGGGTTTACAAATGAGAAGGGCAATGGGGTGGGGGAAGAAGATGTGGGATTGAGGAGCAGTAGCCAGTTATGCATTGGAGAAGGAATTGGCAACCCGCTCCAGTGTTCTTGCCTGGAGAATCCCAGGGACGGTGGAGCCTGATGGGCTGCCATCTATGGGGTCGCACAGAGTCGGACACGACTGAAGCGACTTAGCAGCAGCAGCAGCAGCAGCCAGTTTAGATCAGAAGGTGGACTTGGAATAGTAATAGAGGCTTTGAATTTTGAGAGAATGTCTCTCCCAAGAATAGGAGTGGGGCATTTTGGGAGTATGAGAAAAGAATGGGAAATGGGGTATCTTGAAGTGTGCAAGGTAGAGGCTCAGTTATTCTTGGTGTAGATATTAAACCATCAACCCCCATAATAGAGACCTGAGAGACCTTGGTTTTTCCAGAGCAGTCAGGCACAGCAGAGTAAGTGGCCTCCGTGTCAATGAGAAAAGAGATCGGCTTACCTGCCACTGTAAGAGTTACCCTGGGCTCTGTAGAGGTGATGAGAGTTGGGTTCTGGGGCCCTGGGCACCTTCAGCCTTCAGTAGCAAGTCCAAGGAGGCTGGACAGAGCTGGGTTGGAGTACTCCTGCTTGGACCAGGAGGGGATGTCCGGATCCCTAGAGGGGAATTTGGGCAGTTGACCTTCAAATATCCCTTTATGCCACAGTTGGGACATAGACCTGGAAGGGGCCTTGGCTTTAGGCATGAGCAGGCCTAGGCCTTCTTTGCCACATTTGAAGCAGGTCCCAGGTGACTTCCTTTCTTTGTTTGATGGAGGCTTGGAACCATGTAGGGAAGTGACTAAAAGGCGGTATTTGGGCTGATCTCGTTGGGCCTTCTCTAGTTTTGCCTGCTTTTCCCAGTTATTTGAAAATCTTCAAGGCTAAATTTAAAAGGTCTTGTTGAGGGCTTTGAGGACCTTTTTACTGCCTTTTTTTAGTTTCTTTTGGATATCTGTGGATGACTGGGAGATAAAATAGGTGTTAAGAACAATGGTGCCCTCTGCTGAAGTGGGGTCTAATTTTGTATATTTTTGTAGGGCTTCCGTTAACCTGGCTAGAAATTGTGCTGGGTTTTCACCTAGTCTTTGGGTTATTTCCCAGAGCTTATCAAAGTTGACAGCTTTACACCCTGCTTTTTGAAGGCCCACAATGAGGCAAGCAACCATATGATTACCAGCTGCTCATCCAGGTCTCCCAGTTGGGATCATCTTGGGGGACATCCTTTGAGGCTTAGTGTCCTCAGGCTTGTGTATCTCATCAGCATGTGCTTGAGAGGCTTGCCATACTCGTTCCTTCTCTTCTTGGAGAAGAGTGGAGGAAAATATGATGTAAATATGCCAGGTTAAGTTGAAGACTGGAAAAGACACTTGAATTATTTTAGATAATTATTAGGGTCTGAGGAGAAGCAGCCAAGATGCTTTTCAATTTGATACAGATGGTGAGGGAGAATGGGACATGAACCCAAACAATGCCTTCTGCTCCACCTACTTCCTGTAAAGGGAGGAGTGGAACAGGGAAAGGAGCAGGGTCCTGCTGTGAAGTTTCCTGTTTTAATGTTGTTCTGGGCTGGGTATAGGGAGGGGATCTAGGGAGATCTGGGATAGAGCCCTGGGACCCTTGGGGTAGAGGGTGGGGATGAGGTCTCAGAGCTGGCCTCTGGCGCAGGCAGGGAAGGGGGCGGAGTCTGGAGCTGCAGAAGGAGGGAAGGAGGAGGGAGCATAAAGTGGAGGTTTTGAAACTGGACCTGGAGCTGCTGCAATGGGATTGGGAGCAATAAGGGAGTGGGCTGTGGTCAAAAGGGTCAAAGGAAGAAGAAAAGTCTGAACAGGGATTGGGAGAGATTGTATTAGAAGGATGTGGCCCAGAGTGGGCTAAGAGTATTTGAGAAGTAGAACAGGATTCACAGAGAGAGGGTAGAGAGCAAAGAGTGAAGAAAGCCTGAACATAAGGGATTTCTAACCACATGCCGTTGGGGCAGCAGAAGATATTGAGGTCCCTTAGAGTATTATAATCGATAATTCTGTTTTCTGGCTATCAGGACCTATTATCAAGTCTGTATTGTGACCAGAGAGTGTTAGAATAGTAAGTAAGACTTTATGGTCTTATCTCTTCTTGGAAGCCCAAGGCTTTTAGGTTTTGGAGAAGGCATCCTAGAGGAGTAGATTTTGAGGACTGGAATTGAGAATTTCCCATTGTGGCTGAATGGCAAGGTTAGACAAGCACGAGGGAAAGCCAGGAGAAAGATCCAAGGGAATAGGCATCCCCGTTCTCAGGACTTTCTCAGAGAGTAATAATAGTCTGTTTTGAAATGGGCATCCCCTATTTCAAAGTCAGACGGGGCACAAGGCTGAGGGCCCAAGGGCTGTGGGTGTCCTCCCGCCTAGCACTAGTACTTGGAAATGAGGTGAGAGAGAGAGGATCCCAGAGAATGGGATTTCACTCACCCTTGTAACCAAGGGATGCAATGTGGGCCAGTGTGTGGATGTCAGTCCAGCAAGGCAAGTGGAGAGTCCTGTGCTAGAGCTCATCTCAGTTTCTCGGCAAAGTCCAAGGGAGGGGACCACCAGAGGTGGGCTTGCGAAAACCCATCTTCCCTCCTGGGTTTCGGCACCAGAATGTAAGGCGAGTGCAGAGAAAAAGAGAGCGAGCCAGCAATCAGGCAAAAGGGAAATTTATTAGAGGGAAATGAGAGGGTGACTGGCCCTGAAGGAGAAACAGTGTCCCCCCTTTCTTATTGGGTCTTTCTTATACCCCGCCAACAAAAAATTCTCCAAAGTGATGATTAATTTTTAGCCTGTAGTTGAGTCCTGTGGTCATGTAACCAGAGGTCTGGAATCTGGCAGTCTCCTAGCCTTGAGAAGGTAGGCGCCAGTGAGAAAATGGAGTCGTTTGGGCAATTTGGTCCTTTTCAAAGATCACTGTGATTTTATTCTTTGTTTGCGAGGTCAACATAATGAGCCATTTCTACCATGAGCCCCCATGTGGGCCCTATCAGTTCCCAATAACCAAAGCTGGAGTAAATTGAGGGGAAAAAAATAAACAAGGTAAATTTTCTATTATAACTCAAGTGTAACATAAACATCCATGAGTCTATATTGACATAAATTAAATTAATAAATTAAGAGGGGGGTTGTAGACAAATGTCTCAAGCAGAAGATTTCCAAATAATTTCTGTAGATACTGTGTCTTCAATTGAAGGCATATGTGATGCGTAACTCCCTACCTTTTACGTGTAAGCTCTGCATAGTGACTTCCAAAGAGTATTGTATTGACAGGGGGTTAGAAGGGACTTTGATGGTACAGTGGCTAAGATCCCATGTTCCCAATGCAAGGCGCCCAGGTTCTATACTTGGTTAGGAAACCAGCTCCCACATGCTGCAACTGAAGATCCTGCATGCTGCAACTAGGACTCAGTGCAGCCAAATAAATAAAAATAAGTATTTTAGAAAGAAAGATGAAGGAGAGTAGTTCTACCACTCTTCTAGCCTGGTGATCAAGATTCAGTTCAGTTCAGTTCAGTTCAGTCACTCAGTTGTGTCCGACTCTTTGTGACCCCATGAATCGCAGCACGCCAGGCCTCCCTGTCCATCACCAACTCCCGGAGTTCACTCAGACTCACATCGACACTCTTGCCATCTCTTGTTTGACCACTTCCAATTTGCCTTGATTCTTGGACCTAACATTCTAGGTTCCTATGCAATATTGCTCTTTACAGCATCGGATCTTGCTTTTATCACCAGTCACATCCACAGCTGGGTATTGTTTTTGCTTTGGCTCCATCCCTTCATTCTTTCTGGAGTTATTTCTCCACTGATCTCCAGTAGCATATTGGGCACCTACTAACCTGGGGAGTTTCTCTTTCAGTATCCTATCATTTTGCCTTTTCATACTGTTCATGGGGTTCTCAAGGCAAGAATACTGAAGTGGTTTGTCATTCCCTTCTCCAGTGGACCACATTCTGTCAGATCTCTCCACCATGACCCTCCCGTCTTGGGTTGCCCCACAGGCATGGCTTAGTTTCATTGAGTTAGACAAGGCTGTGGTCCTAGTGTGATTAGATTGACTAGTTTCCTGTGAGTATGGTTTCAGTGTGTCTGCCCTCTGATGCCCTCTTGCAACACCTACCATCTTACTTGGGTTTCTCTTACCTTGGGCGTGAGGTGATCAAGATTAACTTCACTTAATTGATTATCTTATTGATAGTATACAGTCTTGATATGATATGATTAAAATGACAGTTTACATCTGTAGTCATCCCCTCAAAATCTCATAACTCCATCCTAATATGGCAAAAATTCCCGAAAAATCCCAATTAACAAGTACATGGCCAATATTTCTAAAATCTCTCAATGTCATAAAAAATAAGTATGTCTGAAAATCTATCACAGCCCAGAGTATCCTGAAGTGACTTGATGACTCCATATAATGTGCTATTCTGGGTGGAATCCTGGAAGAGTAAAGGAAAAATCAAAGAATTCTGAATAAAGTATGGATTCTAGTTCATAATAATATATCAGTAGTAATTCACTTGCTGTGAAAGTTTGCCATACCAATGTAAATATTAATTATAGGAAAACTGGGTCTACATTATATGGAAAATGTATGTAGCCTCTTTCAACTTTTCTGTAAGTTAACATCAATCATAAAATTAAATTTAAAATATTATATTTTATAAATTTATTATAAAATAGTCTGTCAACAATTTAAAAAAATGTAGCTTTATTTTAAATTTCCTGAGCATCCCAAGTAATTCACATTAGATATACAATAACTGCCGTCCCTGAAAATATTGGTTGGAATCCATATTTCTACAATTTCCCAGTTGGATCTCCAAGCTGCTCTGAGATAACTCTGCAGTGAATATCTATATTCAGCAATCCTTTCTCTCTACAGAAGATCAAACCAGTACCAGAATCTAATTAAAAATGCAAATGACTCAGCAGGACTTGAGGCAAGAGTATTTTTTCATTATGTGTCCAGGGTGACCATACAGGGAATAATACATCATCTGTGGGAATAAAAGCTCATTTATCCTATTGGTTTTCAAACACAGACATGTAGCATGTAGCAAGAGGTTTCATTAAAAGTTGTGATTTTATGTTTTCCAGTAAATACAATAAAATAGGAAATATCTTTGAACAAACTAAAAATATTGCTCTTCTAATCATAATTACATATATGAGGATAAACAAAGGGAAGATTTTTTTCCCGTTTATTCAGTGCAATTTAATAAAAAAAAAAATTGAACTGAGCTTAAAACAATCAAGTTTGGAGGTATAAAATTCAAAAAATATTACAATAAAGAAAGGAATTTAATTAAATGAATGGACCATAATTTACCTCAGGTGTTTTCAGAAACGACCGATTCTATTCTGCTAGTTTTAGAATACAATAATGCTATATTTGTGTAGACTGGCTCCCAAAACTGTAAAATAACAATGATTGATTGGACTTCTGGGTATTAACATAATAGGACACTAAATACTGGAAATTTCTTACTACAAACCTTTATGAATGCTAGAATATTTAATAAACATTACATTAAATGCAAATTTTAGCTTGTATGAAAGAATGTGACAAATGGAGAAATCCTCAGATTCCAAGAGAATAGAAATGAAACAAAGACCAATAAATATAAGAGGTCATGCAGCAACCACCCTAGGAGAGGGATAGGCTAACAAGGTTCCCAGTATCTGCAACTGAAGAAATAGAATTTAATATCTTCTCAGTTCATTTCAATCGCTCATTCGTGTCCGACTCTTTGCAATCCCATGAACTGCAGCACGCCAGGCCACCCTGTCCATCACCAACTCCAGAGTCCACCCAAACCCATGTCCATTGAGTCGGTGATGCCATCCAAAAATCTCATCCTGTCGTCCCCTTCTCCTCCTGCCCTCAATCTTTCCCAGCATCAGGGTCTTTTCAAATGAGTTAGCTCTTTGCATCAAGTGGCCAAGGTATTGGAGTTTCAGCTTCAACATCAGTCCTTCCAATGAACACCCAGGACTGATCTCCTTTAGGATGGACTGGTTGGATCTCCTTGTAGTTTAAGGGACTCTCAAGAGTCTTCTCCAACACCACAGTTCAAAAACATCAATACTTCGGCACTCAGTGATAATAAAAAACATCTTAGAAGAATATTGGATAGGGAATTGGAACTAAGACCATTATATATATCTGCATAATTAGTAAATTATTTAATTTGAAATATTTCACCCATGAACATAAGATTAAAGAGAAAAAAAAAAGAACAAACAACAAAACTTAGTTCATTTTACCTGTGTTCAGAATATAAGATTAAAAAATTATCCTCTAAGAATACATAATATAAGCTCTTTCACTCTTGTTAATTGAGATTTGAATTTACTCTGTCATCACAGTCTGTGATGATTAATTTTATGTTTTAACTTGACCAGGTCAGATATTAAATATTAATCTGTGTGTTTCTGTTAGTGTGATTTCGGATAAGATTAATATTTAAATCAGTATTTGTGAGTAAAACAATTCCCCTTCATAATGTAGATGGGCCTATCCAATCACTCAAATGCCTGAATATAGCAAAAGATAAATATTTTCTCAAGTAAGACAATTCTGCTGTCTGATGGCCTTCAAACTGGACATTAGCTCTGCCTGGGTCTACAGCAGTCTCCTGGCCTTGGGCTCAAAGCAAGACAACTTCTCCAGAAGTGGCTTCAGACTCAATGAGGACATTGTCTCTTCAGATTTTGCACTGTTTTTGCTAGTTTTCATAATTGTAGTAGCCAATTTCTTATAATACATCTCTTTGTATATAGCACATAATAGTAATGACATAGATAGATGGATATATAAATGATAGATTATTTTATCAGTTCTGTTTTTCTGGAGAACCTGGAATGATACATGATCCCAAGACATTAATATGAAAATCAGTGTCAGGCCAGTGATTCTCCTGTAGTGACTTGCAGAACCAGTTAAAAAGTTTGCTAGTAAAGTCATAAATGCAGGCTATAAAGGATTCCTACAGGTAAAGCAAAATTTAAAAATGAACTCACAATCCAAAGTAATAAAATGAATTAGAAAATGATGCTGCATGATCCTCAAGATCAAAATAAATAGAATGAATCCAGTAAATCTCACATAATAAGTATAAATTAGCATATTTAAAATTATTAAATATATAAACAAAATAAAAATTATAATAAAACATAAGACATCAAGAAAAAGTATATCCAGAATTGTTTAAAAATCCAGAAATTAAAACAATTTTCAAAAACATACTGAAATGTTGAGTTAAAAGATATACTTATAAGATCCAATTTATGTCATACATGAATTCTAGAAATATAGAATGAAACAGGTAGCAATAATTCAAGAGAAAATAGATTAGATTTCTCAAATTTGATTCAAAGCACACTCTCTCACATTTAAGAAATGGAATGGATTCCAAATCAACTAAATAAAAAGATGATATATAAATACATTACAGTAAAATTGAAAAATGCCAAAGGCATTGAGATCCTAAAAGATGTTGCTGCTGCTGCTACTAAGTCGCTTCAGTTGTGTCCTACTCTTAGCGACCCCATGGACTGCAGCCTACCAGGCTCCTCCATCCATGGGATTTTCCAGGCAAGAGTACTGGAATGGGTTGCCATTGCCTTCTCCTAAAAGATGTTAGTTTCCTTAAAAATCATATTACCTGTAATGAAATAATAATTAGGCTGACAGCAGACTTACAGTAGCAAGAAAATCCAACAGAGCACATTTTTCTTCAATGTGCAGAGAATATAGGCTTTCCTGGTAGCTCAGTTGGTAAAGAATCCGCCTGCAGTGTGGGAGACCTGGGTTCAACCCCTGGGTTGGGAAGATCCCCTGGAGAAGGGAAAAGCTACCCACTCCAGTATTCTGGCCTTGAGGGTTCCATGGCGTGTATAGTCCATGAGGTCGCAGAGTTGGATATAATTGAGTGACTTTCACTTTCTTTCACAGAGAATAGTGTAATAGTCAAACTAAAGTAACATGCCTAACTAAGCTATTATTCAAGAATATGGGCAAAATTAAGATACTTCTGAACAATTTTTGAGAGGTTACTACTGAACTCTCATCAAAATAATTACAGGATACTGGTATGCATGCTAAGTCGCTTCAGTTATGTCTGACTCTTTGCCACCCCATGGACTGTAGCCCACCAGGCTCCCCTGTCCATCAGATTCTTCTGGCAAGAATACTGGAATGGGTTACCATTATCTTCTCCAGGATACTAGTATACCTTGGAGTCATTGTGGGCTCAGACACTGACCAGCACAATAAAGTAAGTCACATAAATATTTTGCTTTCCCAGTGAATATAAAGTTATGTTTACATCATAGTGTATTCTACTAAGTGTGCAATTACATTATATCCTTTAAAAAACACTGTACATACTTTGACCACTTCCAATTTGCCTTGATTCTTGGACCTGACATTCCAGGTTCCTATGCAATATTGCTCTTTACAGCATCGGACCTTGCTTCTATCACCAGTCACATCCACAGCTGGGTATTGTTTTTGCTTTGTCTCCATCCCTTCATTCTTTCTGGAGTTATTTCTCCACTGATCTCCAGTAGCATATTGGGCACCTACTGATCTGGGGACTTTCTCTTTCAGTATCCTATCATTTTGCCTTTTCATACTATTCATGGGGTTCTCAAGGCAAGAATACTGAAGTGGTTTGCCATTCCCTTGTCCAGTGGACCACATTCTGTCAGATCTCTCCATCATGACCCTCCCGTCTTGGGTGGCCCCACAGGCATGGCTTAGCTTCATTGAGTTAGACAAGGCTGTGGTCCTAGTGTGATTAGATTGACTAGTTTTCTGTGAGTATGGTTTCAGTGTGTTTGCCCTCTGATGCCCTCTTGCAACACCTACTGTCTTAGTTGGGTTTCTCTTACCTTGTGTGTGGGGTATCTCTTCACGGCTGCTCCAGCAAAGCACAGCCATTGCTCCTTACCTTGGACCAGGGGTATCTCCTCACCGCCACCCTTCCTGACCTTCAACATGGGATAGCTCCTCTAGGCCTTCCTGCACCCACGCAGCCATGGCTCTACTACTGCAGGCAGGAATCCCTCAGAGGAAATGGAGTGGCCATCATGGTCAACAAAAGAGTCCAAAATGCAGTACTTGGATGCAATCTCAAAAATGACAGAATGATCTCTGTTCGTTTCCAAGGCAAACCATTCAATATCACAGTAATCCAAGTTTATGCTCCAACCAGTAACGATGAAGAAGCTGAAGATGAACGGTTCTATGAAGACCTAAAAGACCTTTTAGAACTAACACCCAAAAAAGATATCCTTTTCATTATAGGGGACTGGAATGCAAAAGTAGGAAGTCAAGAAACACCTGGAGTAACAGGCAAATTTGGCCTTGGAATACGCAATGAAGCAGGGCAAAGACTAATAGAGTTTTGCCAAGAAAATGCACTGGTTATAACAAACACCCTCTTCCAACAACACAAGAGAAGACTCTACCCATGGACATCACCAGATGGTCAATACCGAAATCAGATTGCTTATATTCTTTGCAGCCAAAGATGGAGAAGCTCTATACAGTCAGCAAAAACAAGACCAGGAGCTGACTGTGGCTCAGACCATGAACTCCTTATTGCCAAATTCAGACTTAAATTGAAGAAAGTAGGGAAAACCACTAGACCATTCAGGCATGACCTAAATCAAATCCCTTATAATTATACAGTGGAAGTGAGAAATAGATTTATGGGCCTAGATCTGATAGATAGAGTGCCTGATGAACTATGGAATGAGGTTCGTGACATTGTACAGGAGACAGGGATCAAGACTATACCCACGGAAAAGAAATGCAAAAAAGCAAAATGGCTGTCTGAGGAGGCCTTACAAATAGCTGTGAAAAGAAGAGAAGCGAAAAGCAAAGGAGAAAAGGAAAGATATAAACATCTGAATGCAGAGTTCCAAAGAATAGCAAGAAGAGAAAAGAAAGCCTTCTTCAGCGATCAATGCAAAAAAATAGAGGAACACAACATAATGGTAAAGACTAGGGATCTCTTCAAGAAAATAAGAGATAGCAAAGGAACATTTCATGCAAAGATGAGCTCGATAAAGGACAGAAATGGTATGGGCCTAACAAAAGCAGAAGATATTAAGAAGAGGTGGCAAGAATACACAGAAAAACTGTACAAAAAAGATCTTCATGACCCAGATAATCACGATGGTGTGATCACTGACCTAGAGCCAGACATCCTGGAAGGTGAAGTCAAGTGGGCCTTAGAAAGCATCACTACTAACAAAGCTAGTGGATGTTATGGAATTCCAGTTGAGCTATTCCAAATCCTGAAATATGATGCTGTGAAAGTGCTGCACTCAATATGCCAGCAAATTTGGAAAACTCAGCAGTGGCCACAGGACTGGAAAAGGTCAGGTTTTATTCCAATCCCAAAGAAAGGCAACGCCAAAGAATGCTCAAACTACGGCACAATGGCACTCATCTCACACACTAGTAAAGTAATGCTTAAGATTCTCCAAGCCAGGCTTCAGCAATATGTGAACCGTGAACTTCCTGATGTTCAAGCTGGTTTTAGAAAAGGCAGAGGAACCAGAGATCAAATTGCGAACATCTGCTGGATCATAGAAAAAGCAAGAGAGTTCCAGAAAAACATCTATTTCTGCTTTATTGACTATGCCAAAGCCTTTGACTGTGTGGATCACAATAAACTGTGGGAAATTCTGAAAGAGATGGGAATACCAGAACACCTGATCTGCCTCTTGAGAAATTTGTATGCAGGTCAGGAAGCAACAGTTAGAACTGGACATGGAACAACAGACTGTTTCCAAATAGGAAAAGGAGTTCATCAAGGCTGTATATTGTCACCCTGTTTATTTAACTTTAATGCAGAGTACATCATGAGCAAAGCTGGACTGGAAGAAACACAAGCTGGAATCAAGATTGCCGGGAGAAATATCAATAACCTCACATATGCAGATGACACCACCCTTATGGCAGAAAGTGAAGAGCAATTAAAAAGCCTCTTGATGAAAGTGAAAGAGGAGAGTGAAAAAGTTGGCTTAAAGCTCAACATTCAGAAAACGAAGATCATGGCACCCAGTCCCACCACTTCATGGGAAATAGATGGGGAAACAGTGGAAACAGTGTCAGACTTTATTTTTCTGGGCTCCAAAATCACTACAGATGGTGACTGCAGCCATGAAATTAAAAGACACTTACTCCTTGGAAAGAAAGTTATGACCAACCTAGATAGCATATTCAAAAGCAGAGACATTACTTTGCCAACAAAGGTTCATCTAGTCAAGGCTATGGTTTTTCCTGTGGTCATGTATGGATGTGAGAGTTGGACTGTGAAGAAGGTTGAGTACCGAAGAATTGATGCTTTTGAACTGTGGTGTTGGAGAAGACTCTTGAGAGTCCCTTGGACTGCAAGGAGATCCAACCAGTCCATTCTGAAGGAGATCAGCCCTGGGATTTCTTTGGAAGAAATGATGCTAAAGCTGAAAGTCCAGTACTTTGGCCACCTCATACGAAGAGTTGACTCATTGGAAAAGACTCTAATGCTGGGAGGGATTTGGGGGCAGGAGGAGAAGGGGACGACAGAGGATGAGCTGGTTGGATGGCCTCACTGACTCGATGGACGTCAGTCTGGGTGAACTCCAGGAGTTGGTGATGGACAGGGAGGCCTGGCATGCTGCGATTCATGGGATCGCAAAGAGTCGGACACGACTGAGCGACTGATCTGATCTGATCTGATCTGTACATACTTTGATTTTAAAAAATCTTCTTTGCTAAAAAAAAATCATCTAAGTCTTCATTAAGTCATAGAAGTAACATCAAAGATCACTAACCACAGACCATTATCAGAAACACAACAATAATGAAAATTTGAAATATTGCAAGAATTATCAAAATGTGACATACAGACAAAAGAGAACAAACACTGTTGGAAAAAATGATGCTGGTGGATTTGCAGTGTGCAAAGTTGCCTTAAACTTTTAACTGTAAAAGTCACAATATCTGCAAAGAGCAATAAAATGAAGCCTGAAATCAAGAAGAAATTTGTCTCAGTGGAATGATCATAATGGGGGAAAATAATGAGAGAATAAATTGGCAGAGCTAAATAATTGCATGCGATTTATAACAAGTAACAACAATAGTAATACTTCCTAATTTGAGAGATTTAAATGGCATGGAAATAATATAATAAAATGTACAAGAGGAGAGAATAATAATCAAACACTCCATGTCTTTGTCTTATTCAAGAATTGGTAGATATTATTAATTAATGATAGAGTTGCCTGGGTCAAGTGTGAATATTGGAAATACAACAGTAGCTATGGAAGGCAAGAAAGTAGAAACTGCAGCTTTGGAAAAAAGTAGAAGTAGAAAATAGAAGTATAGAAAAGTAGAAGTATGGGAAGTAGAAGAAATAGCTATGAAAGGCAAGAAAGTAGAAGGGCAGTAAGGTATACAGGCAGAAAGAAAATAGGAAAGACAAGGATAATTTCCAAGTAGATAAAAATTTTAAATTGAAGAGGAAAAAGGAAATTTTAAAAATAAGAATAGATTTTAAAAGCCAAGACAAAATATAATTAATAGGAAAATAAGAGAGGAAATCAAACCTAGTCAGACAGTGTTGTGAGTTTGTGTCTTAATCTCCCCTTCTGCCTCTCTGTTTGCTCTAAGTACACAGCAAAGGCAAAAACTTGTCAAAATTTTTTAAACAGGAAAAT
Organism: Bubalus bubalis; assembly: GCF_019923935.1. Taxonomy (NCBI): domain Eukaryota; kingdom Metazoa; phylum Chordata; class Mammalia; order Artiodactyla; family Bovidae; genus Bubalus; species Bubalus bubalis. The sequence goes on from NC_059158.1 coordinate 55,541,230, forward strand.
AATAATAATGAAACCATTTTCATGAATTGCAACTGAATAATAATTTTAATAAAAAGAAAATTACAATGCAAGCTAAAAAGTAAATGTGTCAGGGATCCCTTAAGATTACCCTCAGACTTGATTTTCTAAGACTACAGGACTCAGAAAAGATTTTATAACCATAGTAATGGCTGATCACAGTGAAAGGATACAGATTAAAATCATCAAGGAAAAAAATGTACATGAGTGAAGTCCAAGAGTTATATGGACCTGTTTTGTTCTCCCAGCAATAATGTGTGGTAACACATGTCAAATTTTGTCAACCACGGAAGAGCACGCAAACCTTAATATTTTATTGGGGATCATTTATAAAAGCATACATCTCCTGCATGACTGACCTCAGCTACTAAGACTCTAGTCCTTCAGAACAAACACCTTTACACCATAAATTGCACTGTTAGTACAGACTACTGAGCAAACTAATATAATATGGCTGAAGGCCTCCAGCAAACAGTAATCATATCAGGATTATACCTGGAGAATCCCATGGACAGAGGAGCCTGGTGGGCTACAGTCCTTGGGATTGCAAAGAGTCAGACACAACTGAGTGACTAGCACTTTCACTTTCCATATATATATACACATATACATATATCACTTCTTTATCTATTAGTTTGCCAGGACATTTAGATTATTACCATGTCTTAGCTTTTGTAAATATTGCTGCTATGAATATAGCAGCTGTGCTATGAACATGTGCTGTGTTTATGCACTCAGTCATGCCCAACTCTTTGCCACTCATGGACTGTAGCCTGCCAGGCTCTTCTGTCCATGGGGATTCTCCAGGCAAGAATACTGACATGGGTTGCCATGCCCTCCTCCAAGGGATCTTCCCAACCCAAGGATCAAACCCAGGTCTTCCACATTGCAGGTGGATTCTTTCCTGTCTGATTCACCAGGGAAGCTCAAGAATACCAGAGTGGATAGCCTATGCATTCTACAGAGGATCTTTCTCACCTAGGAATCAAACCAGTGTCTCCTGCATTGCAGGTAGATTCTTTACCAGCTGAGCTACCAGGGAAGCCCATAGGGATACATATATCTTTTCAAATTATAGTTTTGCATGGGTATATGCATGTACAGGAGTGGGACTGCTGGATCATATGGCATTCTATTTTTAGTTTTTTGAGGAAGCTCCATACTGTTTTCCTCAGTGGCTATACCAATGAACATTCCCAAAAACAGTGTAAAAGAATTACCTTTTCTCCACACTCTCTTCAAAATGTATTATTTGTAGACATTTTATGATGGCCACTGTGACCAGTATGAAGTGGTAACTAATTTTGCTTTTTGTTTGCATTTCTCTAGTAATGAGGGATGATGAGCATATTTTCATATGCCTATTGCCCATCTATATGTCTTCTTTGGAGAAATGTCTTCTCTTCATTATTATATTGGGTTGTTTATTGTTATTGAATGTATGAACTATTTGTATATTTTAGAAATTAAACTCTTGTCAGTTGCATCATTTGCAAATATTTTCTCCTAGTCCATAGATCATCTTTTTGTTTTATGATTTCCTTTGCTGTGCAAAAGCTTAGAAGTTTTATTATGTTCAATTTGTTTATTTTTGCCTTTACTTCTATTGCCTTGGGAGGCTGACCTAAGAAAACATTGATACAATTTATGTCAGAGTATTTTGCCTATGTTCTCTTCTGGGAGTTTTATGGCATCATAACATATTCAAGTATTTATGCCATTTTGAGTTTGAATTTGTATATGGTGTGAAGTTGTGTTCTAACTACTTTGGTTTGCATGCAGCTGTCCAACTTTCTCATTATTACTTGCTTAAGAGCCTGTCTTCTCCCTATTGTATATTCTTACCTCCTTTGTCAAAGATTAACTGACCATCAGTGTTTGGGTTTATTTCTGGCCTCTCTAATCTGTTTCATTGATCAATATGTCTGTTTTTGTACCAATACCATGCAGTTTTGATTATAGTAGCTTTCCAGTATTGTCTGAAGTCTAGGAGGGTTAATGCCTCTTGCTTTGTTCTTTTTCCTCAGGATTACTTTAGCAATTCTGGTTCTTTTATGATTCCATATAAATTTTAGAATAATCTGTTCTAGTTTTGTGGAAAATGTTATTGGTATTTTAATAAGTATTGTATTAAATATGTAGATTGTTTTCAGTAGTATGGCTATTTTAACAATATTAATTCTTCCAATCCAAGAGAATAGGATATTTTTCCATTTCTTTAAATCTGGCTCTGTTTTATTTATTAGCTCTCAGCACAAGTCTTTCACCTTCTTGGTAAGGAGTATCTTAGCTCTTATCTTTCTAAGTATCTAACTTTTTTGATGAATTTTTGAAGTGGATTGTTTGCTTACATTCCTTTTCTGATATCTTAGTGTAAAAAATTTTTTTCTGTATGTTAATCTTTTATCCTTCTGAGATAACATTTCTTATCTCATTCCATGAGGCCAGAATTACCCGTAATAGCCAAAGACATCACACACACAAAAATAAATAAACTTTAGGTCAATTTCCTATGCACATAAATGGAAAATCTTCAAGAAAATACTGTCAAATTGAATACAGCAACACATTAAAAGCAATGATACCCCATTACAAAGTGGGTTCTGTAAGGAATGCAGTGTGTTTCAATACATAAAAAATCAATGTAATACATAATGTTACCAGAATAAAGAAAAAAGCATATGATAATCTTGACTCATACAGAAAAGGCATCCGAAAAATCCAACAGTCTTACTCTATAAAAACAGTCAACAAACTTGTATGCCTATCAACTAGTGATAGAAAGAAGGTTCTCAACATGAAATATCTATATATGAAAAACTCACAACTAACATTATATTTGAAATACCAAAAACTTTCTCCTAAGGTTGGGATTATGACAATGATGCCTCCTTTTGCTTCTTCAATCAACTCTGTACTAGAAACTCTAGCCAAGGCATTCAGATAAGGAAAAGAAACAGTTGAAATGCAAATTGGAAGGAAGGAAGTAAAACTAACTCTAGACGCTGATAAAATTATTTTACATAGAGAAAATCCTCAAGAGTACACACACACATCACAACATTTTAGAGATAATAAATGAATTTAGCAGTTTCAGGATAGAAGATTAACACTTGAAAATCAGTTGTATTCCCATACACTAGCAATAAACAATCTGAAAACATTAAGAAAGTCATTAATTTACAATAGCATTTAAAATATAAAATGCTTAAGAATTAACCAACAAGGCTGACTTTAAAGTACAAAACATTGTTGAAATAAAGAAGACTTAGATAAACAGGACAATCCTATGTTTGTAAATTAAATGAATTAATATTGTTAATATGGCAAATTCCCCCAAGCAACCTATGAATCAATGCAATACCTTTTGTAGAGAATTGAAAGGCTGATATTAAAAATTCATATGGACATGCAAGACCCTCAGTAGACAAAACAATCTCGGAAGCCTTTTGAGAGGGTAACAGGCAAGAAAGCCAGGGGTCTTCAAATGGAGGAAATAGGCTGCAAGTGTCAGACATTTTTTATCTCTCTTAAGCAGAAGGAGGAAACAAACTAGTGTTATATATATTTTTTCCCTTCTCTATACAAATATAAAAAGAGGTTTCTCTTAAAATTCTGTGTTGCCATAATGACACCTGGGTCCACCTGAACTTAACTTTTCTCAAACCTTGAGCTAACCAGTGCATTTTTCTTATGGAAATGTCTGTCTTAAGCTATGTTAATGTACTATGTATTTACTCTAGACTCTGTCTTTAAGTCCATTCTCCTAAAGGCTCAGAACTGGCTTGACAAACTGGTATGTTATACTCATACACTGTTCTCCTAATTTATGTTAATGAAACTATATATTTGTATGGAAATCTGCCTTTCTTCAAGATTCACGTCAATCATTTTATGGCCCAGGATGACTCACCTGGTGCTAATCTTATCTCAGAATGCATGATGTGGGTGAGGGGCCTGGTGCCATTCTCTGAGTTTTGAGCTATTTTCTTTTTTAATTAGCAGACTGCTAGTAGCTATATAACATCCAGCTAAAGACTAGCAGAGGGGCACTCTTTCTGCCCCCTCCTGATGTCTATGTCAGAAACTTTCTCTATATCTTTTATACTTTAATAAAACTTTATCACACAAAAGTTCTGAGTGATCAAGCTTCATCTCTGGCCCTGGATTGAATTCTTCTCCTCCAGAGGCCAAGAATCCCAGCCTCTTTCGTGGTTCAGCAACAACCTTTCACTTTCAGATTACAAGTTGGATTACTGACACTTTCCAATTTCAAATTTTATTATTACAAAGCTACAGTAATCACTAAGATGTGATGTTGGTGCAAAGATAGACATATACACCAATTGAATAGAGTCAAGGGTCCATAAATCAACCCATATATGCATGACCAGTATGTGTAATTTACCACAATACACACAAGAGAAACTGGTATCCAAAAATACTGGCTAATATTTACTCCAACTCAGAAATTACCTAGCTCAGTGTGGGAATAATGGGTATACTTTAATAACCAATAGGTTAAAATAAAAGAAAATAAGTTAAGATGACAAGAGTATAAGTATTGGGAAATTAAGGAGAGAGCTACATATGAAAGAATAAATCCTCCTTGTGACAATAAGTAGAAAGCTTTACTTGAGAAAAAGAGAAAGTGACTTTAAATACCTCAACAGTATGATTGTTCTGCTAATAAGTGAGCCAGTTCGTTCAATTATTAATACCAAAAAATGCCATATTATTTTTAAATTTAAAAATAATTAAAAGTAGAAAATCAGAGCCTATTAAAAGTAAAATAATACTTGCCAGAAAATACAACCATAAATCAGAGGAGATTAGCAAAATAATATTTTAACATATTTTTTGAGTGAATGCATTTAAGAAAGAAAGTAATAAAATGCTTTTTAAAAAACTTACAAAATAAACAGACATACAATAGGAAAATGTTGGGAACTCACAGAATTCATAAAATAAATGGGAGAGACAAGATCATGTCAGAAAGGAAACTGGATTACATGGAAAACAAAAGACAATTGACAGCATTGAATAATTTACATAAAATCATATGATGGATATATAAAAATTTCCTGGAAAAGTGAAAATAAATGAGGGAAAGAATTACCCCAAAGTAACAAACGTAGAAGAAGTCAAATACAAGAAACATGTGTATTCACTGGTCTTGGTATCAAAAATAAAGAAGGGAAGAGAACAAACACATAAAATTGTAAATCAAAAACCTACATTGAAGGTCAGGAGAAAGGGTATTAATTTATGTAACTTTGGAAATGAGTGGAGTTTGCAAAACTAATTGTAAAAGGAGCTGCACATAAGCTTTGCATTCTGCACAGTAATTTGTTACATGTGGATTATGGATGAATCATTCTACTTACAGTGAAATGAAAAGTTTAATAACTGAATGGCAGATATGGCCATGTTTACACTGATGGAATGTGATATTACAGACAAGAAAAGGGGATGCAGATATCAGTATCAGTTCAGTTCAGTCCAGTTGCTCAGTCGTGTCCGACTCAGTATAAACATGTTTAATTCAATGTAGATACAGAAGACTACATATATAAATATTTATATATTATATCAGTTAGTATATAAACATATATTTCCTTTATATGTCAGCTGAGAGGACCTAGAATCAGTGAAACTCCAACAAAAAGTTAGCACCTATAGTGCACTGGATGCATGTACACTTGTTTTCTAATATCGCCTATAAAATGAGTCATGGATCCTTGGAGAATAGGCTTGTTATAAGCTTAGGTACAGGGAATTTACAATATTAGCCTAGAGCAGAACATAGTTATAGAAAGTATGGAAGTCCCACCCTATAAAGGAGGTATGGCAAAGGGGCACAAGAGCCAACTAGAAAAGCTGCTATGGTCAAGACTGAAAAAATTTGCACAAAATTGTAATATTGAATTATAGCCCATAGGGGAAATTACATATCCATGGGTCCATATTTATGTTATTTAATTGCTAATAAACAAATACAAGAGTGGAGAAAAGACTAATATCCTGTGCACAAGAATTATAAGCAACTGAATAAACTGCTCTCAAGGACATTTACTGTAACTTCCCATTTCTTTTTTTTTTTTAATTAACTTATTTATTTTAATTGGAGGCAAATTACTTTACAATATCCTGGTGGGTTCTGCAAAAGCCCAGCAAAACCCACTGACAGCAAAAGAGACACAGATGCAACTTCTCATTTCTTAAATCAGAGCTGTACCTTCTGACTTCCATCAAACAGCATACTACTGAAAGGAGGTAAAATGGTAACTTTCAGTTCAGTTCAGTTGCTAAGTCGTATCCAACTCTTTGCGACCCAACAAATCGCACACAGCACGCCAGGCCCCATGTCCATCACCAAATCCCGGAGTTGACTCAGACTCACGCCCATCGAGTCAGTGATGCCATCCAGCCATCTTATCCTCTGTCATCCCCTTCTCCTCCTGCCCCCAATCCCTCCCAGCATCAGAGTCTTTTCCAATGAGTCAACTCTTCACATGAGGTGGCCAAAGTACTGGAGTTTCAGACGCAGCATCATTCCTTCCAAAGAAATCCCAGGGCTGATCTCCTTCAGAATGGACTGGTTCTATTCCCTTGCATCCGAGGGACTCTCAAGAGTCTTTTCCAACACCACAGATCAAAAGATTCAATTCTTCGGCACTCAGCCTTCTTCACAGTTCAACTCTCACATCCATACGTGACCACAGGAAAAACCATAGCCTTGACTAGACGGACCTTTGTTGGCAAAGTAAAGTTTCTGCTTTTCAATATGTTATCTAGGTTGGTCATAACTTTCCTGCTAAGGAGTAAACGTCTTTTAATTTCATGGCTGCAGTCACCACCTGCAGTGATTTTGGAGCCCAGAAAAATAAAGTCTGACACTGTTTCCACTGTTTCCCCATCTATTTCCCATGAAGTGATGGGGCTGAATACCATGATCTTTGTTTTCAGAATGTTGAGCTTTAAGCAAACTTTTTCACTCTCCACTTTCACTTTCATCAAGAGGCTTTTGAGTTCCTCTTCACTTTCTGCCATAAGGGTGGTGTCATCTGCATATCTGAGGTTATTGATATTTCTCCCAGCAATCTTGATTCCAGTTTGTGCTTCTTCCAGTCCAGCATTTCTCATGATCTGCTCTGCATGTAAGTTAAATAAGCAGGGTGATAATATATAGCCTTGACGTACTCCTTTTCCTATTTGGAACCAGTCTGTTGTTCCATGTCCATTTCAAACTGTTGCTTCTTGACCTGCATATAGGTTTCTCAAGAGGCAGGTCAGGTGGTCTGGTATTGCCATCTCTTTCAGAATTTTCCACAGTTTTTTGTGATCCACACAGTCAAAGGCTTTGACATAGTCAATAAAGCAGAAAAAGATGTTTTTCTGGAACTCTCTTGCTTTTTCAATGATCCAGCAGATGTTGGCAATTTGATCTCTGGTTCCTCTGCCTTTTCTAAAACCAGCTTGAACATCTGGAAATTCACGGTTCATGTATTGCTGAAGCCTGGCTTGGAGAATTTTGAGCATTACTTTACTAGCGTGTGAGATGAGTGCAATTCTGTGATAGTTTGAGCATTCTTTGGCATTCTCTTTCTTTGGGATTGGAATGAAAACTGCCCTTTTCCAGTCCTGTGGCCACTGCTGAGTTTTCCAAATTTGCTGGCATATTGAGTGCAGCACTTTCACAGCATCATCTTCCAGGGTTTGAAATAGCTCAACTGGAATTCCATAACCTCCACAAGCTTTGTTCGTAGTGATGCTTTCTAAGGCCCACTTGATTTCACATTCCAGGATGTCATTCCAGGATGTCTGGTTCTAGGTCAGTGATCACACCATCGTGATTATCTTGGTCGTGAAGATTTTTTTGTACAGTTCTTCTGTGTATTTTTACACCTCTTAATATCTTCTGCTTATGTTAGGTCCATATCATTTCTGTCCTTTACTGTGCCCATCTTTGCATGAAATGTTCCCTTGGTATCTCTAATTTTCTTGAAGAGATCTCCAGTTTTTTCCATTCTGTTGTTTTCCTCTATTTTTTTGCATTGATCGCTGAGGAAGGCTTTCTTATCTCTTCTTGCTCTTCTTTGGAACTCTGCGTTCAGATGCTTATATCTGTCCTTTTCTCCTTTGCTTTTCACTTCTCTTCTTTTCACAGCTATTTGTAAAGCCTCTCAAGACAACCGTTTTACTTTTTTGCATTTCTTTTCCATGGGGATGGTCTTGATCCCTGTCTCCTGTACGATGTCACGAACCTCTGTCCATAGTTCATCAGCATTCTATTGATCAGATCTAGTCCCTTAAATTTATTTCTCACTTCCACTGTATAATCGAAGGGGATTTGATTTAGGTCATACCTGAATGGTCTAGTGGTTTTCCCTACTTTCTTCAATTTAAGTCTGAATTTGGCAATAAGGAGTTCATGGTCTGAGCCACAGTCAGCTCCTGGTCTTTTTTTTTGTTGACTGTATAGAGCTATTCCATCTTTGGCTTCAAAGAATATAATCAATCTGATTTCGGTGTTGATCATCTGGTGATGTCCATGTATAGAGTCTTCTCTTGTGTTGTTGGAAGAGGGTGTTTGCTATGACCAGTGCGTTTTATTGGCAAAACCCTATTAGTCTTTGTCCTGCTTCATTCCATATTCCAAGGCCAAATTTGCCTGTCACTTCAGGTGTTTCTTTCCTTCCTACTTTTGCATTCCAGTCCTGTATAATGAAAAAGACATTTTTTGGGGGTGTTAGTTCTAAAAGGTCTTGTAGATCTTCATAGAACCGTTCAACTTCAGCTTCTTCAGCATTACTGGTTGGGGCATAGACTTGGATTACTGTGATATTGATTGGTTTGCCTTGGAAACGAACAGAGATCATTCTGTCGTTTTTGACATTGCATACAAGTACTGCATTTTGGACTCTCTTGCCGACCATGATGGCTACTCCATTTCTTCTAAGGTATTCCTGCCCACAGTAGTAGATATAATGGTCATCTGAGTTCAATTCACCCATTCCAGTCCATTTTAGTCTGTTGATTCCTAGAATGCCTACGTTCACTCTTGCCATCTCCTGCTTGACCACTTCCGATTTGCCTTGATTCATGGACCTGACATTCCAGGTTCCTATGCAATATTGCTCTTTACAGCATGGGACCTTGTTTCTATCACCAGTCACATCCACAACTGGGTATTGTTTTTCTTTGACTCCATCCCTTCTTTCTTTCTGGAGTTATTTCTCCACTGATCTCCAGTAGAATATTGGGCACCTATCGACCTGGGGAGTTCCTCTTTCAGTGTCCTATCATTTTGCCTTTTCATACTGTTAATGGTGTTCTCAAGGCAAGAATACTGAAGTGGTTTGCCATTCCCTTCTCCAGTGGACCGCATTTTGTCAAATCTCTCCACCATGACCTGCCCATCTTGGGTGGCCCCACAGGGCATGGCTTAGTTTCATTGAGTTAGACAAGGCTGTGGTCCTAGTTTGATTAGATTGGCTAGTTTTATGTGATTATGGTTTCAGTGTGTCTGCCCTCTGATTCCCTCTTGAAACACCTACTGTCTTACTTGGGTTTCTCTTACCTTGGACTTGGGGTATCTCTTCACAGCTGCTCCAGCAAAGCTCAGCTGCTGCTCCTTACCTTGGTCGAGGGGTATCTTCTCACTGTCCCCCCTCCTGACCTTGAATGTGGAATAGCTCCTCTAGGCCCTCCTGCACCCATGCAGCCACCACTCCTTGGACATGGGGTAGCTCTCCCGGCTGCCGCCCCTGGCCTTGGGTGGGGGGTAGCTCCTCCCCGCCACCACCCCTGACCTCGGACTTGGAGTAGCTCCTCTCGGCCGTGCTTATGTGCCATCACAGCTGCCTACACTTGTAAAAAATAATGGTAACTTTACACTATCTCAACTCAGCAATTTAGAAGTAGAGAAGAACTTCCTCAATTTCAGTTTTTAAAAAGCAACAAAATCCAACAGCTAACATCATACTTAAAGGTAGAAAAGATAATAGGTTCCTACAAAATCAGAAACAATGAAGGGTGTAACTTTTCAACATTTCTATTCAATATCGTACTAGAAGTCATAACTATTTCAATAAAACAAAAAGATAGAAGTTACATGTTGGAGAGAAATAAACTATCTTTATTCATAGATGACCTGGAAGTCATGTAGATATTTCCACAGAATCAACAGATATTTTTTGAAACAAACAAACAAGTATATCAAGGTTGCAAAATACAAGCTAAATATACAAAAATAAATTCTGTGTATACAAGCAAATAAAAAAGTAATTTGAATTACAAAATAACTTTCACCTACATTATCAACAAAAATTGAAATTCTTATATATGTTTAACAAAATATTTATAGGGTCAACAAGTATAAAAAACCTTGCTAAAAATAAAAAATATATAAATAAATGGAAAGATTTCATGATCAGATACTGGAAACTGCTAAGATATCAATTATTCTCAAATTTATCTATTAATATATATTCAACATAATTAAAATTTAAAAAATTAAAATAAAATAAAAATCCCAGCAAACTTTGTTTTTTTAATTCTGGTTCAGTTCAGTTCAGTCACTCAGTCATGTCAGATTCTTTGTGACCCCATGGACTGAAGCAAACCAGGCCTCTCTGTCCATCAGTAACTCCCAGAGTTTACTCAAACTCATGTCCGTTGAGTCAGTGATGCCATCTAACCATCTCATCCTCTGTCATCCCCTCCTTCTCCTGCCTTCAATCTTTCCCAGCATCAGGGTCTTTTCCAATAAGTCAGTTCTTTGCATCACGTGGCAAAAGTATTGAAGTTTCAGCTTCAGCATCAGTCCTTTCAATGAATACTCAGGACTGATTTCCTTTAGAATGGACTGGTTGGATCTCCTTGCAGTCCAAGGGATTCTCAAGAGTCTTCTCTACACCACAGTTCAAAAGCATCAACTCTTTGGTGCTCAGCTTTCTTTGTATATAGTCCAACTCTCAACATCCATACATGACTACTGGAAAAAACAGCTTTGACTAGATGGACCTTTGTTGGCAAAGTAATGTCTCTGCTTTTTAATAAGCTGTCTAGGTTGGTTATAACTTTTCTTCCAAGGAGTAAGCATGTTTTAATTTCATGGCTGCAGTCACCATCTGCAGTGATTTTGGAACCCCCCCAAAAAAAGTCTATCACTGTTTCCACTGTTTTAGGAGACCTGTCATGGTTTGTACACTCTTTGGCCCAATGTCCAGCCTGTATACAGATTAGGCATTTGCCTCCTTCCTTGTCCTTTAGGGATTTGGGCTTTGCCATAGGGTTTCCCTGGAGGGTGGCCAGCATGTGGGCATGCCTTGTCTCTTTCATTTTCTCCATTTCCTGGGCTTTGGCCTTCCTCTCATGTCTTCTATTATGAAAGTTATTGGTGGCTGTCTGGATCATCTCAGCTAAAGAGGCATCAAGGTCCTGTTGCTGTAGCTCTTGTAACTTTATCCCGATGTCTGATGCACATCGAGGCAGGAATTTGTCCTTTAAAATCACCTGTCTCTCATAAGAGTCTAAGCCCAGATTGGTAAACTTTTGGAGGGTCTCTTTTAGACTTTCCAGAAAAGCAATGGGATTCTTGTTGGGCTCCTGAGTTATTTCTGAGACTCAGCACAGTCCCATAACTAATAGGCTTCCTTCTATTTCCATGGGTGTACTTCCTTAGGTGTGAGTCTTTCTGAAGCATATCCTACCCAGTACTGTTGCAACCTGAGAGCCAGGTGTCCCTGGGTCAGGGTGCAGATCCCCAGGTAGACTGAGGCATGACAGCCTCCTAGAGATGGAATCTCTGGGCAGGTCGAGGCATTTTGGCCTCCTGAGAATTGGGTCTCTGGGCAGGTCGAGACATGTCGACCTGCTGGAACCTCTGGTCTGGCAGATCCCTGATCAGGTTGAAGCGTGACACCCTTCCAAGGAACAGATCCCTAGGCAGGTTGAGGCAGGTGGACCTCCTGGGACCCCCGGACTGGAGTTTGGCATCCCCAAGGTCTCCAGAGTGACCAGTGCTGGATAGAATTAAGGAGTTGTAATCTTAACTCATTGCTGTTTTTTCCACAGCAGATAGGAAGAGATACCATGATGTAAAGTAACCCAAGTTTGTGCCCTGAGACTGAGAACCTGGTGAAACAGCCACAAGTGTCATCCTCTTATTGCTCTGGGGGAATGTAAGTCACTGATTTCTTCCCCTAGTCCTCCATAAGAGCAATTTCGGGTGTTTTCAAAGGTAAACGTTTCATTGTCATAGACCCACTTTAGGTAATAACAGAAGTAATGACAAAGGATTAGGTTAACAGGTCCTATTAGGGGCATTCAGTTCAGTTCAGTAGCTTAGTCGTGTCCGACTCTTTGTGACCCCATGAATCATGGCATGCCAGGCTTCCCTGTCCATTACCAACTCCTGGAGTTCACTCAAACTCATATCCATCAAGTTGGTGAGACAACCAGCCATCTCATCCTCTGTTGTCCCCTTATCTTCCTGCTCCTAATCCCTCCCAGCATCAAAGTCTTTTCCAATGAGTCAACTCTTTGCATGAGGTGGCCAAAGTACTGGAGTTTCAAACTCAACATCAGTCCTTCAAATGAACACCCAGGACTGATGTCCTTTAGGATGGACTGGTTGGATCTCCTTGCATTCCAAGGGACTCTCAAGAATCTTCACCAACACCACAGTTCAAAGGCATCAATTCTTCGGCACTCAGCTTTCTTCACAGCCTAACTCTCACATCCATACATGACCACTGGAAAAACCATAACTTTGACTAGACGGGCCTTTGTTGGCAAAGTAATGTCTCTGCTTTTGAATATGCTATCTAGGGTAGTGATAACTTACCTTCCAAGGAGTAAGCATCTTTTAATTTCATGGCTGCAGTCACCATCGGCACTGATTTTGGAGCCCCAAAAAAATAAAGTCTGACACTGTTTCCACTGTTTCCCCATCTATTTTCCATGAAGTGATGGGATTAGATGCCATGAACTTCGTTTTCTGAATGTTGAGCTTTAAGCCAACTTTTTCACTCTCCTCTTTCACTTTCATCAAGAGGCTTTTGAGTTCCTCTTCACTTTCTGCCATAAGGGTGGTGTCATCCGCATATCTGAAGTTATTGATATTTCTCCCAGCAATCTTGATTCCAGCTTGTGCTTCTTCCAGCCCAGCGTTTCTCATGATATACTCTGCATAAAAGTTAAATAAGCAGGGTGACAATATACAGCCTTGACGTACTCTTTTTCCTATTTGGAACCAGTCTGTTGTTCCATGTCCAGTTCTAACTGTTGCTTCCTGACCTGCATATAGGTTTCTCAAGAGGCAGGTCAGGTGGTCTGGTATTCCCATCTCTGTCAGAATTTCCCACAGTTAATTGTGATCCACACAGTCAAAGGCTTTGGCATAGTCAATAAAGCAGAAATAAATGTTTTTTTCTGGAACTCTCTTGCTTTTTCCATGATCCAGCAGATGTTGGCAATCTGATCTCTGGTTCTTCTGCCTTTTCTAAAACCAGCTTGAACATCTGAAGTTCACAGTTCATGTATTGCTGAAGCCTGGCTTGGAGAATTTTGAGCATTACTTTACTAGCATGTGAGATGAGTGCAATTGTGCGGTAGTCTGAGCATTCTTTGGCATTGCCTTTCTTTGGAGTTGGAATGAAAACTGACCTGTTCCAGTCCTGTTCCTACTGCTGAGTTTTCAAAATTTGCTGGTATATTGAGCGCAGCACTTTCACAGCATCATCTTTCAGGATTTGGAATAGCTCAACTGGAATTCCATCACCTCCACTAGCTTTGTTCGTAGTGATGCTTTCTATGGCCCACTTGACTTCACATTCCAGGATGTCTGGCTCTAGGAGAGTGATCACGCCATCATGATTATCTGGGTCATGAAGTTCTTTTTTGTACAGTTCTTCTGTGTATCCTTACACCTCTTCTTAGTATCTTCTGCTTATGTTAGGTACCATTTCTATCCTTTATCAAGCCCATCTTTGCATGGAGACATTCATCCCTTTCATCTTTACATGAAATGTATCTCTAATTTTCTTGAAGAGATCTCTAGTCTTTCCCATTCTATTGTTTTCCTCTATTTCTTTGCATTGATCACTGAGGAAGGCTTTCTTATCTCTCCTTGCTAATCTTTGGAAGTCTGCATTCAGCTGCTTATATCTTTCCTTTTCTCCTTTGCTTTCCACTTCTCTTCTTTTCACAGCTATTTGTAAGGCCTCCCAAGACAGCCATTTTTCTTTTTTGCATTTCTTTTCCATGAGTATGGTCTTGATCCTTGTCTCCTGTACAATGTCACGAACCTCCATCCATAGTTCATCAGGCACTCTATCTATCAGATCTAGTCCCTTATCTATTTCTCATTTCCACTGTATAATCATAAGGAATTTGATTTAGGTCATACCTGAATGGTCTAGTGGTTTTCCCTACTTTCTTCAATTTCAGTCTTTATTTGGCAGTAAGGAGTTCATGATCTGAGCCACAGTCAGCTCCTGGTCTTGTTTTTGCTGACTGTATAGAGCTTCTCCATCTTTGGCTGCAAAGAATATAATCAATCTGATTTGGGTGTTGACCATCTGGCGATGTCCATGTGTAGAGTCTTCTCTTGTGTTTTAGAAGGAGGTGTTTGCTATGACCAGTGTGTTTTCCTTGCAAAACTCTGTGAGTCTTTGTCCTGTTTCATTCCATATTCCAAGGCCAAATTTGCCTTTTAATCCACGTGTTTCTTTCCTTCCTACTTTTGCATTCCAGTCCCCTATAATGAAAAGGACATCTCTTTTGGGTGTTAGTTCTAAAAGGTCTTGTAGGTCTTCATAGAACCATTCAACTTCAGCTTCTTCAACGATACCGTTTGAGGCATAGGCTTGGATTACTGTGATACTGAATGGTTTCCCTTGGAAACGAATAGAGATCATTCTGTCGTTTTTGAGATTGCATCCAAGTACTGCATTTTGGACTGTTTTGTTGACCATGATGGCTACTCCATTTCTTCTGAGGGATTCCTGCCCGCAGTAGTAGATATAATGGTCATCTGAGTTAAATTAACCAATTGCAGTCCATTTAAGTTCTCTGATTCCTAGAATGTCGACTTTCATTCTTGCCATCTCCTGTTTGACCACCTCCAATTTGCCTTGATTCATGAACCTAACTTTCCAGATTTCTATGCAATATTGCTCTTTACAGCATCGGACCTTGCTTCTATCACCAGTCACATCCACAACTGGGTTTTGTTTTTGCTTGGCTCCATACCTTCATATTTTAATAATAATAAGTGGGGCAGATCCATGTTGCCTACAAGGAGGGAGGGTCCTGGTTATAGGAGTTAGTAAATTGCTTTAAGAACAAACTGATAAGAAGCAACAGACCAGATGTTGTATAAAAGTGGAATGTAGATTTGATCTGGGTGTATGTCTGTAACTTTAGGAGAAGGGTTGCAAGGGTTTGGGCCCAAACTTCCAGCAGGGCTAACTCCCAATGTGGCAAACATTTTCCTTGGAATCCCAACTGCCTTTAAGGGATGTCACCAACAGATGGACTTCTAGCAGGCATTGTGTGCCTGTCACCTGCCCTAGTGGGTTCACTGAGAAATGCTGTTGTTGCACATGTTGTAGGAAACATGGAAATGAAGGTCTGAATATCTAGAAGGATTGGATAGAAAGAGAAAAGAGAAATCACTCAGTCGTGTCCGACTCTTTGCGACCACATGTACTGTAGCCTACCAGGCTTCTACATTCATGGGATTTTCCAGGCAAGAGTACTGAAGTGGGTTGCCATTTCCTTCCCCCAAAAGGATTGAATACTATACAGTAATTCCCTCCCAAAGGCCAGCTATTTTCTGCTGTCCTGCCAGAAGATTGTGAAGGCAGCATTGTGGGTCCAGACAGTGCTCAGGAGAAGACCATGAAACAGGAGGGAAGGGGGCAGGACACAACTCTTGAAAGAATAACACAGCCCAGGGGCATACCATAAACTGATTAAAATCAAATGGGTCCAAGATGACAAGTCAAATTCAACTAAACCTTGATCCTCATCTGCAAGCTAAATGCCAGAGGTGCCAGGACAGTTCGAGGCACTGTCAAAAGACCAAAGAGTGGGTGGTTCCCCAGTTGTTGGAATGGTCCTCCCACTCATTAACATATGAAATCACCCAACTCGGGAAAACTAACCACACCACATTCCATGGCCACCAGTGCAATGGCCCATACACTGTGAAATGTGCTTCTCTAAATCCGAACAAATCCACCTCTTACCTATGGCTGTGTCTCTCACTGAGTTTTTAGCAATGAGATATCAGGAGCCTGAGCTTCGTTAGGTCCTAAAACCAGGTTCTGTGGGTTTTTCCTGGGCTCAAGTTCCAGTCGGATACAACTGAGTGATTAAGCATAGCACAGAGTCCCTGCCACATAGGTTTGAGTCCCAATTTTAGGTAAATGGCTTCAAACACAACTTTCGTAAATGGAAAGATGATGACCTGCCCAATACTTTGTAAGCAGTGGTATACAGTTGGAAAGGGGAGCTGAAAGACAGGAGGAAAAAGCAGTGAGAAAAACGTGCCGAGGAATCCCCTTCACAACCTGCTGGAAAACCTGCTAAATACCTGACCTGTGCTCACAGTTTTCATTGGCATGATCCTTGGCACAAAGAAAATTAAGGACAGAAGAACCCCCACCAGCTTGGGCAACAGTTACTAGAGTGCAAAAGATAATGGAGCCTTCAGGACACACTGGGGAGTAGCCTCTCCAGAATCCCTCAATTGCACCCACTGCTGCTTGTCTGTCCATGGGGGTTTCAAAGAAACAAGAAATGAGAGATTGTAAAGAAATTAAGATTGTGTTAGCCGTATGTCCTTCCAGCCATAGAAGTGAGAACTTCCTACCCCAACCAGAGATCTCCTGAAATCTGAGACTGAGCCATGTGAGCTTTCTGCTGAATTTGTTTTTGCTGTCCCTATTTCCAACATGGTGGACTTCTTGTCACTTCCACTGCCCTGGGTTTTCTTCACATTCCACTTTCACTGTGGGAGCTTTCACTGATTTGGGCTTCTGCTGTGCTTGGCCTCCACAAGGACAGAGCTGAGGTTGTGGGGGCCGAGCCGAGGTTGTTTCAGCCAGGTTAAACCTGAGTCATGGCACCATAGATGTTGGGGGAGTGTATAATTTTCCTGGTTCTGTCTCCTTGCAGCAAAAATTTGAAGCAAAGGACTAACCAGTGTTATAGCTCAGTTTTATTGGCAAGCAAAGGAAAAATCCTTGAGGCGTGAAGCCAAGCCGGCCCAAAAGACACAAAGAGAAGAGAAGCCAGGGCCCTGGCTCAGTTTTGGCTCCTCTTTTTATATGTTTTGTTTTTTTTTTTTTTTTTTTTTTTCTTCTCCTCTTGAGCCTGCCCTATGTAAACTGGGCTAGCCAGGAGGGCTGTTTGTTTTACCTGAGGTCCTCACTCTGGTCCTCAGACCTTCCTTTGTTCTGTTTTCACTTCTTTGTCTTTTAGCCACTGCCATTATGGACTTCTTTTTCCTATTCTAACTACCTAACACATCTCTAATATGTCATTTAAGGCTTGTGTTTCCTTATTAATTTTCTGTTTTGATGACCTGTCCATTGGTGTATGTGGGGTGTTAAAATCCCCTACAATTATTGTGTTACTGTCAATTTCTCCTGTTATGTCTGTTAGTGTTTGTCTTATGTATTGAGGTGCTCCTATGTTGGGTGCATAAATATTTACAGTTGTTATGTCTTCCTCTTGAATTGATCCTTTGATCATTATATAGTGTTCTTCCTTAGATCTTATAATATTCTTTATATTAAGGACTGTTTTGTCTGACATGAGGATTGCTACTCCAGTTTTCTTTTGATTTTCATTTGTATGTAATATATTTTTCCATCCTCTCACTTTCAGTCTATATGTGTCTTTAGGTCTGAAGTGGGCTTCTTGTAGACAGTGTATATATATGGGTCTTGCTTTTGTGTCCATTCAGTCAGTGTCTTTTGGTTGGAGCATTTAATCCATTTACATTTAAAGTAATTATTGATATATATGTTCTTATTGCCATTTTCTTAATTGTTTGGGATTTGTTTTTGTACATTTGTTCTTCTCTTGTATTTCCTGACTATATAAGTCCTTTTAAAATTTTTGTAAAGCTGGTTTGGTAGTACTAAATTCTCTTAATTTTTGCTTGTTTGTAAAGTTTTTTATTTCTCCATCAGTTTTGAATGAGATCCTTGCCATGTGGAGTATATCTTAGTGGTAGATTTTCCCCTTTCTGTACTTTAAGTATATCCTGCCATTCCCTTCTGGCCTGCAGAGTTTCTGTTGAAAGATCAACTGTTAAATGTATGGGGTTTCCCTTGTATGTTACTTGTTGCTTTTCCCTTGATGCTTTTAATATTCTTTCTTTGCATTTAATCTTTGTTACTTTCCTGAGTCAAGAAGATCTGCTGGAGAAGGGATAGGCTACCCACCCCAGTATTCTTGTGCTTCCCTTGTGGTTCAGCTGGTAAAGAATCTGTCTTCAATGTGGGACACCTGGGTTCCAATCCCAGGGTTGGAAAGATCCCCTGAAGAAGAGAAAGTCTACCCACTCCAGTATTCTGGCCTGGAGAATTCCATGGACTGTATAGTCCATGGGGTCACAAAGAGTCAGCCATTACTGACTCAGTTTCACTTTTTGTTAGTTTGATTAGTATTCGTCTTGGCATGTTTCTTCTTGAGTTTATCCTGCATGGGAATCTTTGCACTTCTTGGACTTTATTGACTATTTTCTTTCCCATATTGGGGAAATTTTCAATTATAATCTCTTCAAAAATTTTTTTCATACATTTTCTTTTTCTCTTTTTCTTCTGGGACCCCTATAATTAGAATGATGGTATGTTTAATATTTTCTTGGAGGTCTCTGAGACTATCCTCATTTTTTTTTTTTTTTTCATTCTTTTTACTTTATCCGGCTTTTCAGCAGTTATTTCCACCATTCCATCTTCCAGCTCACTGATCCATTCTTCTCCCTCAGATATTATGTTATTGATTCCTTCTAGAGTATTTTTAGTTTCAGTAACTGTATTGTTTATGGAGAAGGAAATGGCAACCCGCTTCAGTATTGCTAGAGAATCCTGTGGACAGAGGAGCCTGGTGGGCTGTTATCCATAGGGTCGTGCAGAATCAGACACTACTGAAGTGACTTAGCATGCCTGCATTGTTTGTCTCTGTTTGTTTTTGCTTTATTTCTTCTAGGTCTTTGTTAAATATGTTAATTGATTCTTGCAGTCTCTCCATTCTGTCTTTGAGGCTTTGGATAATCTTTACTTCCATTACTCTGAATTCTTTGTCAGGTAACTTGCCTATTTCCTCTTCATTTATTTCAACTTGTGTGTTTCTAGGCTGTTCCTTCATTTGTGCAGTATTTTTCTGCCTTTGCTGTTTTGTTTTGTTTTGTTTTTTTTTTTTTTCCTTAACTTATTGGGCTTGATATCTACTTTCCCCAGGCTTCAAGGCTTCATTCTTTCTTTCTTTTGGTTTCTTCCCTCATAAGGTTGGCCCAGTGGTTTGTGAAAGCTTCATATAGGATGTGACTTGTGGCAGCATTCTGGTGGGAGGAGGTTAGGTTTTTTTTGTTTTGTTTTCTTTTTTCTCTGATGGCCAGGTCTGTTTGAGGTGGCAATCTTGTCTGATGATGATTGGGTTTATATTTTGTCTTGTTTGCTGTTTGGATGAGGCATCCTGCACAGGGTGCTGGTGTCAGTTGGGTGATGCCAGGTGTTGCACACAAGTGGTTGCCTTTATGAGAGTTCCATTAACTGATACTTCCTAGAGTGAGAAGTTCTCCGGTCGTCTAGGGTCTTGGAGCTAGCACTCCCACTCCAAAGCCTCAGCACTTGATCTCTGGCTGGGGAACGGAGAATTCATAGGAGTTTTTTATGGTATTAGATGGGATTAAAATAAATACACAAAAGCGAGAGACAAAAGATGCACCCCAGACAAATGGCAATTACAAAATCAGGCAATAATAGCTAAAATAATGAAATATACACATATACATATACACCAATAGACAAAACCAAAAGAGTCCAAAAAATAAATAAAGAACAATAGATTGACCCAGCAAACAAAAGAAACCAAAAATGATATCTACAGTTAAAAACAAAACTAACTAAAGCACAAAATGGAAAACGAAATTAAAGAAAGATGCCAACTGGTGGATAAACCAATGAAAATAAAACAAACTAACAAACATGGTGAGAAAAAAGAAAAGAAAGAATAGAAATGCAAAGTTACATAAAGGTAGATAAAGAAGATTTATATATGTAATAGATTACAACAGGAAAAGAACAAACAGCCATACATATTGCAAAAGTAAGGCTTTTTTCTTTTGTTGGAAAAGCAAACAAAAGGATAAATGTAGGAAAAAATAACAATTATAAATGTAAAAAATTTAAAAATTAAAGTTAAAAAAAAAAGAGACAGAATAAAAGAAAAACAGAGAACACCACAAAACCACAACAGGCCCAATGTTGAGGCAGGAGTATATAAAAGAAATAGAAAGTGTGATTAAAAAAAAAAAAAAATTCTCAAAAGCTTCATTGCAACCCCCTGGACTGTAGCCTACCAGGCTCCTCCATCCATGGGATTTTCCAGGCAAGAATACTGGAGTGTGTTGCCATTTCCTTCTCCAGGGGATC
Source organism: Bubalus bubalis (assembly GCF_019923935.1). Taxonomy (NCBI): domain Eukaryota; kingdom Metazoa; phylum Chordata; class Mammalia; order Artiodactyla; family Bovidae; genus Bubalus; species Bubalus bubalis. Next base: position 55,561,929 of record NC_059158.1, read on the forward strand.
TTCCCGACCCAGGGATTGAACCCAGGTCTCCCACATTGTAGGCAGACGCTTTTACTGCCTGAGTCACCAGGGAAGTCTAAATAGATTTAATAGTACTAATAAAATCAACAACTACAACAAAGAGGGGGAGAAAAGGTAAAAGGAAAAAGAAAATCCAGAAGCAACTACAGAAAAAGTCAAAATATAAGAATAATAGACGTTTTTCTTGAATGTCTGCTGTCAGCATCCTTTCCCTTGCTGTGAGACACAGTCTACCTCATCTCCCTAGGATGCCTTCCAAAACTGGGCTAGTCTCTGGACCTGCTGTGGAGACAGCTCAGATTCTAATTTGGTCCTACTCCTTGTGTGTGTTCTTGCCGCCAATGTTCACGGTTGTCAGAACTAGTGTGTTTTCTTTTGTGGGAACTACCATTGTCCTTTTGTATATTCTATAGACAATGGAATACTTGATCATCTAGATTTAATCTGCAGCTTCTCCAACTGGTGGGAAGGTTTTGAGTTCTCTTCCTTAGCCACACTGCCCCTGGGTTTCAACTGTGGTTTTATCTCTACCTCTGCATGTGGGCTTCCCTGATAGCTCAGTTGGTAAAGAATCCACCTGCAATTCAGGAGACCCAGGTTCAATTCCTGGGTCTGAAAGATCCGCTGGAGAAGGGATAGGTTACCCATTCCAGTATTCTTGTGCTTCCTTTGTGGCTCAGCTGGTAAAGAATCCACCTGCTGTGTGGGAGACCTGGGTTCAATCCCAGGGATGAGAAGATCCCCTGGAGAAGGGAAAGGCTACCCACTTCAGTGTTCTGGCCTAGAGTATTCCATGGACTGTATAGTCCATGTGGGTCACAAAGAGTTGGACATGACTGAGCTACTTTCACTTCACTGCATGTGAGCCATACACAGGGGTTTGCCCCTGAATCTGCCCTGGAGGACTTGGGTTTGTCCCAGTGAAGGCCAGGTGTGGAGGTGGCACAACTGCTTGTGTCTCAGAGACCCTGGCAGCACCAGGTACTCAGGGGAGGCATCAGCTAGGGCAGCAAGACATATGGCACCCTACAAGGGCATGGCTACCCATTACAGTATTCTTGCCTGGAGAATTCCACAGACAGAGAAATCTGGCAGGCCACAGGCCACAGACTCGCAGAATTGGACATGACTGAAGTGATGCAGCATGCATGGATGAAGGACTTTTTCTAGCCTCTGGCAGTTCTGCCCCACTTAGGATCATGCATGGAGGTGGTGCAGTTGCTTGGATCATGGGAACCCTGGCAATGCTGACTAAATGAGAGCGCTGGCGGCTATTGTCACAGGAGATATGATGCTACTAGGGCTTTTTCTAACCTGTGGCAGCTCTGCCTGAGTGAGGACTGAGTGCAAAGGTGGTGCAGCAGCTTGGGTCTCAGGGACCCTGGCAGTGCCAAGTGTGCTGGAACACTGACTCCCTCAGCTGCAGGAGGTATGGCTCTATCAGTCTTTTTCTAGCCTCTGGCAGCTGGCAATCCGAGGGGCTCTTTGGCTGAGTCACCCATTCAGTCACTTGAAAAACCCACTGGCTGGGGTCCTTCTCTGTTGCCGGGCACTTCAGGCACTTAAAGGGGCCCCTGACTGGAGTTATAATCTGTTGTTCAACACATCAGGCGTTTAAAGGGCCAACCTTTCTATTGTTCAGCTTCCAGTGGTCTTGGCATTTGGGGAGAGAGAGGCTGCGGTGATGGCTCCATGACTGTCAGGTTTTCCTTCACAGGCATTTCCCACCACAATCTCCTCCCTCACATCCCCTCAGGCCATTTCCCTGCAGTCAACAGCAGATCTTGTTCTGGGATTGCTCCACTATCCCTACACTCAAGCTTCCAGTCACTGTGCCTTCTAGGGGACCCACATCCCTGTCCGAGGTACATATGGCTGTGGCAAGGATTGTCTGTGTGATTCTTATTCCATTTAGACTGTCGCAGAGTAGCTGCTTCACTCTCTCTGCCTCAAATGTTTCCTCTGTCCCAAACAATTGCCCCGATGTGGGGATCAGATCCTTGCTTCAGTTTCCCCACCCACCAAGGGCAGATCCAGTCCTACCAATTTTTCTCTTTTCCCCCCTACTTCCTTCATCCTACCAAGTTTTGTGTGGTTATGTATATTCTTTTCCAGTGGTCAGGTACTTCTGCCCTCCCCTAGATGATGTTCTGCAAGCTCTTCTGTGTCCATAGGTGTATTCCTGATGTATCCATGGAGAAAGATATATTACACATCCACTTCTCTGCCATCTTGTTCTCCTTCCCGCTGTGGTTTTGATTTCCATTTTCCTAAAGACTAATGATACTGAACACCTTTTCAAGTGCTTTGTAGCCATTTATTTATCTTCTTTGAAGAAATGTGTATGCAAGATCTTTGGCCAGATTTTAATTGGGTTGTTTAAGAGTTCTTCATATATTTTAGATGCCAAACCATTATCAGAAATATTATTTTCAAATATTTATACCATGCTACAGATGAATTTTTAACTTTTTTGATATTGTCCTTTGATGAACTTTTTTTTTTTTTAAGGAAATTCAAAGTACTCTTTTTGCTTCTGTTTCTTGTATTTGGGTATCATAGTTAACACTCAGTTGCAAAGTCCAAAGTCAAAAAAATACTCCCATGTTTTCCTTTAGGACTTTTATACTTTTAACTTTTACACTTAGATGTTTGATCTGTTTTGATCAATTAATTTTTGTATATATGTGACACAGGAAAACTCATTGTATTGAATGTGGATATCCAGTTGTCCTAACACAAGTTGTTTAAAAGGCTGTTCTTTCTCCATTAAATGGTCTTGGCACATTTGTTTAGAATCAATTGGCAGTAGATATAATGATTAATTTCTGGCATATTGATTCTATTCTACTGGTCTATATGTCTAGCCTTATACCAGAATCAAACTATTTATATCACTGTAGCATTGCAGTATGTTTTGAAATCAGGAAAAGTGAGTTCTCCAACTCTCTTATCTTTTGAGATTTTCTTGGCAACCTGGGGTTCCTTGAAATTCTATGTGCTATCAAACATTTTTGTAGAGACCAACAATCAAATTCTAAAGTGTATCTGAAAAGTTAAAAGACCTTGGGTAACTAATACACTAGTGAACAGGAAGGACAATGTTGAAGACTCAACTGTCTGAGATCTACTGTATTACTATTACTATTTGAGGCTTACTACAAAGCTAATCATGACAATTTGGTGTCAGGGAAAAAACAGACATGCAGAATAACAGAATTAAATAGAAATCCCAGAAATAGACCCATCTATAGACAAATGATCTTTGAAAAGGAGGAAAAACTATTTTAATGGAAAGGATAATATTTCAAAAAATATTGCTGCAATAATTAGACATTACTATGAAAAAATAGAGCTTCCCTGGTGGCTGAGACGGTAAAGCATCTGTCTACAATGCAGGAGACCCAGGTTCGATCCCTGGGTTGGGAAGATCCCCTGGAGAAGGAAATGGCAGCCCACATCAGGACTACTGCCTGGAAAATCCCATGGACGGAGGAGCCTGGTAGTCTACAGTCCATGGGGTCGCAAAGAGTTGGACATGACTGAGCAACTTCACTTTCATGAAAAAATACCTACACACAGGTCTTATGATTTTCACATAAATTAATTCAAAACACTTACACATAAAATGCAAAATCACAAAACCTTTTTTGAATTTATTATTTTGTGCCGGGAGCCGGCGAGAGACATTCCACTCGTGACAAAGGTCATGAGGAAGGAGGCTTGGCATACGCAAAGGCGGGATCGAGCCTCGGGAGTGCCCCCGGATATTCTCGAGCATCTACCCCCAAAAAACCAGAGTCTGCCTACTTTATTGCTTTGTGCTCTCACCTCTGACTTTACTGGGGGCTGTCCCCCACCACCATCTCACTCTCTCTGTCAAAGAGCTAACTTACAGCTCCAATTAATAAAGTTCCTGGGCAATTAGGAGTGTTTAAATCCAAACCCCTCAGATGGCTCTCTAACTCGCCTGACAAGTTTACGGGGACACCTACGGCTATGCATACGATTGTTTACAGTCTCCCAGCCTCGAGAGGCACAGGAAGCTTAAGATATTCAAATAGCTTAGAGCCTCTCAGAGAGTTAGAAACTGTCAGAATAAAACTAGTAAAAGATTTCATTGATGAGCCAATGCTTGTTGCCAAGTTTCCACATCCCCTGAATTGTATCCTTGAATGTGTATTAATTAATATAGTTGGTATGTAGAAAAAATAAGTAGTGGCCTTGGTATTAGTAACTTTAGACCCTTAAGGTAATAAATTCTTTCCTTTGTAAACCCATTACACATCCGCCCTATAGGAATGCAATTTTATCTTCGGAAGATGGCGCCAAACCTTAAAATAATTACTCTTAGAGAAAACAAGTCTTACAGTTGACAAACCTTTATCAAGAGTCATAAAATGTTAATAGGCCTTCTGGCCAGAAGATGATGTAAATTACCTAAACCATTTGTATACGATAAATTTGCAGGAAAGAAACCCTGGTTTTTGATAAGGATCAAAGACTGCTGACTTTGCATCCCCTATTATCCTCTATGTGTAACTTAGGGTATAAAAGCCCCTGTTGAAAATAAAGCTACAGGCCTTGCTCACCAAAGCTTGGTCTCCCCATGTCATTCTTCCCCTCAACCTCCAGCTGAGTGTCCATCTGGAGCGCGGATATCCTCTGCGACCATTTATTTGCCTGGGCTTCTAAGACCCACTCCAGAAGGTGTCTAAGGTAGGGCACCTTCCGCTATTGGAGAGGGCGCCTGCGGCCTCCGTGGTCAGAGCTAACCTGGTGTCACAGGTTATATTGATTTTCTGCGTAAACCAAGCTACTCAGCTTCTTTTCTCCACTGAATTTTCCTACTGAGCTATCCTCATTCTATTACTCTTTATATCTCTGAATAAATAAATAAATAAATAGATAGGTCGTCTATGCCGTCTCCCCTTCGAATACCCTGGATCAGCCGGGGCTGGACCTCGGCAATTTTGCATTGTGGTATAGCTGATTAACAATGTTGCATGTTTCAGGTAAACAGTGAAGGGACTCAGCTATAATATACATGTATCCATTCTCCCCTGAAACCCTCTCCTATCCAGGCTATCACAAAGCATTGAGCAGAGTTCCATATGGTATAAAACTGGTCGTTGTTTGCCAGAGTCTAGCTCTGGCAGCCAGGGAATCAGCCTGAAGGGGTGAGCGGTGTAGGAGGACGATGATGTAGTCTCTGACTCATAGTACGGAACTACATGTTTATTTCAAGCTTCAGGTTCTCTTTTATACGTTGACAAAAGCATTAGGTCAGAGGTTTGATGTTTTTAGTTTCCCCCACCCAGATTTACTGTACTTAACTTGTGATTAAGTACATGTACTCTTCTCCTCATGTGAAGAGTTGATTCATTGGAAAAGACTCTGATGCTGGGAGGGATTGGGGGCAAGAGGAGAAGGGGACGACAGAGGATGAAATGGCTGGATGGCATCACTGACTCAATGGACGTGAGTCTGAGTGAACTCCGGGAATTGGTGATGGACAGGGAGGCCTGGCATGCTGTGATTCATGGGGTCGCAAAGAGTCGGACATGACTGAGCGACTGATCTGATCTGATCTGAACTTGTGATTACATTGTAACTCATGCTACATCCCTCAGTTTATTTCTCATCTTTCTAAATCCTGTTTGCCCCTAGCATCTTAAGATCACTATCTCCTAAAAAGGCTTCTAGCTATTCTTAATTATTCCTAAACCCTAAACTCAGCAATCTTCTTTTGCCAAAATTATATCTCTCACAAACAGGTCTCAGATAACAATCCTTCCCATGGCCTCAAGCTGCAGCCTACATGCTCATCCTTGGACATTCTTTGTAAAAATCCTTGAACAAATGTCAATGGTTATTTTATAGATTATTTTCTGAGCACAACTGTAGAAGGCTTTGTGCTTTCTCATGCTTCTCCCAAGCACCTTAACATTCTTTCCAGCCAACTCAACTGAAGAAAGGAAAGAACAAATCAGAATCACAAGGCATAACTCCTTCATCCCAGGGCCATGACTGTGAGATGAGGAGAGGGTGTTGGGGCTATGCCTCCATTTTGTCAGTAATGCCTAACACAGCTCCCAACACTTGTTGATATCCATATTAAATGTAGCAGTGCATACATGACCATCCCAAACTCTCTAATTATACCTTCCCCCCAGCAACCATAAGATTGTATTCTACATTTGTGAGTCTCTTTCTGTTTTTTAAGTAAGTTTATTAGGGTCATTTGTTTTTGGATTACACATATAAGGAAAGTCATACAATATTTCTCCTTGTCTGACGTAATTCACTCAGTATGGCACTCTCTAGGGCCATTCATGTTGCTGCAAATGGCATTATTTCATTCTTTTTAATGGCTGATTAATATTCCATTGTAATATCCCACAAGATTTGTATCCATCCCTGTGTTGTTGGACATTTAGGCTCTTTCCATGTCATGGCTATTGTAAACATTGCTGCAATTAACACAGTGGTGCATGTATCCTTTTAGAACATGTTTTCTCTCAAAATATGCCTAGGAGTGGGATTGCAGGGTCATATCATAGCCCTATTTTTCTATTTTTAGTTTTTTAAGGGAGCTCCATACTGTTCTCAATAGTGGCTGTATCAATTTACATTCCTACCAAGAGTGTAGAAGGGTTCCCTTCTTCCATGCTATCTCCAGCATTTATTGTTTGTGGATTTATATATATATATATATATATATATATATATATATATATATATACACATAATAACCATTCTTACTGCTGTGAGGTGATATTTCACTTTAGTTTTGATTTGCATTTCTCTAATAAATAGTGATGATGAACACATTTTCATGTGTCTCTTGTCCATCTGTATGTTTTGTTTGGATAAATGTCTATTTACATGGTCTGCCCACTTGTTGAGTGGGTTGCGTTAATGCTGTTAAGCATCATGAGCTGTTCATCAGTTTTGGAAACTAATCCCTTATTAGTCTCATCACTTGAAAATATTTTCTCCCAGTTGGTGTGTCTTCTTTTCATTTTGTTTATTGTTTCCTTTGTGGTGCAAAAGTTTTTCAAGTAGGTCTCATTTTTTATTTTTACTTTTATTTCCATTATTCTGATTGTTCTTGTTGTTCAGTCACTTAATTGTGTCCAACTCTTTGTGACCGCATGGACTGCAGCACGTCAGACTTCCTTGTCCCTCAGTATCTAATGGAATTTACTCAAACTCATATCCATTGAGTTGGTGATGCCATCCAACTATCTCATCCTCTGTTATCCTCTTCTCCTCCTGCCATCAGTCTTTATCAGCATCAGAGTCCTTTCCAATGAGACAGCTCTTCACATCAGATGGCCAAAGTATTGGAGCTTTGACTTCAGCAACAGTCCTTCCAATGAGAATTCAGGACTGATTTCCCTCAGGATTGACTTGTTTGATCTCCCTGAAGTCCAAGGGACTCTCAAGAGTCTTCTCCAACACCACAGTTCAAAAATATCAATTCTTCAGTACTCAACTTTCTTTATGGTCTAACTCTCACATCCATACATGACTACTGGAAAAACCATAGCTTTGACTAGATGCACCTTTGTCAGCAAAGTAATGTCTCTGCTTTTTAATACACTGTCTAGGTTGGTCATGGGCTTCCCTGAGAGCTCAGCTGGTAAAGAATCTGCCTGCAATATGGGAAAAAGAAAGAAAGAAAAAGAAAGTGAAGTTGCTCGGTCATGTCTAACTCTTTGCAACCCCATGGACTGTAGCCCGCCAGGCTTCTCCGTCCATGGAATTTTCCAGGCATGAGTACTGGAGTGGATTGTCATTTCAATTCCTGTGTCAGGAAGATCCGTTGGAGAAGGATTAGGTTACCCACTCCAGTATTCTTGGGTTTCCCTTGTGACTCAGCTGGTAAAGAATCCACCTTCAATGTCAGACACCTGAGTTCGATCCTTGGGTTGGGAAGATTCCCTGGGGAAGGGAAAGGCTACCCACTCCAGGATTCTGGCTTGGAGAATTTCATGGACTGTATAGTCCATGGGGTTGCACCAGGACCCAGAGACTGCACAGAGACTGAGCCAGACCTATGTTTGAGTCTCCTGCGGAGATACAGGTCAGCAGTGGCCTGCTGCAGGGCAGAGACTCTGGGAGAACCTACCTGAGTGACACAGCCTGTGGCATAAGAGCTCTTGGAGAAGGTTGCAATGAATCCCACTATGGAGCCACCGAGCAGATGAGCCACGAACTGCAGAACAATTATACCAAAGAAATTTTCACACTGTTAAGAAAGTTCAAGACTGACAACAGATTTCCCAATCTGGGGTATCTAGAAAAGGGATTGAGAACCACCACAAACTTTGAATTTGGAAGCCAGTGGGATTTGATTAGAAAGCCTACACAGTACTGGGAAACAGACTCTTGGAGGACACAAGCAAAATCTTGTGTGCACCAGGACCCAGGAGAAAGGAACAGTGACCCCAGGAGAAGATGACCCAGACATGCCTGTGAGTGTTCAGGAGTCTCTGGCAGAGGCATGGGTCAGCAGTGGCCTGCTTCAGAGTCGGGGGCCCTGACTGCAGCAGTTATACACAGGACCTTTTGAGAAGGTCACCATTATCTTCATTACCTCCAACATAGTTTGGTCTCAGATCAAACAACAAGGAAGGAACCCAGCCCCACCCATCAACAAAAAATTGAATTAAAGATTTGCTGAGCATGGCCCCACCCATCACAACAAGACCTAGCTTCCCCCACAGTCAGTCCCTCTGAACAGGAAGCTTCCATAAACCTCTTATTCTTATCTATCAGAGGGCAGTCTGTCAATCAGTTCAGTCACTCAGTCATGTCTGACTCTTTGAAACCCCGTGGACTTCAGCACACCCAGGCCTCCCTGTCCATCACCAACTCCTGGAGTTCACCCAAACTCATGTCCATTGAGTCGGTGATGCCATCCAACCATCTCATCCTCTGTTATCCCTTTCCCCTCCCACATTCAATCTTTCCCAACATCAGGGTCTTTTCAAATGAGTCAGCTCTTCGCATCAGGTGGCTAAAGTATTGGAGTTTCAGCTTCAGCATCAGTCCTTCCAATGAATGTTCAGGACTGATTTCCTTTAGGATGGACTGGTTGAAATGCCATGAAGTCCAAGGGACTGTCAAGTCTTTTCTCCAATATCACAGCTCAAAAGCATCAATTCTTCAGTGCTCAGCTTTCTTTATAGTCCAACTCTCACATCCATACACAACTACTGGAAAAACCATAGCCTTAACTAGATGGACCTTTGTTAGCAAAGTAATGTCTCTGCTTTTTGATATGTTGTCTAGGTTGGTCATAACTTTTCTTACAAGGAGTAAATGTCTTTTAATTTCATGGCTGCAGTCACCATCTGCAGTGATTTTGGAACACAAAAAAATAAAGTCTGCCACTGTTTCCACTATTTCCCCATCTACTTGCCAGAAGTGATGGAACCAGATGCCATGATCCCTGTTTTCTGAATGTTGAATTTTAAGCCAACATTTTCACTCTCACTTTCATCAAGAGGCTGTTTTGTTCTTCGTCACTTTCTGCAATAAGGGTAGTGTCATCTGCATATCTGAGGTTATTGCTATTTCTCCTGACAATCTTAATTCCAGTTTGTGCTTCATCTAGTCCAGCATTTCTCATGATGTACTCTGCATATAAGTTAAGTAAGCAGGGTGATAATATATAGCCTTCATGTACTCCTTTCCCAGTTTGGAACCAGTGTGCTTTTCCATGTCCAGTTCTAACTCTTGCTTCTTGACCTGCATACAGATTTCTCAGGAGGCAGATAAGGTTGTCTGGCATTCCCATCTCTTAAAGAATTTTCCACAGTTTGTTGTGATTAAGTATACTCATAATGTGATACAGTATTACTAACTATAGTATAGATTTTTTCAAATTTCACAAAGTTTTATGCCAGTGTCCATTATTTGTTTTCATACCGTATTAAAGATTCCACATTGCATTTAGTTACATTGAGCATCTTCAGCTGCATGCAAAAAATTGATAAACTCTGTTGTCATTTTTATTGTTAAAAATATTTTCAATTTTTTTGTTATGGCTTTTTAGATATACCCATCATTTAAAAGTGGGCATTTAATTTATAAATACATGGTTTTTTTTTAACTATCTTTGATATTAATTTCTTATTTTGACATTAATTTCTCATTTAAATGCTTTCTTCTCTGAAAACACCCTCTGTGCCTTTTTAGTCCATTAAAGCTTTCAGTGGCTATGTCAAAGATCTCTCTTGATAAATGTCACATTGTACTTGAAAATATGAGGATTATTTTCAAATATCTTTTGATATCAGTTTCTAACATATTTCCACAGTGATAAGAGGACAGATTCTATGTGCTTTCAATACCTTTAGACCGTGAAATTTTTGCACCTCATGTTATGTCCCTGAATATGTTCCAATGTCTCCTAGGTTATAGTCTATGGGAACTTGAATAGATTTTTAATCCAGATGTTGTGTGATAATTGTACATATCTTAATTATGTTGAATTTGTTCATAATTCTTTTCAGGCCTACTATATATCCTTCTGCTTTCTGTCTATTCATTCTATTGCTTTTTTGAGTTTGATATTGAAACTCCAACTAAAAACCTTAATTTACCTACTTAAAAAAATAATTGAAATATATAGTGGAATTACAGGTACATCTGTTCCATATTTTCCAAATCTCTTGAAAATGTATTGTCATATTTTTGTAATTTAAAAAACGAGGGGTAAATCTCTAAAAAATGGACAAAAGATTTGAATAGACTATTAGACTATCTTCTATTTGAATAGAAGTTATATAGTAGACAGAAAATAAGCATATAAAAAGACACTCAAAGATTTTTGGCATTAGATAATTTCATATTGAAATGAAGTACCATTACACACTTATTAGGATGATTAAAATCCCCAAAGTGAAAATGCCAAATAACTCATTTATTAATGGGGAAATTAAAATGGTACAGGAACTTTGAAATATGTTTTGGCATTTTCTTACAGTGCTATGCATAGTTTCAAACCAGTCAACCCTAAAGGAAATCAACCTTGAATATTCACTGGAAAGACTGATGCTGAAGCTGAAGCTCCAGTATTTTCACCACTTGATGCAAAGAGCCAACTCATTGGAAAAGACCCTGATCTTGGGGAAAATTGAAGGCAGGAGGAGACGGCGATGACAGAGAATGAGATTGTTCAATGGCATCACTGACTCAATAAACATGAACTTGAGAAAATTCTGGGAGTGGTGAATAACAGGTAATACTGGCATGCTGCAGTCCATGGGGTCAAAAAGTGTCAGACATGGCTTAGTGCCTGATCAACAATAAATGCATAGTTTTACCATATCATACAAGAACCATGTCCCTAGGTAATAACCCAGTTGATTTGAGAACTTATGTCCACATAAATACCTGCACATGTGTGGCTTTATAGAAGCTTTATTCATAATTGCCAAAAACTGAAAGCAACTAAGATAATTTTCAATGAGTAAATGGATAAGCAAACTGTGGTGTATTCATCAAATGGATAATAAAATATTTAAAATATACAAGTCTGCAAGCAATGAAAATACATAGATGAATCTTATATACATATCATTAATTAAAAGCAGCCAGTCTGTAAAGATTACATATAATGTGATTTCATGATATGACATTCTAGAAAAGGCAAAACTACAGAGACAATAAAAATCAGTAGTTGCTAGGCAATTAGATTTAGGAGGCAGTGGAATGGGTGAAGCATATGGGATTTTTTAAGATGATTTTGTATGATACTACATTAGTAGATATTATGAACTGAATTGTATTCTCCACAAAATTCATATATTGAAGCTCTATACCTCAGACAGTGAATATATTTTGAGAAAGAATTGCAAAGAATCAATTAAATTTAAATGGCAACATTAGGGTGAGGCCTAATGCAATATGACTGGTATCATATAAGAAGAAAAAATTAGGACACAGAGGTACATAGAAGGAAGATTCTGTGAAGACACAAGGATAAGATGACCATTTCCAAGTCAAACAGAAGGACCTCAGAAGAAACCATTCCTGCTGATAGCTTAACCTTGGACTTCTAGCCTCCATAACTGTGAGGAAATAAATTTCTGTTAGTTAAACCTCTCATTTTGTGGTCCTTTTGTTATGGCCACAAAGGTCATGACAAACCAATACAGTGGATTCATGATGTTATTCCTTTTTCAAAACCTGCAGAACTTTACCACACAAAGAGTAAACCTGAATATCAGCAAAATTTAAAAAAATTAGGAAGTTGGATGACTGGTATGAAATGTGGAAAGTGACCAACAATCTAACTCTATTGTAAATGTATGCAACAGCCTCACTGACAGAAGTGGACGGAAAGCTGTTGACCTAAGTAATTTTGGGAATGTGTGCAAAAGAAAATGCATATAGCATGGAACGCTTAATGATAATATTTTTTCCCACAGGGATGACCAAGACAACCGGCAAGTTTCCTTGAGCTTGACCCAACTTTAGACAAGCTTCTTTCTACCTGTGGGCCCCTGATCTCCCTTTCTTACAGCATTTATTTTAAAAAAAACTTGTAACTGTAAATTCTTTCTCTGTCCCTTTTAAAATGTATATAAATTTTCTCCCAGCATTTTGTTAGTTCCAAAACCAGGGAAATGTCTTTCTAAGAACCTGGGAGCCATCCCTTTAAAATGCAGTCATCAAGGAAGATAGTGCTCCTTTCTCTGTGGGACAGAAGGAGCCTAACTTTGATGCCAATTAACAAACACAAGTGGTCTAATCACAAAGAAAAACATTTGCAAACCCATACTAAATCAATGTTCTCCACACATCTCACTGACCAGCCATCCCCCCAACTTCATCCAGTACTTTTTTATTGGTTCACCGGCAGTGGGACACCCCCCACCTTATGTTTCAGAGGAGTTGAGTTCAGCCCTTTTCCCCTATTGCAATAATCCTGAATAAAGTCTTCTCTAGCTTGTGTGACTGTGCTCAGTGCATTTTTACTTTGACAAGGGTTCAGTTCAGTCATTCAGTCATGTCCAACTTTTTGCAACCCCATGCACTATAGCACACCAGGCTTCCTGTCCATCAACAACTCTCGGAGCTTGCTTAAACTCATGTCCATCGAGTCAGTGATACCATCCAACCATCTCATCCTCTGTCGCCCCCTTCTCCTCCTGCCTTCATTCTTTCCCAGCATCAGGGTCCTTTCCAATGAGTGAGCTCCTTGCACCAGGTGGCCAAACTATTGGAGCTTGAGCTTCAGCATCAGTCCTTCCAATGAATATTCAGGACTGATTTCCTTTAGGATTGACCAGTTTAAAACTATACATAGCACTGTAAGAATATGCCAAAATATATTTCAAAGTGCCTGTACCATTTTTAATTTCCCCATCAATAAATGAGTATTTGCTCCATATTCTTCTTAGTATTTGGCATTTTCAGTTTGGGAGTTTTACAATTCTGATGTTATTCATAAATTGACTAATTAAGTACATAAATAAATAAATGGTGGATGGTGGGAACCAGGTTCCTCACTGTCAAAGTGAATGTTTATAGATAATCATAGAATGACCCATGAAGTAAACGGATTAGGGTCATAGAGATTTCTGTGAACTCAAATTTAGCCTAATATACCTTAGATAGTTGTGTATGAATATATATGTGTGTATATACATGTAACAGAGAAGGCAATGGCATCCCACTCCAGTACTCTTGCCTGGAATATCCCATGGATGGAGGAGCCTGGTGGGCTGCAGTCTATGGGGTCGCTAAGAGTTGGACACGACTGAGCGACTTCACTTTCATTTTTCACTTTCATGCATTGGAGAAGGAAATGGCAACCCACTCCAGTGTTCTTGCCTGGAGAATCCTAGAGACGGGGGAGCCTGGTGGGCTTCCGTCTGTAGGGCCACACAGAGTCGGACACGACTGAAGTGACTTAGCATATACATGTAAATATTTCCTTGTCTATTACATGAGAGGGACTAAAATCAGTGAAATCTTTATAGCAATGAGCATGTCTAGCTCTACACCTTGGTTCCTAATACCATTCTGTAATAAAAATAAGCAGGACTCCTCAGAGAAATGACTGATTCTAGAACTAGGGCAATAAATCTATGAAATGAACCTGGAGCATGTTGCAGTGCCAGAAAGTGAGAAAGTGCTAAAAACAAACAAACAAACAAATCCACCATGGTGGGGAATATTTCAAAGGGACATAAAGCTTTGAGTGCCAAAACAAAACACAAAAAAAAATAGGCAAAAATAAGTAAGGGAGTATTGGATTATAGCCCAAAGTAGAGCATACATATCCATGGGTCCTTACTGATAGAAATAAGTGATAGAATAAATAAATAAGTGGAAGAGAAGAGGAAAAAAATCTACTGAGTCACAGAATTCCAAATAATATATGTAACTACTGTGCCTCAAAAAGCTAAAACACAACTCTTAACTGGCCACTATGTAGGCACATTTTTTCCAAAGAGCTCAATAAGAAAGCAGAGATAAAAACAGTAATTTTATGGTAAAGAAGGCAGACAAACACTTGTCAGCCAGATGTTCAAGGTTAACATCAACAGGAAGTCATTTAATATGATGTGATGAAAATATTTTATCTCTGAAGTCTTTTTCCCAAAAACATATGACCTCAATCTAATAATGAGAAAAACATCAAACAAATTCTAATTCATGATATATGGGAATTATCTATACTATCTTTACAATATTTTTGTAAATGTAAAAATGTCCTAAAATAAAATCTTTATGTTTTTATAATTCCATTAATATTTTTGTCAAAATTTCTAATCTAATTTGAAAACTTGGCCTGGAAAAAAAAATGTGCTAAAACAGCACAATAATTTTGAAAATTAAAAAAAATGGATGAGCTTACCCTCTTTGACAATGTGACATGTGCTCAATCATGTTTGACTCTTTGTGATCACATGGACTGTAGCCTACCAGGCTCCTCTGTCCATGGAATTTTCCAAGCAAGAATACTAGAGTGGGTTGCCATTTCCTCCTCCAGCATATTTTCCCTACCCAGGGATCAAATCTGCATCTTCTGAGTCTCCTGCATTGCAGATGGATTCTTAACCCATTGTGCCATCTGAGGAAGCCCTCTAAGCTATCATAATCAAGATTGTAATACTGGAGAACTGATAGACTCATATATTAATAGAATATAATAGAGTTTAGAAATAGAGACATGAAATACAGTCAATTAGATTTTAATAAGGATTCAAAGGCAATTGAATAGAGAAAAGAATTTTTTTTTTTCCAATAATGGTCTTGGAATAATTCAGTTCAGTTCAGTTCAGTTCAGTCGCTCAGTCATGTCCGACTCTGTGACCCCATGAACTCCAGCACGCCAGGCCTGCCTGTCCATCACAAACTCCCGTTCACTCAAACTCACGTCCATCGAGTCAGTGATGCCATCCAGCCATCTCATCCTCTGTCGTCCCCTTTTCCTCCTGCCCCCAATCCCTCCCAGCATCAGAGTCTTTTCCAATGAGTCAGCTCTTCACATGAGGTGGCCAAAGTACTGGAGTTTCAGTTTTAGCATCATTCCTTCCAAAGAACACCCAGGGCTGATCTCCTTTAGAATTGACTGGTTGGATCTCCTTGCCGTCCAAAGGACCCTTAAGAGTCTTCTCCAACACCACAGTTCAAAAGCATCAATTCTTCGGCGCTGTACCGAAGAATTTACTTTTCTTCATTCTACTTTTTTTTTTTTAAAAAAAGCCTTGACCTATATGTGTCACTTTGTGCAAAAATAACTTAAAATGGATTGTAGGTTCAAATTTTAAAAGTAAAAAAACTACAAAACTCCTGAGAAAAAAACACTCGAGAAAAATTTTATTGCGTATTTGAATTACTGAAGATTTTTATATACATCGCCAAAAACATTATCCTAAAAAGAAATAAATCTTCATAGGTCATCAAAATTTTAAAAACTTTTGCTCTATAGAAGACATTGTTCAAAGGATGTAAAACACCTTATATACTAAGAGCATATATTTGTAAATCACAGATCTGACAAAGGACTTGTATTCAGAGCATACAACGTACTCTCAAAACTGAACAATAAAGAAATAACCCATTATATAATGATTAAAAGATTTGAACAAACACTTTATCAAAGAAAAAACACAAATAGCTACTAAGTGCTGGTAAGGATGCGGACTATTTTGAAATCTCACACTTCTAAATGGAATGCAAAATGCTAATGCTTCTATGAAAATTAGCTCACTGTTTCTTATAGTTCACATATACACTCATCCTTGTGGGCCAACAATCTATTAAGGATTCATCCAAGAGAAATAATAACATGTTAACCAAACACTCTGCATTTGAATGTTTATAAGAGCATTAGTCATAATTGCCAAGAACTGAAACAATTCAAATATCCTTCATCAGTTGAATGAATAAACAGACCATGGTATATCCACACAATGCAACATTATGCAGCATTCAGGGTAATTAACAATTGATATACCCATCAATGATAAATCTCAAATGCACTATTGTAAGAGAAAGAAGTCAAATTCTAAGCTCACATTGTATGTGATTCCATTTATATGGCATTCTAGAAAAGCCAAAATTATAAGGAGAATGACTAGATCGCTGGTTTCCAGAGGTTATAGATAAAAGAGTTTATTTACAAGGGGGTAGAAAAAAGGAATATTTTGGGATGAGGGAACTTTTCGTTATCCTGATTGTAGTTATGCCTTTAAGACTCTATACATTTTTAAAAATTCATAAGACTATTCTTCAAAAAACTGTGAATTTTGCTATATATAAATTTTAAAAGCTTAATAGTAAAAAGAAAATTTTAACAGTAGCCTACCATAGTAGTAATATAAAGAGTTTTATTTTCTTCATTCTACTTTTTTTTTCAGTCTAAAAACTTAACCAATGTATATATGACATTTACAGTTTGAAAAAATATATTAATTAAAGATATAGCCATAAAAACTAAACAAACAAACAAAAAAAGCTATAGACTTGGGAAGGAAGAGCTCAAACCATCCTTACATTGAGATTTTATGATAGCCTATATAAAACATCAAAAAGGAGCTACTGATAAAATCAAAGCTAAAGAGTGACCCAAAGGCCCTGCCCTAAATCACAGGACTTAACTTGCCTGCAGGTCAGCCCCATCCTAAGACACCAAGGTGTGGCCAGACCCCAATGAAACAGATGTTACTCTCATGTTGCATGTGGCAGAAATGACCTCCCAGAATCCAGGGCAAATGCCAGTCATCTCTTTAGCCAAAGATGAAGAAACTCTATGCAGTCAGCCAAAATCAATATCTGGAGCTGACTGTGGCTCAGATCATCAGCTCCTTATTGTAAAAATCAGGCTTAAATTGAAGAAAGTTAGGGAAACCACTAGGCCATTTGACCTAAATAAAATCCCTTATGATTATATAGCGGAGATGATGAATAGATTCAAGGGATTCAATCTGGTATATAGAGTGCCTGAAGAATTATGGACAGTAGTTCATAACATCGTATAGGAGGTGGTGACCAAAACCATCTCAAAGTGTGTGGGGGGGAGGGGGGCGGGAAATGCAAGAAGCCAAAGTGGTTCTCTGAAGAGATTTTACTGATAGCTGAGGAAAGAAGAGAAGTGAAAGGCAAAGAAGAAAGCAAAAGATATATCCAGCTGAATGCAGAGTTCCAGAGAATCACAAGGAGAGATAAGTCTTCTTCAGTGAACAAGGCAAAGAAATATAGGAAATAATAGAATGGTAAAAACTAGAGATCTCTTCAAGCAAATTGGAGATATCAAGAAAACATTTCATGCAAGGATGAGCACGATAAAGGACAGAAATGGTAAGGATCTAAAAGAAGCAGAAGAGATTAAGAAGAGGTGGTAAGAATACACAGAAAGACTGTACAAAAAAGGTCTTAATAACTCAGATAACCATGATGGTGTGGTCACTCATCTAGAGCCACACATCCTGGAGTGTGAGGTCAAAGTGTTCCACCATGAACAAAGCTAGTGGAGATGATGGAATTCCAGCTGAGTTATTTCAAATCCTAAAAGATGAAGCTGTTAAGGTGCTGCCTCTACATGGCAGCAAATTTGGAAAACTCAGCAGTGACCACAGGACTGGAAAAGGTTGGTTTCCATTCCAATCCCAAATAAAATCAATACAAAAGAAACTTCAAACTACCATACAATTGCATTCATTTCACATGCTAGCAAGGTAATGCTCATAAATCTTCAAGCTAGGCTTCAGCAATACATGAACTGAGAATAAGCTGGATTTAGAACTGAGAACAAGTTGAATTTAGCAATACATGAACTGAGATGTACCAGCTGGATTTTTAAAAGGCAGAGGAACAAGAGATCAAATTGCCAGCATTCACTGGATCATAGAGAAACAAAGGGAATTTCAGAAAAATATCTACTTCTGTTTCATTGACTACACTAAAGCCTTTGACTGTGTGGATCACAACAAACTGGAAAATTCTGAAGGACATTATCCATCTCCTGAGAAGCATATACATGTCAAGAAACAACAGAGCTGGACATGTAACAATGGACTAACTCCAAATTAGGAGAGGAATATGGCAAAGCTGTATATTGTCACCTTGTTTATTTAACTTATATGCAGAGTAATCTTGCAAAATGCCAGGCTGGATGAATCACAAGCTGGAGTCAAGATTGCTGGGGAGAATGTCAATAACCTCAGATACGGATGATACCACTCTAGTGGCAGAAAGTGAAGAACTAAAGAGCCTTTTGATGAAGGTGAAAGAAGAGAATGAAAAAACCAGCTTAAAATTCAACATTCAAGAAACTAAAATCATGGCTTCTGGTCCTATCACTTCATGGCAAATAGAAGGGGAAAAAAGTGGAAACAGTGACAGACTTTATTTTCTTGGACTCCAAAATCAGTGCAGATGGTGACTGTAGCCATGAATTTAAAAGATACTTGCTCCTTGGAAGAAAAGCTATGAAAAATCTAGATAGTATATTTAAAAGCAGAGACATAATTATACCAAAAAGATGTGTGTATAGTCAAAGCTATTTTCTAGTAGTAATTTTCAGATATGAGAATTGAACCATAAATAAAGCTGAACACCAAAGAACCAATGCTTTCAAATTGTGGTGATGGAGAATATTGTTGAAGAGACTCCTTGGACTGCAAGATCAAACCAGTTAATCCTAATGGAAATCAACCCTGCATATTCATTGGGAGGACTGATGCTAAAGCTTCATTACTTTGACCACCTTATGAGAAGAGGTGACTCATTGGAAAAGACCCTGATGCTGGGGAAGATTGAAGAAAGAAGGAGAAATGAGTTATAGAGGATGAGATGGCTGTATGGCATCACTGACTCAATGAACATGAGTTTGAGCAAAGTCTGGGAGATAGTGAAGGACAGGGAAGCCTTGCAAGCTGCAGTCCATGGGATCTCAAAGAGTCAAACATAATTTAGTGACTAAACAACAGCAAACTCATACCTATAATGTCTAGACAGAATAAAAAATCAAAACATAAGATCCTTGTAAAATTTTTATATCATAAAGCAAATGTTCCAATAAAATATCACAACTAGAGAGAGAGATAACAAGCTTGCTAGATATAAGAATGTACAACAAAAAATAGTATATCTATATAACAGTAATTACCAAATATAATATATATATATAAATTTTTCAAAATGGTTACAAAAACACTAACAATCATAGAAATAAGTACATGAAAGACAGTTGGGAAACTCTAAAATCACAACTTAAAGTCATTGCAGATAGCCTGTATATTTGAAGAGATATGATATGTCCATAGATTTAAAGGTTCAGAATCATTAAAATGTTAATTATTCTAAAATTTATAAGCTCAATGTTATTCTAATAAAAATTACATAAATATTTTCATGAATTTTTACATAATCCTTTATTTTATAAAGGGGCCAAAGGGGCAAAGAGAACCCAGATAGTTGTGAAGAAGAATGTGGTACCTGACTATATCAGGACATACAATGAAATTAAGACACTGGAATACTGATGTAAGGTCAGATGTAGACTCAATGTGAGAACAGAAAACCCAGACACAAAATCATGCACACATTCTATGTGACAAGTCAGTGCAGAATGCATAGGCCATTCAATACATGAAACGGAGTTGATTAATTCTTTAAATATTTAAGAAGAAAACATAGGGAAATATTTTTCTGACATTGTAGGGAAGTGTTCCTTATGACTTTTCGAAAGGAACAATCCATTAAATTGAAGATTTATCAGGAAGATTGATCATTATGCTTCTGCTGCTGCTAAGTCACTTCAGTCGTGTCCGACTCTGTGTGACCCCATAGACGGCAGCCCACCAGGCTCCCCCATCCCTGGGATTCTCCAGGCAAGAATACTAAAGTGGATTGCCATTTCCTTCTCCAATGCATGAAAGTGAAAAGTGAAAGTGAAGTCGCTCAGTTCTGTCCAACTCTTAGCGACCTCATGGACTGCAGCCTACCTGGCTCCTCCGTCCATGGGATTTTCCAGGCAAGAGTACTGGAGTGGGGTGCCATTGCCTTCAGAGAAAATTAGCCAAGATGGCATGTTCAGGCTCTCTCACCCCACCTTTTGTAAATAATGACTATGTAACAGCTGAGATCATTTATAGCACTGTGCATGTGTGTCACATGGAACTTGCTTGATCATGGGCTGTTTGGGGCTATACAGATATATGAGCTCCACCTAGAAAGCAGAGTCATTACTGCTGTGTCATGGCTGTGTTCACTGGGTCAGCCATGAGTGGAAAGAGGTTGTGCTGTGTTAAGTTATGTTATGTTATGGCTGCTGCATCAGCCAGGAGAGAGGCTGTGTTACGGCTGCTGTGCCAGCCAGGTCTGCAGTTCCTACAGCATCTCGTCTCCTTCCAGTCTCTTAACTCGCACCTTGCCTGCACTGGGTTCAGCGATCCATGCAGACAGTATGAACAGTGAGACATTTGTCATCAGGAACAGGATGACTAGTGACACAATTGACATAGTTGGCAGCATACCCAGCAGGTAGGGGAGCCTGAGGCTCCACAGAAGAAGAGTTGGCAGGATTCTCAGTGGGTAGGGAAGCATGAGGCTCCACTGCATGGAGGAAGTCAGTGGTCACCATACAGCATGTGGTACCCATGTGGCCATGATCCTGAAAGGTTGTTACTAAATCACAAAAGACTCCAGGATTCTTGGCCTCCAGAGGAGAGGAATTCAATCCGGAGCCAGTGACAAGGCTTGATCACTCAGAGCTTTTGTGTGATTAAGTTTTATTAAAGTATAAAAGAGATAGAGAAAGCTTCTGACATAGACAGCAGAAGGGGGAAGAAAGCATGTCCCCCTGCTAGTCTTTAGCCAGATGTAATATAGCTATTAGCAGTATGCTAATTAGAGAAAGGAAATGTCTCAAAACTCAAAAAATGACACCAGACCCCATGCATTGAGATAACATTGGCACCAGCTGAGTCATCCTAGGCCATAAAACGATTGACATGAATCCTGAAGAAAGGCAGATTTCCAAGCAAATATATAGTTTCATTACCATAGATTAGGAGAACAATGTAGGAGTAAAACTTACTGGTTTGTCAAGTCGGTTCTGACCCTTTAGGCAGAACTGACTCGAAAACAGAATCTATGGTAAATACATAGCACATAAACATCAGTCAGTTCAGTTTAGTCGCTCAGTCATGTCCGACTCTTTGCGACCCCATGAACCGCAGCACGGCAGGCCTCCCTGTCTATCATCAACTCGCAGAGTCCACCCAAACCCATGTCCATCGAGTCGGTGATGCCATCCAGCCATCCCATCCTCTGTCGGTGCCTTCTCCTCCTGCCCTCAATCTTTCCCAGCATCAGGGTCTTTTCCAAAGAGTCAGCTCTTTGCATCAGGTGGCTAATGTATCAGAGTTTCAGCTTCAACATCAGTCCTTCCAATGAACACCCAGGACTGATCTCCTTTAGGATGGACTGGTTAGATCTCCTTGCAGTCCAAGGGACTCTCAAGAGTCTTCTCCAACACCATAGTTCAAAAGCATCAATTCTTCGGCAGTCGGCTTTCTTTATAGTCCAACTCTCACATCCATACACGATCACTGGAAAAACCATAGCCTTGACTAGTTGGACCTTTGTTGACAAAGTGATGGATCTGCTTTTTAATATGCTGTCTAGGTTGGTCATAACTTTCCTTCCAAAGGGTAAGTGTCTTTTAATTTCATGGCTGCAGTCACCATCTGCAGTGATTTTGGAGCCCAGAAAAATAAAGTACGCCACTGTTTCCACTGTTTCCCCATCTATTTGCTGTGAAGTGATGGGACCGGATGCGATGATCTTAGTTTTCTGAATGAAAACTTGAGCTTTAAGCCAACTTTTTCACTTTCTTCTTTCTCAAACCTTGAGCTAACCAATGAATTTTTCTTATGGAAATGTTTGTCTTAAGTTATGTTTATGTGAGAGTGGAGAGCACATAAACATAGCTTAAGATAAACTTTTCCATAAGAAAAATGCATTGGTTAGCTCAAGGTTTGAGAAAAGTTAAGTTCAGGTGGAACCAGGTGTCATTATGGCAACACAGAATTTTAAGAGAAACCTTCTTTTATATTTGTATAGAGAAGGAGAAAAAATATAACACTAGTTTGTTTCCTCCCACTGCTTAAGAGAGAGATAACATGTGACACTTGCAGCCTATTTCCTCCGATTGGAGACCCCTGGCCTTCCTGCCTGTTACCCTTTCAATCCTCTTCGCATGAGCTCTGGTGGAAGACTGGAAGGCAGTGGAGGATTCACTGGGTAGCACTGAAAAGGCATTATGGGTGGTGGGTTTCCCAACAAAGCAGCATGAACATCCACTGGCATCGTGGGGGTGGATTTTCCTGACTGCCCTGAAGATGGATAGTTCTCTCTGTGATGCCGCACCAGAGCACAATGTGCAGAAACTCTTAGAAGGACTAGAGCAACCTACACTGGAATTAAACAAGAATCCTGTAGCCCTGAGGACCCCAGCATCTCTGACAATGAGGCAGTAAGTGACTGCGATGATGAACATTAAGAGACTGCAGGTCCCTTCTTGGCAGTGAGACCTGTTGTACAGCAGAAAGTGAAGCATAAGCAGCCTATGGCCCAGGGTGTACATCTTCAAGGGGCCCCCAATGTGCCTGAGTTCACAACTTATCAACCATATATACTCAGGCAGAGTTGGTCAACTTGGGTAAGCATTTTCAGCAAATGCAAGGGGAAACCTTGGCAGCTTGGCTTTTGTGACTCTGGGACACAGAGGTGGGCCCCGTACCTGTAGAGTGCTTGTGGGTCCTTACTGAGAGAAGTAGAGGAATGGCATGTGAGATGCCATTTTGAAAAGTGTGAATGAAGACCTTGAAGAGGGCCCAAGCTATGCTGGTTACACGGGTGCAAATGTGGTCTGATTCATGTGGAGTAAAGTGTAAGGGCTCTGTCCTATGATGAGGGTACTGTAAGAATTAGAACAGTGTAGATGATGTAGATTTATAACAGTGCACTGTAGCAGCTATGTCCTCAGATTTACAAGAGCGTAACCATGTGGGTAGTCTGTGAACGCACAAAGAATCCCTCCTTGAAGGGGTGGGCCCAGCGCCTGTGTCTTTAATAAAAGCCCTATGGGGTGAAGTTGCCCCTGTGGAGGCTTTCCTGCAATTTCACAAGAACAAACAGAGGACTGGACTTGGCCATGGAAGATAAAGGCACTCCACATTTGGTGATTGGCTCTTCTACCCCCATGATGGCAAGGACTGCAACATGAGTTCCAGGTAATACCTGGAATTGGGTTTTGTTATGTATTTATGATGTAATTGTTTGTTGTAGTTACTGCTGTTGCAAGATGTAAATCCAAGGGTCAGTGTTACTCGCCAAAGGAATATTACAGAAGATGGACTGTGTATAGAATGTGAGGCCAGAGACCCTGAAGGGGGTGGTGTGTGGGGAGAGAGCAAATTAGCCAAGATGGTGTGTTCAGGCTCTCTCACCCCACGTTTTGTAAATAATGACTGTGTAACAGCTGAGATTGTTTATAGCACTGCACATCATGTTACAAGGTACTTGCTTGGTCACACCGTTGGGTCAGGCACAAGAGGAAAGAGGCCGTGCTGTGTTAGGTTATGTTGTGGCTGCTGCTGTGGCTGCTGCATCAGAGCCAGCAGAAAAGCTGTGTTACGGCTGCCATGTCAGCCAGGAGAGAATAAGCATGTCTGTAGTTCCTACAGCTCCTCAAGCCTCCTTCCAGCCTCTCAGCTCACACCTTGTCTACTCTGGGTTCAGTGAACCATGTGGACAGTGTGAACAGAGAGACAACTGGTGTCATAAACAGGATGAATGGTGATACAATCATTTTTGACATGTTAAAATAAAAACTTACACAGAAGACATAATAAACAATGTGAAATGACAAGGTAGACAAGAAGATAAGTGATACATGTAACTCTAAAGGAATTCATGTCAAATATAAGTGCCTAATAAATCAAAAGGGAAAAAGCAAACAATTCACTCAACAAATGAACAAAAAGATATGAACAGAAAATTTGAATGGGCAATAAATATGGCAAAATGCTCAGCCTGTACCACTAATCCATGAAGGGCAAATTAAACCACAGTGAGGTACAATTTCTTACCCAACAGATTGGTTAAAAAAAAATCTGGAGGAAGAGTATTAAAACTGACAAGACCACTTTGGAGATGAATCTAGAGCTATCTAGCAAATTGAAAGGCCCATATACCATGTGATCAGCAAATCATTCTAATGTCATTAACTAGCATCTTGGTTTCCAGATGCTTCTTACCTGGCTCCATGTAGAAACCCCATTTGTTTATATTTTGGGTCAACAGAAGAAGCATATAGATGTGTATGATATATATATATATATATATAATCTGATATATGTGTATATCTGTGAGTGTGCCTCCATGAAAATACACATCTTTCTCCCATATGATGTACTGTTTGTTTGTTTGTTTTATTCCATCATGCCACCTTCTTTGAAATGCTGGCCTTAACCCACTACTTGATTTTATGATTCACTAATAGGTCAAGACTTGCTATTTGAAACACTTTCTACCCCCAAAGCTCTTATTCACACATACTAGGAGACATGTCGGAGAAGGCAATGGCAACCCACTCCAGTACTCTTGCCTGGCAAATCCCATGGATTGGAGGAGCCTGGTAGGCTGCAGTCCATGGGGTCGCTAAGAGTCGGACATGACTGAACAACTTCACTTTCACTTTTCACTTTCATGCATTGGAGAAGGAAATGGCAACCCACTCCAGTGTTCTTGCCTGGAGAATCCCAGGGACAGGGGAGCCTGGTGGGCTGCCGTCTATGGGGTTGCACAGAGTCGGACACAACTGGAGTGACTTAGCAGCAGCAACAGCAGGAGACATGTAGAAAAAAATTTTACCATAATTATTTTTGTAATAAACATTTGGAAACATCTTACATGTCTTCAACAGAATAAATATCAGGTTATTACTGTACATACATATCTGCAGTGTAAAAAAATTATAACATGTAGTAAAGGTTTGAAAACATGTTTGGGAATGCAGAAACAGCCAAAGTTGGTGGCCAGGGAGGGAAAAAGCATTCACAAGAGCTTCAAATGTATATCTACAAAGTTAGGGCTTACAGAGAATACACAAAAAATATTCCAACAATTAGCAAAGTATATTTTTCTGTACATTTTCTATTTTTATAATTTTAATAGAAGCAAGAATACATATGAGCTTAGTTGCAAATGTGGAAGAGAGGCTTGGGGTAGTTGGAATAGGATGAATACCACATAACTTTTTTTGTGTGTGCTGTTTTGCTTTGTTCTTGTCTGGAGGGCCTGATCCTTGCCCCTCAACCCACGTGCTAGTCATTTCCCATTTATTCTATCTATTTAAGTTCTTACAGTGATCATGACTGATGAGGATTATCACTCCCATCTCACAGATGAGGAAACTGAAGCTCAAAAAGTTGAGTATAACAACTTGCCTCTGAGCTTGGAACTCACAGTGGTGGAGCTAGTGTGCAAGCTCAGGGCCTAGAATGGACTTCTCACTACATATCACTTTCTCTAGATGTCAGAAAGAAGACTGGGACTCAGTGTAGGTCTCAGCACTGAGGTCACACTGTAGTGTACCAGCATGCTCCTATTCCTAAAACACAAAAAAACAGAGACATCATCTTCTTCAGCTCAGAGGAAAATTCAAGTTTTCCCAAGTTGATCCTTGGTATCAAAGGATTCAGGGAAACCCCAGACCTCACTGCATTAGGGCCCAGGTGTTCCTAGTGAAGAATCTCCCTGGATTGGGAACCAGAAAGTCAGCCTGACCATCAAATCCAGTGGCTAAGAGGAGGACCTGTGACAGGAGGGACTTGAGCCTGGGTCAGCAACCTAAGGATCTGGGGGTCCACTGGCCTCCTGAGACTTGTTTTCTCCTGCGTAAGAAGGGAGTGATGCTGTGGGTCCTGTCTCCCAAGGGGACTTGATTTGATGAGGCAACACTCTGTGAACTGTGATACATAATATATTTGTAAGATTGTTATCTTTCACTATGTTTTGCAGGATTGCTCAACAAGAAAAACAACTAAAAAATGTGAATCTGTGCCCTCTGAGAACCACAATTACTTCGCCCCATTGCCACAGTAACAAAGTGCTTAGTCCCACCAAGCTTCACCCAAGACAGATCCAGCCCATCCCAGCCTCCCTGGCACAGGGCAGCTCTCTGAATGAACTCTAGTTCCCCCATTGCCTTATACTTCAGAGCACTGGACCATCACTGTTTCCTCTGATTGTTTTGGCCCCACCAATAAGCCATCATAAAGGTTTCAGGCCAGAGTAGCTCAGGCTTCCTCCTTCAGGCCCACTACTGAGAAACAACATGCCAGTCATCTCTGAATATCCCTCTTCCCACTATGGGACTATGGGAACAACAAGAAGCGGAATGTCTAAAACAGATGAATGTGAATTTACAAACTGCAGACCCCAGTGGCTGGATCCAAGCCTGAAGTGCCAAGGCCACACTCAACAGTGAGAATGATGTGAAATATGTCAGTAGTATTTGCTTATATTTTCTAACAAGGTCAAGCTTCCTCTTGTCCTTTGGAGCCCAAACCATTTCCGCCAAATACCAGGACACTTATCAGATACTGAAACATGAGCACATCTCCTAAAAAATGCTACATTTTCTTCATAGCCCTTCTGCTGTAGGGATCTGCTGTTAGGCTACAGACTGGGGAGCTTAAATGGATGTTGTTTTTGCATGGTTCTGGAGGCTGGAAGTCTAAGACCAAGCTGTTAGGACACACGGTTTCTTCTGAGGCCTCTGTCTTGGCTTATAGACAGTTAACTTCTCCCTGTTTTCACACAGTCTTCCTTCTGTGTGTCTGTGTCCTGATCTCTTTATCTTATAAGGACTCCCATTATATTTGACTTAGGCCCACACCAATAACCTTCAGTTCAGTTCAGTTCAGTTGCTCAGTCATGTCTGACTCTTTGTGACCCCATGAATCGCAGCACTACAGGCCTCCCTGTCCATCACCAACTCCCGGAGTTCACTCAGACTCACGTCCATCGAGTCGGTGATGCCATCCAGCCATCTCATCCTCTGTCGTCCCCTTCTCCTCCTGCCCCCAATCCCTCCCAGCATCAGAGCCTTTTCCAATGAGTCAACTCTTTGCACGAGGTGGCCAAAGTACTGGAGTTTCAGCTTTAGCATCATTCCTTCCAAAGAACACCTATTTTAACTTAATTGCTTCTTTAGAGTTTTTAAGTCCAAGTAGGGTCATATTTTCAGGTGTTAGGGTTGGGACTTCAATATACAGATTCTATAGGAGATACAATTTAGCCCATGACAGTACAACTCTGCCTGTGCCCTGACTTCCCAATCTGGGCTAACCCCACTCCAGCTCAAATCCCTGCCTTTTGCCTCCTAACACCCTTTTACCTTTCCACAAGGTAGCATTTGGAATGTTCTGAAGGCACTCTTGCTTTGCCTGCATCCAACTCTCCAACCCCCCATCCCAGAACACCAACTGCTTGTCAGCAAGATGCTCTCCTCCACTTGCTGCTCATAAAAGGCTGGCGCAGTCAGTGTGGTGGTCAGTGTGGAAGGCACTGCTGTATCTGACTGCAGTGTCAACCCTCTCTTCTCACCACCCAGGCAACAATTGCTGCTTGTTGTCGTTGAAATATTAAAGCAAGTTTGATCTTTGAAGTCCTGTTCCTAAAATTCCACACCACATTCTCATTGGGAAAACCCAAGAGAAGCCTGTAGATATTGACATATCTACCTATTCATCTCTCTAAGCTCAAATAAAAGTCAGAGAGACTATTTCTTGCTACCTGCTTTTCAAGATCCTTTGTACCTGTCACATTCCCTGAGTCCCTGGATCTCTGACAAATGTCAATGAGGCTCAGCTCAAATACCATCTTCCCTGAGATTTTTTCCCAAGCCAAGAATTCTTCCAGCATGCATCCTATATTTATTAATGGGATATCTAACTCTCAGGAATTTGCAAGCCTCTTGAGGGCAGAAAAACTCCCAGATTTATCTCAGTATGACCAGAAGATGGCATAATTCTCAGTTTAGTTCAGTTGCTCAGTTATGTCCAACTCTTTGCAACCCCATGGACTGCAGCATGCCAGGTTTCCCTGTGCATCAACAATTCCCAGAGCTTACTCAAACTCATTTTGATCGAGTCAGTGATGCCATCCAACCATCTCATCCTCTGTCAACCCCTTCTCCTCCTGTCTTCAATCTTTCCCAGCATCAGGGTCTTTTCCACTGAATCAGTTCTTCACATCAGGTGGCCAAAGTATTGGAGCTTCAGCTTCAGCATCAGTCCTTCCAATGAATATTCAGGACTGATTTCTTTCAGAATTGACTGGTTTGATCTCCTTGCAATCCAAGGGACTCTTGAGAGTCTTCTCCAACACCACAGTTCAAAATCAACAATTCTTCAGTTCTCAGCTTTATTTTTGCTCCAAATCTCATATCCATACATGACTACTGGAAACACCATAGCTTTGACTAGATGGATCTTCATTGGCAAAGTAATGTCTTTGCTTTTTAATATGCTGTCTAGGTTGGTCATAGCTTTTCCTCCAAGGAGCAAGAGTCTTTTAATTTCCTGGCTGAAGTCACCACCTGCAGTGATTTTAGAGCCCAAGAAAATAAAGTCTCTTACTGTTTCCATTGTTTCCCCATCTATTTGCCATGAAGTGATGGAGCCAGATGTCATCATCTTAGTTTTTTGAATGTTGAGCTTTAAGCCAGATTTTTCACTCTCCTCTTTCACTTTCATCAAGATGCTCTTTAGTTACTCTTTGCTTTCTGCCATAAGGATGGTATCATCTGCATATCTGAGGTTATTGATATTTCTCCTGGCAATCTTATTCCAACTTGGGTTTCATCCAACCTGGCATTTTGCATGATGTACTCTGCATATATGTTAAATAAACAGGGTGACAATATATAGCCTTGACATACTGCTTTCCCAATTTGGAACCAGTCCATTTTTCCATGTCTGGTTCTGACTGTTCTTGACCTGCATACAGATTTCTCAGGAGGAAGATAAGGTGGTCAGGTATTCCTATTTCTTGAAGAATTTTCCACTCTTTGCTGTGATCCACATAGTCAAAGGTTTTATGGTAGTCAATGAAGCAAAAGTAGATGTTATTCTGGACTTCTCTTGCTTTTTCTGTGATCCAGTTTCAATGTTGGCAGTTTGATCTCTGGTTCCTCTGCCCTTTCTAAATCCAGCTGAACACATGAAAGTTCTTGGTTCACATACTACTGAAGCCTTGCTTGGAGAATTTTGAGCATAAGTTTGCTGGCATGTGAGATGATGTAGCTCTGCAATAGTTTGAACATATTTTGGCATTGTTTTCTTTTGGAATTGAATTGAAAACTGACCTTTTCCAGTGGCCACTGCTGAGTTTTCCAAATTTGCTGGCATATTGAGTGCAGCACTTTAATTCCTTCACCTCCACTATCTTTGTTCGTAGTGATGCTTCCTAAGGCCCACTTCACTTCACACTCCATGATGTCTAGCTCCAGGTGAGTGATCATACCATCATGGTTATCTGGGTCATTATCTTTTTTGTACAGTTCTTCTGTGTATTCTTGCCATATTTTCTTAATATCTTCTGCTTCTGTTAGGTTCATACCATTTCTGTCCTTTATGCTGCCCATCTTTGCATTAAATGTTTCTTTGGTATCTCCAATTTTTTTGAAGAGAACTCTAGTCTCTCCCATTCTATTGTTTTTCTCTGGAGGTACTCAAAAGTTGATGGAATTCCAGCTGAGCTATTTAAGTCCTAAAAGATGATGCTGTTAAACTGCTGAACTCAATATGCCAGCAAATTTGGAAAACTCAGCAGTGGACACAGGACTGGGAAAGGTAAGTTTTCATTCCAATCCCAAAGAAAGGCAAAGCCAAAGAATTTCAAACTACCATACAGTTGTGCTCATTCCACATGCTAGCAAGGTAATGCTTAAAGTCCTTCAAGCTAGGCTTCAGTAGTACCTGAACTGAGAACTTCCAGACATACAAGCTGGATATAGAAAAGGCAAATGAACCAGAGATCAAGTTGCTAACATCCACTGGATCATAAAAAAAGCAAGAGAATTCTAGAAAGTTATCTACTTCTGCTTCATTGACTATGCTAAAGGCTTTGACTGTGTGAATCAAAATAAAGATTAAAAACTCTTAAAGAGATGGGAATACCAGATCACCTTACCTGCCTTCTGCCAAACCAGTATGCAGATCAAGAAGCAAGAGAACCAGAGATGGAAAAACAGATTTGTTCCAAATTGGGAAAGGAGTATGTCAAGGCTGTATATTGTCTCCCTATTTATTTAACTTCTATGCAGAGTACCTCATGCGAAATGCCAGGCCAGATGAATCAAAAGATGGAATAACAATTGCTGGGAGAAATATCAATAACCACAGATAGGCAGATGATACCACTCTAATGGCAGAAAGTGAAGAGAAACTAAAGAGCCTCTTGATGAAAGTGAAAGAGAGTGAAAAAGCTGGCTTAAAGCTCAACATTCAAAAAACTAACATCATGGCATCTGGTCCCATCACTTCATGACAAATAGATGGGGAAAAAATGGAAACAGTGAGAGACTATTTTCTTGGGCTCCAAAATCACTGCTGATGGTGACTTCAGCCAGGAAATTAAAAGACTTGCTCCTTGGAAGAAAAGCTATGACCAACCTAGACATCATATTAAAAAGCAGAGACATCACTTTGCCAACAAAGGTCTGTCTAGTCAAAACTATGTTTTTTTCCAGTAGTCTGTAGTGTTGTGAGTTTTGGACCTTAAATAAGGCTGAGCACTGAAGAACTGATGCTTTGAGTGTGGTGCTGGAGAAGACTTGAGAGTCCCTTGACTGCAAGGAGATAAAACCAGCCAATCTAAAGGAAATCAACTCTGAGTTTTCATTGGAAGGACTGTTACTGAAGCTGAAGCTCCAATACTTTGGCCACCTAATGCAAAGATTCAATTCACTGGAAAATACCTTGAACTGAGAAAGATTGAGGGCAGGAGGAGAAGTGTGGACAGAGAAGAAATAATTGGATATCATCAAGGACTAGAGGAACAAGAGTTTTAGTCAACTTTGGGAGCTTCTGAAAGACAGGAAAGCCTGCTGTGCTGCAGTTCTTGGGGTCACAAAGAGTAAGACATGACTTAGTGACTGAACAATGAACTACAACAACAAAAATTGTTTTAGTAGTGAAAGGATAAGTGAGTTTATATATGAAAGAAAAAGCTGGAGCCAAATTTGTCTTCTCTTCTAAGCATGCTCTGTATCTTTCTACCTTATAACTTTATCATCTCCATCTGTCTTCCATGAGCTCACCAAGCAACTGAACTGAACTGAGTTGAATGAATAAACAGTTACAAAAGTGCTAAAACTTATTCAAATATTTTGCTTGAATCTAAAACACTATCTGGTACACATGGGTCTCAGTAGAGTGGTAATAAATTACCTTGTTGTGAAGTAAAATGCTTTCTTAAATCACTGCAGACTCGTCACCTCATCATTACTCCTTCCTCTCAGTTACAGTGGGACATAAAAACATGCATTTATTTGTTTATTCATTCATTCATTCAAAACAGTGCCCTCATTTAATCCTGGGCTACAAGAGATGCAGAAGATGTTGTCTTTTTCTTCAAGTCACTTCCAGGGATTTGAAGTTTGTATTGTGTAAATGAACAAAACTGCACCCACAAAAATCCACAGGTGCTCTGGGATCAGTGTCTAAAGAACCAGGAAATACATGGTAAGATTTTCCCAGAGTCAAAAGAGGATGGCGGATAACATATCCAGGCCAAAGTCAACTATAAGCTCAACTTAAAAAAACAGTTTGAGAAGGGGAAGTGATGACTATAAAGGCAGGAGATATGCCCTCCAGGCATGTCTGAGGGCTCCAGGAATTCAGGATGGCAGGAGTATTGAGGGTTAAGGAAAGGTGACAGCAACAAACGTAGAAAGCAAGCTGTGGTCAAATCATGAGGGGGTTGTGTGTCCTGCTTATGAACCTGCAATTCTGGTCAATGCTGCCTTCATCCAGCTGCTTCAAATGCACAACTGCACTTATCAAAGCAGGTCATAGAGGCACTAAAGAGTTCCACAGAGGAGGCTCCCCTGCCACCCCACAAAAAAGGCCTGCAGAAGAGTAAGCAGAGAGCCATGTTGAAAGTGAGCTGGGACCGAGAGCAGCTAGACTAGGGCAAAAGTGGTCAGAAGGCCATAGCAGGAATCCAGAGGGCAAAGGACAGATGTGAGGTAGGGCAGAGTACAGGGGAGACAGGTGTGGGAGTCTGCGTCCAAGACTCCATGAGAAGGGTGGAGTTTCACAAAGCTTTCTGTATTTTTTCCAATTGTTTATTCTACTCATGGTACTTATTTGACACTTCCATGTTAATATTTGTAAACTCCTCCCTGTGAATGGTAAATATTTGGAGGGCGGGTACTGTGTTTTATTCATCTATAATTATCAGCACTCTAGGGATCCCAATAAAAACATGTTGAATACATGTGTAAATGAGTCAGTGAATAAATAGTATCAAATGAGAGCTTATTTTCATTCAGTCTCTTCCTAATCTAACCACCAAGAAGCTCTTGAATTCTATGCAGACTCCGAAATCAGGGGGCAATTGATACAAACAGGGCCAGAGAAAATTCCCAGCAAGTAGAAAGATTTGAAAGTGAAGCCAAGACAAACAATATTAAACTTTCATTGTGAGCACATAGAGGGCCAAGGTCAGACCTCACTGAGGTCTCTGCCATTTAGCACACTCACTTTTACATAAAGGGAAATTAATACTTGTCTATTTCATGAATGAAAAATGCATGAGTCAATGAAAATGATATGTTAGAAATAAAGAAAGTATGACAGATAAGCAGATTTTAGTAACTGTCAAAGTTTGGTGGATATATTATTAATACATGGTCACTTAAACACAACAGAAGAACATGACTTTCAAAGATTAAACCTATATGTGTTTCTGATGTATAATTTATCTTAATACATCTAAAGTCCTAAGTTCTTGAACACTGGTTCTTGTCTCAGTTATTATCTACTGCGCTATAATTAGTCCCTTGCTAATGGCCTCCCATGCACTACTCCTGGTTCAAGGAGTGGCACGTTGTGGTGAAATAGTGATGGCAAACATTGGCACATGCAGGAATGGTGGGACACAGAACATGAGATTTTGCCAAAACTGTACTAAGCCTTCTGAGGTGCTAAGAGCTGGGAAATCATTTAGTGTGTCAACTGTTGGCCTAATCACTTAATCTAAAAACACAATCTACTCGTTATACCATCAGGGAGCAATGAGACAAAGTAGATTAGGCGTGAATTCCAACTTTGCTACTCACAAGCTGGATAATCATGCATAAGTTTAAAGACTCTGGGTCTTATTTTCTTCCTCTGAGAAGTAAGAATCCTTATCAATCTGTGAAAATAGTGTATCTATGGCACCGAGCAAAGTGTCTATGAACAAAGTATACTCAACAAATGCATCCACATCTTCAACTCTCATTTCATTGATCTGCTCTGGATCCATATACAACTCCTATAAAAGTGGGTGCTGAAAGGCAGTGACTTCAGGTTACTTCCTTCTGAACAGCTCCACACCATCATTCTGTGTGCTGGTCAGAACTCAAAAGGGTCCCGAGGTCTCCAGGGGTCCACTCCTACTTAATCAACACTGATGTAGGTGCTGCTGTGGAGGGATTTTACAGTGAAAGTAAGTTTCCACATTGGTTGAGCTTAAGACAAAAATTAGCTTTGGTGGATCTGATCTGATCAGATGAGTCCTTCAAAGGTACTGGGCTCTTCCTTGAAAAAGAGGTCCATGCCATGAGAGGAAGTCACCCTGAGGGATATCTTACCCTACTGACTTTGAAGATGTGGGTGGCCACAGGATTGAATTTTCACAACCATAATGAGCTTAGATGATCCCAAGCTCTAGATGAGACCATAACAGTGCCAACACTTTGATTTCATCTTCACAAGACTAAGTATGGCGTTCCGTCATGCTGTGCACAGACCTTCAATCAACAGAATTGTGAGTTGTATTCTTTTAAGCCACTGTTTGTGGTCATTTGTTATGCGTCAACAAAAAAATGAATGCACCCTAGTCCTTTTGCCAGTTTTACTTTCTTAAACTTTAATAGCATTCTAATTTTAAAACTTCCATAAAAATGGGGTCTTGCAATGTGACATATCAGAACCCAACTATCCTTTAATACTCTACAAAGAATAGCTATAGTGAGGCTCAAGACAATCCCACCAAGTGAGCTGTGTCCTATCATTTTGTGATGGTCATCCTATTACTTTATTTTTATAATAGTGCTTATGCTCAGTTTTCTGAGAATTAAATTGATATATGCTTAGAGAAAACTTTGAGGACACAGAAAAGCAAAAAATAAGAAAACATAAATCATCAATAAATTCACTCTCAGAAGCAATCCTTGTTAAATGTATTGATAACAATCTTTATACAGTTAAAAATTACAAACATAGGTGAGGATATGGAGAAAGTCAACTATATATATATATATAATTATATATAAATATATATTTAATTATATATATATAAAGCTAAAAACATAATACATACTCTTTCTCAGATTCATTTGATTGACTATAACCCAATAACATTTTTTTTATTATTTGAATTATTCCAAAAAGGTTTCACAAAGCAATACATTTCCTTGGTGGTGATGGTTTAATAACTAAGTCATGTGACTCTTTGTGACCACTATGGACTGTAGCCCACCAAGCTCCTCTGTCCATGGGATTTTCTAGGTAAAAATACTGGAGTGGGTTGCCATTTCCTTCTCCAGGGGTTCTTTCCAACCCAGGGATTGAACCTGGGTCTCCTGCACTGCAGTCATATGATTCTTTACCCACTGAGCCACCAGGAAAGCCCACACATTTCCTTACTACCTGCAATAAATTCTGACAGTTTCTGATCTATATATATATATATATATATATATATATATATATATATATACTTTGCATTCTACTAAAATGATTGCAATACCCATTAATGTGTTGTTTACCTATACTTTGAAGAACATTGCTATGTGCAATTTTGTATTCTGATTTTCTACTTCTCATCATTTTGTAAAAATTCCCAATACCATTAAAATTACTTAAGCATATTTTCAAACACTTTATGATCTTAAATCTTACTGAGGTATCACTTATTTTATATTCTTATTCTATTATATTTGAATATTGTTTCCTCAAAATTTAAATGAACATTTTTATTAACTATTCTTTAACATTAATAGCAAGAAGTGAACTCACTAGAAAGTATGCATCTCCCTTCTAAATAGTGTGGATGGAACCAGGCAAGGAAACATAAATCACACAATTACGTCATGTTATGCCCTTTCTTCTTGCACCCACCCCTCCCCTGCACTTATCCAGTCTGCTAGGAAAAATAGAGTCTAGAGAACACTGTGGTTCTCGGACATCACTGGCCTAAAGGCCAGATGCCTTGAAGGGAGTGCTATGCTGTGCTGTCTGGTCTAAGTAAGCGAGACAAGAGGGGCCTCCACCACAGACACCTGAGCAGTACCACAGTCGTCAGCTCACAGCTGCCAGATTGCTCTCATTGCTCATTAACTGTTAGCACTGTTAGTTCTAATAAACTGATTTTCATTGCTGCTAAAGCAAGCTGGCATCCTCTCCTCCCCAACAGACTGCTCCCCAAGCAACTGACATCCAAAGTAAGTACCCCTGCAGGAGCCAATATGCTTGCTCTACACTCTCATCTGCCTCTCTAAACCTGCCTCCTGCCCTGCAGAGCTTACAGGCAGCAGAAGACCTCACCACTCTCCTCTCTCCCTCCCTCCCTCTCTCTCTCTCTCCCTCATCTCCACCCATCCCTCAATTAATTCAACAGTTAAAGCAGAAAACTTACTTCTGTCTGCAGTATTTCAGTATGAGTGTAAATCTCCTGAAATAAGCAGCTGCTGGGTTGTTTCTAGGGGGGCACCTGCCCCTGTGTTTGTCACATGGTGACACCAGCTGAAGGCAGGGCTCATCTTACACAATAAAGGCCTCTGCAGAAGCCCTACACATTTTCATCCAAGGCTGCAAAGGTGAGGCTCTGACATTAGGGTGCAGGGAGGATGCAGGGAGGGGGATTAGGTATGCGTGTATGAGTCCAAGTCAGCACATCTGTCCATTCACAGGAATGTTAAGGGATTACATTATTTCACCTCTCAGTGCTTTTAACTTTGTGCCATTCTTTCCTTTCTGCTGCTGCTGCTGCTGCTAAGTCGCTTCAGTCGTGTCCAACTCTGTGCGACCCCATAGATGGCAGCCCACCAGGCTCCCCCGTCCCTGGGATTCTCCAGGCAAGAACACTGGAGTGGGTTGCCATTTCCTTCTCCAATGCAGGAAAGTGAAAAGTGAAAGTGAAGTCGCTCAGTCATGTTCAACTCTTCGCGACCCCATGGACTGCAGCCTACCAGGCTCCTCCATCCATGGGATTTTCCAGGTAAGAGTACTGGAGTGGTGTGCCATCACCTTCTCCATCGTCCTTTCTACTTTAGGCTAATTTCTATTTAGGCTATAAGGCTCAGTGCAGTTGTCTCCCCTGGAAAATTTCCTCTAACTTCTGTCTTCTGGGCTTCAACAGCACCCTCATGTACCACTCACAAGGGAGTGCTGTCACTCCTTAGCTTTTCTCAAGATAGCTTCTTAATTTACTTTTGTATCTGCAGCATACATACTTTTGTATCCCCATCATGGCACTTCCCTGGTGGTTCAGAAGGTAAAGAATCTGCCTGCAATGCAGGAGACCTGGGTTCAATCCCTGGGCCAAGGAAGATCCTCTGGAGAAGGGAATGGCCACCCACTCCAGTATCCTTGCCTGGAGAATTCCATGGACAGCGGAGCCTGGTGTGCTACAGTTCATGGGGTCACAAAGAGTCAGACAGCAGACTGAGCAACTAACACTTTCACTTTTATCCACAGCATAGTTCCTGTCACATAGGATGTGCTCAGTAAATGTTTACTGCAGTGAATTGAAAAGGTACAGAATTATCTGTTCAGAGCCTTGAGGTTCCAATAGGAAAATGGACACTGTTGCTATTTCTCCCTTCATTTTGACTTCTAGGTGTTAAAGGTGTCATTTGTCATAGTAAGACACAGGAAGATTTGCTGTAAGAACCACTGGGCTTGAAACAATAAAGACCAGAAGCTGAGTTTTTACCCATTTCCTCTGCATGATGAAGAAAACTTGAAAATGGTTAAAGAATGTGAAACGAGATTCATGGGTTAAGACTAGAGATCTCTTCAAGAAAATCAGAGATACCAAAGGAACATTTCTTGCGAAGATGGGATCGATAAAGGACAGAAATGGTATGGACCTAACAGAAGCAGAAGATATTAAGAAGAGGTGGCAAGAACACACAGAAGAACTGTACAAAAAAGATCTTCATGACCCAGATAATCACGATGGTGTGATCACTGACCTAGAGCCAGACATCCTGGAATGTGAAGTCAAGTGGGCCTTAGAAAGCATCACTACAAAAAAAGCTAGTGGAGGTGATAGAATTCCAGTTGAGCTATTCCAAATCCTGAAAGATGATGCTGTGAAAGTGCTGCACTCAATATGCCAGCAAATTTGGAAAACTGAGCAGTGGCCACAGGACTGGAAAAGGTCAGTTTTCATTCCGATCCCAAAGAAAGGCAATGCCAAAGAATGCTCAAACTACCACACAATTGCACTCATCTCACACTCTACTAAAGTAATGCTCAAAATTCTCCAAGCCAGGCTTCAGCAATATGTGAACTGTGAACTTCCTGATGTTCAAGCTGGTTTTAGAAAATGCAGAGGAACCAGAGATCAAATTGCCAACATCTGCTGGATCATGGAAAAAGGAAGAGAGTTCCAGAAAAACATCTATTTCTGCTTTATTGACTATGCCAAAGCCTTTGACTGTGTGGACCACAATAAACTGTGGAAAATTATGAAAGAGTTGGGAATACCAGACCACCTGATCTGCCTCTTGAGAAATTTGTATGCAGGTCAGGAAGAAACAGTTAGAAGTGGACATGGAACAACAGACTGGTTCCAAATAGGAAAAGGAGTACGTCAAGGCTGTATATTGTCACCCTGCTTATTTAACTTACATGCAGAGTACATCATGAGCAACGCTGGACTGGAAGAAACACAAGCTGGAATCAAGATTGCTGGAAGAAATATCAATAACCTCAGATATGCAGATGACACCACCCTTATGACAGAAAATGAAGAGGAACTAAAAAGCCTCTTGATGAAAGTGAAAGAGGAGAGTGAAAAAGTTGGCTTAAAGTTCAACATTCAGAAAACGAAGATCATGGCATCCAGTCCCATCACTTCATGGGAAATAGATGGGGAAACAGTGTCAGACTTTATTTTTCTGGGTTCCAAAATCACTGCAGATGGTGACTGCAGCCATGAAATTAAAAGATGCTTACTCCTTGGAAGGAAAGTTATGACCAACCTAGGTAGCATATTCAAAAGCAGAGACATTACTTTGCCAACAAAGGTCTGTCTAGTCAAGGCTATGGTTTTCCTGTGGTCATGTATGGATGTGAGAGTTGGACTGTGAAGAAGACTGAGCGCGAAGAATTGATGCTTTTGAACTGTGGTGTTGGAGAAGTCTCTTGAGAGTCCCTTGATCTGCAAGGAGATCCAACCAATCCATTCTTAAGGAGATCAGCCCTGGGATTTCTTTGGAAGGAATGATGCTAAAGCTGAAACTCCAGTACTTTGGCCACCTCATGCGAAGAGTTGACTAATTGGAAAAGACTCTGATGCTGGGAGGGATTAGGGGCAAGAGGAGAAGGGGACGACAGAGGATGAGATGGCTGGATGGCATCACTGACTCGATGGACGTGAGTCTGGGTGAGCTCCAGTAGTTGGTGATGGACAGGGAGGCCTGGCGTGCTGGGATTCATGGGGTCACAAAGAGTTGGACATGACTGAGCAACTGATCTGATCTGATCTGATCTGTAAGTACCAGTTCCTGTGTAATGACCATTTTACTCCTGACTCTGTAACATCAGATGGAGTATTTATTATTTGAAATAATCTGCAATTTCAACAATATTTCCTCTGCCTGAAGGCAATCAGGAGAAAGAGTCTTGAAAAAAAAAAACCAAGTCAGAAGAATCTTTTTCATCAAATGAGCCAAATAAGCATCCAGTTAAGATGTCCTTCCTGAATATGCAGAATTACTTGAATCAGCTGCCTTGGTAAAGCCACCAGATCCAAAACCAGAAAGTGTGCAAAATAACATACTAACTCTTAGTCCAGTTAAATAAGATACCAGAAAACCAGAATTCACCTTGGAAACATTAGTTAACCATGACATGGATATAGGTGGTTTGCACACATTTTTTGAGAATCTAAATTCTACGACTATTACTTTAACAACTTCAAATTCAGAGGGTATTCAGAAGCCTTTGGAAACCCAAGAAGTGCTTGAAATAATTACCAATTATCTTGCTAACCCACACTTCACAAATGATTCTGTGGAAATTAAGTCAGCACAGGAAAATGCATTCATATTCAGCACAATTACTCCAACAGTGAAGAATTAAACAGATAAAGAATCTGTTATTGCCATTTTTGTACCTACAGAAAATTCCAAACCTACAATTAATTATTTTATACGTGCCCAAGAAACAATGGAAACAGTGGAAATGGACATTAAAGACCTAGACATTGAAGACTCAAATAATGATATAGACTTTGAGACAGATGTTTTATGGATAGAGCATTTTTACTGCAGACCAATGTAAATAAGGAATATCCTTGGCAGAAAGTCTAAACTACATTCAAAGATAACTCCTTGAGTTACAAGAACAGCAAACTCTAGGGAGATTGAAGTCTTTGGAAGCTCTTATAAGGCAGCTAAAACAGGAAAACTGGCTATCTGAAGAAAATTATAGAAAACCATTTCACAACATATGAAGTTATTATATAGATTAGAGACGTTTTAAAATTTGTGACTTTTACATAAGGTTTTTTTGGGCCAAACCAAATTAAATGTAAAGTGAACTTATTCTTGTTCACTTTTAAGTGAACAAGAATTTAAGAATTGTAAAATTTTTACCTTAATGAAGCTAAGAAAGTGCTCTAATGTTATGAACTTCATCCTGTCTTTGTTATGCTCATTTTTGAGAAAAACTAGAGAGTTTTTGGGTAGAAGACATTTCATCACTTCCTAACATTCCAAATTTAAAGTAAAAATGTACTGAATAAACAATATGATTAAGTCATAAACTGAGAGAACACAGATATGGTAAACAAGATCCCAGAATAGAAGTCAACTTCAGCAATCAGTCCTGGTTCTACCATTAAGATATGTCTTGGACAAGTTACTTATTGAGTCTCAGTCTCTAATTTGTAGAAGGAGGACATACCACTAAATCTCTAACATCAGTCAGTTCAGTTCAGTCGCTCAGTCATGTCCGACTCTTTGCAACCCCATGAATCACAGCACGCCAGGCCTCCCTGTCCATCACCAACTCCCAGAGTTCACTGAGACTCACGTCCATCGAGTCAGTGATGCCATCCAGCCATCTCATCCTCTGTCATCCCCTTCTCCTCCTGCCCCCAATCCCTCCCAGCATCTGAGTCTTTTCCAATTAGTCAACTCTTTGCATGAGGTGGCCAATGTATTGGAGTTTCAGCTTTAGCATCATTCCTTCCAAAGAAATCCCAGGGCTGATCTCCTTCAGAATGGATTGGTTGGATCTCCTTGCAGTCCAAGGGACTCTCAAGAGTCTTCTCCAACACCACAGTTCAAAAGCATCAATTCTTCGGTGCTCAGCTTTCTTCACAGTCCAACTCTCACATCCATACATGACCACTGGGAAAACCATAGCCTTGACTAGACGGACCTTTGTTGGCAAAGTGATGTCTCTGCTTTTGAATATGCTATCTAGGTTGGTCATAACTTTCCTTCCAAGGAGTAAGTGTCTTTTAATTTCATGGCTGCAGTCACCATCTGCAGTGATTTTGGAGCCCCCCAAAATAAAGTCTGGCACTGTTTCACTGTTTCCCTGGCAGTCTGGGAAGGCCTTACAAATAGCTGTGAAAAGAAGAGAAGTGAAAAGCAAAGGAGAAAAGGAAAGATATAAGCACCTGAATGCAGAGTTCCAAAGAATAGCAAGGAGAGATAAGAAAGCCTTCCTCACAGATCAATGCAAAGAAATAGAGGAAAACAACAGAATGGGAAAGACTAGAGATCTCTTCAAGAAAATTAGAGATACCAAGGGAACATATCATGCAAAGATGGGCTAGATAAAGGACAGAAATGGTATGGACCTAACAGAAGCAGAAGATATTAAGAAGAGGTGGCAAGAATACACAGAAGAACTGTACAAAAAAGATCTTCACGACTCAGATAATCATGATGGTGTGATCACTCACCTAGAACCAGACATCCTGGAATGTGAAGTCAAGTGGGCCTTAGAAAGCATCACTATGAACAAAGCTAGTGGAGGTGATGGAATTCCAGATAAGCAATTTCAAATCCTGAAATCTCTCACATAGGTTGTTTCTTTTATAGTTTCTTCCCTTTCTAGAAGATACTTTTAATAGAACAAGTTTTCTGTATGATAATCTTATACTTACACAAGAGTAAATGCTGGATAGAATTTTGTATTATTAATTCATATTCTTCTCAATATTTATTAAATTCTGTGTTTCTTGATGTATCACTGATCATCCTGCTTGTGATGCCAATTGTCTTCTGTATCTCGCTGTGCACACTGCTCATTGAACCCAGGGTAGGCAAGGTGTGAGTGTAGAGGCTGGAAGGAGACTACAGACAGGAGTCCCACAGCTGGAAGGAGACTCCTCCCTGAGGAGGAACTGAAGACACGTTTATACTCTCCTGGCTGGCACAGCAGCCATAACACAGCCTCTCTCTTCGCTAGTGCAGCAGCCATACCACAGTTCTCTCCTCTTGTGGCTAACCCAATGGACACAGCCCTGAGGTAGCAGCAACTCCCCCTGCTTTATGGGTGGAACTCACACATATGAATACCACACACAACCCATGACCAAGCAAGTACCTCGTGACATGCATGCACAGTGATACAAATGATCTCAGCTGTTACACAGTCACTATTTAGGAAACATAGGGTGAGACAGACTGAATAGGCCATCTTGGCTAATTTGCTCTCTCCCGCATTTGATCTTTGGGCTATAATTTTTTGTATTATACAGCTTTCGTGGTGGCTCAGATGGTAAAGAATCCACCTGCAATGCAGGAGACCCAGGTTTGATCCCTGGGTTAGAAGATCCCTTGGAGAACGGCATGGCAGCCCACCTGAATATTCCTGCCTGGAGAGTCCCATGGACACAGGAGCCTGGAGGCTCAGATCCCCTACACAGAACCCCTACAGTCCATGGGGTCGCAAAGAGTTGGACACAACTGAGCGACTAATACTCTTTCATAGTAAAGAATACTGAAAAGTTCTACTTTGTCTTATAAATTTTCTTCTTTGGTTTAAACAATAGAAATTGTTTATATTTTCTGTCTCGCAGTTCCAGAGGCTCCAAGTCTGAAACCAGGGTGTGGGCTCGGAGGGTTTCTTCTGAAGCCTGTGAAGGAAAAATCAGTTCCAGACTTCTGTCATTGACTTGTATGTGGCTGTGTCCTCCTCTACCTCTTCACAGTGTCTTCCCTCTATGTGTATCCATCTCTGTCCAAAATTCCCCTTTAAATTAGGACCCCAGCCATATTTTATTAGGAACCTGTCTAATAACCTTGGACTCAGTTTCAAGAACCTGAGCAGTAACACAGTGTTCCTAATTACACAATTTTATCACACACATTTAATAACCACATTTGCAATGACCCTATTACTGAATAAAGTCACATTTCAAGGTACTGGAGTTAGGACTTAAACACAGATTTTTAGGGGGAAAGGACACAGTTCAACCCATAACATATTCCAAATCATGACAAAGCAAAATTATTCTATAGGTCCTCAACTCTAAATCCAGTGCAGTCAAGTGCTTATTGCATAGACAGTAGATTAAT
Organism: Bubalus bubalis; assembly: GCF_019923935.1. Lineage (NCBI taxonomy): Eukaryota > Metazoa > Chordata > Mammalia > Artiodactyla > Bovidae > Bubalus > Bubalus bubalis. The sequence continues at coordinate 55,605,550 of NC_059158.1, forward strand.
GGCGGTGCAATAGAAGGAATACTCATTTCTCTGCTTTTGAGGATCTGAGGGTGGGATAACAGAATAATAGCACCTGGCACACAGGGGCATCCTATAAATACTTAAAGAATGTTGGTCTTTCTCTGAGAGTCAAGAGCCCTAGATTTTAGACTACTGGTTTCACCACTTGTTTACTGTATAGCATTGGGAATCCTGGGGACCTGTCTTGTAATTTAGATCAAACAAAAAAAAAATATGATTACAGTAGGATACAATGCAACTGAAACAACCCCATGCCTAAGGAAAGAGCGCTCTTGCCTGTGACATTATTCAGTTTGTGGGTCATGTTTGCTAAACAGATTCTAATTTCCTTCTGCCAAATCAAGTGAGAATTACTGTTTTTCATCACCATTTTTAGGAAGCAGAATTTCTATGATTTCTCTTAAGCTATGTTCTTGGTTACAGGCATTTTTGTATTTTTTAGCCTGAAGAATAATGTGTCAAATAATGTCCAAGGAACAAAAGTCCATGGAGCTCATTCAGTACATGGAAAAACTGAGGCCACTGGTCTCACAGGTTATGTCATGATTTGACCTTCTGGTGGTACTGGAAGCCCCATTCATCAATATGACTTACCAACACTTTTCTTGTTTTGTCTCCCCTATCATCCCTGCCACATACAATTAAGCCTCTCTCAACCATCAGGCAAAAGTACTCTCAAACAGGGATTTCGCATGTGGTGGAAGAGGAAGAGATGATCACTCCAAAAGTAACGTAAGAAAGACTTTCAACTCTGGTTAGCATGTACACATTCACATAATATTAGTCTTCCCCTTATAACAACTAAAAGACAATAAATTGAAACACTGTATTAGAGAGGCATTGCTGTAAAGAAGCCTAAAAGTACTATACTCTAAAAAGGGATAAGTTCTTTCTGGGGAGTAGAGACTAGTAGCCACTTGCTTGTGGTGGCATCTCTTGAGTGAGTGCATGGATAAGCAAAGGATTTGGCTTGGTTCAGGAAAAACAGTGGATGGATTGGAATCTGTAAGAGCCCAGGATGAGAATGATTTTTCCCATAACACAATTGCCAAGTGTAGTGTATAAGTACCATGATGGAAGGCTGGGTACTGAGCACATAAAGTAGAGAAAAGTATTGGAATTTTTAAGGTACTCAAAGCTTCTACAGGGAGGGGTCAATAATACACACAGGCCAAATCTCACTGTCAAGAAATTTAAGGAGAATTGTCGCTGCTGCTAAGTTGCTTCAGTCGTGTCCGACTCTGTGAGACCCCATAGACGGCAGCCCACCAGGCTCCCCCATCCCTGGGATTCTCCAGGCAAGAACACTGGAGTGGGCTGCCATTTCCTTCTCCAATGCATGAAAGTGAAAAGTCGAAGTGAAGTCGCTCAGTCATGTCCGACTCCTAGCGACCCCATGGACTGCAGCCTACCAGGCTCCTCCGTCCATGGGATTTGCCAGGCAAGAGTACTGGAGTGGGGTGCCATTGCCTTCTCCGAAGCAGGAGTAACTAAAATTAAGTAAATATGTATTCCAGACTTGAAACAGGTCACTCCTGATTACCCAACATGATCACCTACCTGACAAAGGAAGATATAGTTTATTCTGGAGGAAAGTAAGGCTTATTCTTATATCCAAAGATCTTTTCAATAATTCAACTGAGATATCTTTGACATACAAAAATTATATATATATTTAGGTATACAACTAGGTTTTTTGCTATATGTTCAGTTCAGTGGCTCAGTCATGTCCGACTCTGTGTGACCCCATGAACCGCAGCACACCAGGCCTCCCTGTCCATCACCAACTCCTGGAATCCACCCAAACCCATGTCCATTGAGTCAATGATGCCATCCAACCATCTCATCCTCTGTCATCCCCTTCTCCTCCTGCCCTCAACCTTTCCCAGCATCAGGGTCTTTTCAAGTGAGTCAGCTCTGCGCATCAGGTGGCCAGTTTTGGAGTAACAGCTTCAACATCAGTCCTTCCAATGAACACCCAGGACTGATCTCCTTTAGGATGGACTGGTTAGATCTCCTTGCAGTCCAAGGGACTCTCAAGAGTTTTCTCCACCACAGTTCAAAAGCATCAATTCTACTGCTCAGCTTTCTTTACAGTCCAACTCTCACATCCATACATGACTACTGGAAAAACCATAGCCTTGACTAGATGGACCTTTGTTAGCAAAGTAATGTCTCTGCTTTTTAATATGCTGTCTAGGTTGGTCATAACTTTCCTTCCAAGGAGTAAGCATCTTTTAATTTCCTGGCTGCAGTCACCATCTGCAGTGATTTTGGAGCCCAGAAAAATAAAGTCAGCCACTGTTTCCACTGTTTCCCCATATATTTGCCATGAAGTGATGGGGCCAGATGTCATCATCTTAGTTTTTTGAATGTTGAGCTTTCATCCAAATATTCACTCTCTTCTTTCACTTATATCAAGAGACTCTTTAGTTCTTCTTCACTTTCTGCCATGAGGGTAGTGTCATCTGCATATCTGAGGTTATTGTTATTTCTCCAGGAAATCTTGATTGCAGCTTATGCTTCATCCAGCCCAGTATTTCTCATGTATATAAGTTATACATGATATATATATATCATGTATATATATAACTCTGCATATAAGTTAAATAAGCTGGGTGGCAATATACAGTCTTGACATACTCCTTTTCCTATTTGGAACTGATCTGTTGTTCCATGTCCAGTTCCATGTCCAATTCTATGCCCACCTGTTGCTTCTTGACCTGTATACAGGTTTCTCAAATGGCAGGTCAGGTGGTCTGGTATTCCCATCTCTTTCAGAATTTTCCACAGTTTATTGTGATCCACACTGTCAAAGGCTTTGGCATAGTCAATAAAGCAGAATTAGATGTTTTTCTGAATCTCTCTTGCTTTTTCAATGATACAGTGGATTTTGGCAATTTAATCTCTGATTCCTCTGTCTTTTTTAAAACCAGCTTGAACATCTGGAAGTTCACAGTTCATAAATTGCTGAGGCCTGGTTTGGAGAATTTTGAGCATTACTTTACTAGCGTGTGAGATGAGTGCAATTGTGTGACAGTTCGAGCATTCTTTGGCATTGCCTTTCTTTGGGATTGGAATGAAAACTGACCTTTTCCAGCCCTGTGGCCTCTCCTGAGTTTTCCAAATTTGCTGGTGTATTGAGTACAGCACTTTCACAGCATCATCTTTTAGAATTTGAAATAGCTCAACTGGAATTCCATCGCCTCCACTAGCTTTGTAGTGATGCTTCCTAAGGCCCCCTTCACTTCACATTCCAGAATGTCCGGCTCTAGGTGAGTTGGAGTGATCACACCTTCATGATTATTTGGGTCGTGAAGGTCTTTTTTGTACAGTTCTTCTGTGTATTCTTGCCACCTCTTCTTAATATCTTCTGCTTCTGTTAGGTCCATACCATTTCTGTCCTTTATCAAGCGCATCTTTACATGAAATGTTCCCTTGGTATCTCTAATTTTCTTGAAGAGATCTCTAGTCTTCCCCATCCTATTGTTTTCCTCTATTTCTTTGCATTGATCGTTGAAGAAGGCTTACTTATCTCTCCTTGCTATTCTTTGGAACTCTGCATTCAAATGGGTATATCTTTCCTTTTCTCCTTTGCTTTTCACTTCTCTTCTTTTCACAGCTATTTGTAAGGCTTCCTCAGACAGCCATTTTGCTTTTTTCATTTCTTTTTCTTGGGGATGGTATTGCTCCCTATCTCCTGTACAATGTCACGAACTTCTATCCATAGTTCATCAGGCACTCTGTCTGTCAGATCTAGTCCCTTAAATCTATTCCTCACTTCCACTGTATAGTCATAAGGGATTTGATTTAGGTCATATCTGAATGGTCTAGTGGTTTTCTCCACTTTCTTCAATTTAAGTCTGAATTTGGCAATAAGGAGTTCATGATCTAAGCCACAGTCAGCTCCCGGTCTTGTTTTTGCTGACTGTATAGAGCTTCTCCATCTTTGGCTTCAAAGAATATAATCAATCTGATTTTGTTGTGGACCATCTGGTGATGTCCACATGTAGAATCTTCTCCTGTGTTGTTCGAAGAGGGTGTTTGCTATGACCAGTGCATTCTCTTTGCAGAACTCTGTTAGCCTTTGCCCTGCTTCATTCTGTACTCCAAGGCCAAATTTGCCTGTTACTCCAGGTGTTTCTTGACTTCCTACTTTTGCATTCCAGTCCCTATAATGAAAAGGACATCTTTTTTGGGTGTTAGTTCTAGCAGGTCTTGTAGGCCTCCATAGAACTGTTCAACTTCAGCTTCTTCATCATTACTGGTTGGGGCATAGACTTGGATTACTGTGATATTGAATGGTTTGCCTTGAAAACAAACAGAGATCATTCTGTCGTTTTTGAGATTTCATCCAAGTACTGCATTTCAGACTCTTTTGTTGACTATGATGGCTATTCCATTTCTTCTAAGGGATTCCTGCTCACAGTAGTAGGTATAATGGTTATCTGAGCTAAATTCACCCATTCCAGTCCATCTTAGTTCACTGATTTCTAGAATGTCAATGTTCACTCTTGACATCTGCTGTTTGACCACTTCTAATTTGCCTTGATTCATGGACCTAACATTCCAGGTTCCTATGCAATATTGTTCTTTACAGCATCGAATCTTGCTTCTATCACCAATCCCATCAACAACTGGTGTTGTTTTTGCTTTGACTCCATCCCTTCATTTTTTCTGGAGTTATTTCTCCACTGATCTGCAGTAGCATATGTGGCACCTACTGACCTCGGGAGTTCATCTCTCAATGTCCTATTTTTTTTATTTTTTTTTTTATTTTTTTGCCTTTTCATACTGTTCATGGGGTTCTCGAGGCAAGAGTACTGAAGAGGTTTGCCATTCCCTTCTCCAGTGGACCACATTCTGTCAGACCTCTCCACCATGACCCATCCATCTTGGGTGGTCCCTCACAGCATGGCTTAGTTTCATTGAGTTAGACAAGGATGTGGTCTGTGTGATCAGATTGGCTTGTAGTCTGTGATTGTGGTATACATTATGCTATATGTATACATTATGAAAGGATCACCACAATCAAGCTAAATAAGTTATCCACTACTTTTACATAGTTACCATTGTGTGTCTGTTCATGTGTATTAAGAAGATTTAATTAAAGATTTATGTTTTTAGAAACTTTCAAGTACACAATACAGTATTGTTCATTATTGTCGCCATGCTATACATTAGTTCCCTGAACCTTATTGATCTTGCCTAAATGAAATTTCAGGCTTTTTGACTGGATCTCCTCAGTTCATCCTGGACCTGACAACCACCGTTCTACCCTGTGTAAGAATTTGACTGTTTTAGACTCATAATATTAATGACATCTTGCACTATTGCCTTTCTGTGTCAGGCTTATTTCACTTAGAATCATATCCTTCAGGTAGATCCATAGTGTTAAAGGCCGGAATTCCTTCCTTTTAAAATTCTGGCTAATATTCCATTGTATATACATATAAACCACATTGTCTTTATCCATTAAGCCATATTTTTGCTTTTTCATACTGCTCATGAGTTTCTCAAGGCAAGAATAGTAAAGTGGTTTGCCATTCCCTTTTCCAGGGGACCATGACATTAACCCTTTATTCATTATGTGATTTGCAAATATTTTCTCTTGTTCCATACATTTACTATGTTCACAGTTTCTGCCATGCAAAAGCTTTTTAATTCAGTGCAGTCTCACCTATCCATTTTCACTTTCTTGGCTGTGCTTTTGGTGCTATGACCAAAAATTGTTGTGAAGAAAAATGTCAGAAACATTTCGCCTATTTCCTTCTAGTAGCTTTACAGTTTCAGATCTTACATTTAAGTCTTTAATCCATGTTGAGTTGGTTTTTGTATATGGTGTGAAATAAGGGCCCAATTTCTTTCTTCCTGAAGTGAATATCAAGTTATCCCTGGGCCATTTAATGAAGAGACTATTCTTTTCACATACTATGTGCTTGGCACCCTTGTTGAAGATCAGTTCAGTTCAGTCGCTTAGTTGTGTCCGACTCTACAACCCCACGGACTGCAGCACGCCAGGCTTTCCTGTCCATCACCAACTCCCAGAGCTTGCTCAAACTCATGTCCATCGAATCGGTGGTGCCATCCAACCACCTTATCTCTGTCATCCCCTTCTCCTCCCTCCTTCAATCTTTCCCAGCATCAGAGTCTTTTCTAAGGAGTTAGTTCTTCACATCAGGTGGCCAAAGTATTAATGTTTCAGCTTCAGTATCGGTCCTTTCAATGAATAGTCAGGACTGATTTCCTTTAGGATGGACTGGTTTGACCTCCTTGTAGTCCAAGGGACTCTCCAGAGTCTTCTCTAACACCACAGTTCAAAAGCATCAATTCTTCGGTGCTCAGCTTTCTTTATAGTCCAACTCTCACATCCATACATGACTACTGGAAAAACCATAGTCTTGACTAGACAGACCTTTGTTGGTAAAGTAATGTCTCTGCTTTTTAATATGCTGTCTAGGTTGGTCATAGTTTTTCTTCCAAGGAGCAAACATCTATTAATTTCATGGCTGCAGTCACCATCTGCAGTGGTTTTGAAGCCCCCAAAAATAAAGGCCCTCACTGTTTTTGTTGTTTCCCCATCTATTTGCCATGGAATAATGGGACCAGATGCCATTTGTTGAAGATCAGTTGACTATAAATATGTGTGTTTATTTTTTGGCTATTAATTTCATTTCATTTGTCTATATGTCTCTTTTTATGCCACCACAATAATATTTTTATTATTGTATATTTGTAATATATTTTGGAATGAGGGAGTGTTACACCTCCATTTTTCTTCTTCTTTCTCAAGATTGCTTTGGCTTTTCAGAGTCTTTTGTAGGTCTATATGAATTTTAGGATGTTTTTCCATTTCTGTAAAGAATGAAATTGGAATTTTTGTAAGAATTGCATTGAATCTGTAGATCACTTTGTATAGTACAGATACTTAAACAATATCAATTCTCCCAATCCATGAACACAGGATGCCTTTCCATTTATATGTGTCTTTAATTTCCTTCATTAACATTCTATTGTTTTCAGTGTATATATTCTTGTTTTCAGATCCTTGGGTAAGTTTTTTCTTAAGTATTTTATTCTCCTTGTTGCTCTGTAAATGAGATTGCTTCCTTAAATTCCACTTCAGATAATTTGCTGTTAGTGTATTGAAATTCAACTTATTTTTTCACCATCATTATTTACTTATTTTTAACTTTTTATATTGTATTAGGGTATAGCTAATTAACAATGTTGTGATAGCTTCAAATAAATGTACAGCAAAAGGACTCAGCCTTACATATACATGTATTCATTCTCTCCTAAAATTCCCTCCCATCCAGGCTGCCACATAATTTTGAGGAGAGTTCCATGTGCTATATAGTAGGTCCTTGTTGATTGTCCATTTTAAATACAGCAGTGTGTACAAGCAACCATAAATTTGTTCTCTAAGTCTGTGAGTTCCTTTCTGTCTTGTAAGTAAGTTCAGTTGTGTCACTTGCTTTTAGATTCCACATATAAGGGAGGTCATACTATGTTTCTCCCTCTCTGTCTGACTTATTTCACTCAGTATGACAATCTATAGGTCCATCATGGTTGCTGCAAATAGAATTATCTCATTCTTTTTTAATGGCTGAGTAATATTCCATTGTATAAATGCACCATATCTCCTTTATTCATGTCTCTGTTGATGGATACTTAGGTTGCCTTCATGTCCTTGGCTATTGTAAATAGTGCTTCAATGAACATCAGGGTGCGTGTATCCTTTCGGATCATGTTTTTCTCCAGATATATGCTCAGGAATGGGGTTGAGGGTCATATGGTAGCTCTAGTTTTAGTTTATTCAGGAATCTCTATACTGTTCTCCATAGTGGTTGTACAATTCCCACCAACAGTGTAGGAGGGTTCTCTTCTCTCCACACCCTCTCCAGCATTTATTGTTTGCGGTTTTTTTGATGATAGCCATTCTGGCTGGTGTGAGGTGATATCTCATTGTAGTGTTGATTTGCATTTCTCAAATAATTAGTGATGTTGAACATCTTTTCATGTGCCTCTTGGCCATCTGTATGTCTTCTTTGCAGAAATGTCTATTTAGATCTTCTGCCCATTTTTTGAGTGGGTTGTTTGTTTTCATGTGAGCTGTTTATAAATTCTGGAAACTAATCCCTCATTGCTCACATCATCTGCAAAAATTTTCTCCCAATCTGTGTGTTGCCTTTTTATTTTTCTTTTTTTTTCTTTTTTTTTTAATTTTATTTTATTTTTAAATTTTACATAATTGTATTAGTTTTGCCAAATATCAAAATGAATCCACCACAGGTATACATATGTTGTTTCCTTTGCTGTGAAAAAACTTTTGAGTTTAAGTAGATCCCATTTGTTTATTTTTATTTTTATTTCCATTATTCTGGGAGATAGGTGGGAAAAGATATTGCTGCAATTTATGTTATACAGTTTTCTGCCTATGTTTTCCTCTAGGAGTTTTATCGTGTCCAGTCTCACGTTTAGGTATTTAATACATTTTGAGCTTATTTTTGTGTATGGTGTTAAAAAAATTATCTAATTTTATTTTTAATGTGTAGCTGTTCAGTTTTCCCAAAACATTTGTTGAAGAGACTGTCTTTCAGTGTTGTGTAGTCTTGCCTCCTTTGTCATACGTTAATTGGCCATAGGTACATGGGTTTATTTCTGGATTTCCTATTCTGCTCCATTAATCTATATTTCTATTCTGTTTTGATGACTGTCACTCTGTAGGTTACTCTGAAGTCAGGGAGCCTGATTACTTTAGCTCTGTTTTTCCTTTTTAATACTGCTTTGACTATTCAGAATCCTTTGTGTCTGCATACATATTTGGATTTTTTGTTCTAGTTCTGTGAAAAATGCCATTGGTAATTTGATAAGGATTGTATTGAATCTGTAGTTGCCTTGGGTAGTATAGTCATTTTGACAATATTGACTACTCGAATCCACAAGCATAGTATGTCTTTCCATTTTATTGTGTCTTCCTTGACTTCTTTAATAAATATTTTATAGTTTTTGGAGTACAAGTCTTTTGTCTCCTTAGGTAGGTTTATTCTTAGATATTTTATTCTTTTTGATGCAGTGGTAAGTTGAATTGTTTCCTGAATTTCTCTTTCTGGTCTTTCATTTTTGGTATAGAAGTGTACAGATTTCTGTGTATTAATTTTGTAATCTGCAACTTTACCATTTTCATTGATGAGTTCTAGTAGTATTATAGTAGTATCTTTAAGTTCTTTTATGTATAGTATCATGTCATCTGCAAACACTGACAGTTTAAGTTCTTTTCCAATTTGGATTCCGTTTACTTCTTTTCTTTCTTTGATTGCTGTAGCTAGGACTTCCAAAACTATGCTGAATAAAAGTGGCAAGAGTGGACATCCTTGTCTTGTTCCTGATCTTAGAGGAAAGCTTTCAGCTTTTCACTATTGAGTATTATGTTAAATGTAGGTTTGTTATATGTGGCCTTTATTACGTGGAGGACAATTGCACTCATCTCACACACTAGCAAAGTAATGCTCAAAATTCTCCAAGCCAGGCTTCAGCAATAAGTGAACCATGAACTTCCAGTTGTTCAAGCTGGTTTTAGAAAAGGCAGAGGAACCAGAGACCAAATTGCCAACATCTGCTGGATCATTGAAAAAGCAAGAGAGTTCCATAAAAACATCTATTTCTGCTTTCTTGACTATGACAAAGCCTTTGACTGTGTGGATCACAATAAACTGTGGGAAATTCTGAAAGAGATGGGAATACCAGACCACCTGACCTGCCTCTTGAGAAATCTGTATGCAGGCCAGGAAGCAACAGTTAGAACTGGACATGGAACAACAGACTGGTTCCAAATAGGAAAAGGAGTACGTCAAGGCTGTATATTGTCACCCTGCTTATTTAACTTACATGCAGAGTACATCATGAGAAACGCTGGGCTAGAAGAAGCACAAGCTGGACTCCAGATTGCCAGGAGAAATATCAATAACCTCAGATATGCAGATGATACCACCCTTATGGCAGAAAGTGAAGAGGAACTAAAAAGCCTCTTGATGAAGGTGAAAGAGGAGAGTGAAAAAGTTGGCTTAAAACTCAACATTCAGAAAACGAAGATCATGGCATCTGGTCCCATCACTTCATGGGAAATAGATGGGGAAACAGTGGAAAAAGTGTCAGACTTTATTTTGAGGGGCTCCAAAATCACTGCAGATGGTGACTGCAGCCATGAAATTAAAAGATGCCTACTCCTTGGAAGGACAGTTATGACCAACCTAGATAGCATATTGAAAAGCAGAGACATTACTTTGCCAACAAAGGTCCGTCTAGTCAAGGCTATGGTTTTTCCAGTGGTCACGTATGGATGTGAGAGTTGGACTGTGAAGAAAGCTGAGCGCCGAAGAATTGATGCTTTTAAACTGTTGTGTTGGAGAAGGAAGACTCTTGAGAGTCCCTTGGACTGCAAGGAGATTCAACTAGTCCATTCTGAAGATCAGCCCTGGGATTTCTTTGGAAGGAATGATGCTAAAGCTGAAACTCCAGTACTTTGGCCACCTCATGCGAAGTCTTGACTCATTGGAAAAATCTCTGATACTGGGAGGGGATTGGGGGCAGGAGGAGAAGGGGACAACAGAGGATAAGATGGCTGGATGGCATCACTGACTCGACGGATGTGAGTCTGAGTGAACTCCGGGAGTTGGTGATGGACAGGGAGGCCTGGCGTGCTGTGATTCATGGGGTCGCAAAGAGTCCAACACGACTGAGTGACTGAACTGAACGGACTGATGCTCCCTAAATGCTCACTTTCTGGAAATTTTTATCATAAATGAGTGATGAATTTTGTCAAAAACTTTTCTGCATCTATTGAGATGATCATAAACTGTTTTTATTCTACACTTTGTTGATGAAGTGTATCACATTGATTGATTTGTGGATATTGAAAAATACTTGCATCCCCGGGATGAATCCCACTCAATCATGATGTATGATCTTTTTAATGTATTGTTGGATTCAGATTAGTAGTATTTATTCTGTTGAGGAATTTTACAGTTATATTCATCAGTAATATTAGTCTGAAACGCTCTTTTTTGTGATATCTTCATCTGGTTTTGGTAACACAGTGACCATGGCCTAATAGAATGAGTTTGGAAATCTTCCTTTCTCTTGAATTTTTTGGAACAGTTTCAGGATAGTTGTTACCCCTTCTGTAAATGTTTGACAGAATTTGCCTATGAAGCCATCAGGTCCTGGACTTTTGTTTGTTGGAAGTTTTTAAATCAACGTTTCAATTTCAATGCTTGTGATTGGTCTGCTTATGTTTTCTATTTTTTACTGGTTCAGTCTTGGGAGACTGCATGTTTCTAAGAATTTGTCCATTTTCCCCAAGTTGTACATTTTATCAGCATATAGTTCATAGTAGTCTCTTATGATCATTTGTATTTCCATGGAGTCAATTGAAACTTCTCCTATTTTATGTCTAATTTTATTGATTTTAGTCTTCTCCCTTTTTTTCTTGCTGAGTCTGGCTAATGGTTTACTAATTTTGTTTATCTTCTTAAAGAACCAGCTTTTAGTTTTATTGATCCTTGATGTTGATTTTTTTTGGTTGTTGTTCTTTTTAGTTTATTTCTGCTCTGATCTTTATGATTTACTTCCTTCTACTAATGTTAGATTTAGTTTGTTCTTCTTACTCTAGTTGTTTTAGGTGTAAGGTTAGGTGGTTTATTTGAGATTTTTTTCTTGTTTCTTGAGGTAAGATTGAATTGCTATAAATTTTCCTCTAAGAACTGCTTTTTCTGCATCTCAAAGGTTTCATACCATTATGCTTCAACTTTCATTTATTTAAAAGTATTTTTTATTTCATCTTTGATTTCTTCAGTATCCATTAGTTGTTTAGCAGCATACTGTTTAGTCTCCACATGTTTCTGTTTTTTATAGATTTTTTTTTGTCAAAATGTCATAATGTGATAAGAAAAGACGCTTTGTGTGATGTCAGTTTTCTTACATTTTCCAAGGCTCATCTTGTCACCAAGCATGTGGTAAATCCTGGGGAATGTTCCCTGTAAACATGAGAAGAATGTGTACTCTGATGCTTTTAAATGGAATGCTCTATATATGTCAGTTAAGTCCACATGGTCTAAAAGGTCTTTAAAGACTGTGTTTTGCAAATTTTCAGTCTGGTTGATCTTTCCATTGATGAAAGTAATATGATAAAGCCCCCACTATTATTGTGCTACTGTCAATTTCCCCCTTTATAGTTGTGATATCTGCCTTACCTGTTGAAGTGCTCCTATTTTGAACTGACAAACTAGAATCATGTATGGATCTGAAAGTTGGACTGTAAAGAAAGCTGAGTGCTCAGGAATTGTTGATTTTGAACTGTGGTGTTGCAGAAGACTCTTGAGAGTCCCTTGGACTGCAAGGAGATCTAACCAGTCCATTCTAAAGGAAATCAGTTCTGAATATTCATTAGAAGGACTGATGCTGAAGCTGAAACTCCAACAATTTGGCCACCTGATAAGAGCTGACTCATTGGAAAAGACCCTGATGCTGGGAAAGATTAAAGACAGAAGGAAAATCCCAGGCTAAACAACTAATGGATGCTAAACAACTAACAGATGAGATGGTTGGATGGCATCACCAACTCTATGGAGATAAGTTTGAGTAGGCTCTGGGAGTTGGTGATGAACAACGAAACCTGGCATGCTGAAGTCCATGGGGTCATAAAGAGTTGGACATGACTGAGCAACTGAACATCAATAATAATCAATATGTATGATCCTATTATAATTTTCTTAATTGTTTTTGGTTTGCTTTTTGTAGGTCTTGCCCTTCTTTTGTGAGTTCTGCCTAGAGTAGTAGCTTTAGCATTTGTTGTAAAGCTGATTTGGTAGTCCTGAATCCTCTTAACTTTTCTTGTCTGTAAAACTTTTGATTACTCCATCAAGTCTGAATGAAAATCTTGATGGTACAGTATTCTTGGTTATAGCTTCTTTCATTTAATCACTTTAAATATACTGTGTCATTCCCTTCTGACATATTGTTTCTGTTGAGAAATCAGTTGATAATGCTATGAGAGTTCTCTTGTATGTTATTTGTCATTTTCCCCTTGTTGCTTTTAATATTTTATCTTTTTCTTTAATTTTGTCACTTTGATTACTATGTGTCTTGGTGTGTTCCTCATTGTGTTTATCCTGTCTAGAACTCTTGTGCTTCCTGGACTTGGTTATCTATTTGCATACCCAATGTTATGGAAGTTTTCAGCTATTATTCCTTTAAATATTTTCTCAGGTCCTTTCTCTCTTTTCTCCTTGTGGGGCCCCTATAATGTGAATGTTGGTGAATGTAATGTTGTCCCAGAGGTCTCAGGCTGTCTTTATTTACTGTTTTTTGGGTTGTTTTTTTTTTTAATCCTTTTTTTCTATATTATGCTTTGTGGCAGTGGTTCCCACCATTCTGTCTTCCAGGTTGCTTATTAATTCTTCTGCCTCAGTGATTCTGCTATTGAATCCTTCTAGTGCATTGTTCCAGAGAAAGCAATGGCAGCCCACTCCAGTACTCTTGCCTGGGAAATCCCATGGGTGGAAGAGCCTGGTAGGCTGCAGTCCATGAGGTTGCTAAGAGTAGACATGACTGAGCGGTTTCACTTTCATGCACTGGAGAAGGAAATGGCAAACCACTCCTGTATTCTTGCCTGGAGAATCCCAGGGATGGGGGAGCCTGGTGGGCTGCCGTCTATGGGGTCGCACAGAGTCAGACACGACTGAAGTGACTTAGCAGCAGCAGCAGCAGTGCATTGTTCATCTCTGTTTGTTTATTCTTTACTCCTTCTATGTCTTTGATAAACATTTCTTGCATATTCTCCATTGTTTTTCCTGAGATCTTGAATCATCTTCACCATCATTTTTCTGAATCCTTTTTATGGAAAGTTGCCTATTTCCACTTCATTTAGTTATTTTTCTGGGTTTTATCTTGTCCATTCATCTGGGACATAATCCTTTGCCTTTTCAGTTTTATTAACTTACTGTTATGGTGGTTTTCATTCTGGAGGTTGCAGGATTATACTTCTTGCTTCCTCTGTCTGCCCTCTGGTGGAAGAGGCTAATGGCTTGTGTGAGCTTCCTAATGGGAGGGACTGATGATGGGAAAAACTGGGTCTTGCTCTGTTGGGAAGGGCCTTTCTCACTAATAATCTGATTGTCTGTTGATGAATAGGGATGCTGTTTTTTGGCCTGAGGTGACCCAGCCCTGGAGTCTACAAGCTCTATGGTAGGGTTAATTGAGATATCCAAGAAGGCTCATGCCAAGGGGCATGTCCCTGACTGCCTCTGCCAGTGCCACTGAATCCACAGTGAGCCACTACCAACTCACACCTTCATAGGAGATCCTCCAAGACTAGCAGGTAGATCTGGTTCAATCTCCCACTGGGTCACTGCTACTTTTCTCTTTGTCCTGGTGTGTACAAGATTGTTTTTTAGCCTCCAAGAATTGTGGTGTGCACAAGGTTGTTTTTTTTTAGCCTCCAAGAGTTGAGTCTGTGCTTCTCCCAGTCCTGTGGAAGTCCTGCAATCAAATTCTGATAGCCTTCAAAGTCAGATTCCCTGGGGATTCCTTGTCTGTTTGATGAGTCCCCAAGCTTGGAAGCCTGATGTGGGGCTAAGATTCTTCACAACAGTGGAGAACTTATTTGGTATTATTATTCTCCAGTTTGTGGATTGCCCACCTTGCTGGTATAGGATTTGATTTTATCATGGTTGTGCCCCTCTTACTATCTTGTTGCTACTTCTCCTTTATCCCTGGATATGGGGTGTCTTTTTTCTGATGGGTTCCAGCATCCTCTTGTCAATGGTTGTTCAACATCTGGTGGCAATTTTGGTGCATTCACAGGAGGAGATGAGCACATGTCCTTCTACTCCACCATCTTGTGTGTGTGTGTATATATATGTTATGACAAAGATAGAGTTATTTTTCTTCCTTTATGACTTGCATGCCTTTTATTTCTTTTTCCTGTTTAACTGATACAGCAAGGAATTCTAGTATTACACTGAATAGGAATGGTCAAAGTGGGTATCTTTGTCTCATGTCATATTAAGGAAAAGAATCCTTAATTTTTTCCCATTGACTATGATGTTAGCTGTGGGTTTTCTATATGCTCTTTATTGTGCTGAAGCTGATTTCTTCTATACCTATTTTGCTGAGAGTTTTTTTGTTTGTTTGTTTGTTTTGTTTTGTTTTGTTTTTACCATGAATGGGTGAAGATTTTTTTTTTAATCTTGTACCTGTTGAGATAACCATATAGATTTAGTCTTTCTTTCTCTTCATGTAGTGTATTGTATCATACTAATCAATTTGTGTAAGTTAAAACATCTTTGTAGTCCAAGGATAAATCTCATTTAATCAGAGTGTATAATCCCTTGAATTTGCTGCTGACTTTGGTTTGCTAGTATTGTACTAAAGATTTTGCATCTATAGTCATTAGGGATATTGGCATGTATTTTTCTTTCCTTGTGACATCTTTGTCTCTCTTTGATATCAAGGTGATGCTGGTCTCATAAAATGAGTTTGAAAGTGTTCCCTCTTCGTTTTTTCCAATAGTTTAACAAATAATGGTATTAAATATTCTTTGGATGTTTAGTAAAATTTATCCATGAAACCATCTGATCCTCAGTTTTTCTGTGCAGGGAGGGTTTTGATTACTGTTTTTTCTGCTTTCATCTCCTTTTCTGTTTTTTGTCTGTTCAGAGTTTTTCTTTATTTTTATTTAGTTTTTGTAAGTCTTACATATCTAGAAAGTTATCCATTAACTCTAAGGTATCCAATTTGTATATAATTTTTCATAATAGTCTGTTATGATCATTTTTATTTCTGAAGTGTTCATTATTTGGTTTTAATTGGGCTTTTTGAATATGGATTTCTATTTCTTTAGGTGTGGGAAGTTTTCAGCCATTATTTCTTGCAGTAAGTTTTTTGCTTCTTTACACCTTTCTTTGTTTTTCTCTGGAGCTCCTCTAATACATATATTGCTTTGCTTGGTGAAGCTCCATAAGTCCTGTAAGTTATCTTCACTCTTTTTCTCTCTCTTTTTTTTCTCCTCTGACTGGATGATTTCCAATGATCTGTCTGAATTTGCTTTTTCTTATTTCTTATTGATTGAGTCTGTTGCTGAATCCCTCTATTAAATTTTAAGTTAAATTACTGTGTTCAGTTCAGTTCGGTTCAGTCACTCAGTCATGTCCAACTCTTTGTGACACCATGAACTGCAGCACACCAGGCCTCCCTGTCCATCACCAACTCCTGGAATCCACCCAAACCCATGTCCATTGAGTCGGTGATACCATCCAACCATCTCATCTTCTGTTATCCCCTTCTCCTTCTGCCCTCAATCTTTCCCAGCATCAGGGTCTTTTTAAACGAGTCAGCTCTTTGCATCATGTGGCCAAGGTATTGGAGTTTCAGCTTCAACATCAGTCCTTCCAATGAACCCCCAGGACTGATCTCCTTTAGGATAGACTGGTTGGATGTCCTTGCAGTCCAAGGGACTCTCAAGAGTTTTTTCCAACACCAGAGTTCAAAAGCTCTATTACTTTTTTAAACATTTTATTTTTTTAGTGAAGTGAAGTGAAAGTTTCTCAGTTATGTCCAACTCTTTGTGACCCCATGGACTATACAGTCCATGGAATTCTCCAGTCCAGATTACTATAGTGGATAGCCTTTCCATTCTCTAGGGGATCTTCTCCACCCAGGGATCGAACCCATGTCTCTCACATTGCGGGTGGATTCCTTACCAGCTGAGCCCCAAGAGTTGGGTTATCGCCAATCAATGATGTTGTGATAGTTTCAGGTAAACAGCAAAGGAATTCAGCTGTACATATACATGTATCCGTTCCCTCCCACCCACCCCCCAAACTCCTCTCCCATCCAGGCTGCCTCATAACATTGTTAGCTCTATTGTTTTTATTTGGTACATTTTTATATTTTCTGCCTATTGAAATTCTAAATTTATTCATGTACTTTCCTAACCTTTGTGAATATCTTTATAACCATTATTTTGAATCCTCTGTCCAGTAAATTATATTATTTCCATTTCATTCATGTTGATTTCTGGAGATTTTTCTTATTCTTTTATTGGGAACATAATGTTCTATTTCTCTACTTGCCTTGACTTTCTATATTGGTTTCTGCACATTAGATAAAACAGCTGCTTCTCCCTGTCTTTACATACTGGCCTTTTATAAATTGATCTCACCAATCAACCTGACCAGAGTCTGCTGCTGCTGCTGTTAAGTCACTTCAGTCATGTCCGACTCTGTGAGACCCCATAGACGGCAGCCTACAAGGCTTCTCCGCCCATGGGATTTTCCAGGCAAGAATACTGGAGTGGGTTGCCATTGCCTTCTCTGCTGACCAGAGCCTGACTGCCTCGCAAATTTTTGTGCCCAGCCAAACCACTGTCTTTGTTCTTAGTGGCTTCCAGAGTACTATAGTATACCAAGCACTGTCAATACCCTGAGATGGGAAAGATAGAAGCAAGTTCCCCATGCAACAGCCAGTAAACTTGGAACACTAGATCCAATTTCTTCTCTCCTCAGGGATAAGGTGGGAACTGGAGTTTAGAAGCAAGTTCCCCATGCAACAGCCAGTAAACTTGGAACACTAGATCCAATTTCTTCTCTCCTCAGGGATAAGGTGGGAACTGGAGTTTATCACTCACTCACTTACTCTGCACTGACCCAGTAATAGGAACTGCAGCACACATGTTTTCAAAACATACTTTATTTTATTTTATTTTTTAACTTTACAATATTGTATTAGTTTTGCCATATATCAATATGAATCTGCCACAGGTATACACGTGTTCCCCATCCTGAACCCTCCTCCCTCCTCCCTCCCCATACCATCCCTCTGGGTCGTCCCAGTGCACCAGCCCCAAGCGTCCAGTATCCTGCATTGAACCTGGACTGGCAACTCGTTTCATATATGATATTATACATGTTTCAATGCCATTCTCCCTAATCATCCCACCCTCTCCCTCTCCCACAGAGTCCAAAAGACTGTTCTATACATCAGTGTCTCTTTTATTGTCTCTTATACAGGGTTATTGTTACTATCTTTCTAAATTCCATATATATGCGTTAGTATACTGTATTGGTGTTTTTCTTTCTGGCTTACTTCACTCTGTATAATAGGCTCCAGTTTCATCCACCTCATTAGAACTGATTTCTAATGGATGAGTAATACTCCACTGTGTATATGTACCACAGCTTTCTTATCCATTCATCTGCTGATGGACATCTAGGTTGCTTCCATGTCCTGGCTATTATAAACAGTGCTGCAATGAACATGTGGGTACACTTGTCTCTTTCAATTCTGGTTTCCTCAGTGTGTATGCCCAGTAGTGGTATTGCTGGATCATAAGGCAGTTCTATTTCCAGTTTTTTAAGGAATCTCCACACTGTACTTCATAGTGGCTGTACTACTTTGCATTCCCACCAACAGTGTAAGAATGTTCCCTTTTCTCCACATCCTTTCCAGCATTTATTGCTTGTAGACTTTTGGATCACAGCCATTCTGACTGGCGTGAAATGGTACCTCATAGTGGTTTTGATTTGCATTTCTCTGATAATGAGTGATGTTGAGCATGTTTTCATGTGTTTGTTAGACATCTGTATGTCTTCTTTGGAGAAATGTCTATTTAGTTCTTTGGCCCATTTTTTGATTGGGTCACTTATTTTTCTGGAATTGAGCTGTAGGAGTTGCTTGTATATTTTTGAGATTAGTTCTCTGTCAGTTGCTTCATTTGCTATTATTTTCTCCCATTCTGAAGGCTGTCTTTTCACCTTGCTTATAGTTTATTTTGTTATGCAGAAGCTTTTGATTTTAATTAGGTCCTGTTTGTTTATTTTTGCTTTTATTTCCAATATTCTGGGAGGTGGATCATAGAGGATCCTGCTCTGATGTATGTCAGAGAGTGTTTTGCCTATGTTCTCCTCTAGGAGTTTTATAGTTTCTGGTCTTACATTTAGATCTTTAATCCATTTTGAGTTTATTTTTGTATATGGTGTTAGAAAGTGTTCTAGTTTCGTTCTTTTACAAGTGGTTGACCAGATTTACCAGCACCACTTGTTAAAGAGATTGTCTTTTCTCCATTGTATATTCTTGCCTCCTTTGTCAAAGATAAGGTGTCCATAGGTGCATGGATTAATCTCTGGGCTTTCTATTTTGTTCCATTGATCTATATTTCTGTCTTTGTGCCAGTACCGTACTGTCTTGATGGCTGTGACTTTGTAGTAGAGCCTGAAGTCATTCCGTCTTTCAAATTGTTGTTTTGCTCCCTGTCATTCTGAGTGGCCTAAGAAATGCTGGAACTCATCAAGTCTCAGATATAGGCCCTTGGGCAACAATTGGAAAAGTCAGAGTACCAGACGTATAATATGACTTCAAAGCGGAAGCTGGAGTCTTGGTTTTATCATTGGATCAAGCTGGTGGGGGGAGCTCTGGGAAGTGCCCATACACCTGTTCAAGTTCCTGAAGGACCCTATCAACTTCCAGATGCAGGGTAGTTAGAAGTCAAACCTATGGGCACCAGCTGGAGAAATCAAGGTACTAGATGTGAAATCAATCCCCTTCCAGGAAGCAACTGAGAGCTATGCTTCATGTCCTGTTCTATCTGTGCTGACCCAGTGGGAGAACCATAAGAAGTACCCACAGCATGCCCATTTAAAGTTGTTGCTTGTCCTCTATGGCCCCAGAGGCTAACAAATGGCATGTCCTGTGAGCTTATGAGGTAGAGACATTAGGAGCTGGTCCCTCATGTGGCAGTCATAAAAGTTGTGGTGCTAGGGGATAAATTATGTTTTAAACAAAAAGTTTTGTTTTATCACTGGTGTGAGCTGGGGAGAGATGCCTCAGGAAGCACTAACACACCCATTCAAGTTCTCAGAGGACTGTGTTAGCTGGCAGATGCAGTGTAGTTAGAAGCCAGAACCTTTGACAAGAAAAGTCCTAAGAGTTGGGCTTAAGATTTGTAGTCTAATTCCTTCCAAGGAGAAGCTTGGAGTTGGGTTTTGCTCACTCATTCTGCAGTGAGCCAGAAGGGAGAAGCATGTGAAGCCATTTAATATCACTTCTTTGTTCCCTTGAGTCTCAGGGGACTAGTGAATGCTGGTGAGTGGGTAACAGGTAGGAAGGCCAGAGGTCCCAAAGTGGCAGGAGGAAATAAACTGTAAGTGACAAATATTTTTTCCTTCTCTACACAAAATTAAGAGGCTTTTTAAAATTCTGTGTTGATGATACTTGGTTCTGCCTTGAGCTAACCAACATTTTCTTATGGAAATGTTTTTCTTAAGCTATGTTAATGAAACTATGTATTTGTTTTGGAATATGCTTTTTTCAAGATGGTTCCACCTAAAAATAACTTTTTTTTTTTTTTTCTCCTCAAGCCTTTGGCTGATAATGGCTCAACAAACCAGTATTCATGTCAATTGTTTTATGACCGGGAATGACACACCTCATGCCATTCTATCTCAAAAATGCATCTAGTGGGAGAGGGGCCTGGTGAAACTCCCTCAGCCTTGAGTTGTGTCTCTTATCTGATTAATAGCTTTCTAAGAGACATAAAACATCTTGCTAAAATCTAGCAAGGGGGCATTCTTTCTGCTTACTTCTGATGTCTATGCCAGAAGCTTTGTCTATCTCTCTTATACTTTAATAAAATTTGGTTACACAAAAAGCTCCAGTGGTCAAACCTGGTTTGTGGCCCCAGATCAAAATCCTCTCCTCTGGAGGTCATGGATCTCAACATAGAACAGGGTTCGCAGCAGCAACCTTTCACTAAGTTCTGTCAACTCCAAGAAATGCACAAATTAGTATCCAGTTCCTCAGGTAGCAGCAGATTAAAAGTAAAATTATACATATGCCAGACAGTCTGGACACAGTCTGTGTGCATACACAAGGCTGGACTCTCTTAGGAGTAATCAGAAAGGAGAAATACAACTTGTTTAATCACTGCTGAATATGAACCAAAAATATAAACTCCAGGAACTGTGCTGGCAGTCTCCAAATCATACATGCATCCAATGATAAAAGGTAAATATCTATCTGGTAAGGACACAAGTACAACCGTTGATCAAATAGATTTAAAGTTGGCTGAGCCAGCTGTTAGGTAACTAGGCTAAAAGATATGAAAAATAAAAGTAATAAATCTGAGCATACAAATCAGAAGCTGCACTCACTAGAATAGACCATATGGTGGGTCATAAAGCAAGTCTTAATAAATATAAAAGGTTTATAATCATACAAAGTACATTCTCCAACCACAAAACCATAAAATTAGAAACTAGAAAAAGAAATGTATGAAATTCACAAAGATGTGAAAATTAGTAAAAGCACTTCTCAAACAGGGGTTCTGTAACAATCTAGAAGGGTGGGGTGGAGAGGGAAATGGGAAGGAGGTTCGGGAGGGAGGGGATGTGGGTGTACCTGTGGCTGATTCTTGTCTATGTTTGACAGAAAATAACAAAATTAGGTAAAGCAATAACTTTCAATTAAAAATTAAATAAATTTTAAAAAATAATTTATAAGTCAAAGAGAATTCCCAATAGAAATTAAAACACAATATACTAAAACTTCTGGGATGCAGCCAAAGCACTGCCAAGATGCAAATTAATAGCTGTAAATGCCTATATTAAAATGGAAGAAAAATATAAAATCAACGATTTAAGAAACTAGAGAAAACATCAATATAAGCCCAAACCAACCAGATCAAATAATAAAGATTAAAAAACCCCAAAAGCTGGGTATTTTATGGCTCAACAACACTAACAAACATTTGGCTATATGATTAAGAAAAAAGATAGGAAACTAAACTACCAAAATCAGGAATAAAAATATATAACTACTGACCTTACAGAAATAAGAGAATATTGTGAATATATTAACAACCTTGATAATTTAAATGAATAGACAAATTCATAGAGAGACACAAGCTATTAAACTGATTTAAGAATACATGAATATTTTGAATAGATCTATAACCAGTAAGTGGAGAAGGCAATGGCACCCCACTCCAGTACTCTTGCCTGGAAAATCCCATGGATGGAGGAGCCTGGTGGGCTGTGGTCCATGGGGTCGCTAAGAGTAGGACACAACTGAGTGACTTCACTTTCACTTTTCACTTTCATTCATTGGAGAAGGAAATGGCAACCCACTCCAGTGTTCTTGCCTGGAGAATCCCAGGGATGGGGGAGCCTGGTGGGCTGCCGTCTGTGGGGTCGCACAGTCGGACACGACTGAAGCGACTTAGCAGCAGCAGCAGCAGTAGCAGTAGCAGCAGCATAACCATCAAGATATTTAAATAGTAGTTTTAAAAATTCTTACAAAGTAAAAGCAAGTCCCAGATGGTTTCAGTGGTGATATTTACTTAACATTTAAAGAAGCATTAAAACTAATTCTTCAAAAGCTCTCCTTAAAAAAAAAGAAATTGAGGGTATATCTCCCAACTGATTCTACAGAGCCACTCTTACTGCCAAATCAAAAGACATCACGAGAAAAAGAAACTGCAGATCAATATTCTTTATGAATAGAGACACAAAAATACTCTGTGAAATACTAGCAAATGAAATTCTGCAACACATGTAAAGGATTATATGCCATGACATGTAGGATTACCATGTGAAAATCAATTAAAAGTATAAAAAATAGAATGTATATGATCATTTCAATAGACACAGAAAAAACATTTGCCTAAATCCACCAGCCGATTGAAAAAGCAAACAAACATTCAACAACTAAGAATAGACAAATTGCTTTGGCTTTTCGTGGTTTTTTGTATTTCCATACAAATTGTGAAATTATTTGTTCTAGCTCTGTGAAAAATACCTTTGGTAGCTTGATAGGGATTGCATTGAATCTATAGATTGCTTTGGGTAGTATACGCATTTTCACTATATTGATTCTTTCGATCCATGAACATGGTATATTTCTCCATTAGTGTACTCTTTGATTTCTTTCACCAGTGTTTTATAGTTTTCTATATACAGGTCTTTAGTTTCTTTAGGTAGGTATCTTCCTAAGTATTTTCTTCTTTTCATTGCAATGGTGAATGGAATTGTTTCCTTAATTTCTTTCTGTTTTCTCATTATTAGTGTATAGGAATGCAAGGGATTTCTGTGTGTTTTTATACCGTGCAACTTTACTATATTCATTGATTAGCTCTAATAATTTTCTGGTGGAGTCTTTAGGGTTTTCTATGTAGAGGACCATGTCATCTGCAAACAGTGAGAGTTTTACTTCTTCTTTTCCAATTTGGATTCCTTTTATTTCTTTTTCTGCTCTGATTGCTGTGGCCAAAACTTCCAAAACTATGTTGAATAGTAGTGGTGAAAGTGGGCACCCTTGTCTTGTTCCTGACTTTAGGGGAAATGCTTTCAATTTTTCAACACATTGAGGATAATGTTTGCTGTGGGTTTGTCATATATAGCTTTTATTATGTTGAGGTATGTTCCTTCTATTCCTGCTTTCTGGAGAGTTTTTATCATAAATGGATGTTGAATTTTGTCAAAGGCTTTCTCTGCATCTATTGAGATAATCATCTGGCTTTTATTTTTCAATTTGTTAATGTGGTGGTAACGATAACCCTGTATGTGAGACAGCAAAAAAGACACAGATGTATAGAACAGTCTTTTGGACTCTGTGGGAGAGGGAGAGGGTGGGATGATTTGGGAGAATGGCATTGAAACATGTATAATATCATATAAGAAGCAAATCACCAGTCCAGGTTCAATGCAGGATACAGGATGCTTGGGGCTGGTGTGCTGGGATGACCCAGAGGGATGGTATGGGGAGGGAGGAGGGAGGGGGGTTCAGGATTGGGAACACGTGTACACCCGTAGTGGACTGTTGATGTATGGCAAAACCAATACAATATTGTAAAGTAACTAGCCTCCAAATAAAATAAATAAATTAAAAATAATAATAAAGTTACTTTCTGAAATTAAAAAAAAAAAAAGAATAGACAGGAACTTCTTTAACCTGATAAAGGGCATCTACAAATACCCCACAGCTGATACCATACTTAACAATCAAAGAGTAAATGAAAGAGTAAGACCTGTAAGATTAGGGGGGGGAAAACCAAGAACGTCTAGTCTCAAAACTTCTATTCACTATTGCACTAGATGTTCTAGTTCTGGCAATTAGGTTGGAAAAAGAAGCAATGTAATTTCCATGATCTTGTTTATATAAAAGCCTAAGGAGTAGATTCAAAAACTGAACTATTAATTGAGTTTAGCAACATTGCAACATACAAGGTTAATATACAAAACTCAGCTGTATTTCTACACATTAGAAATTAATAAGACCAGGAGCTGACTGTGGCTCAGATCATGAACTCCTTATTGCCAAATTCAGACTGAAATTGAAGAAAGTAGGGAAAACCACTAGATTATTTAGGTATAACCTAAATCAAATCCCTTATGATTATACAGTGGAAGTGAGAAATAGATTTAAGGGCCTAGATCTAATAGATAGAGTGCCTGGTGAATTATGAAATGAGGTTCATGACACTGTACAGGAGACAGGGATCCAGATCATGGCCATGGAAAAGAAATGCAAAAAAGAAAAATAGCTGTCTGGGGAGGCCTTACAAATAGCTGTGAAAAGAAGAGAAGTGGAAAGCAAAGGAGAAAAGGAAAGATATAAGCATCTGAATGCAGAGTTCCAAAGAATAGCAAGAAGAGATAAAAAGCCCTCCTCAGCGATCAATGCAAAGAAATAGAGGAAAACAACAGAATGGGAAAGACTAGAGATCTCTTCAAGAAAAGTAGAGATACCAAGGGAACATTTCATGCAAAGATGGGCTCAATAAAGGACAGAAATGGTATGGACCTAACAGAAGCAGAAGATATTAAAAAGATGTGGCAAGAATACACAGACGAACTGTACAAAAAAGATCTTCACGACCAACATAATCACGATGGTGTGATCACTGACCAAGAGCCAGACATCCTGGAATGTGAAGTCAAGTGGCCTTAGAAAGCATCACTACAAACAAAGCTAGTGGAGGTGATGGAATTCCAGTTGAGCTATTTCAAATCCTGAAAGATGATGATGTGAAAGTGATGCACTCAATATGCCAGCAAATTTGGAAAACTCAGCAGTGGCCACAGGACTGGAAAAGGTCAGTTTTTATTCCAATCCCAAAGAAAGGCAATGCAAAGAATGCTCAAACTATCACACAATTGCACTCATCTCACATGCTAGTAAAGTAATGCTCAAAATTCTCCAAGCCAGGCTTCAGGAATACGTGAACTGTGAACTTCCTTATGTTCAAGCTGGTTTTAGAAAAGACAGAGGAATCAGAGATCAAATTGCCAACATCTGCCGGATCATGGAAAAAGCAAGAGGGTTCCAGAAAAACATCTATTTCTGCTTTATTGACTATGCCAAAGCCTTTGACTCTGTGGATCACAATAAACTGTGGGAAATTCTGAGATGGGAATACCAGACCACCTGACCTGCCTCTTGAGAAATCTGTATGCAGGCCAGGAAGCAACAGTTAGAACTGGACATGGAACAACAGACTGATTCCAAATAGGAAAAGGAGTACGTCAAGGCTGTATATTGTCACCCTGCTTATTTAACTTACATGCAGAGTACATCATGAGAAATGCTGGACTGGAAGAAATACAAACTGGAATCAAGATTGCCAGGAGAAATATCAATAACCTCAGATATGCAGATGACACCACCCTTATGGCAGAAAATGAAGAGGAACTAAAAAGCCTCTTGATGAAAGTGAAAGAGGAGAATGAGAAAGTTGGCTTAAAGCTGAACATTCAGAAAACGAAGACCATTGCATCCGGTCCCATCACTTCATGGGAAATAGATGGGGAAACAGTGGAAACAGTGTCAGACTTTATTTTGGGGGGCTCCAAAATCACTGCAGATGGTGACTGCAGCCATGAAATTAAAAGACACTTACTCCTTGGAAGGACAGTTATGACCAACCTAGATAGCTTATTCAAAAGCAGAGACATTACTTTGCCAACAAAGGTCCGTCTAGTCAAGGCTATGGTTTTTCCTGTGGTCATGTATGGAAGTGAGAGTTGGACTGTGAAGAAGGCTGAGCACCGAAGAACTGATGCTTTTGAACTGTGGTGTTGGAGAAGACCCTTGAGAGTCCCTTGGACTGCAAGGAGATCCAACTAGTCCATTCTAAAGGAGATCAGCCCTGGGATTTCTTTGGAAGGAATGATGCTAAAGCTGAAACTCCAGTATTTTGGCCACCTCATGCAAAGAGTTGACTCATTGGAAAAGACTGTGATGCTGAGAGGGATTGGGGACAGAAGGAGAAGGGGACGACAGAGGATGGGATGGCTGGATGGCATCACTAACTCAATGGATGTGAGTCTGAGTGAACTCCTGGAGTTGGTGATGGACAGGGAGGCCTGGAGAGCTGCAATTCATGGGTTGGCAAAGAGTCGGACATGACTGAGTGACTGAACTGAACTGAACTGAACTGAAAGTAAAATTATTTAAAAATTCCATTTGCAATAGCATAAAAGAGGAAATGAA
The DNA here is from genome assembly GCF_019923935.1 of Bubalus bubalis. Lineage (NCBI taxonomy): Eukaryota > Metazoa > Chordata > Mammalia > Artiodactyla > Bovidae > Bubalus > Bubalus bubalis. The sequence continues at coordinate 55,632,118 of NC_059158.1, forward strand.
AAGTGAAAAGTGAAGTTGCTCAGTTGTGCCCGACTCTTTTTGACCCCATGGACTGTAGCCTACTGGGCTCCTCAGTCCATGGAATTTTCCAGGCAAGAATACTAGAGTGGGTTGCCATTTCCATCTCCAGGGGATCTTCCCAACTTAGGGATTGAACCCAGGTCTCCTGCATTGCAGGCAGACAGTTTACTGTCTGAGCCACCAGGGACGCCTTATGGTGGCACAAAAGAGGAAATACTTAAGAATAAATTTTATAGAATAAATGTAAGATGTACAATGAAAACTACAAAGCATTTTTGAAACAAAGTAAAGAAAATCTAAATAAGTGGAAAGACAACCCACATTCATGAATCAAAGTGAAATTCCTGTCAGAATCCAACCTTGGTTTTTTGTTTTTTGTTTTTTTGGTTTTTTTTTTTTTTTTTTTTTTTTTTTTTTGCTTATATTGGCAAACTGTTCCTAAAATTCATATGGAAAGACAAAAGGCCAAAAATAACTTAAAAATATTGAATAGGATGGACAAAGTTGGAAGATTCATACTTCTTGATTTCAAGCTTACTATAAAGGTATAGTAACCAGCACTATATGGTACCAGCATAAGGACAGAGATATAGATAAATGGAATAGAATTCTGAGTCCAGAAATAAATTCATATCTCTGTGATCAATTGAATTTTGGCAGAGGGTACATGTCAATGAGGTAAAAAGTGTTTATCAAATGGTGCTGGGACAACTGAATTTCCACTTGAAGAATAATAAATGTAAACCCATTATGTGCACCATACAGAAAAAGTAATTTAAAATAGATGACAGAGTTAAATGTATAAGCTAAAAATTATAAAACAATGAGAAGAATATGTACAAGTAAATCTTCCTTATCTTGGTTTAGCAAATTATTTTTAGATATGAGATCAAAAGCACAGTCAACAAAAGAAAATATATGTGAATTTGAGGACATTGGACTTCCCTGGTGGTCCAGAGGTTAAGAACCACCTGCCAATGCAGGGGACATGGGTTCAACCTTGGTCTAGGAAGATTCCACATGCTGTCGGGCAACTAATCCCATGCGCCACAACTACTGAGCCTGTGCTTTAGAGCCCAAGAGCCACAACTACTGAGCCTGTGTGCCATAACTACTGAAGTCTGTGCACCCTAGAGCCCATGCTCCACAACGAGGAAGGCCACTACAACTAGAGAGCAGCACCCACTGTCTGCAACCAGAGAAAGCCTGCACACAGAAACAGACCCAGAGCAACCAAAAATAAGTAATTAAAAAAATTTGAAGACATTAAAATTTAAAACTTTTCTACTGATGATAATAACACCAAGAAAGTGAAGAAAAATAACCCACAGAATGGGAAAATGGGTTTACAAATTCTATATCTGATAAAGGAATTTGTCCAAGTACCTTTTAACTTAATAAGAAAAATGTAATAACCCAATTTTTCAAAAAACAGTGGAACTCAATAGACATTCCTCCAAATAACACATGAAAATAGCCAATAAATACATGTAAACATGTTAATAGTGTTACCATATTACACAGCAAACTTGAGCCTTGGCATATATATTCAAGATAAATGAAAGTTTATGTCCAAAAAAACTTACACACAAATGTTCACAATAGAATTATTCATAATAGACACAAAATGGAAATAACTGAGACGGCCATCGAGTTGTAAATGAATAAAAAATATGATACATCCTCACACGATGAATTATTATTGAGCAACTGGAAGAAGTACTGACAAGTGCTAAAACACAAATGGAGTTTGAAAACATTATGCTAAATGAAAGAATTCATCATAAGTGAACACATATTGTATAATTTCATTTACATGAATGTTCAAAATCAACAAATCCACGAAGACTGAAATTTCATTACTGATTGCCTAGGTTTGGGACAAAAGGAAAGGGAACTCACTGCTGACACAGGAGGTTTCTCTTCGGGATGGTGAAATTTTACTTAGGTTATGGCAGTGGTTGAACAACTCTGTGAATATACTAAAGTACAATGGATTATATAATTTTAAAAGATTAATTTTATGTTATATAAATTACATCTCAATTTGTTTTAAACTAATGATAATTTGATAATTATTTTGTTAATCAGCTAGATAAAACAGACAAGGTAAAAAAAACAACAAAAAACATACCATTTAACCAAAACTGTCATAAGAAGAAATAGAAAATCTGAATTAAAAATACGAAAATACAAATGACTGTTTAAGAAATTAAATTTCTAACTAATTTTTTTTTTATGAAGAGAACTCCAGGCACAACAGTTTCACTGACAAATTCAAATTAAAAAAAAAGAAATAAAAACAATACTCCACAAACCCTTTTAAAGAAAAGAGAAAGTGGAAACACTTCCTGATTCATTTTTATGATTCCTGTATAACCCTGTTACAAAAATCTTTCCAAGATTCTTTTAAAAAGAAAATGTGTGTTAATTGCTCAGTCATGTCCAACTCTTTGTGATCCCATGTACTGTAGCCCACCAGGTTCCTCTGTCCATGGAATTCTTCAGGCAAGAATATTGGAGTGGGTGACCATTTCCTTCTCTAGGGGATCTTCCCAATCCAGGAATCGAACCTGGGTCTCCCACACTGCAGTCAGAGTCTTTACCATCTGAGTCAGAAATTAGAGATCAATGTTATTCATGAAAACACAGTAAAAACCCTGATAAAAACATAAGCAACAGTATTTTTAAAGTATTGTGTTTTAAAGTATAATGATAATAAAAGTTTTTAAATGTAAAAATAAATCTTACTATCAAAATAAAGAAGATAAAAAATAATTATATCAAGATATTTGAGAAAAACACTTGCTAAAATTCACTGCCCCTTCATCTTTAAACAAATAAAAAAAGCTTTTAGCAATTTAGGAACTTTCCCAATCTGTGTACCTAAAATAAAAAGATAAATAAATTATGTATATGTAGATAGTAACCAAATACACATCTGCCACAGGATGCTTTCACAATTTTCCTATGGCCTGGCATAGCTGTGTCTAGCACTTAATCACTTGGAGGGTTTGTTAGCCCACTGGTTACTGGGCCATATCTCCAAGGTTTCTGATGTACTGTATCTAAGGCAGGACTTGAGAATTTGTATTTCTGCTGGTCTCAGTACTGCACTTTGAAAAAAGCTATGATTTAGTAAAAAACAACATTGGAATTCTATGTGATGTAAAGATTAAGTAAAATACTGTAAAATATCTCTTTATATAGTGTGGAGAAAAGAGAACCCTCTTATATTGCAGATAGAAATGTAAATTGGTGCAGTCACTGTGGTGAACAGTATGGAATTTCCTTAAAAAACTAAAAACAGAACTACCAAACACTCTTCCTGGGCATATATCTGAACAAAACTATAATTCAAAAATATACATGTACCCCTATGTTCACTGCAGCAGTATTTATTATAGCCAGGACATGGAAGCTCTAAATGTAAATTGACAGATGAATGGATAAAGAAGATGTGGTGTGTGTATATATATATATATATATATATATATATATATACATACACACACACATACACATATATATACACAACAGAATACTACTTAGCCATAAAGGGGATGAAATAATGTCATTTGCAGTAGCATGGATGGACCTAGAGATAGTCATACTAAATGAAGTAAGTCAGACAAGACAAATATCATATGATACCACTTATATGTAGAATCTAAAAATTTGATAAAAATGAACTTATTTACAAAACAGAAATAGACTCTCAGATACATGGGGAAAAAAAACTTATGCTTACTGAAGGGGAAAGGGGGGAGGTATAAATTAAGAGTTTGGGATCAACAGATACAAACTACTAAATATAAAATAAATAGCAAGGACCTACTGTATATCACAGGGACCTATATTCGGTACCTTGTAATAATCTATAATGGAAAAGAATCTGAAAAAAAGATATGTGTATGTATAGCTAAATCACTTTGCTGTACAAGTGAGATGTAAATCAACTATACTTCAATAAAAATAAATAAAATATCTCTTAAAGATATCTTGCTAGTTATCTTTCCAATATCTTGATTGATAACTTCACTTTTTCAAAATTACTATTTCTTTTGAAATTTTGATGTTCTGTATTTTCTAGTAAATTATCCATTTTCTCTTTTTAGTCAGTTATGCAAAATAGTCTTATAATGTTGTTTTTCATTATTTGTGATATATTTTTCTTTAATCTTAATTTTTTCCTGAACTGATCTTGTGAGAATTGTCTATTCTGTTGTTCTTTAAGAACAAGCAAGAAAAGACTTCATTTTTACCACTGTTTTTTAAAGTTTCATTTCAACTGATTTCTTCCAAAATTAATTCCTTGCTTTTTTCTCTATTTTATTTTAATTTTTAATGTGGGTTCATAGTTTCTTTATTATCAGTCTTTCTTTAATAATGAACTCAAATATAAGTTTATATCTGAGTGTAATATTATCAATATCTGTGGCTCCTGGTATACATATCCTTTATTTACTGATTTCTAGATATTTGGTCTTTTCTGTTTTATTTGTTCTTTGCATCCTGAGACTTCACAAATGCCTTTCTTCTAGCTAGACAGGAGAATAGTACCAGAATTGGTTGTAGGGTTTCTGGATTTTGACTATTTTCTTCAGTGATCTCTAAGGTTCTTCACTGTCTTTAAGTGTACACTATTGTAGATGAGAAAAAAAATTCATTTTCCTCTGCTAATAAACTGCTTTTGCTGTCTCAATGAATGTGAATTTTCTTTTGTCCTTGGGCTTCAGAAATTTGTTGGGAAAGATGTTTATCTTTCCTAGAATGCAGCTTTTTAAATCAGTAAAAAGATTTTCTGTAGATCAATGAAATTATTCTCTACTAGTTATTTAGCCATTGCCCCTTTTCCATCTGTTCTTTCTTCTCCTCCTGGATCTCTTAGTATCAATACGCTAGGGCTCCTAGGTTTGTCCTCTGCTCTTTTGGTTTCATTTGAAAAGACCTTGATGCTGGGAAAGATTGAAGGCAGGAGGAGAAGGGGACAACAGAGGATGAGATGGCTGGATGGCATCACCGACTTAATGAACATGAGTTTGGGTAAACTCCAGGAGTTGGTGATGGACAGGGAGGCCTGGCGTGCTGCAGTCGATGGGGTCACAAAGAGTCGGACATGACTGAGTGACTGAACTGAACTGAACTTTTGGTTTCTTCCTCATAATTTCCATGCCTTTGTATTTTTCCTCTGAGATTAAAAACACTCCTTATCCCTGGTCTTCCAGGTCACTGATTTGGTTTTCTTCACTTTGTACCAGTGAACATGATCCCAGAAATGAGATGGTGAACAGTACAGGTACCCTAGCAGGCCTCCAGGGCCAGGAACCACTAGCCGTTCTTCTAAATATGCAATCATGCATTCACGCACTCACATGTAAAACACACCAAACCCATACACTCAGATACACACACTTTTCACCCTTTACAAGCACAATCTGGGTCTCTGAAAGGCCAGTTCTATCTCTGGTACCCTAGTTCTCATCCCAAGACTTTGCTGCTAGTACCAAAGCTGTTCTCCGGGGCACAATCCTCACAATGTTCTCCCCCATGTGGATGTTCCAAGAACCCTTAGCCCAGAGTACACCTTCTCAGTCTGGCTGACACAGACAGCCATGTGTCCAAGAAATGGGCACAAAAGACCCCCTCTCACTGAAGCTTAATCTTGTTCAAGCTCAAGTGGCCTATGCAATCACAACCAGTTGTACAACAAGCCGTGGTGGGCCTGCTGGTAACACTCTGACCTCCACTAACCAAGTGCTAGTGTTAGGGGCTTCCCTGATGACTCAGATGGTAAAGAATCCACCTGTAATGCAGGAGACCCAGGTTTTATCTCTGGGTTGAGAATATCCCCTGGAGAAGGGAATGGCTACCAACTCCAGTATTCTTGGCTGGAGGGTTCCATGGATAGAGGCATCTGGTGGGCTACAGTCCATATTCTGAACTCCATTAACCAGATACTGACAGCCAATTTCCAAGGAAGTCACTCTGGGAACAGAGAGACGGGGTCAGAAAAAGATTAATCAGCCACAGAGACACTTCAATTGGCCCTTTTAGCTGAAGGGAGAATGAAAAATTGGGCAGTGAGAAAATGTAGCTGAAGTAAAAAGATGTGTGCTTGGCCCTCTGAACCAAAGAGGTCATGATTGCTCGGCTTACAGCCCACAACTGCACCACATCTATCACAGGCCTATTACTTGGGCATTTCATACATCTTATCTCACTTGGTCCTTATATCACTACAGAATTAAGCTATTATTGCTTCCACTTTGTAGCTGAGTTCGGAGGAGGCAACATAATCTCCAAAGACCAACTGACTCAACCTTCTTCCTGTAGACAATGCTGAAATAGAACTGGACACAAGAAAGCTAGAACATAGTTTATGGACATAGGAGATGCTCATGAGCCCAGATATGTGGCAAGCAGGGTAAGCATTTGTTATGGCTCTTTCATTCCTAATGCTTTTCTCTAAGGTGCATGATTTTCATTAGCCTTTGGAGTTACACTTTTTCTAACCTCCTTAACTTTCCGCATGCTAAGTTGCTTCAGTCATGTCTGATTCTTTGTGACCTTATGGACCGTTGCCTGCCAGGCTCCTCTGTCCATGGGATTCTCCAGGCAAGAATACTGGAGTGGGTTGCCATGCCATTCTCCAGGGGATCTTCCTGAACCACAGGTTGAACCCATATTTTTTCATCTCCTGCATTGGCAAGTGAGTGCTTTAGCACTAGCTCTAATAGTCATCATTTCCTCTGGTCTTCTGCAATGTCTCTGAGCCAAGAAAATAACGTATTGCTCATTTAATTTGTCTACCAGAGGACTGGGAAGCGAGAGAGTAAGAGTATTTATGCAAACTCTCACAGTTAGGAGACAACATCCCTGAGGCAGGAGCTACAAGTGCCCAGCCACAGCCACAACCTTACATCCTCTAGTTTACACCCACTGGCACAGGGCCAGCAAGTGTTGAGGGCACCTCCTCAGCCATGTCAACCAACCTGACATTCAAAACTAAGGTTGTTCATGCTTCTAAGAGTTTCTCTTTAATTCTCAGATAATCAACTGATCTTTAGACTTCTTGGAATATTCATCACATGCCCTCCACATACTTGCTCTGAAGATAAGAAGCCTAACTTGGCTGGTGTTAGATCACCAAGCACATAATCTCAGCTAAGACATCAAGAGGTGTGCCCAGATTCAAAGAACTTTCAATCCAACCTTCATTATGGTATCTACTCATTTTATCTCTTTCGTTCAAAGATAACCAAGCAGGCAAAGGTGAAATTTGGCTACTTCTGTTTAATATTTAAGTTACAAATCAGTGAAAATGAGACAGTCAGAAAAACAAATAGGGATCTCCTAATGAACCATTGTCCATCAAAGATTGAAATTATATTAATATCTTTTTAACATATGAAAATAGTCCCTGAGGTGAACCACTCCCACCACCACCACCCCCACAGTGCAATGACATGGGAGCCTTTCTGTATCTCTTATAGCAAGACAAATATGGTTTATATATGGTAAATATGGTAAATAAATATGCTTTATAGATGCTAACAGCCCTCTGAGCTATGGTAGTGTCTTGTTGGAAATAATACTATATATAGATATAGATATACACACACAATATATACATAAATGCACACACACCATAAAATCGACTCTCAACTAGCAGGCCTCCAACTCTTTGCTTACTGCATCCATGTTATTTATCCAGTACTTAAGGTTTCTGAGTGACAGTTAATACAGATGGGTGCATCTGTAAGATGTATGCCCCTTATGAAAGGATACAGCAAGATTGTTTATTAGGGAGATATTAACATAAAGGAAATGAAGAAATGTTTTGCTAATTGATATGAGATGCATCCAAAACTGAATTATGGGTTTCTGTTTTCACAGGCGCCTTGGAGCCACAGTTTTGCACATGGTCTTTTGCTTTTCCTTGAAAACATGTGCTGATGATGCATGGCAGGGCTTTGGATTCAATTATCAACACTAGGAAGTAAATTGGCTTTTTAACAAAGGCAATAAATAATCTCTACATGGTTTAATATGAAGCAATGAGTATTTCACTCTTAGCCAAAAAACGTGTCCTTTCACAAACACACCAGAGAAGTCTCTATGGCAGATTATTTTTGAAAATTTTTATATTTTATCTAAAAAGGTTGGAGGAGAAACCACTTAAGCAAGGCACAGTGCAGTGGGGGCCCTGATGGTGAATCACACCTCTAATGAAGGCACTAGGCTAACAGACCATCTGTGAAACAATGTTAAGATTCAGATGAAAACGGTTTCCCTGGCACTTTGTGCAAATGTGCTTGTTTCTCCTGCTTGGAGCCAACTACCCTACTGTTTTTGCTTTTTTTTTTTTTGGAGCAGCTAACATGTATGATTGCAAACTCCTTGAACACAAAGCCATTTTTAGAATCACATGAATTAAAGCTATTTATATTCTATATTAAAGAAAATCATGTATCCAGTTCTTTCTCTTAGTGCAGGCACTAATGATGTTGACAGATGATATAAGCTGTCCTAGGAAACAGGACCAGTTACATGAGGATTGATTTGCCCAGGTCCCTTCTTTGACTGTGGCCAAGATCTAACAAGGACAGTCAAATCTCCAGGGCAAGGGAGACAGGAGCATCGGTAACTGCAATTACATGGGAACTCATCCTCTTATTGATAAAAGAAATGACTAGAAAATGCCCCAAGCAGGGGAAAACACTGAGTGGGGCTCCCCTGTTCCTATGCTCCACTGTAGATTAAGGTGCCTTGCATGGCTGCATTTGAGAGAGCGTGGCTGCCATTCCTGGCAGCTAGCCTAGTATGCTTTTCCTTCTGGTTATAAGTCCCAGTCCCATGATCACAGCAGTGGCCTAGTGGCCTAGTTCTTGACACAGTATAATATTCCTCTTCTTTGGACACAGTGATAGGTCCAGGTACATATATGCAATCTAGGCAAAGAAATAATTTTTGACAGAATTGGGAAATATTGCAGAAAATAAATCTGAGAAAGCAAGCAGCTATCTCCTCCCACTACTACCTGAAACAGTTCATCAGCAGAATGAGAAAGAAAACAGCACAGAAACAGAAGAACAAGCAAGTAGAGAAATACAGGGTGAATGTGGGGTTCCTGGATGGAGCTGTGCTTGGAGCCAAACCCCTCTGTGGACTTCATAACATAGTATCACTGCTTTGTTCATGTATTTTTTTTTTTACATGTGTCTTTTTTAACGTTTTATTTTGTATTGGAATATAGCCAATTAACAATTTCAGATGTGACAGTTTTAGGTGGACAGCAAAGAGACTCAGTCATATATAAATATGTATACATTCTCCCCCACATTCCCCTCTCATCCAGGCAGCTACATAGCATTGAGCAGAGTTCTCTGTACTATACTGTAGGTCTTTGTTGGTTATCCATTTTAAATACAGCGCTGTGTACATGCCAATACCAAACTTCCAAACTTTCCTTTCCCCCTGATAACCATAAGTTCACTCTCTCAGTCTGTGAATCTGTTTCCCTTTTGTAAGTAAGTTCACTTGTTTCATTTCTTTTTAGATTCTGAATACAAGGGATGCCATATGATATTTCTCTTTTTATGCCTGACTTACTTCACACAGTATGACAGTCTCTAGGCCCGTCCATATTGCTACAAATGACATTATTTCATTCTTTTTAATGGATGAGTAACATTCCATTGTGGAGTTTGGGGTTGAGTTTTCTTCAAGAATGCACCTGCCAATGAGGAGACACAAGAGATGAAGGTTCAATCCCCAGGTCAGGAAGATCCACTGGGGAAGGAAATGACACCCCTATCCAGAATTCTTGCCTAGAAAATTCCATGGGCAGAGGAGCCTGGCAGGCAACACTTCATGGGACCCACAAAAAGTCAGAAACGGCTCAGCGACTATAAACGTACACACAAGTGTGAAAAGAGCCCTAACTAATCAAATTCTAGCTCTTTAATGCAGAGATCTGGAAGGAGGTCCTCGAGGGGCCTCTGTTTTAGACAGTACACACTTTGACACTTATCTAGGCTTTTTAACAAAATTTGGCACAAGCCCCTAACTGATCAAAATAAATTCACCACTCCCAGCCCTCCACCCCTCAGTCTATTCTATAATATTAAAAGTGGAACACAAGAAAGAAAGAAATAAGACCAACCCACAAGCTGCAGAATTAGGATATAAACCCAGTTCCCCAAAACCTTACTTATCATTTGGCTTCATTATGTTGTGAAGAGGAGCAGTTTCCCAGGACAACAGCTACTGACCAAGGACCAGAGAAGAATAGAAAGGGTAGACAGAAGGCAGAAACCAGGATAACAGATCAGGTCTAGGATCAAGGAAGGTAGTCTGGATAAATCTCCAAAGACCAAAGAGAGAAATTTCAAAGCCAGAAATTCACAGAAAGGAACTATAGTGAAGAGCACATCAAGAAAAAACACAATTGGCCTTGGATGATTGACTAAATGGTGTTCCCTGCACCTAGGCTTTGCCAGCCTTCAGCTGACGATGCTACCTTTACAGAGTGAGAAAAGAAGGCGGGGTAAAAAGGGCACAGGCCAGTAGTCTTGGAACAAAGTCATTAAGCAATGCCCTCAGTAGACTCAGATGAAGCACAGTAACCCCTAAAGAGCACAGACATCTTGAAATAGACTTCGGTGATTTAAGAAGGAGCACAATGCAGAGGAATCACTGGTCCATATCCCAGTTTCTTCTGAGATGCCTGCGCCAAGAACAACAATCAGTTCTCATGAGGGAAACAAGCTTGATCTGATGGACAGGACCCTGCAGTGTTAAAGAGAGTTTCATGGTACAATTGTGATTATACTGAGCATAAAGCTCACTGCAGTATGGTGAAGTTCTGGCCTGGAATACATGGTCTCAGACAGCCAGCAGATCCTCCTTCATCTTCAATCAACAGAGAAGAAGGCTACAGGGAATACATTGAATTTCAGACAGTAGAATCTCTCTATAATCCACCATGTCACACCTGGAGAGTGACCACAGGATGGATATCTGTGTCCCTTGTAGGACAGGAGACAACATTCCAGAAGAAAGGACTGCATGACTGTTCTATGCCAGAAGAGAAGGGAAGAATGGAAATAAGTTTCTGTGGGCAAGCTTGACATGCCTGTGGGCTCATGCCTCCCCTGGGCAAGCTGCCCAACAGCACCAGAAAAGGAAGGACATCACAAACCACCTAAGCACTTCCTGACAAACAAACAGAGTGATAATCAAGAGTGATATGCATAATTTTTTGAACAGCTTTTCTAGCCATGGAAGAACTTTTGGAAAGTATAAAGTAGTGCACAGGTGAATAATCAAACAGGATAATCAAACAATAATCAGTTAGGTGGGATTGCTGGGGGGCTAGGGTGGAAGAAGAGGAGTATGTATAGCCCTGAGCACTGCTATGTTTATGCAGCAATTCACCAGCCTCTCTGAGCCCTCCCTTCCTCAACTGGAATCTAGACGGAGAACGACTGTCTCACACTCAGTGAGGACCTGTGTCTCTTCTTATTCAGATGGCTGTTACCATCAGAACACTAAGTCTCTGTGGTGAAGGGTCACCGTCTGCCTGCTCTGGTCTGTCTTGCATTGAGGCACGGTGCTCTCACAAATTGGGTGTGCACACACTGCTCTGCTCAGAACCTGCAAAGGGAAGTAGACTAAGCAATTACAAAGTCTAAAGTTTCTGACAGCTCTGGAGAGTTTCCTGATGACCCTCAAAATACTTTTGTCCTTTGCTGATGCCAGAAATTCCATCATCAAGCCATAGACATGAAATCAGGTTGGCCCAGGTTTCCAAGAGGCTGTACCACTATCAGCTCTGGTCACTTGGGCAAGTACTCACTCTTTATAAACCTGAAAATGGGTAATAATATCCAAAGGAATCCTGAATATGAAAGTTTTGTAAACCATAAAGCATTAAACAAATGCCATCACCAAAGTTACTATTCAAAAACAATAAAATAAAGACCTAATAGGATGAACATTGCTGAGGCAGGAGCAATATAAGCTCATCAATTATTTATTCACAAAATTACAAAATATTAGATCCAGACATAACCTGTCAAGTGTTTCCTGTTCAAATCTTTAACTTCACAAAAAATGAAATTAAAGCCCAAAAGAGGTCAAGTGACCAAAATTACATGTCAAACAATAACCACTTGACCCCCTGAAGTCCCAGAGCGTGGTCTCCACATAGGCTTTTTGCTAACTGGGAAGCAGCTCCCTTAGATTGTTGAATGTGAGAGAATTGTAAGTGAGAGAGGAGAGTCATTTGGCCAAGCCACAGATGGCAGATCTTGTTGTTCCTTGTGTAGACTGGGAATACTCACTGGGAGGAACCATCACAGTGCTGAGGCCAGGCTTCCAATCATAATGGACCAGGGTTCAGACCATGGAATCTCTCATCACAGGTTTATGTATTTGATGCTGGCAATCATGATGGTTTGATGGGGTTGTGCTTAGTCACTCAGTTGTGTCCGACTCTTTGTGACCTCATGGACTGTAGCCCACCATGCTCCTCTGTCCATGGGGATTCTCCAGGCAAGGATACTGGAGTGGGTTGCCATGCCCTCCTCCAAGGGATCTTCCAAACCCAGGGATAAAACCCAGATCTTCCACACTGCAGGTGGATTCTTTACCCCCTGAGCCACCAGGGAAGCCAGGTGGGGTTGTGGTGATGGTTAAATTAAATGAGGGGGTTGACCATGGAGTTTAGGTGATTTTGTATTCTAATTACTGGAGCCCTCTGGGGACTACCAGGACAGTTGCTCAGCAGAGGGTTGGAGGCTGATCCTGGCTGACAGTCACACACAACTGGGTCAGGAGTGACTCTCAGGCCACTGCTCCCAATCCCCCCTGAACACCCAGGCCCCATTGGACTCTATATCTACCCACGCCAGCAGATATCAGATATAAGAAAATCAGGCACCGACATAGACAAAGCTGAGAAGCAGTGGCAGCTGGGCTTCTACAAGGATAGAAGGGGCTTCCAGGCTGTCTAAATAACAGCTTCTGGGTCCAGATAAAACCCCAGAGGAATCTAGAAGAGACATTCCCTTTTCAGGGAGGCAGAACAGTCTAACCTCAGCAAGCTTTCCTCAAGGAAAGCTTCCAAAGCCTTGGAGAAAACTTGGCTGTGTCTAGACCAGGGGCACAGGGGCTGGGCTTATATGGGTTCCAAGAGTGTCACTCCTGCCCCAGGGGGGCTCTCCTAGACAGACCCCAGCCAGTCCAAGCAGCTACCCACAGTCAAGGCCTTAACAAGTGGAAATGACAAGAGAAGTGCTATGCAGAAGAGGGAAAAAGAACATTATTAAGTGAAGTGTTACCTCACCAAATTGCAGAAGACTAAGTTGTTCAAGACAGCAGCAGCCAGGCTCTGTCTGTGCCTACAATCTGCAGAGGCCCTAAGCCAGCCACTGCCAATTACTCATTTCAGAGCCACCCCATGACTGACGGTTCTAACATTCATCCACTGACCAGGAGAGTGATTTTCTTTCTTTAGAATGATGCTGCTGAAAACTACACTCTCTCCAAAGATAGGGGACAGTAGAATCTATCAAAACATGTTCCATGAGACATCATTTCCTTGGGATGCTACAAGGATACTCCTAGTAGACTCAAGGAAACTTGGTGCTGGATGTGCCACGTGTGTGTGTGTGTGTGCATGTGTGTGTGTGTGTGTGTTCATCACTCAGTTGTGTCCAACTGTTTGTAACCCCATGGACTATAGCCCACCAGGCCCCTCTATTCGGGGGATTCTCCAGGCAAGAATATTGGTGTGGGTTGCCATTCCTTTCAGGGGATCTTCCCGACTCAGAGATTGAACCCAGGTCTCCTGCATTGCAGGTGGATTCTTTACCAACTGAGCCACCAGAGAAGACCTAGAATGTAAGAATACCACTGAGCTCCTGATGACTGTGCTCTTTCTGAGTACTTACAAAGACAAGAGTTCACTCAGCTGTTGAATAAGCACTAAGGGTTAAAAAAGGAAGTGGGTTGGGATAAAAGCATCATCTATTTAGTTAGGGTTTCATTCATATTTCAGCTCTGCCTGTCAGTAGCTCTGTGACCTTGTAAATGTATTTAATCTCATAGTCTCACTTTGCTACTCTATAAAATGTGGATAAGAAAGCCTACCTATTAGGCCATCATGAGAATTAGAGAAAATTTATATAAAATACACATTTTACCTTCTGCTACATAAGGTTCAGTAAATGATACCTTCAATAGTAATTCCTTCTCCTCCTCCCTTCCCCTTTTTTGGTTATTCTCCTCTTCTTTTTCCCCCTCCTCTTCTTCCTCCTCTTTTTCTTCCTTCTTCTCTTCCTCCTTTTTTACTTTCCCCTCCACTTCCTCCTTTTCCTCCTTATGAACAACCAAATGTGGCCTGAAATGTCTGTCCCTTGCCCTGGTTCTGCCTTCTAAGACCCCACAACAGCAGCAACAGTCATGGGAAAGACAGCTGACCAAAACTAGGTTTAAATTCTGGCAATTATGCCTACTTGCTAGTTGTCTTAAAGGATAAAGGTAAGCAAACATATTCTCTTCTTTAAAAAAAAAAACTAACAAAAAAAAAAAAAAAGAGAGAAAACACTCCAATTTTGTAGTCAGAGCTCAAACAAACCTTGCTATAACTGGCAAAATAGCTCATATCTGGTTGAGAGGTAATATAATAAATTTATTCAGTTTGGGACATATGTAAAAAAAATTTTTAAGCAATTAGAAACCACCCGAATAATCACAGCTGACCCTTGGAAACAATGTGAGGATCAGTCTGCTTGTAAGTTACAGCTGGTTCACATCCCCTGTTCTTAGCATTCATGGATTCAACCATGGACCATGTATAATAATACTGTAGTATTTACCAGTGAAAAATACCCACATGTCAGTGAACCTGTGCGGTTGGTTCACAAACCTAGTTGTTAAAGGTTGACTGCACTCATATCGCTTCTTGATTTGTATATTCTAATTTCAGCACTAGAGTGTCATTGATGGATTTCTCCCATTTTTTAAAAAGCAAGTCATCTGGGGTTAGGAACCATGGTGACACAAGCTTTGATCTCTGGAATGTGGCAAATAATTTATTCTTAGCAGGTGAGGAAAGGACATCACCAGTGGAAATCTTTCTGGGTGTTGAAGGCCCAGTTCAGATAATTCTTCTCTCTGTAACACACCTTCATTAATTCCTTCCACAGGAATGGCCCAAAGTAACCTGACCCTCCAAGCCAGTGCTGCTTAGAGTGGGGACAAACTCTCTACCCAAACTGACTTGGACAGAGCCCCTCACCTGATCATTCTGATTTTGGACCCAAATGAGAGTTGATGCCCTGGAAGAGAATGAACGGTGACATCCACCTGTGAACTGCAGGCTGCCACATCCCCCATCATGTCCCAAGTGACTCAGAAAGCTGGGACACACTGAGAAATGAAGAAATGATAAGTAGGGTTCACAGGTACTGTTCATTTTCTTAAAAACATAGCTATAGAGATGGTCCTAAGATGGCAGAGGAATAGGACGGGAAGACCACTTTCTCCCCCACAAATTCGTCAAAAGAACATTTAAACGCTGAGTAAATTCCACAAAACAACTTCTGAATGCCGTCAGAGGACATCAGGCACCCAGAAAAGCAGCCCATTGTCTTCGACAGGAGGTAGGAAAATTATAAAAGACAAAAAAAGAGACAAAAGAGGTAGGGATGGAGCTCCATTCCGGAAAGGGAGTCCTAAAAAGAGAGAAGTTTCCAAACACCAGGAAACACTCTCACTGCCAAGTCTGTGGCAAGCCTTGGAAGCACAGAGGGCAACATAATAGGGAGGAAAAATAAGTAAATAATTAAAACTCACATATTACGAGCCCAATGGTAACTCACCCAGTGGAGAAGCAGGGCAGACAACTGCATCCGCCACTAGCAAGCGGGGGCTGTGCAGGGAGGCGCGGGCTGCATTGCTTAGAAAATGATCGGGCCTGAATGCCCCAAGGATAATCAGAGCGAACTAATTTGGGCTAGCAAACCAGACTGTGGGATAGCTACCAGGCAAAAAGCCCTAAGACACCACCAGGCCCGCGCACAGAACAAAGGGCTGAACAGAACTAGCTGGCTGCAGACCATCCCCCTCTGGTGACAGGCAGCCAGAGCCGGAAGGGGGCAATTGCAGCCCCAGAGAGACATTATCTACCTAACTGCAAGCAGGCTTCTTTGCCAACTAAGACTTGTTGGGGTTCTGGACAGTCACCATCTACCTGAGAAGGTGCACCGGTTGTACACCCAGAAAACTGAGCAGCAGGGACGGGAGAGGCGATAAGTTGCAGTGACTGCACTGGCCGAACACCTCATCACCCGAGCTGCTCGGAGCTGGGAGCACAAAACGCAGGCCCAACGGAGTCTGAGCCTCTGAGGACTACCCGAGTGCCTGAACCTAAGTGGCTTAGACCTGGGAGGTGCATGCAGCCCAGGGCCGGCCTCCAACGGTTCCCAGAGGAGCAACCTAGATCCTGTGCTATGTGGGCAGGGAGGGTGCACACGCAGTGAGCGGGGGCAGGCCCAGTGTGGCTGAGACACTACAAGTACACGCCAGTGTAATTTGTTTGCAGTGTCCTCCCTCCCCACAGCGCGACTGAACAAGTGAGCCTAAAAAAGTGTCCACCACTGCCCCCTTGTGTCAGGGCAGAAATCAGACACTAAAGAGACCAGCAAACAGAGGAAGCTAAAACAGAGGAAACTGCCTTGGAAGTGACAGGTGCAATAGATTAAAACCCTGCAGTTAGTACCAACTACATAGTAAGGGGCCTATAGATCTTGAGAAATATAAGCCAGACCAAGGAATTTTCCAAAAATGAACTGACCCCACAATGCCCACAACACCACCAGAGAAAGTCCTAGATATATTTTTACTATTTTTACGATCATTCTTTTCTTTATTTCTCTTTTCTTTTACTTTTTTTAAACTTTTTAAAAATTTTTAAGTCCTCTATTACTCCTTTAATTTTCATTTTTATAACCTACCATTACTTTTCAAAAAAAAAACTATTTTTTAAAGCAAACTTCATATATATTTTTTTTAATAACTTTGGTGACTTTTTTTTTCTTTTTCTTTTCTTTAATATTGTATTTTTGAAAATAAAACCTCTAGTCTAAAATTTTAATCTTTGCTTTTTGGTATTTGTTATCAATTTTGTACCTTTAAGAACCCAATCTTCAGTACCCATTTTAACATGGGAGTGAGATTACTGGCTTGACTGCTCTTTTTTGGACTCTCCTTTTTCTCCACCAGGTCGCCTCTGTCTCCTCCCTCCCCCTTCTCTTCTCTACCCAACTCTCTGAATCTCTGTGTGTTCCAGATGGTGGAGAACACTTAGGGAACTGATTACTGGCTAGATCTGTCTCTCTCCTTTTCATTCCCCCCTTTTATCCTCCTGGCCACCTCTGTCTCTTTCCTCCCTCTTCTCTTCTCTGTATAACTCCATGAACATCTCTGAGCGGTCCAGACTGTGGAGCACACAAAAGGAGGGGATTACTGGCTAGCTTGCTCTCTCCTCTTTTGATTCCACCTCATCTCACTCAAGTTACCTCTAACTCCCTCCTCTCTCTTCTCTTCTCCATGTAACTCTGTGAACCTCTCTGGCTGTCCCTTACTATGGAGAAACTTTTCATCTTTAACCTAGATGTTTTATCAACAGTGCTGTATAGAAGGAGAAGACTTGAGACTACTGTAAAAATAAGACTGAAAACCAGAAGCAGGAGGCTTAAGTCAAAATCCTGTGAATATCAGAGAACACCTGACATCAGGGAATATTAATTGATAGAAGCTCCTCAAAAGCCTCCATACCTACACTGAAACCAAGCACCACCCAAGGACCAACAAGTTCCAGAGCAAGACATACCACGTAAATTCTCCAGCAACACAGGAACACAGCCCTGAGCTTCAATATACAGGCTGCCAAAAGTTACTCCAAAACCATGGACATCTCATAACTCGTTACTAGACACTTCATTGCACCCCAGAGACAAGAAACCCAGCTCCACCCACCAGAACACCGACACAAGCTTCCCTAACCAAGAAACCTTGACAAGCCACCAATACAACCCCACCCACAGCGAGGAAACTCCATAATTAAAGAGAACTCCACAAACTGCCAGAATACAGAAAGGACACCCCAAACTCAGCAATATAAACAAGATGAAGAGACAGAGGAATACCCAGCAAGTAAAGGAACAGGATAAATGCCCACCAAACCAAACAAAAGAGGAAGAAATAGGGAACCTACCTGATAAAGAATTCCAAATAATGATAGTGAAAATGATCCAAAATCTTGAAATAAAAATGGAATCACAGATAAAATAGCCTGGAGACAAGGATTGAGAAGATGCAAGAAAGGTTTAACAAGGACCTAGAAGAAATAAAAAAAGAGTCAATATATAATGAATAATGCAATAAAGGAGATCAAAAACATTCTGGAGGCAACAAATAGTAGAATAACGGAGGCAGAAGATAGGATTAGTGAATTAGAAGATAGAATGGTAGAAATAAATGAATCAGAGAGGAAAAAAGAAAAACTAATTAAAAGAAATGAGGACAATCTCAGAGACCTCCAGGACAATATTAAACGCTCCAACATTCGAATCATAGGGGTCCCAGAAGAAGAAGACAAAAAGAAAGACTATGAGAAAATACTTGAGGAGATAATAGTTGAAAACTTCCCTAAAATGGGGAAGGAAATAATCACCCAAGTCCAAGAAACCCAGAGAGTCCCAAACAGGATAAACCCAAGGCGAAACACCCCAAGACACATATTAATCAAATTAACAAAGATCAAACACAAAGAACAAATATTAAAAGCAGCAAAGGAAAAACAACAAATAACACACAAGGGGATTCCCATAAGGATAACAGCTGATCTTTCAATAGAAACTCTTCAGGCCAGGAGGGAATGGAAAGACATAATTAAAGTGATAAAAGAAAATAACCAACAGCCCAGATTACTGTACCCAGCAAGGATCTCATTCAAATATGAAGGAGAAATCAAAAGCTTTACAGACAAGAAAAAGCTGAGAGAATTCAGCACCACCAAACCAGCTCTCCAACAAATGCTAAAGGATATTTTCTAGACAGGGGACACAAAAGTGGTGTATAAACTTGAACCCAAAACAGTAAAGTAAATGGCAATGGGATCATACTTATCAATAATTACCTTAAACATAAATGGGTTGAATGCACCAACCAAAAGACAAAGACTGGCTGAATGGATACAAAAACAAGACCCCTATATATGTTGTCTACAAGAGACCCACCTCAAAACAGGGGACACATACAGACTGAAAGTGAAGGGCTGGAAAAAGATATTCCATGCAAACAGAGATCAAAAGAAAGCAGGAGTAGCAAGACTCATATCAGATAAAATAGACTTTAAAACAAAGGCTGTGAAAAGAGACAAAGAAGAATACTACATAATGACCAAACGACCAATCCAAGAAGAAGATATAACAATTATAAATATATATGCACCCAACATAGGAGCACTGCAATATGTAAGACAAATGCTAACAAGTATGAAAGGGGAAATTAACAATAACACAATAATACTGGGAGACTTTAATACCCCACTCACACATATCGATAGATCAACTAAACAGAAAATTAACAAAGGAACACAAACTTTAAATCATACAATAGACCAGTTAGACCTAACTGATATCTATAGGACATTTCCCCCAAAACAATGAATTTCACCTTTTTCTCAAACACACACAGAACCTTCTCCAGGATAGATCACATCCTGGGCCATAAATCTAGCCTTGGTAAATTAAAAAAAAAAAAAAAAGAAATCGTTCCAAGCATCTTTTCTGACCGCAATGCAGTAAGATTAGATCTCAATTACAAGAGAAAAAAATATTTAAAAATTCCAACATATGGAGGCTGAACAACACACTGCTGAATAACCAACAAATGATTAAAGAAATCAAAATTTGCATAGAAATGAATGAAAATGAAAACAAAACAACCCAAAACCTATGGGACACTGTAAAAGCAGTGCTAAGGGGAAAGTTCATAGCCATACAGGCACACCTCAAGAAACAAGAAAAAAGTCAAATAAATAACCTAACTCTACACCTAAAGCAAATAGAAAAGGAAGAAATGAAGAACCCCAGGGTTAGTAGAAGGAAAGAAATCTTAAAAATTAGGGCAGAAATAAATGCAAAAGAAACAAAAGAGACCATAGAAAAAATCAACAAAGCCAAAGCTGGTTCTTTGAAAGGATAAATAAAATTGACAAACCATTAGCCAGACTCATCAAGAAACAAAGGGAGAAAAATCAAATCAATAAAATTAGAAATGAAAATGGAGAGATCACAACAGACAACACAGAAATACAAAGGATCATAAGAGACTACTATCAGCAATTATATGCCAATAAAATGGACAACGCAGAAGAAATGGACAAATTCTTAGAAAAGTACAACTTTCAAAAACTGGACCAGGAAGAAATAGAAAATCTTAACAGACACATCACAAGCACAGAAATTGAAACTGTAATCAGAAATCTTCCAGCAAACAAAAGCCCAGGTCCAGACGGCTTCACAGCTGACTTCTAACAAAAATTTAGAGAAGAGCTAACACCTATCCTGCTCAAACTCTTCCAGAAAATTGCAGAGGAAGGTAAACTTCCAAACTCATTCTATGAGGCCACCATCACCCTAATATCAAAACCTGACAAAGATGCCACAAAAAAAGAAATCTACAGGCCAATATCACTGATGAACCTAGATGCAAAAATCCTTAACAAAATTCTAGCAATCAGAATCCAACAACACATTAAAAAGATCATACACCATGACCAAGTGGGCTTTATCCCAGGGATGCAAGGATTCTTCAATGTCTGCATATCAATCAATGTAATAGACCACATTAACAAATTGAAAAATAAAAGCCATATGATTATCTCAATAGATACAGAGAAAGCCTTTGACAAAATTCAACATCCATTTATGATAAAAACTCTCCAGAAAGCAGGAATAGAAGGAACATACCTCAACATAATAAAAGCTATATATGACAAACCCACAGCAAACATTATCCTCAATGGTGAAAATTTGAAAGCATTTCCCCTAAAGTCAGGAACAAGACAAGGGTGCCCACTTTCACCACTACTATTCAACATAGTTTTGGAAGTTTTGGCCACAGCAATCAGAGCAGAAAAAGAAATAAAAGGAATCCAAATTGGAAAAGAAGAAGTAAAACTCTCACTGTTTGCAGATGACATGGTCCTCTACATAGAAAACCCTAAAGACTCCACCAGAAAATTATTAGAGCTAATCAATGAATATCGTAAAGTTGCAGGATAAAAAATCAACACACAGAAATCCCTTGCATTCCTATACACTAATAATGAGAAAACAGAAAGAGAAATTAAGGAAACAATTCCATTTACCATTGCAACAGAAAGAATAAAATACTTAGGAATATATCTACCTAAAGAAACTAAAGAGCTATATATAGAAAACTATAAAACACTGGTGAAAGAAATCAAAGAGAACACTACTAGATGGAGAAATATACCATGTTCATGGCTCGGAAGAATCAATATAATGAAAATGAGTATACGTATCCAAAGAAATCTATAGATTCAATGCAAACCCTATCAAGCTACCAACGGATTTTTCACAGAGCTAGAACAAATAATTTCACAATTTGTATGGAAATACAAAAAACCTCGAATAGCCAAAGCAATCTTGAGAAAGAAGAATGGAACTGGAGGAATCAACCTGCCTGACTTCAGGCTCTACTACAAAGCCACAGTCATCAAGACAGTATGGTACTGGCACAAAGACAGAAATATAGATCAATGGAACAAAATAGAAAGCCCAGAGATAAATCCATACACCGATGGACACCTTATCTTTGACAAAGGAGGCAAGAATATACAATAGAGAAAAGACAATCTCTTCAACAAGTGGTGCTGGAAAAACTGGTCAACCACTTGTAAAAGAATGAAACTAGAGCACTTTCTAACACCATACACAAAAATAAACTCAAAATGGATTAAAGATCTAGACGTAAGACCAGAAACTATAAAACTCTTAGAGGAGAACTTAGAGGAGAGCAAAATACTCTCCGACATAACGTCACAGTAGGATCCTCTATGACCCACCTCCCAGAATATTGGAAATAAAAGCAAAAATAAACAAATAGTATCTAATTAAAATTAAAAGCTTCTGCACAACAAAAGAAACTATAAGCAAGGTGAAAAGACAGCCTTCAGAATGGGAGAAGATAATAGCAAATGAAGCAACTGACGGACAACTAATCTCAAAAATATACAAGCAACTCCTGCAGCTCAATTCCAGAAAAATAAACTACCCAATCAAAAAAATGGGCCAAAGACCTAAATAGACATTTCTCCAAAAAAGACATACAGTTGGCTAACAAACACATGAAAAGATGCTCAACATCACTCATCAGAGAAATGCAAATCAAAACCACAATGAGGTACCATTTCACACAAGTCAGAATGGCTGTGATCCAAAAGTCTACAAGCAATAAATGCTGGAGAGGGTGTGGAGAAAAAGGAACCCTTTTACACTGTTGGTGGGAATGCAGACTAGTACAGCCACTATGGAGAACAGTATGGAGATTCCTTAAAAAACTGGAAATAGAACTGCCATACGACCAAGCAATCCCACTGCTGGGCATACACACCAAGGAAACCAGAATTGAAAGAGACACATGTACCCCAATGTTCATCACAGCACTGTTTATAATAGCCAGGACATGGAAGCAACCTAGATGTCCATCAGCAGGTGACTGGATAAGAAAGCCATGGTACATATATACAATGGAATATTACTCAGCCATTAAAAAGAATACATTTGAATCAGTTCTAATGAGGTGGATGAAACTGGAGCCTATTATACAGAGTGAAGTAAGCCAAAAAGAAATACACCAATGCAGTATACTAATGCATATATATGGAATTTAGAAAGATGGTAATGATAACCCTGTATGTGAGGCAGCAAAAGAGACACAGATGTATAGAACAGTCTTTTGGACTCTGTGGGAGAGGGAAGTGGGGGGGGGATGATTTGGGAGAATGGCAATGAAACATATATAATATCATATAAGAAACGAATCACCAGTCCAGATTCGATGCAGGATACAGGAAGCTTGGGGCTGTTGCACTGGGACGACCCAGAGGGATGGTATGGGGAGGGAGGTGGGAGGGGGTTCAGGACTGGGAACACAATCCGTGGTGGATTCATATTGATGTGTGGCAAAACCAATACAATATTATAAAGTAATTAGCCTCTAATTAAAATAAATAAATTTAAATTAAAATAAAACATAGCTATACCTCTATCAAACATCTATCTGTGCCTGTGCATTCTTACACATATGTATTTGTACATATGTATATACATGCATATGTGCATTTGTGTGTATGTAATTACCCACATTAGCTAAAGATAGGCTAAATATGCAGTTGCCAAACAATGACCTATAGCCCATATCTGGTCCCTGCCTCTTTTTGTATATAAAACTTTATTGGAACAAAACCATAACAGGCAATGACTAGTCATTCATATATTGTCAATGATACTTTTCAAGGTACAATGTAAGTGTGACAGAAAACATATGGACCACAAAGCCTGAAATATGTGTAATATAGACTTTACTCCTGGCTTAAACAGTCTCCATTATCACAAATGTATTCTGAATATCCACATGTGCCCAACAGCATGTCAGGTGCTATAAAAATAACACACACAATGTCACATATGCTTCTTGTGTTTAAGTTCTGTATTCACAAGATGCCCAAACAATTTCCTTCAAGAATGAGGAATGTAGATGGTACTGAACTGTTTTTCTTTCCTTTTCTCCCCTACTTTTCTAAACAGTTAACACTTGCATATTTTCATAGAATACACAGCTCTCATGTTGCTGGATTAATGCAATTCATTGTGGAGTTTGTGGGTACTTCAGTATTTTCTCTAGTGAGTTTCTTAACTATGTGCAATTCTTAACTGAGAGAATGTGTATAATGATTCAGTGTGTGGCACCTGGATGCAGACTTGTGTTGAAATCCAACCTCCTCAGCCTGAGAATTTTCCTTAACCTGATTGTGCCTCAATTTCTTCAACTACAAAAAGGGGTAATAACAGAATTGCTGTGATAATTATGTGAGTTAATGCATGTAACAGAGAAGGCAATGGCACCCCACTCCAGTACTCTTGACTGGAAAATCCCATGGATGGAGGAGCCTGGTAGTCTGCAGTCCATGGAGTCGCTAAGAGTTAGACACAACTGAGCGACTTCCCTTTCACTTTTCACTTTCATGCATTGGAGAAGGAAATGGCAACCCACTCCAGTGTTCTTGCCTGGAGAATCCCAGGGACGGGGGAGCCTGGTGGGCTGCCATCTATGGGGTCGCACAGAGTCAGACATGACTGAAGTGACTTAGCAGCATGCATGTAAAGCCTGTAGAATTGTGCCTGACACACACAACATATTGAACTATGATTAGTTATTATTGCATTAGGAAAACTATGCTATCAAATATCAACATAAATAATTTGGAAAACACAAATTTTGGGTGCTGTTCCAATGGCAAGATAAACTCTTCTCAAAGGATCATTTTATAAAGGAGATTTTAATAGGGTCTTGCTTTATCTGAGAAACTGTGAGCCCATGTTCTTTTCAAGCTATATCCTTGGGTGAGTGGAGTGCCCCCCAGCAGAAGTAACAATGTAGCACTGATTGAACAATTGCTTGCATCCTCAGGCTGCTTCCACAAGCCACCAAGTCACAACTCTGCTACTTCCCAGGCCAGTTTGCCCTCCTGACAGCTACACCAACTGGGGCCATCAGGAACACACAAACACCAGTCTCGTTATAAGTCGTGGCCACATCAGCAGGAGAAATAATGGTTTCCAAAGTAGGCACGATTTCCAGATCCTACAAACTCAGTAAAATTCCTCTTATCTAAGTATAAGATGTATATAACAGTCTTTTGGACTCTGTGGGAGAGGGAAGTGGTGGGGAGATGATTTGGGAGAATGGCAATGAAACATATATAATATCATATAAGAAACGAATCACCAGTCCTCATGGTCCTATCACCTATCCCCTGGTCCTCATGATATCATCCTTTACATAACACACAACCAACATCGTCTGCACCTCCCAGTTCATCACAAACTTGCTTCAAACCACGTTCCACTGACCCAATCTGCCTTCTGTTCCTGCTGTTCCATTTACCCTTCCACTTCTCTACCAGAGTCCTTGTCATACCAAGGACTCCAATGACCTCTTTATCACCAAAGTATGTCTCAAGGTCCTCATGGTAGAGTATCACCCAGTGGCTTTGATCCTTTAGGGCTCCTTCCACCTTCAGATAGATACTCCTTTCCTGGCTCCACAACTCCCCTGATTTCTGCTCACCTTACTGGATGCTTTCTGAGTCTCCTTTCCTGGATTCTTCTCCACCTGAAAATTTGGAGAGTTGTCCTGGGGCCCGTGATCTATCTGTACTCCCTTCCTTGGTGACCTCACTTTATTCTGTGGCTATATTATTGTCTCATGTACTTACATATAATGCTTCCTTTTCTGTTGATGTCCAGCTCAAATAAATCACCTGACTTCAGTGTCAGAGACATCTTAAACATATTGCATTCATCATGACATACTTGATCCAGCCCTGCTGCCCACACACACCAACCTGTTTCTCCCCCAGTAAATGTAGTCATCTATCTGAGTCACACACTTCTTCCCACCACACACTCTACAGTCTCTTTCACAACCACACACATAATTAAAGTTTACCACTGGTTTCTTCTGTGTTCCTCATGTACACGCATCCAACCCTTTAAAATTCCTGTCTGTTTCTCTTTTCAAGGCACATCACTTCATCCAGTAACCTCCTTTTCTTCTTCAATCCTAATAGCATATCCATCACCACATCTTCCTGGGACTACGTTCATAGTCCCACTGACCCCACTCATTTCCCATACAATTAATTCTCCAAAGAGCATCCAGAAAGAGTTTTTAAATAAAAATCAGATCATATCACTCTGTTTAAAACCCATTAATATTTACTCTTGCCTTTGCAGGAAAAGTCAATGCGTCTATGATGACCCCGTATGAATTGGCTCCCTTCGACTTTCCAGCCCTTTTGCCCTGGCCATGACTTTAACTTCCACCAACTTTTACTTCTCTCAGAATGTCATTCTCATTATTCAGGAGTCATCTCAATTCAAATATACTCTTCTTGGATAAATCTTCCCTGAAGATATCATCTAGGTAAGTCCTCTCTTCTATCTGGCATTTTTATGTGTCTACTGTCCTGTTTTATAAATTCCCTTTCTTTTCTTTCTGTCCTTGATTCTTGCCCTCTTTACATTGATTTGGCTATTCTCCCCCCTCTTTTCTTTCATTTTTACAGCTTATTAGTTATACACTATCATTTCATATGCTGCCCACAACATTTAAATACATGTAAACTTACCCTAACAGAAGGTAAAGTATCTGCCTGCAATGCAGGAGACGCAGATTCAATCCCTGGGTTGGGAAGATACCCTGGAGGAGGAAATGGCAACCCGTTCCATATTCCGTTTTGACATTTTGAAGGTATTGTTATATTGTATATGGTTTTCCATTATTTCATTACTGTCTATCTAATCATGTTCCTATGAAGGTACCATGTCTTTTTTCTGCCTGATTTTAGGACTTCTTTCTCTTTTGGAGTTCTGCTGCTGTTTTACTACCTACTACTGTATATGCTAATTCAGGTTCATTGAGTTTTCTAAAATAGGTTGTAGAGTCTTTCATAAATTCTAGAAAATTCTACTCATTATCATTTCTGTGCTATTCTCTATTCTTTCTGTTTTCTCCTCCCAAGATTCTGATCGATATATTTGAAACCTCTTATTCACATCTCTTGTGCTTTCACATTTTCCATTACTTTGTCCTCTGAAGTTCATTCCAGGGCATATATTTAAATATATGTTCCAGTTAACAATTTTCTCTTTGGCATTACATAATCTTATGTTTAGCGTATTCTTGAGACACTGTTATTTTTAATGTGTTTTTTTTTAATTTTGGAATAAGTTTACATTTGTAGAAAAAACACAAAGATAGTGCAGAGTCCCCATATACTCCTCACTCAGTTCTCTCATTGTTAGCATCTTATATTACCATGGCACATTTATCAACATTTAGAAACTGCCACCAATACAATATTAAATACTAAACTACAGACATTACTTGGATTTCACCAGTTTTTTCTATGGACATCTTCTTTCTGCTCCAGGATCCAGTCTAGGGTATGCCATTATATCTACTTGTTATGCTTCCTTATTCTCTTCTAAAAGTTTCTCAGCTTTTCCTAATTTTAATATTTTACAGTCTTGAGTCATTCTATGCAAGTAAACTGTAGAATGTCCTCCAGCTTCATTTTTTCTGATGTTTCATTTTTGGTTTTGTTTGTTTTTATGACTAGACTAAACTGAATTTATAGGTGAAGTGCATGCTCTTCTTATCACATCCTACCCTATCTAGCCTACATCCACAAGTCATCTCTGGATATGTTTATCTCTATCACTTGTCTAAGGTGGTGGCTACCACCTTACGTTTGATCCTGCAGTGTTTGGTTTCTGCCGACCTTCATGTATGGTGGCCAGTTTCCTCTTACGTATAAGAAATTTTACAGTTATGAGCTTAAATTCCTTAGAACTTTACTTTTGAGAACTCTTTGAGGCTGATGTTTAAAATGATTGCTACAAAGATAATTCTACTTTGATTTTGAAAATACCTGTGGGTACTACCAACTTTGGTCTTTTTAAATGTTAAATTTTATATTTCATTTTAATATAAAATAAATTTTTACACCCCATCATCTCTGGCCCTAAAAAATCACTAATCTACTTTCTGTCTGTGTATGTTTGTCTATTCTGGATATTTTATGTAAATGAAATCACACAAATGATATATTTCATTACTGGTAGCTTTCATTTAGCATAATGTTTTCAAGTTTCATCTATGTTGTAGCATGTGTCAGTACTTTGTTTCTTTTTTTAATTAATTAATTTATTTTAATTGAAGGCAATTACTTACAATATTGTAGTGGTTTTTGCCATACATTGACATGAATCCACCATGGGTGTACGTGTGTCCCCCAGCCTGAACCCCCTCCCCGCTCCCTCCCCATCCATCCCTCAGGGTCATCCCAGGGCACCAACCCTGAGCACCTGTGATTGGCAACTAATATCCCAATGTCAGGATAGACCACATTTTATTGGACACTGGGATTATATCCATTTTCTGGTTATTATGAGTGTTACTATGGACATTTGTGTACAGTTTGTGTGTACATAGTTTTACATTTGGGGTATATATATATCTATAATATCTAATGTATCTAAGAGTCACATTGCTGGACTGTATGCCAACTCTGTGTTTAATCATTTGAGGAACCACAAGGCTGTTTCCCAAAGCAGCTGAACCATTTTACACACCTACCAGCAGTGTATGAGAGTTTCGGTTTCTCCACATATCCGCCAACGCTTGTTAATTCTCTGTCCTTTTGACTAGAGCATCCTACTGGGTTTGAAGTAGTATCTCATCAAGCCTTGACTTGTATTCCCCTAATGGCGAATGATATCAAGCATCTTTGCACAAAGTTATTGGAAATGTGTTTATCTTCTTTGCAGAACTGTCCAGATTATTTGCCCCTTTTTAAAAACTGGGTTTTTGTCTTCTTATTGTTGAATAGTTGTTTATATACCCTAGTAAAAGTCTCATCAGATATAAAACTTGAAAACATTTTCTACCACTCTGTGATTTGTCTTTTTTCTTTCTTGACATTGTCCTCTTGAGCACACAAGGTTTTTATTTTGATGGTGTCCAGCTTACCTATTTTTTTGCTATTGTTACTTGCACTTTGTTGTTTTATCTAAGAAGCCACTGCTTGGTCCACTGTTATGAAGATCTACACCTAAGTTTTCTTTTGAGTTTTATAATTAGTAATGAATATACATTTATGTCTATAATGCATCTTGAGTTAATTTTTATATATGGTATGGGGTAGAGGTCCTACTTCATTCTTTTCCATGAAAATTATATTCTTTTTGTTTAACCTGTTTGGACTTTAGTGAGGTGCTTGAATTTAAAACTTTATGTTTTTTGCAAATTTGGGAAGATTTCAGTTGTTATATCATTTTTTACCGCTGCAGTCTTTCTCATCTCTCTTATAAATTCCAATGACATGAACATTTGACATTTTCATTTTAATGATCCTTGAGGCTCTGTTCATTTTATTTTCAATTTGTTCACTTTCTGTTCTTCAGATTAGATCATTTCTATCCTTCTATATTCACATGCAAGTTCATTTTTTAAACTGCTGCTGCTAAGTCACTTCAGTCGTGTCTAACTCTGCGTGACCCCATAGATGGCAACCCAAGAGGCTCCCTTGTCCCTGGGATTCTCCAGGCAAGAACACTGGAATGGGTTGCCATTTCCTTCTCCAATAGATGAAAGTGAAAAGTGAAAGTGAAAGTGAAGTCGTGTCTGACTCTTTGCGACCCCATGGACTGCAGCCCACCAGTCTCCCCCGCCCATGGGATTTTCCAGGCAAGAGTACTGGAGTGGGTTGCCATTTCCTTCTCCATTTTTAAACCGAGTCAACAATAATTTTGTAAATCAGAAATTGCCTTTTATAGTTCTAAAATTTATATTTGTTTCTATTTTTATAATATATGTTTCTCCACTGAGAATTCCCATATTTTCATGTGCTTCAAAAATGTTAGGGTGGATGGAGCATGATCTTGTCTCTCTGAAGGGAAGTGCCATGTCCAGTAGCGTGTTTTGGGTTATCTATGGGCTTGGTATGGCTTTGGGCAGCCTGTCTGCTAATGAACAGAGTTGTGTTCCTGTTTTGCTGAAGGTTTGGTGTGAGGTAAGCAGCACTGGAGCTTGCCTGTCTTGGGGTGAGGCCTGGTCTTAGTGTTGAGATGGAGGCCTTTGGGAGAGCCCAGCCTGGCACTCTGTGATGATCTAGATGGGTGTGATGGGGGATGGGAGGGAGGCTCAGGAGGGAAGGGATGTATGTATAATTATGGCTGATTTGTGTTGTAGTATAGCAGGAACCAACACAACATTGTGAAGCAATTTTCCTCCAATTAAAAAACAAATTTAAAAAATGTTCACCTTTATTGTTATATGAGTGGCTTTCAAGTCTATCTCACAGTTCCAAGCTCTGAGTGATCTTGGCGCTTGCTGCTTTTGATTGTATTTTCCCTTGAAAATTGCTGCTGCTGCTGCTAAGTCGCCTCAGTCGTGTCTGACTCTGTGCGACCCCATAGACGGCAGCCCACCAGGCTTTCCCGTCCCTGGGATTCTCCAGGCAAGAACACTGGAGTGGGTTGCCATTTCCTTCTCCAATGCATGAAAGTGAAAAGTGAAAGGGAAGTCGCTCAGTTGTGTCCGACTCTAGCGACCCCAGGCACTGCAGCCTACCAGGCTCCTCCATCCATGGGATTTTCTAGGCAAAAGTACTGGAGTTGGGTGCCACTGCCTTCTCCGCCCTTGAAAATTACATTGTCTAAAAATGTTAAATATTATGTCATGCACCTCTGGACCATGGTAAAATTCTCTGAAGAATGATGGTTTTCTGTTGGTTTTACAAGCAGCCAACCCAATTAGGTTTTGATTGCAGGTTCTTTCTTACCTCTGGACATGGTGGTTCCAGTGTTGGTTCAGTTTTCACAGCACTGGCTACGGGATTTAATCTATCGCTTACCTGTTCCACTCAGATTTGGTCCAGGACTAAGGCTCTGGTTTCCATGGTTCTTCAGTCCTCCAAACCTTTGCCAGGTTTCTCTGGGTGTTTTCTGAACATGTTCAGCCTAGAGATGATTCATACGTAGATTCATCTTCTTCTCCAACTTTTTAAGAGCCCTCCCCACACCCCATACTATCTACCTCACAAGGGCTCCTTTCCCTGTTTCTTTGACCAGAGAGACAGTTCTCTCAGAGTTTTCACAACGTGTACTGTTCTACATGAAAGTGTCAGCCTTTGAGACAATGTGGTGAGGAAAAATAAAGGGGGAAAAATACATCTGGAAAACTGCCCCCCTCTTTGTGAAACACTCTTTTCCCACTTCCTGTCTCTTATAGGGTGACTCCCTCTTGCCTGCTCTACGGTGGTGAATAGGAGAGAAAAAAAATAGGGAAAAAAAGAAAAAAGAGTAACTATGAGTATTCTCTTCATGCTCCCTGGCCCATGGGGGCTTTCTTTCCTGTCTTCTGTCCTGAGAAATAGACCTTTCTTGGGGATTTTGCCAATAGCACTTGCTATAGTTTCCCATTTTGATTTGTTCTTGGATAAAAACTGAGAATTTAAGAAAGAAAAGAAAAAAAAAAGGAAACTCACAGCAACTTTCTTGGTCATTTTTCATATTGTGAGTTTTGACTCTACTTCTATATCTGTCTGCTCTTGTTGTTTTTAGAGTCTTCAGGAGTGTGTCCAGTGCATATATTTGGTAATCACTGTAAGAAATAAGCTGCAGTGGGCTCACTTCATTATGACCGGAAATAGACAACTTTCAGTTCAGTCATTCAGTGGTGTCCGACTCTTCGCAACCCCATGAATCGCAGCACGTGAGGCCTCCCTGTCCATCACCAACTCCCAGAGTCTACCCAAACCCATGTCCATTGTGTCAATGATGCCATCCAGCCATCTCATCCTCTGTCGTCCCCTTCTCCTCCTGCCACCAATCCCTCCCAGTATCAGGGTCTTTTCCAATGAGTCAACTCTTTGCATAAGGTGGCCAAAGTATTGGAGTTTCAGCTTCAACATCAGTCCTTCCAATGAACACCCAGGACTGACCTCCTTTAGGATAGACTGGTTGGATCTCCTTACAGTCCAAGGGACTCTCAAGAGTCTTCTCCAACACCACAGTTCAAAAGCATCAATTCTTCGACGTTCAGCTTTCTTCACAGTCCAAGTCTCACATCCATACATGACCACTGGAAAAACCATAGCCTTGACTAGACAGACCTTAGTTGGCAAAGTAACGTCTCTGCTTTTAAATATGCTATCTAGGTTGATCATAACTTTCCTTCCAAGGAGTAAGCGTCTTTTAATTTCATGGCTGTAGTCACCATCTGCAGTGATTTTGGAGACCCCCCAAAAATAAAGTTTGACACTGTTTCCACTGTTTCCCCATCTATATTCCCATAAAGTGATGGGACCAGATGCCATGGACTTAGTTTTCTGAATGTTGACAACTTTAAAGCACTTTTAATGACACATTTCTTTCTTAATTCCTTGTTTGTTTATTGACTGTTTCCCCTCCATGACTTGAAGGAGCACTTCTGTGCAAGAGGTTTGGTTCTTAATTCGCTGCTATATTTCCAGCACTTAAAAGAATATCTGGTACATGGTAACTCTCAATAAATATTTATTGAATAAATGGAATCTTTATGCCTTAGTGCTTTTTTCACCACTTTAGATTTTACTTAAAATAATTTCCTAGAAGTTAAATTACAGCCCCAAAGGTATAATTATCTTTTAGCTTGTTATCATGTTGTCAGATTCTTTGGAAAAATGTTCTACTCTACACTAATAAGTGCAAGTCCCTGTGTCATCACACTAGAATGAACTTTTTTTCTTTTCACATTTTCTAAGTTATAGGTGAAGATGTTATCTCATCGTTATTTTGTCTATACCAAGTACTTTTAACCCAAGCATCCTTGATTTCCAAAGCAATCTTCATTACCAGGACAGGACCATTCAACCAGAGTGTTCTGTATGCTCTGCCTTTGAAAATCCCCCTAAAGGGGGCTCTTCTACAGATCTTCTTGCTGAAGAAAGGAAAAGAGGGGTTTTTTTTTAAAGTGTGAACCAAATCATGAATATCCCTTTGCTAAAAACACCCCTAGAGGCCACTAACTTCTTAATTGCACCCCCTATTCAAAAAGGTGTTGTCAATTCTCATCTGAAATAATTAGAGTGGTGTTTTTCAACTCAATAATCTCATAAGGATCATCCCATGTTCTAGTTTCTACTACCAGGGTGAGGTCACTTGAACTAATCATTAAAAATAATGAAAATGCTGAATAATATTCTTCACATGGAAAACATTTAAATGTAAAAGATGAGAGAAATTCCCAGATAATTTTAAGACATTAAATTTGAAGTTTTAAATTTAAAAATTAAAGCCTATCACCAAGGATGTAAGTCAAGTGCTGAGGTTTTAGCATTCTGTGGAAATTTACCAATACCAATCACCTGAGCTTGGATTCAGTGGTTTTTGTTAACAGACCTTATGGCATGGGAACAACTCAGGGTGAAAATCTCTTAGGTGACATTGTAAGCCTATTAACTTTACCTTCACAGTAGTTTCAAATCAAATCTGGTTCGTGTGCCACTCCCTCTAATTCTAGGAAAGTACAGAGAAAACTGTCTTGGGAGGAGTGAGCAGGAAAAGTAAAAGAAAATGTGGGAGGGGAGAAAGTCCCCAAGAAGTTCTGGTCTTTATACCTTTTTTTCCCCTCTGGGAGAGTATAACTGTCATGGGCCTCAGGTTGAGGTTGTCGCCACCTGTGACCCACACAGATTTGGAAATAGCATATATAATACTCCTTTGAAAGAGTATCCACCTTTGTCTTCAAGAAACTCTCACCAATCTTTCCAAGACAAGTTTCCATCAGGTGCTCAGAGGTACCTCCCAAGTCAATAGGCAGAGAACTGAAGCAGTTCTGACCCAGGGCAGAGTCATCAGTATTTCTGATGAGGGGGCCAGCAACACAGATGGCCTGACTCTCTCTCCTTCTTCCCTCTAGTATCATCCTTGGGTTTCTCATGGGACCAACCAAACCAGGCACCGGACACTGTCTATTCAGTCCACTTTGGGCAACTTCCCAGGGCACCAAGTGGGATGGAAAGCAGAGAAGAACACACATGAAGGTGCTCAGAGCACACAGGAAGCTGAACAAGCACCAAGACACTTCCATCACAGAAATCTCTATATCCTGTTCCAAAGCTCCACCCAGGTCATGGAGCTGTGTCAGCCAAACTCTTGATCTGTATATGCACGTCCTATCTAGCAAGTAATTTAGCATTGCCAATAAATGTTCATTTCCTACATCCTACCATAACTTAAAACACATCTGTCCTTGGGATTGATTACACAGCTAGTCACTAGCAATCCAAAAAGGGGAGGAAAAGGCATTAACTCTTTCTTCATTCCCTCTTTGCTCTTCTTCAATGAAGGAAAAATCAACCTAATGAGTCATACTCTTTCGGGACTGCATATGCTAGTTAATAAGATCCTTGTGTTTTATAAGCCATGTAAGTGGGTGTGACCTTCTCCAAGGTCTCTGTCACCATAGACACCACACAGAGTAGAAGGTCTCCTAATCATGAACAAGGAACTTACTCTCACTTTACTTCATTCTGGAATATTAAGATCTTTTACAAATTCTGATAAATTCCCTTTTCATCTTTATTCTGTTACAAATATTTTCTAATTTTCCTTGCTATGGCTTCTTAGATATACCCATTATTTAAAAGTGGACATTTAACTTCCAAATACATGGAATTTTTAAAGTAACTTTGATATTAATTTCTCATTTAATTTTTTTTTTCTCTGCAATCACCCTCTGTGTTTTTTTAGTCTTCTAACTTTTTTGAGGCTTTCAATGGCTAAGACAAAGATCTCTCTTGGTAAATGTCACATTGTACTTCAAAATATGAGGGCTATTTTCAAATATCTTTTGATATTGATTTTTAGTATAACCCCACAGTGATAAGAGAACATACTCTGTATGTTCTCAATACCTTTAGACCCTGAAATTCTTACACCTTGTTTTATGTCCCTGGGTATGTTTCAGTCTCCTAGCTTATGGTCTATGGGAAACTGAAGAATTTGTATCCTACTGTTGTGTGAAAATTGTATAAATCAATCATGTTGAATTGGTTTATGGTGCTTTTCAGATCTACTATATCCTTCTACTTTTCTGATTATTAATTATATTATTTTTGAGAGTTTTATATTCAAATTCCAACTAAAAATATTAACATATCTACTTAAAATAATTTTAATATATAGTAGAAATATATGTCAGAGAAGGCTATGGCATGCCACTCCAGTACTCTTGCCTGGAAAATCCCATAGACGGAGGAGCCTGGTAGGCTGCAGTCCATGGGATCGCAAAGAGTTGAACACGACTGAGTGACTTCACTTTCGCTTTTCACTTTTCACTTTCATGCATTGGAGAAGGAAATGGCAACCCACTCCAGTGTTCTTGCCTGGAGAATCCCAGGGACGGGGGAGCCTGGTGGGCTGCTGTCTATGGGGCCGCACAGAGTAGGAGACAACTGAAGGGACTTAGCAGCAGCAGCAGCAGATATATACGTAACTTTATTCTGTATTTCTGGCACTAGAGTTGGTTGGTTGGTACACTGGACATGGTGGGCCTAGCCATAAGCTATGTGCTTCAGTCTAGCTAACATCTACTATGAGGATTTAGAGGCATTCATCAAGTTTACTAAAGCATCATCATATTCTGAGTGTGTGTGTGTGTGTGTGTGTGTATATATATATATATATAATTTGATGAAGAGAAAGGGTATTTGGAGCTAACATTCTAGGGACCTTTGGTAAAGCACAATTAATAGTTACAGAATCACACCTCCATTTACATAAGACTAAATGTATGCAGAGTACATGATGAGAAACACTGGGCTGGATGAAGCACAAGCTGGAATCATGGTTTCTAGGAAAAATATCAATAACCTCAGCTATGCAGATGACACCATGGTTATAGCAGAAAGTAAAGAAGAACTAAGGAGCCTCTTGATGAAAGTGAAAGAGGAGGAGAGTGGAAAAGTTGGCTTAAAGCTCAACATTTAGAAAACTAAGATCTTGGCATCCAGTCCCATCACTTCTTGGCAAATAGATGGGGAAACAGTGGAAACAGTGACAGAATTTATTTTGGGGGGCTCCAAAATCACTGCAGATGGTGACTGCAGCCATGAAATTAAAAGATGCTTGCTCCTTGGAAGGAAAGTTATGACCAACCTAGACAGCATATTAAAAAGCTGAGACATTACTTTACCAACAAAGGTCTATTTCGTCAAGGCTATGGTTTTTCCAATAGTCAGGTATGGATGTGAGAGTTGGATTATAAAGAAAGCTGAGTGCTGAAGAATTGATGCTTCTGAATTGTGGTATTGGAGAAGAGACTTGAGAGTCCCTTGGACTGCAAGGAGATCCAACCATCCTATGTTCATCCTTCCAATGAACACCTAGGACTGATCTCCTAGGTGTTAATTGGAAGGACTGATATTGAAGCTGATACTCCAGTACTTTGGCCACCTGATGTGAAGAACTGACTCATTAGAAAAGACCCTGATGCTGGGAAAGATTGAAGGGTGGGAAGAGAAGGGGATGACAGAGGATGAGATGGTTGGATGGCATCACCAACTCAATGGACATGAGTTTGAGTAAATTCTGGGAATTGGTGATGGACAGGAAGGCCTGGTGTGCTGCAATCCATGGGGTCACAAAGAGTCGGACACGACTCAGTAACTGAACTGAACTGAATGTGATAGGCATGGTAACTAGAAGCTTGGTAACACAGCAGTGAACAAAGCAGTCAAAAAATTACAGCTTACATGAAAATTATATTCTAATTGGACAGACAGTTAATATATATGAATAAAATACATATATGAATAAAATACAAGAATTGATACTAAGAAAAAACAACAGAAATAGCAGAGTACTTTGTCACCAGCTATTCTGGCTTCTGAAAGACAATTGTTTATATTTTCTGGAAATTTGGAAGGCAGTCACTTTGTCACTTTGGCAGCTTAAAACTAGCCTCAGCAGAGACTGCCCTGGTGGTCTAGTGATTAAGATTCATTTCCACTGCAGGAGTTACAGGTTCAATTCCTGGACAGGCCAGAAAGCAAAATAAAACAAAATTAGCCTTGATAAAAGTATTTACCTCACAGAAATCAGCAACACTACAGATTGGTGCACTGGATGCCCCAAGCCATGAGTCAGCTGTTGCACATTTATCAGAACAGCCTGCACCATGGGCCTGTAGAGGAGGAGAGCTCCCTTGTTAGTGAGAATGGGGAAGGAGGACTCCAGGATGCAGGGAGTATCTGAGCAAAGGCTGCCCTGAGGTGAGAGGGGCCAGACCATATGGCTGCAGAGGGAAGAGCATTCCTGACAGAAGCATGGCAAGCACAAATGGCACCAAGCTGGGTGGAGTGACAAGGAGAGCAGAGTGGCTCATGAGGCCAGAGAAGCCAAAGGGCCAGGTTGTTTTGGCTTGCAGGTCACCATAAAGACTGACTTTTACTCTGACACGAGGTTATCAAAAGTTTTTCAGCAGTGTGGTAACATGATTCAGTTTAGGTTTAACAGATTCATTTTGGCAGATTTGTTGGGAATAAACTGAAGTTGGCAAGGATAGAAAGGGCCCATGGGGAAGTTACTGCCATACCCAGGTAACCTGAGTGACAGGGAGCAGTGCGTGGGGCAGTGTCTAAATGGAGTGATGAGAAGTGATTGGTTCTTGAATATGTTTTTATGGTGGAACTGACAAAATTTGCTGAAAGATCAGAGACTCCAAATCTTCACCACCTGAAAAGACAAAATGCTATTTACCAAAATGGAGAAGACAGTGAGAGGGACAGGTTTGGGATGAAGTGAGGGGTGCAAGGTAGAGCAGTAGTTCCAGGTCAGACATGCTACACTTGATACAATTATGAGATGTCCGGTTAGCAGATGTCTTCTCTCCAGCCTCAAACAGATTGCCTTTCCTTTCATGTCTCTGCAAACGCCCTACATGGAATAGTTGCCTGCAAACTAGTAACTCCTGTGTATTTGGAGCAACAAAGTGACAGATCTCATTCCATTAATGTGACCAGAAACTCCAGTCAACTGTCCATTTCTGTCTCTGAAACCTTTCCCTCGGACTTGAGTGACTGAACTCAAGTCACACAGTAGCACAGAACTATAGATTCAGTGGGCTGATCTGGTGAAAAGCATCTTTCAGTTGCCCATTTTTTATTTGGCCCAGGGGCCTGGGGAAATATGGGAGGATGGGCACATAGATACGGATTCTGACTGATGACTCTGCAGTGACCCTCAGTCCCGGGATGTCTTCCCAGAGTGAAGTGATGATGTACTCCGGAGTCTCTCTCCAAAATGATGGCTGGCCGAAAACAGAAGTCAAAGGACATTTATGAAGAAGATGAGGTAGGGGCAGAAGATTCTTGTTCACATTGGAAAAGTGTGAAAAGACAGACATCTTGTCTAAGTCACCCAAGAACTGATTTTGCATGTGTGAGTGAGTGTCGTCTAGCAGCACCCATCTCTCTTTCACCCAGTTTGTAACCTTGGGTCAGCCCAGGGTTAAAGGGAGGGAGATATTAACATGTGACTGAAGTCTGCATTTTATACCTTTGTGCTGTGTCTCAATTAATTAAAGATTTGCCATAAAACTTCACTGGCAGTGTGCCACACCAAGACATTTCATAAAATACAGGCTGATTAACTTCCTTCTAATTTGTATGATAATTAACATCCTAAGTTTTTAATTCTGTTAATTGTCCTACCACAAAGAGGCTGATTGGGCTTTCCAATGCCTTTTGTGACAGTCCTCTTCCCAAGGGGTGGCTTCATTGTCTTTATGATACAGGGTTTCCCTGTCATTCATCAAGACCTAGAGGTAGGTGTGAGGTTATTTCTCCAGCCATTCTGTCAGGAGCCACGCCTGTGCCCATAAATCAAACACTGAAAGTCATTTGGTATTTTATCAGGATGTCAGGCTAGCTCTGTGAATGTCCCTTCCTCTTAATGAACAATTAACTTGCTAAAAGCAATAAGGCCCCAAATACATCTGAGCCACATGGGCCATGGTTGAGCACCTCCTGGTACACAGGCGGCTTTTACCTCAGCACACACTGAGGAAGTTCAAGAGCAAAACTGCTGTGTTGATGATAGGCTTCTTAAGGGCGAAGATGTCTGTTCAGACCTGCCTCAGAACACAGGAAGGGGAAGGAGAAAGTGATTATCAGGGCTTTTCACTCCAGAATTGCATAGTAACTTCACAAATTGCATATTCTATGAAGGAGATTTTATTATACTTGCATTGCATTTGAGGAAACTGAGGCACAGTGAGATTAAATGAAACACAGAAGTAATATAGGCCATAAGTGGCAGGATTTTGGATTCAATTATATATAACCTCTAAGGTTTTAATCTAGTGAATATTGCATCTATGAATAAAAGAAATCAATAATTCATTGACCATCTATATACTAGGTACAATTATGGGATTTTTACATAAATTATTTGTAATATTTACCACAGTCCTCAGACCTGGATTGAAGTGTATGTTCTGCTGAGGAAAAGGAGCTTCCTCATGGCCATGTAATCTGTTCAGGCTACCCAGCTCAAAAGCAGAGGTGGGTTTCTGAGAGGGTCCAGCCAAGCTTACTCGTAGCCAGATCTATTTGGGTGCCTAACTGACCATCAGCACACATACCCTTGCCTACCTGAAGTCATCACATGGGTTCAGCCCAAAAGGATTTTGGGCAAGAGGGCTATGAGCTAGGTTGAAGATGGGCAAGGTCAGAGCAGGCAAGGAAGAGCAGAGAGATGCTGGAAGAGACAAAATGATGGGCATTGACATCGCACTTCCTTTTTACACCAGGTCAATATCTTCCCTCTCTTTCTAATTCAAACATTTCTCAAATATATTTCTCTGGTCCTATTATAGTTTCCCAATCTGGATTTTTTTGCCAACAGTTCAATGACACTATTTTAATTTAGGTTGCTAATTAATTCTTAATGTTGAAATACAAAATGTATTTTTGAGGAGCCATGTTTCTGCCTGTCACCACTAGTAATTCTCTTTCCCTTGAAACTACATTTTCTATTTGGTTTGTGTGACTCCATATCTTCTGCTTCTCCTGCTATCTCTTTAATTATTTCTTCAGTGTCTCCTTGGCCTCCTCATTTTTTCCTACCATTAATGGCTGAGAAACTGATTGTCCTTTCATACTTCCCTAGTGACCTCAACAAGATACCACTACTGTGAAAAGGAGGAGGAAGTGTGGTAAGCATCAGAATTGTTCTGCTAGCAGTAATTTCTCTCTTGTTAATGAGGTCCTATCTGAGGTTATTGATATTTCTCCTGGCAATCTTGATCCCAGCTCGTGCTTCTTCCAGCCCAGCGTTTTTCATGACGTACTCTGCATATAAGTTAAACAAGCAGGGTGACAATATACAGCCTTGACATATTCCTTTTCCTATTGGGAACCAGTCTGTTGTTCCATGTCCAGTTCTAACTGTTGCTTCCTGACTTGCATACAGTTTCTCAAGAGGCAGGTCACATGGTCTGATATTGCCATCTCTTTCAGAATTTTCCATAGATTATTGTGATCCACACAGTCAAAGGCTTTGGCATAGTCAATAAAACAGAAATAGATGTTTTTCTGGAACTCTCTTCCTTTTTCCATGATCCAGCAGATGTTGGCAATTTGATCTCTGATTCCTCTGCCTTTTCTAAAACCAACTTGAACATCTTGAAGTTCATGGTTCACATATTGCTGAAGCCTGACTTGGAGAATTTTGAGCATTATTTTAGTAGCGTGTGAGATGAGTGCAATTGTGTGGTAGTTTGAGCATTCTTTGGCATTTCCTTTCTTTGGGATTGGAATGAAAACTGACCTTTTCCAGTCCTGTGGCTACTGCTGAGTTTTCCAAGGCTTGGTACAAGTTCTGGTCAAATCAATACTTGCCAAGCACTCATTTTTGGTCCTCTGCCCTGTGCCAGAGGCCCCTGACAGATGCAGGGCACAGCCTTGGAGAAGACACCGACCACGTCAACATCATACAAATCAAACAGGCTGGGTGGTCCACAGAAGGCTTCTGGGAGAGAGCAAGTCTTCAAAGATGAGTCAGATTTTACTACAAGTGATGGAGGAGAAGGGACACTGAAACACTTACAAGCATTCTGACCCAGCATGGGAGCGGGGTGGGGGGGGGATTATCTTAGTTTCTGCCTCCCAAGAGAAGAAAACAGCTGAGTCTGAAGATTGATGAGGGGCCAACCCCATAGCTGATAACCCCAGAGGTAGCCTTTCTCAGCCTTGGCTGCAACTAGAATTAACTGTGGAGACTTTAAAAATTCAGATGCTCAGACCATGTTGTTGTTATTATTCAGTTGCTCAGTCATGTCTGACTCTTTGTGACCCCGTGGACTGCAGCATGCCAGGCTTCCCTGTCCTCTACCATCTCCCAGAGCTTCCTCAAACTCATGTCCATTGAATCATTGATGCCATCCAACTGTCTCATCCTCTGTCATCCTGCCTTCAATCTTTCCCAGAATCAGGGTCTTTTTTAATGAGTTGGTTCATAGCATCACATGGCTGAAGTATTGGAGCTTCCGCTTCAGCATCAGCCCTTCCAATTCCAATTCAGTCCTTCCAATTCAGGGTTGATTAGCCCATATCATAGACTAATTGAATCAGAATTTCTGGACATGGGACCATATGCCTAGGGAATTGCAACTTTCCTTCCCTCGAAGTGCCTGTAGGTCATGGTTGACTTGAGCCTCCAACTTCAGAAAAGCCTGGAAGGATCCTGCATGCAGCTGTGCACATTACCCATGATGACCCACAGCTGTTCCATAAAGCAGGGCTGGCCCTGCCCTTGCCACCTCCAGCAGCCAGAACTTCTTTGCCCTGTAGATACTGTCACTCCTTCATCCCCAGGTGCTGCCCATCAACCAGGACATAAGTATGCTCTGTGTTAGGTTTCTTCTAGATATTTCTACACCTTTAAGAGTCCAACTCCCTCCCTCCAGTATCAAAGAGGTAACCTAATAAGTATCTTATCAAATCTGGTTAAGGTCCACAGAACCCAACATCTGAAATGTAAGACCACTTTGAAGGTATCTCACATGTTATCAAAGCTGGTACCCACTTGGGGAAAAATTAATGGTCATAACAGTGCCCACCAATGCCCAGCAGCTCTCCTTCAACTTTTAATCTCCTGACAAGGGTTAGTCCTCTTATTCCTCCCTTTTCTGATTTTGAGTGTATGTTTTCTCAGTGTCATTATGGCCTTGCCCCCTCTGCAGTCTGCCCAGGAACTTACAGAGAGCCTGTGTTTGGAACTAACTGGTTCAGAAAGCTTTCTCCCACTGTGCAAGGAAGAGCAAGCATGCCCCAGACCCTGCTTTTCCCTACCGTTAGCCACACTTGGGCATCATCCACCTGGATAAAAGGATGGGCTGCTTTTTCATACAGAGGACTGTCAAGCACACAGATCAAGGTCAAGGCTTTGCTGATCTGGCCAGTGGTGAAGGGACAACAGAACACCTTTAGATTCCACTTGTTACTAACTTAGCACAGGCAGAGTGGCTGTCAGCTCCTGTGTCCTTCTCCCTCATACCCAAACAGTAGGGGCTGGACAATGGAGAGTAAATGGGGAAGCCTAGATCCTGAGGAGCTCAAGTTAAGCAATTCCTTGTCTGCAGCTACTTCCTGAAAGGTGGAGCAAAAAGCTCTATGTCTCTTCAGAACCGGGGAAGTCATAGAAACTGACAGCCTTCCATAGGGCATGGAGGTCAGCAAGAGAAGGCCTTAGAACAACTCTTCACAAGGCATCATACAAGACTCCAACAAGCTGCAGTTCAAACTTTTGGCTCTTGGGCCAGTATAGAAAGTGTGAGGTCACTGGGGCACCAAGGCAGACCCATCCCTCCAAGGTCCACACAATCTCAGGCAGCATCCCACCTGTTCTTCAGGAGCATCTCACCTTCCACTTCCACTAGTCAGGCATCCTTGGCTGCTTGCCCTGTAGGGGGCAGAGATATGCAACAGAAAGGAAGGGGCTCTGAAGACTGAGAGGACCAAGTTGATGTTGGTCCTAGCCCCAGCATGGAGAAGGGAGTAGAAGAGGCAAATATACACTGAGAGATGTCCAGAAAGTGGTGAAGGTTGCCCGAACCAGAGAAGCAGCAGGATGGAGAGGCAGGCACACATTCTGGATATGAGGGAAGGCAAGATGAGGATGTGCCTCTTGGTCTTGACAGCATGTGGAGGAACAGGAGTCAAGGATCCAGATT
Organism: Bubalus bubalis; assembly: GCF_019923935.1. NCBI lineage: Eukaryota > Metazoa > Chordata > Mammalia > Artiodactyla > Bovidae > Bubalus > Bubalus bubalis. The sequence goes on from NC_059158.1 coordinate 55,675,315, forward strand.
CTTGCCCAGGCCATCAGCGTTGGGCACTGCCACTATCAGGTGAGGGAATATTTTTGGGACAAGTTCCAGAGGAATGTGGATCATCCGTACAGGATGCCAGGGGCCCCAACAGCAGGTGGCAGGGGTATGTGAGCCAGTACATGAAGGTTTTGTCCTCCTAAAGTTTGGAAGGTACACATTCAATAAGGATGCTCAGACGCTCACAGTACCTAAAGGTGAAGCGGCAGAAGAAACAAAATAGACAAGGAACCATGATTAAGATAAAGGAGCACAGGGTCTGTGGCATAAACAGCAGGATAATAGAGCTAGGAGGAAGCACCACCTGCAAGCTGAGCTTTGAAGGATAAATCAACTCTATTCCATCAGTAGAATCAGGTGAATAGAAGGCATTCAAGGGGCAGAACAGCTAGTGAGACCCCTGGAGGCAGGTGTAATACCAGATTGTGCTCAGGAACTCATGAGAAAGAGCGGAGGAGGGGCAGAGCCATGCATAGTGAGAGGACACAGAGGATGGGAGGCTCGAGGCTGTAACTGCATGGCTGCCTCATGGCAGGACCCATCATTTGGGGAGACATTACCTGCTCTTTCCCAATGCAGCATCTTGCAAGCCCAATGCTCAGGTGGTAGGAAGCCCTTTAGGATAGAAGTGATGGTGTCATGATGGTATTGAATAGACATCTGCATGCTCTGGTCAACCAGCCTTTGAAATATTAGTGTATACCTCACAGGGAAACTATTTCTGACTATGGATCTGAATAACGGAGAAGGGAAAGGAAGTGAATTCAGTGCCAGCTAAGCACTGACAAGTGACTTTTTTCTCCATCTACTAAAGTGAATCAGAATTCTTAGGCATATTCAAATTTAAAACACACACAAGAAAAAAAGATTCCATCTCTTTCAGTGGCTCTGAATGTAGTGAATCTAGACAAAGGCTTCCCCTGCCTCTTTTGCTACTTTAAATCACATTGTAGGTTTCTTACAGGTTAGTGTTCAGATGTCTGGGAGAGTTTCCTCTGGACGTAGTTTTGTCCAGCTTGGCCACCGCCATCCTGCAGGCTGTCATCTCCCTTCTCCATGAGTACTCAGTCACTTAAGTCATGTGTGATTCTTTGCAATCCCATGGACTACAGCACACCAGGCTCCTCTGTTCATGGGACTATCCAGGCAAGAATACTAGAGTGGGTGGCCACGCCCTCCTCCAGGGGATCTTCCCAAACCTGGAATCAAACCCATGTCTACTGTGTCTCCTGCATTGTAAGCAGATTCTTTACCCACTGAGCCACCTGGGAAGCTTCCTAAAGAGTTGCCACAGTTTCCACTGCTGAGTCTGGTTCCAAAAATGTCCTAAGATAATGGGCTATCAAGGGCACCTTACACTCTTTTACTTATTTTGTGGGGGGGGGGGGGTGTACACCACACAGTATGTGGGATCCTAGTTTCCTGACCAAGAGTCAAACCCCAGCCCCCTGCATTGGAAGCACAGTCTTTCTTCACTACTAGACCACCAGGGAAGTCCCATGAGCACCTATATTCTTTGTACTTGCAGGTTCACAAGAAGCCCTGGCGTGCTTGTGAAATACCTCCTTGCTTGCTAGGTTCACAATTTCTGACTCCATGTTCTCAACAGTGTGATTGTAAATTCACATTATTTTGTTACAAATGGTATGTGTGCTAAGAGATTTTGCTTTGCCCTCCATACAGCAATTATGCTCTTTTCTTTCCAATTATAAAACAAATGAGTTTTACTTTGGGAAATATAGAAAAGGAAGAAGAAAAATGGAATTATACACAAATATAATGTTAAAAGGAGCTTCCCTGGTGGCCCAGATGGTAAAGAATCAGTCTTCAATGCAGGAGACCTGGGTTTGCTCCGTGGGTCGGGAAGATGCCCTGGAGAAGGGAAGGGCAACCCACTCCAGTATTCTTACCTGGAAAATCCCATGGACAGAGGAACCTGGCAGGCTACAGTCCATGTGGTTGCAAAGAGTCAGACATGACTAAGTGACTAAGCACAACGATAATGTTAAAAAGAAATCCAGGAACTTTCCTAGTGGTCCAGTGGTTAAGAATCTGCCTTGCAATTCAGGAGATGCAGGTCCAATCCCTGGTCAGGAAACAGATCCCACATGCCACTGAGCAATTAAGCCCGCACACTACAACTACTGGGCTCAAGCGCTGTAACTAGAGAGTCTGTGCACCATAGTGAAGGATCCTGAATAATGCAACAAGATCCCATAAGCTGCAACTAAGACCCAACACAGCCAATAAATAAATAAATATTTTTTTAAAACCAGGAAAACCCATTGCCTTTCAGTTCCATTGCCCAAGTTCAGGACCATGTCTCCTGTGTCCCAGTATGACCCCCATGCAGCCCAGAGCCTCTCTCACAGTCCAGCGCCCTCTTCAACATCTCCCAAACATTCTGGACAAAACTCTCCCCTGTTTCCTTAGCAGTTCCCAAGGCTAAGGGCCTTTCTTTCTCATCTGTCCTTAATTTTTCCTGAAGGCAGAGCACATAAGGTTCCTGAGGGGTTACTACCCTGGAGACTACTCACAAGAACACCCATGCTTTGGTGGATGTACGTCAGGGCAAGTATATGCCACTACAGGGCTCCAGAGTTGATGGGAAACTCTGCAGAGCCCTGCCATCCAACAAGGACTGTAGAGGAAATACAGACTGCCAGGGCTTCCTCTGACAGGGAATATACTGGGGAAGCCCAAGTTATGGCATTTGTCACATGGAGAACCAAAGCAAATGGCAAGGGGGAGGCAGCTTTGTATTCTCTTTTCCTCTGACTCTAACTAAACTTTATCTACTACTTTTTACATCTAGAGCAAAATAGAGTGGAAACTGAGGTCATTATCCCACTTATCTGCAGTAGAAAAAATAAGCCAAGGTTATGACTGATAAAATGTTTAAAGTCAGAAATGCCTATATGTTCTCTGCTAACCAAATCCAACAGATACACTGAAACCAAGTCCCCCTAAAATTGAATTTCTCTGCCAGGTTTATGGTTACCCTCACTACCCAAAACTTTACTCCCTTACTATTCATGAACCTGTTCTACTCAATGTTGAGTATCAAAGAAAAGAGAAAATTGCAACCTTATACAAACCCCTGTGTCTCTGACCTTTGAAGTAAAAGGCTTTAATCTCCCAGGCCTCTGTTGGGTCTAAAAAGGCTGACTCAAGAGCTTACAGTTAGGAAATGTGAAAATGTAGAAATCAAGAATAGCTGTTGGGCTAGAACACTGGTAACAACTTAGACTACAAATCTACCACTTAGAATCACTGAACACACAGTTCCCTGAAAGATATAGATAAAGACCTGACACACATTCCTGAGTTGTTTTTATGTGAAGCAGACTCCCACCAGATGAAAACTGCTGACCACAAGCACAGAGACCCTAGACTGGTTGAAACCAGAAGGATGATGATGCTTGAAACTTCACTTGAACCAACCAAACCGAGAGCTAGGAATAAGCTGAGCTCACACACTGCAGCCCCCTCCCTCACACTACCCTGAAAACCCTTACCCTGAAAGCCATCAGGGAGTTTGGGTCTTTTGAGCATGAGCTGCCTGTTCTCCTTGCTTGTCCCCCTGCAATCAATGCTGTTCTTTTCTTCACCACAACCCAGTATCAGTAGATTAGTTAATGCATACTGAGAGTGGACTCAAGCTTGGCTCAGTAACAACACTACCATCTTAAAAGCGGTATAATGTGGTTTAATGGAAAACCTACAGGTGTTAGCCCTGGGAATACCTGGCCCAAAGCATGTTCCACAATGAATTGGTTGTGAAACCAAAGGAAAATGTATTCATTTCACTAAGCTTCAACATTTGCATTATAAATTGAATATTAGAACATTTAATCTAGAAGATTAAGTGAAAAAAACACGTACAAAAATATAGTAACATCACTGCCATGTAGCAGGGATTTAATAAATTATTCTCACTGTCAGTCTTTGCACATATGCACCCTAGTTGTATGTTTGTTGCTCAGTCATGTCTGACTCTTTGCAACCCCCTGGACTATACATCATCAGATTCCTCAGTTCATGGGATTCTCCAGGCAAGAATACTGGAGTGAATTGTCAGTTCCTTCTCCAGATTTTCCCAACCCAGGGATCAAACCTGGGTCTCCTACATTGCAGCCACCAGGGAAGCCCACTCTGATTAGCCTATAGAACCAACTTTAGACACTTCTGAACTCACCATCACCATACTGTGTCCACACTGAGGTTCTCTGCTCATCAGAACTGTGGAGTCTGTTCTGGAATTCTATGCTCACCTACAAGACTGCAGTGTTCACAATGGGGTTGTGTGCTCAGCAACAGCACTATGGTGTCTACACTGTACATGCTTATTCATCTATTTATACATTTATTGAGATAATGAGCTTCAGTGTTCCTACTTGGGTATAGGTCTGGTTTTTGGAATTGGCAAGATAAAGATTAATAAAATACAGTTCCTGCCTCAAAAACAAGCTCCATATTAAGGAGCGTCAATGATTCTGCCAAGGTGAGCAGTGCTGAGTGTCATGCTACTCCGCCTATTTCCTGTGGGTGGGCCTTATAAGTGTGAGCTCTGGACGCAGCTGTGCCCTTCTATCTAAACTCCCCTTATTTTAAGGAATCTAGAAACCACTGAAAACTAAATATTAACAGTGACTTGAGAGCTTGTTTGAAGGTTCTAGCAAAAGAGCAGAGCTACTTATATACCCTTGACTGAAGAATGCATGCTTGCATGCATGCTCAGTCATGTCCAGTTCTTTGTGACCCCATGGACTGTAGCCTGCCAGACTCCTCTGTACATGGAATTATCCAAGCAATAATACTGGAGGGGGTAGCCATTTCCTTCTCCAGGGTATCTTCTCAACCCAAGGATCAAACCCACATCTCCTTCCATGCAGGTGGATTCTTTACCATCTGAGCCACCAGGGAAGCCCAATACAAATAAACTTATTTACAAAACAGAACCAGACTCACAAACTTAGAGAATGAATTTATGGTTACCAGAGGGAAGGGTTGGGGGAATGGATAGTTAGGAAATTTGAGATTTACATGTACACTCTGCTATATTTAAAATAGATAACAACAAGGACCTACTACTGTATAGCACAGGGAACTCTGTTCAGTATTCTGTAACAACCTAAATAGGAAAAGAGTTTGAAAAATAATAGATACTCATGTATGTATAACTGAATCACTTTTCTGTACACCTAAAACTAACACAACATTGTTAATAAACTATACTCCAATATAAATTAAAAATTAAAAGAAATATTAGTATATAAAAATATGCCAACTCTGGGAATTGTCTAGTGGTTCAGTGATTAGGACCTGGTGCTTTCACTGCCAGGTCCCTGGGTCCAATCACTGGTCAGGGAACTGAGATCCCACAAGTTACATGGTATAGCCGAAAATAAAATATGCCGATTAAAAAAAAAAAAAAAAGCAGTGACTTAGCTAAGCATCAACTTACCCTAGATACTAAGATGGGCCAGAGGAAGGAGGATAAGCCAAAACTAAAAAATATTATGGAAATGTAACCTTGAATTGAGAAGGTCGCATCAATGCACTTTTCTTAAAAAAAGGAAGAGTTTAGTAGCAGTGCCCCTGTCTCAGCTTTGCTCAAATCCAGCTTTAAGCAAGAGCAGCACTGGTCTAACTCTTCAACTGTAATCATTCCAGCTGTTGTTGAAAATTAATTAATTTTTTTTAAATAAGCTGCAAATACACAACCTTGCCATTTAGCAGCCATGGCTTCAAAAATGATTTCCCAATTCTTAATTATACATCAATAAGATTGTGTCACTAAAAGTTGAATAAATAGAAGAATTCATTCCACACTCAGGTGCCCATGTATGTGTGTGTAAGTACAGATTTGAAAAGACCTCCATCCTCTCCTTGTTCCTCCAGTTTCATGTTTCTTCTTAATTATCATTAGTGTTATTTCCAACTAATATCAGAATTGTACCTTCAGTTAGATGCTTTTATTTTTAATAATAATTAATATTATGGAATATGTCCTATATATAAAAGGATATAACAACTTTAAGTTATAAAAATGAAATTATTTTATTAATTTCCTGGCTCCTTTGTTGTCTACATTTCTATACCTTTCTTAAAGTATATCATCCTCTTCACTAAATAAATACTGTTAAATATTTATCACTTAGGAATTTGTTATACATGATAATGTGCATATCTATTTCTCTATGAATTGCCTTTTCACCCACCAGTAAGGGTTTGAGATTCATTCATGCTGATGTGTATGACTGCAGTTCCTTCATCTTCTCTTCTCTGTAGTCATCTATTAAGTGAACATACCATTTATGGGTGGACATTTGCATCATTTCCAGATTTTTTTCCTATCACAAACCCTCTGTTATAAACTTTTCATGCATGTCTCCTGTGCAAGCATGCAAGATTTTCTGTAGGAGGAAATTTTTTCTAGTAGGCTTAGAATTGCTTGATAATAAAATATGTATATCTTCAACTTTCCAAGAAAATGCCACTTCCAAATACATGTCAACTTCCACCAGTAGTAGATGAGTGACTTTAGCTCCATATTTTCACCAAAACTTAGTGCTGTCCTTTCTTATATTTGCCAATTTAATAAGTGCCAAATACCACTTAATTTATTAATTTGTATTTCCTTGATAACTACTAAGGTTGAGTATTTTTAAAATATAAAATATATTTAAAATATATAGTATTTTATAAATATATATTTTATATTTAAATATGTCATGTTTCTCCCATAAAATGCTTGATCATGTCTTTCTGTTCATTGTATCCATTGGATTTTTAGGATTTTCTAAAATTTAGTTCTTAATATATTCTTAATATACATTAAAAATGTTTTCTTTCAGTTTGTGGTTTGTCTTTTTCATTTTTTTAGTACATAGAAATTTGTACTTTTGCTTTTGTTTCAATTTGTTTTTGTTTAATTTTTAATTTGTTTAAATGTATCAAGAAATGCAAAAAAGGCAAAATGGTTGTTTGAGGAGGCCTTACAAATACCTGAGAAAAGAAAAGAAGTGAAAGGTAAAGGAGAAAGGTAAAGATATACCCATCTGAATATAGAGTTCCAGAGAACAGCAAGGAGAGATAAAAAAAATCCTTCCTATGTGAATGATGCAAAGAAATAGAGGAAAACAATAGAATGGGAAAGACGAGATTTCTTCAAGAAAATTAAGATAACAAGGGAACGTTTCATGCATAGATAGGTACAATAAAGGACAGAAATGGTATGGACCTAACAGAAGCAGAAGATATTAACAAGAGGCAGCAGGAATACACAGAAGAACTACACAAGAAAGATCTTAAAGATCCAAATAACCATGATGGTGTGATCACTCACCTAGAGTCAGACACCCTAGAGTGCAAAGTCAAGTGGGTACAGCATCACTATGAACAAAGCTAATGGAAGTGATGGAGTTCCAGCTAAGTTATTTCAAATTCTATAAGATGCTGCTGCTAAAGTGTTGCACTCAATATGCCAGCTATATAGTTCAAACTATCACACAATTGTGCTCATTTCACATGCTAGCAAGGTTATACTCAAAACCCTTAAAGCTAGGCTTCAACAGTATGTGAGCTGAGAGCTTCCAGATGTACAAGCTGGATTTCAAAAAGGCAAAGGAACCAGAGATCAAATTGCCAACATCCATTGGATCATAGAAAAGGCAAGAGAATTCCAGAAAAACATCTACTTCTGCTTCATTGACTACACTAAACTCTTTGACTGGATCCACAGCTAAATGTGGAAAATTCTAAAAGAGATAGGAGTAACAGACCACTTACCTGTCCTGAGAAACCTGTATGAAGTTCAGGAAGCAACAGGTAAAACCAGACATGGAACAACAGACTGGTTTCAAATTGGGAAAGGAATACATCAAGGGTGTACTGTTACCCTATTTAACTTCTATGCAGAGTACATCATGCAAAATCCTGGGCTGGATGAATCACAAGCTGGAATCCAGACTGCTGAGAGAAATATCAACAACCTGAAATATGCAGATGACACCACCTTTATGGCAGAAAGTGAAGAGGAAATAAAGAGCCTCTGGATGAACGTGAAAGAGGAGAGTGAAAAAGTGGGCTTAAAACTCACATTCAGAAAACTTAGATCATGGCATCTGGTCCCATCACTTCATGGCAAATAGACGGGGAAACAATTGAAACAGTGACGACTTTGATTCTTTAGGGCTCCAAAAATTACTGCAGATGGTGACTGCAGCAATAAAATTAAAAGACACTTGCTCTTTGGAGTTATGATTTTTCCAGTAGTCATGTATGGATGTAAGAGTTGGACTATAAAGAAAGCTGAGCACAGAAGAATTGATGCTTTTGAACTGTGGTGTTGAAGAAGACTCTTGAGAGTCCCTTGGACAGCAAGGAGATCCAACCAGTCCATCCTAAAGGAAATCATTCCTGAATATTCATTGGAAAGACTGATGCTGAAGCTGAAACTCCAATACTTTGGCTACCTGATGCGAAGAACTGTGGTGTTTGAGAAGACTCTTGAGAGTCGCTTGGACAGCAAGGAGATCAAACCAGACAATACTAAAAGAAATCCACCCTGGATATTCACTGGGAGGACTGATGCTGAACCTGAAGCCCCAATCCTTTGGCTCCCTGATGCAAAAGAACCTACTCATAGGAATAGACCTTGATGCTGGTAAAGATTGAAGGCAAGAGAAGGGGATGACAGAGGATGAGATGGTTGAATGGCATCACAGACTCAATGGACATGAGCTTAAGCAAACTCTGGGAGATGGTGAAAGACAGTGAGATGTGCTGCAGTTTATGGGATCACAAAGAGTCAGACACAACTGAACAACTGAACAACAGTACTCTGAATAGTATTCCATCATATGTATATATCATATTTTTTTTATCCATTGTTTGATCTGTGGCCTATCATATGATCTATGCTGGAGAATGTCACTTTGTGCACTTGAGAAAATCCTACATTCTGTATATGTCTTATAGATCTAGTTGATTTGTTTTTTCTTCATTTTCTTGTCTTCTGTCTAGGTGTTCTATTATTGAGAGTTCAGTATTAAATTTTACAGCTATTATTATATAGTTATCTGTTTCTCCATTAAGTTATGTCCATTTACTTCATATAGCTTGGTGGTATTTTATTGAGTGTGTAAACTTTTATAATTATTATATCTTTTTGCTATATTGAAACCTTTGTTAATATATAATGTCCTTCTTGTGTCCCTTAATATCTATTGATATAAAGTCTATTTTTTTCTGACATTAGCATAGTCACACTACTCTCTTTTTGGTTATTATTTTCACAGAATATATTTTCCCATCCTTTTACTGTCAATATAGTTATATCTTTAAATCTGAATTGGGGGGGAGGAGCCAAGATGGTGGAGGAGTAGGACGGGGAGAACACTTTCTCCCCCACAAATTCATCAAAAGAGCATTTAAACGTCGAGTAAATTCCACAAAACAACTTCTGAATGCCGGCAGAGGACATCAGGCACCCAGAAAAGCAGCCCAACTCTTCAAAAGGAGGTAGGAAAAAATATAAAAGACAAAAAAAGAGACAAAAGAGGGAGGGACGGAGTTCCGTCCAGGGAAGGGAGTCTTAAAAAGAGAGAAGTTTCCAAACACCAGGAAACCCTCTCACTGCCGAATCTGTGCCGAGCTTTGGAAGCACAGAGGGCAACATAAAAGGGAGGGGGAAAAAAAAAATAAACAATTAAAAATCGCAGATTGTGAGCCCTACGGTAACTCCCCAGCGGAGAAGCAGCACAAACGCCTGCACATGGCATTAGCAAGCGGGGGCTGGGCAGGGAAGCGCAGCACGGGCTGCGTCGCTTAGAGTAAGAATCGGGCCGAATGTCCTGAGCGCTATCTGAGCGAAATAATTTGGGCTAGCAAACTAGACTGTGGGATATCTACCACGCGAAAAGCCAGCCCTAACCTAAGACACCGCCAGGCCCGTGCACAGAACAAAGGACTGAACAGAGATAGCCGGCTGCAGACCTTCCCCCTCCAGTGACAGGCAGCCAGAGCCGGAAGGGGGCAATCGCAGCCCCAGAGAGACACTATCTATAAAACTGTAAGCAGGCTTCTTTGCTAACTAAAACTTCTTGGGGGTCTGGACGGTCAACAGCTGCCTGAGAAGGTGCGCCGGTTTTACACCCAGATAACTGAGTGGTGGGGAGGCGATAAGTCGCAGCATTGGCGCCCACCAAACACCTCATCACCTGAGCTGCTCGGATCTGGGAAGAGCACAAAACGCAGGCCCAACCAAGTCTGCGCCTCTGAGGACTACCCGAGTGCCTGAACCTGAGCGGCTTGGACCTGGGAGCTCAGCCCAGGGCCGGCCTCTGATTGTTCCCGGCGGAACAACCTAGAGCCCGAGCAGTGTGGGCAGGGAGGCTACACACTCCGTGAGCGGGGGCAGACCCAGTGTGGCTGAGGCACCGCGAGCGCACGCCAGTGTTATCTGTTTGCAGCATCCCTCCCTCCCTCCCCACAGCGCGGCTGAACAAGTGAGCCTAAATAAAATTAAAAAAATAGTGTCCTCCACCGTCCCCTTTGTGTCAGGGCAGGAACCAGACACTGAAGAGACCAGCAAACAGAAGAAGCTATAACAGAGGGAAACGCCTTGGAAGCTACAGGCCATAGATTAAAACCCTGTGGTTACTATGGATTACATAGGAAGGGGCCTATAGATCTTGAGAAATATAAGTCGGACTAAGGAACTGCCAAAAATGAACTGAACCCACAATACTCACAACAAAACCAGAGAAAGACCTAGATATATTTTTACTATTTTTATGATCAATCTTTCTTTTTTTTTTAATTAAAAAAAAATTTTAAGTCCTCTATTGTCCTTTAATTTTCACTTTTATAACTATTATTTTGCAAAAAAAAAAAAAGACCCTATTTTTTTTTCTTCTTCAGCAAACTTCATATATATATTTTATAATTTTTTGACCGTGTTTTTTTTTTTTTCTTTTTTTTTTTTCTTCTTTTCTTTAACATTGTATTTTTGAAATTCCAAACTCTACTCTAGATCTTTAATTTTAGCCTTTTGGTATATGTTATCAATTTTGTACCTATAGTTTTTTTCATAATTTCTGTGACTTTTTTTTTCCCTCTGTTTCTTTCTCTTCTTCTTTTATATAACATCGTATATCTGCAATTCCAAACTCTACTCAAGATTTTTAATTAATGCTTTTTGGTATTTGATATCAATTTTGTACCTGTATTTTCTTTATAATTTTTGCGACATTGTTTTTGTTGGTTTGTTTGTTTTCTCTCTTTATTTTTCTTCTTCTTCTTCTTTTTTTTTTTTTTAACGTTGTATTTTTGAAATTCCAAACTCTACTCTAGATTTTTAATTTTTGCTTTTTGGTATTAGTTATCAATTTTGTACCTGTAGTATCTTTATAATTTTCACGACCTTGTTTGTTTTTCTTTGTTCGTTTTTTCTCTCTTTCTTTCCCTTCTTCTTTTCATTAACATCGCATTTTTGAAATTCCAAACTCTACTCTAGATTTTTAATTTTTGCTTTTATGTATTTGTTACCAATTTTTTACCTTTAAGAACCCAATCTTCAGGACCCATTTTTCACTAGGGTACGAGATTACTGGCTTGACTGCTCTCTCTCCCTTTGGACTCTCCATTTTCTCCACCAGGTCACCTGTATCTCCTCCCTAACCCCTCTGTACTCTACCCAACTCTGAATTTCTGTGTGTTCCAGACGGTGGAGACCACTTAAGGAACTGATTACTGCCTGGATCTGTCTCCCTCCTTTTCATTTCCCCCTTTTATCCTTCTGGCCACCTCTGTCTCCTGCCTCCTTCTTCTCTTCTCTGTATAACTCCGTGAACATCTCTGAGCGGTCCAGTTGTGGAGTGCACATAAGGAAGTGACTACTGGCTAGCCCACTCTCTCCACTATTGATTTCACCTCATCTCATTTGGGTCACCTCTAACTCCCTCCTCCCTCTTCTCTTCTCCATGTAATGCTGTGAACCTCTCTGAGTGACCCTCACAGTAGAGAAACTTTTCATCTCTAACGTAGATGTTTTATCAGTGGTGCTGTATAGAAGGAGAAGTTTTGAAACTACTGTAAAAATAAGACCAATAACTGGAAGTAGGCGGCTTAAGTCCAAACCCTGACTCCAGGGAACTCCTGACTCCAAGGAACATTAATTGACAGGAGCTCATCAAACGCCTCCATACCGACACTGAAACCAAGCACCACACAAGGCCCAACAAGTTCCAGGGAAAGACATAACAAGCAAATTCTCCAGCAACAAAGGAACACAGCCCTGAGCTTCAAGATACAGGCTGCCCAAAGTCACCCCAAAACCATAGACATCTCATAACTCATTACTGGACATTTCATTACACTCCAGAGAGAAGAAATACAGCTCCATCCACCAGAACATCGACACAAGCTTCCCTAACCAGGAAACCTTGACAAGCCACCTGTACAAACCCACACAGAGAGAGGAAATGCCACAATAAAGAGAACTCCACAAACTGCCAGAATACAGAAAGGACACCCCAAACTCAGCAATTTAAACAAGATGAAGAGACAGAGGAATAGCCAGCAGATAAAGGAACAGGATAAATGCCCACCAAACCAAACAAAAGAGGAAGAGATAGGGAATCTACCTGATAAAGAATTCAGAATAATGATAGTGAAATTGATCCAAAATCTTGAAATTAAAATGGAATCACAGATAAATACCCTGGAGGCAAGGATTGAGAAGATGCAAGAAAGGTTTAACAAGGACCTAGAAGAAATAAAAAAGAGTCAATATATAATGAATAATGCAATAAGTGAAATTAAAAACACGCTGGAGGCAACAAATAGTAGAATAACAGAGGCAGAAGATAGGATTAGTGAATTAGAAGATAGAATGGTAGAAATAAATGAATCAGAGAGGACAAAAGAAAAACGAATTAAAAGAAATGAGGACAATCTCAGAGACCTCCAGGACAATGTTAAACGCTACAACATTCGAATCATAGGGATCCCAGAAGAAGAAGACAAAAAGAAAGACCATGAGAAAATACTTGAGGAGATAATAGTTGAAAGCTTCCCTAAAATGGGGAAGGAAATAATCACCCAGGTCCAAGAAACCCAGAGAGTCCCAAACAGGATAAACCCAAGGCGAAACACCCCAAGACACATATTAATCAAATTAACAAAGATAAAACACAAAGAACAAATATTAAAAGCAGCAAGGCAAAAATAACAAATAACACACAAGGGAATACCCATAAGGATAACAGCTGATCTTTCAATAGAAACTCTTCAAGCCAGGAGGGAATGGCAAGACATACTTAAAATGATGAAAGAAAATAACCTACAGCCCAGATTATTGTACCCAGCAAGGATCTCATTCAAGTATGAAGGAGAAATCAAAAGCTTTTCAGACAAGCAAAAGCTGAGAGAATTCTGCACCACCAAACCAGCTCTCCAACAAATACTAAAGGATATTCTCTAGACAGGAAACACAAAAATGGTGTATAAATTTGAACCCAAAACAATAAAGTAAATGGCAACGGGGTCATACTTATCAGTAATTACCTTAAACATAAATGGGTTGAATGCACCAACCAAAAGACAAAGACTGGCTGAATGGATACAAAAACAAGACCCCTACATATGTTGTCTACAAGAGACCCACCTCAAAACAGGGGACACATACAGACTGAAAGTGAAGGGCTGGAAAAAGATTTTCCATGCAAATAGGGATCAAAAGAAAGCAGGAGTAGCAATACTCATATCAGATAAAATAGACTTTAAAACAAAGACTGTGAAAAGAGACAAAGATGGTCACTACATAATGATCAAAGGATCAATCCAAGAAGAAGATATAACAGTTATAAATATATATGCACCCAACACGGGAGCACCGCAGTGTGTAAGACAAATGCTAACAAGTATGAAAGGAGAAATTAACAATAACACAATAATAGTGGGAGACTTTAATACCCCACTCACACCTATGGATAGATCAACTAAACAGAAAACTAACAAGGAAACACAAACTTTAAACGATACAATAGACCAGTTAGACCTAATTGATATCTATAGGACATTTCATCCCAAAACAATGAATTTCACCTTTTTCTCAAGTGCACATGGAACCTTCTCCAGGATAGATCACATCCTGGGCCATAAAGCTAGCCTTGGTAAATTCAAAAAAATAGAAATCATTCCAAGAATCTTTTCTGACCACAATGCAGTAAGATTAGATCTCAATTACAGGAGAAAACTATTTAAAAATTCCAACATATGGAGGCTGAACAACACGCTGCTGAATAACCAACAAATCACAGAAGAAATCAAAAAAGAAATCAAAATTTGCATAGAAACGAATGAAAATGAAAACACAACAACCCCAAACCTGTGGGACACGGTAAAAGCAGTCCTAAGGGGAAAGTTCATAGCAATACAGGCACACCTCAAGAAACAAGAAAAAAGTCAAATAAATAACCTAACTCTACACCTAAAGCAAATAGAAAAGGAAGAAATGAAGAACCCCAGGGTTAGTAGAAGGAAAGAAATCTTAAAAATTAGAGCAGAAATAAATGGAAAAGAAACAAAAGAGACCATAGCAAAAATCAACAAAACCAAAAGCTGGTTTTTTGAAAGGATAAATAAAATTGACAAACCATTAGCCAGACTCATCAAGAAACAAAGGGAGAAAAATCAAATCAATAAAATTAGAAAGGAAAATGGAGAGATCACAACAGACAACACAGAAATACAAAGGATCATAAGAGACTACTATCAACAATTATATGCCAATAAAATGGACAATGAGGAAGAAATGGACAAATTCTTAGAAAAGTACAACTTACCAAAACTGGACCAGAAAGAAATAGAAAATCTTAACAGACCCATCACAAGCACGGAAATTGAAACTGTAATCAAAAATCTTCCAGCAAACAAAAGCCCAGGTCCAGACGGCTTCACAGCTGAATTCTACCGAAAATTTAGAGAAGAGCTAACACCTATCCTGCTCAAACTCTTCCAGAAAATTGCAGAGGATGGTAAACTTCCAAACTCATTCTATGAGGCCACCATCACCCTAATACCAAAACCTGACAAAGATCCCACAAAAAAAGAAAACTACAGGCCAATATCACTGATGAACATAGATGCAAAAATCCTTAACAAAATTCTAGCAATCAGAATCCAACAACACATTAAAAAGATCATACACCATGACCAAGTGGGCTTTATCCCAGGGATGCAAGGATTCTTCAATATCTGCAAATCAATCAATGTAATACACCACATTAACAAATTGAAAAATAAAAACCATATGATTATCTCAATAGATGCAGAGAAAGCCTTTGACAAAATTCAACATCCATTTATGATAAAAACTCTCCAGAAAGCAGGAATAGAAGGAACATACCTCAACATAATAAAAGCTATATATGACAAACCCACAGCAAGCATTATCCTCAATGGTGAAAAATTGAAAGCATTTCCTCTAAAGTCAGGAACTAGACAAGAGTGCCCACTTTCACCATTACTATTCAACATAGTTTTGGAAGTTTTGGCCACAGCAATCAGAACAGAAAAAGAAATAAAAGGAATCCAAATTGGAAAAGAAGAAGTAAAGCTCTCACTGTTTGCAGATGACATGATCCTCTACATAGAAAACCCTAAAGACTCCACCAGAAAATTACTAGAACTAATCAATGACTATAGTAAAGTTGCAGGATATAAAATCAACACCCAGAAATCCCTTGCATTCCTATGCACTAATAATGAGAAAACAGAAAAAGAAATTAAGGAAACAATTCCATTCACCATTGCAACGGAAAGAATAAAATACTTAGGAATATATCTACCTAAAGAAACTAAAGACCTATATATAGAAAACTATAAAACACTGGTGAAAGAAATCAAAGAGGACACTAACAGATGGAGAAATATACCATGTTCATGGATTGGAAGAATCAATATAGTGAAAATGAGTATACTACCCAAAGCAATCTATAGATTCAATGCAATCCCTATCAAGCTACCAACAGCATTCTTCACAGAGCTAGAACAAATAATTTCACAATTTGTATGGAAAAACAAAAAACCTCGAATAGCCAAAGCGATCTTGAGAAAGAAGAATGGAACTGGAGGAATCAACCTACCTGACTTCAGGCTCTACTACAAAGCCACAGTTATCAAGACAGTATGGTACTGGCACAAAGACAGAAATATAGATCAATGGAGCAAAATAGAAAGCCCAGAGATAAATCCACGCACATATGGACACCTTATCTTTGACAAAGGAGGCAAGAATATACAATGGATTAAAGACAATCTCTTTAACAAGTGGTGCTGGGAACTCTGGTCAACCACTTGTAAAAGAATGAAACTAGAACACTTTCTAACACCATACACAAAAATAAACTCAAAATGGAATAAAGATCTAAACGTAAGACCAGAAACTATAAAACTCCTAGAGGAGAACATAGGCAAAACACTCTCTGACATACATCACAGCAGGATCCTCTATGACCCACCTCCCAGAATATTGGAAATAAAAGCAAAA
Organism: Bubalus bubalis; assembly: GCF_019923935.1. NCBI lineage: Eukaryota > Metazoa > Chordata > Mammalia > Artiodactyla > Bovidae > Bubalus > Bubalus bubalis. The sequence continues at coordinate 55,691,894 of NC_059158.1, forward strand.
ATAAACAAATGGGACCTAATTAACCTTAAAAGCTTCTGCACATAAAAGGAAACTATTAGCAAGGTGAAAAGACAGCCTTCAGAATGGGAGAAGATAATAGCAAATGAAGCAACTGACAAACAACTAATCTCGAGAATATACAAGCAACTCCTACAGCTCAACTCCAGAAAAATAAATGACCCAATCAAAAAATGGGCCAAAGAACTAAATAGACATTTCTCCAAAGAAGACATACAGATGGCTAACAAACACATGAAAAGATGCTCAACATCACTCATTATCAGAGAAATGCAAATCAAAACCACTATGAGGTACCATTTCACACCAGTCAGAATGGCTGCGATCCAAAAGTCTACAAGTAATAAATGCTGGAGAGGGTGTGGAGAAAAGGGAGCCCTCTTCCACTGTTGGTGGGAATGCAAACTAGTCCAGCCACTATGGAGAACAGTGTGGAGATTCCTTAAAAAACTGGAAATAGACCTGCCTTATGATCCAGCAATCCCACTGCTGGGCATACACACTGAGGAAACCAGAAGGGAAAGAGACACGTGTACCCCAATGTTCATCGCAGCACAGTTTATAATAGCCAGGACATGGAAGCAACCTAGATGTCCATCAGCAGATGAATGGATAAGAAAGCTGTGGTACATATACACAATGGAGTATTATTCAGCCATTAAAAAGAATACATTTGAATCAGTTCTAATGAGGTGGATGAAACTGGAGCCTATTATACAGAGTGAAGTAAGCCAGAAAGAAAAACACCAATACAGTATACTAATGCATATATATGGAATTTAGAAAGATGGTAACAATAACCCTGTGTACGAGACAGCAAAAGAGACACTGATGTATAGAACAGTCTTATGGACTCTGTGGGAGAGGGAGAGGGTGGGAAGATTTGGGAGAATGGCATTGAAACATGTAAAATATCATGTATGAAATGAGTTGCCAGTCCAGGTTCGATGCACGATACTGGATGCTAGGGGCTGGTGCACTGGGACGACCCAGAGGGATGGAATGGGGAGGGAGGAGGGAGGAGGGTTCAGGATGGGGAACACATGTATACCTGTGGCAGATTCATTTTGATATTTGGCAAAACTAATACAGTTATGTAAAGTTTAAAAATAAAATAAAATTAAAAAAAATCTGAATTGATTCTCTTGTACATAGTATATAGTTAGATCATGTTTTCTTATTCATTTTTGCCAATTTCTGTCTTTTGTTCAGAGAGTTTAATCCATTTAAATTTAGGGTAAGATCTGATCTAAAGGGTCTTATTCCTGCCATTTTGCTATTTGTATTCCACATATCTAATAGCTATTTGGGGTCCTTATTTCCTATATTGCTATCTCTCATGTTTAGTTTATTCTTTGTAATGAATTTTTTTATTTCCCTTCTCATTTTCTTTTTTGTGTAATCTATAGTTTTTGTGTGTGTGTGTGGTTCCCATGGAGATAGCATTTAGGATAGCATCCTAAATTTATAACGTTCTTATTTTACTTAGTACCACCTTAATTTCAATAGTATACAAAAATTCTGCTCCTATTCACCCCCTTCACCATCGCTTTTGTTACTGAGGTCATGAAATTACATCTTTAGGCATTGTGTATGAAAATATATCAACTACTTTTAATGCGTTAGTGTCTTATACCATGGGGGAAACAAAAAGTGCAATTACAAACTAAAGTATTAATAATACTAGCTCTTATAATTTCTCATGCGTTTACCTTTAACAGGTATATTTATTATTTTTTCATATAGCTTTTAGTTACTGTCTTATGTTCTTTCATTGGAACATATAACAGTATCTTTAGCATTTCCTTCAGGTTCCGTGTAATGATAACTCTTCTTCATCTTTTGAAGAACAATTTTGCAAGATATAGGATTCAGTTCAGTTCAGTTCATTTACTCAGTCGTGTCCGACTCTTTGCGACCCCATGAATCGCAGCACGTCAGGCCTTCCTGTCCATCACCAACTCCCAGAGTTCACTCAGACTCACGTCCATCGAGTCAGTGATGCCATCCAGCCATCTCATCCTCTGTCGTCCCCTTCTCCTGCTGCTCCAATCCCTAACAGTATCATAGTCTTTTCCAATGAGTCAAATCCTCGCATGAGGTGGCCAAAGTACTGGAGTTTCAGCTTTAGCATCATTCCTTCCAAAGAAATCCCAAGGCTGATCTCCTTCAGAATGGACTGGTTGGATCTCCTTGCAGTCCAAGGGACTCTCAAGAGTCTTCTCCAACACCACAGTTCAAAAGCATCAATTCTTCGGTGCTCAGCTTTCTTCACAGTCCAACTCTCACATCCATACTTGACCACAGGAAAAAACATAGCCTTGACTAGACTGACCTTTGTTGGCAAAGTAAACTTTCTGCTTTTCAATATGCTATCTAGGTTGGTCATAACTTTCCTTCCAAGGAGTAAGCGTCCTTTAATTTCATGGCTGCAATCACCATCTGCAGTGATTTCGGAGCCCAAAAAATAAAGTCTGACACTTTTTCCACTGTTTCCCCATCTATTTCGCATGAAGTGATGGGACTGGAAGCCATGATCCTTGTTTTCTGAATGTTGAGCTTTAAGCCAACTTTTTCACTCTCCACTTTCAATTTCATCAAGAGGCTTTTGAGTTCCTCTTCACTTTCTGCCATAAGGGTGGCATCATCTGCATATCTTAGGTTATTGATATTTCTCCCAGCAATCTTGATTACAGCTTGTGTTTCTTCCAGTCCAGCATTTCTCATGATGTACTCTGCATAGAAGTTAAATAAACAGGGTGACAATATACAGCCTTGACGTACTCCTTCTCCTATTTGGAACCAGTCTGTTGTCCCATGTCCAGTTCTAACTGGTGCTTCCTGACCTCCATACAAATTTCTCAAGAGGCAGGTCAGGTGGTCTGATATTCCCATCTCTTTCAGAATTTTCCACAGTTTATTGTGATCCACAGAGTCAAAAGCTTTGGCATAGTCAATAAAGCAGAAATACACGTTTTTCTGGAACTCTCTTGCTTTTTCCATGATCCAGCAGATGTTGGCAATTTGATCTCTGGTTCATCTGCCTTTTCTTAAACCAGCTTGAACATCAGGAAGTTCATGGTTCACATATTGCTTAAGCCTGGCTTGGAGAATTTTGAGCATTACTTTACTAGCGTGTAAGATGAGTGCAATTGTGTGGTAGTTTGAGCATTCTTTAGCATTGCCTTTCTTTGGGATTGGAATAAAAACTGACCTTTTCCAGTCCTGTGGCCACTGCTGAGTTTTCCAAATTTGCTGGCATATTGAGTGCAGCACTTTCACAGCATCATCTTTCAGGATTTGAAACAACTCAACTGGAATTCCATCACCTCCACTAGCTTTTTTCGTAGTGATGCTTTCTAAGGCCCACTTGACTTCACATTCCAGGATGTCTGGCTCTTGATCAGTGATCACACCATAGTGATTATCTGGGTTGTGAAGATCTTTTTTGTACAGTTCTTCTGTGTATTCTTGCCATCTCTTCTTAATATCTTCTGCTTCTGTTAGGTCCATACCATTTCTGTCCTTTATCTAGCCCATCTTTGCATGAAATGTTCCCTTGGTATCTCTACTTTTCTTGAAGAGATCTCTATTCTTTCCCATTCTGTTGTTTTCCTCTATTTCTTTGCATTGATCCCTGAAGAAGGCTTTCTTATCTCTTCTTGCTATTCTTTGGAACTCTGCATTCAGATGCGTATATCTTTCCTTTTCTCCTTTGCTTTTCGCTTCTCTTCTTTTCACAGCTATTTGTAAGGCCTCCCCAGACAGCCATTTTGCTTTTTTGCATTTCTTTTCCATGGGGATGGTCTTGATCCCTGTCTCCTGTACAATGTCATGAACCTCATTCCATAGTTCATCACGCACTCTATCAGATCTAGGCCCTTAAATCTATTTCTCACTTCTACTGTATAATCAGAAGGGATTTGATTTAGGTCATACCTGAATGGTCTAGTGGTTTTCCCTACTTTCTTCAATTTCAGTCTGAATTCGGCAATAAGGAGTTCATGATCTGAGCCACAGTCAGCTCCTGGTCTTGTTTTTGCTGACTGTATAGAGCTTCTCCATCTTTGGCTGCAAAGAATATAATCAATCTGATTTAGGTGTTGACCCTCTGGTGATGTCCATGTGTAGAGTCTTCTCTTGTGTTGTTGGAAGAGGGTGTTTGTTATGACCAGTGCATTTTCTTGGCAAAACTCTTATTAGTCTTTGCCCTGGTTCATTCCGTATTCCAAGGCCAAATTTCCCTGTTACTCCAGGTGTTTCTTGACTTCCTTCTTTTGCATTCCAGTCCCTGTAATGAAAAGGACATCTTTTTTGGGTGTTAGTTCTAAAAGATCTTGTAGGTCTTCATAGAACTGTTCAACTTCAGCTTCTTCAGTGTTACTGGTTGGGGCATAGACTTGGATTACTGTGATATTGAATGGTTTGCCTTGGAAACGAACAGAGATCATTCTGTCGTTTTTGAGATTGCATCCAAGTACTGCATTTCGGACTCTTTTGTTGACCATTATGGCTACTCCATTTCTTCTGAGGGATTCCTGTCTGCAGTAGTAGATATAATGGTCATTTGAGTTAAATTCACCCATTCCAGTCCATTTTAGTTCGCTGATTCCTAGAATGTCGACATTCACTCTTGCCATCTCCTGTTTGACCACTTCCAATTTGCCTTGATTCATGGACCTGACATTCCAGGTTCCTATGCAATATTGCTCTTTACAGCATTGGACCTTGCTTCTATCACAAGTCACGTCCACAGCTGTGTATTCTTTTTGCTTTGGCTCCATCCCTTCATTCTTTCTGGATTTATTTCTCCACTGATCTCCAGTAGCATATTAGGCACCTACTGACCTGGAGACTTCCTCTTTCAGTATCCTATCATTTTGCCTTTTCATAATGTTCATGGGGTTCTCAAGGCAAGAATACTGAAGTGGGTTGCCATTCCCTTCTCCACTGGGCCACATTCTGTCAGATGTCTCCACCATGACCCGCCCATCATGGGTTGCCCCACAGGCATGGCTTAGTTTCATTGAGTTAGACATGGCTGTGGTTCTAGTGTGATTAGATTGACTAGCTTTCTGTGAGTATGGTTACAGTGTGTCTACCCTCTGATGCCCTCTTGCAACACCTGCCATCTTACTTGGGTTTCTCTTACCTTGGGTGTGGGGTATCTCTTCATGGCTGCTCCAGCAAAGCGCAGTGCTGCTTCTTACCTTGGATGAGGGGTATCTCCTCACCGCTGCCCTTCCTGACCTTCAACGTGGGATAGCTCCTCTAGGCCCTCCTGCGCCCTCGCAGCCACGGCTCCTTGGACATGGGGCTGGTCCTCGCGGCCGCTGCCCCTGGCCTTGGGTGGTGGGGTTGTTCCTCCCAGCCGCTGCCCCTGGCCTTGGGCTTGGGGGTGTGGGGTAGTTCCTCCCGGCTGCAGCCCCTGACCTCGGACGTGGGGTAGCTCCTCTCAGCTGTTCCTGCGCCATCGCAGTCTGGCACTCTCAGCCGCTGCCCCTGACCTCGGACGTGGGATAACTCCTCTTGGCCGCCGCCCTTCGGGCTTGGGGTCCTCCCGGCTTCTGCCCCTGACCTTGATAATGAGTCAATAAAAAGTTTCTGCCGCACTTCAAATATATCAACCTACTGCCTTCTGACCTTCCTAGGGTTTCTGATGAAAAATCAAATGATAATCATATTAAGAATTCCTTTTGTGTCATTAAAAAAATATGTCTATTCAAGTCTTCTGTCCGTTCTTTAATCAGGTTGTTTGCTTGCTTGTTTGATTTTTTTGATGTTGAATTGTATACATTTGGCTGCACATTTTGGAAATTATCCATATCAATTATATCATTTGCAAATGTTTCCTTCCATTTAGTAGGGTTCTTTTTCTTTGCTGTGCAAAAAACTTTTAAGTTTTTAGTTCCCACTTATTCATTCTTGGTCTTATTTTCCTATGCTTTAGGATACAGATCAAAATAAGTTATTGTTATGACTTATGTCAAAGAGTGTTCTGCCTAGGTTTTCCTCTAGCTATTTTATGATTTCCAGTCTTACATTTAGGTCTTTAATCCACTTTGAGTTTATTTTTGAGTATGGTGTTAGAGAATATTCTAATTTCATTCTTTTACCTGTAGCTGTCCAGTTTTCCCAGCACCACTTATTAAAGAGAATGTCTTTTTCCATTGTATATTCTCACCTCCTTTATCATAGATTAATTGATCATAAGTGAGTGGGTTTATTTCTGGACTCTCTATTCTGTTGCATTGATCTATGTGTCTGTTTTGGAACGATATTATGCTAAGTGAAATAAGTCAGACAGAGAAAAACAAACACTGAAGGCTATGACTAATATGAGGATTTTTTTTTTTAATACAGTAACTTGTGACTATAACAAAAAGGAAGCAGATGCAAATATACAGAACAAACTAGCGGTTACCAGTGGCGAGAGGAATGAGGGAGGGGTGGAAGAGATATAAACAGGGAGAGGTGAGTCAGAGATAGTAACAAAACTATTTGTTGTTGTTCAGTCTAAATCATGTCCAACACTTTCCAATTGCATGGACAGTGGCAATCCAGGCTTCCCTGTCCTTCACCATCTCCCAGAGCTTGCTCAAACTCATGTCCATTGAGTGGGTGATGCCATCCCACCATCTCATCCTCTAGCACCCTTTTCTCTTCCTGCTCTCAGTTTTTCACAGCATCAGAGTCTTTACCAGTGGGTCAGCTCTTTGCATCAGGAGGCCAAAGTATTAGAGCTTCAGCTTCAGTATCAGTCCTTCCAATGAATATTCAGGCTTGATCTCCTTCAGAATGGACTCATTTTGATATTTGTCAAAACTAATACAATTATGTAAAATTTAAAAATAAAATAAAATTAAAAAAAAAAAAGAATGGACTGGTTGGATCTCCTTGCAGTCCAAGGGAGTCTCAAGAGTCTTCTCCTGCACCACAATTCAAAAGCATCAATTCTTTGGGTCTTAGTCTTACTTATGATCAAACTCTCACATCCATACATAACTATTGGAAAAACCACAGCTTTGAGTATATGTATTTTTGTTGGCAAAGTCATGTGTATGCTTTTTAATATGTTGTCTAGGTTTGTCATGGCTTTTTTTTTTTTTTTAATTTTATTTTATTTTTAAACTTTACATAACTGTATTAGATTTGCCAAATATCAAAATGAATCCGCCACAGGTTTTTCTACCAAAAAGCAGACATCTTTTAATTTCATGGCTGTAGTCACTGTCCACAGTAATTTGGAGCCCAAGAAAATAAAAGTCTTTCACTGTTTCCATTGTTTCATCATCTATTTGCCATGAAGTGATGGATCCAGATGCCATGATCTTAGTTTTTTGAATGTTGAGTTTTAAATCAGCTTTTTCACTCTCTTTGTTCATCCTCATCAAGAGGCTCTTTAGTTTCTCTTCACTTCCTGCCATTTGAGTGATATCATCTGCATATCTGAAGTTGTTGATATTTCTCCCAGCAATTTGTATTCCAAGTTGTAATTCATTCAACCCACATTTCAAGTGACATACTCTGCTTATAAGTTAAATAAGCAGGGTGACAATATACAGCCTTGACGTACTCCTTTCCCAATTTTGAACCAGTCTGTTGTTCCATGTCTGAGTCTAACTGTTGCTTCTTGACCTGCATACCAGTTTCTCAGAAGACAGGTAAGGAGGTCTGGTATCCCATCTCTTTAAGAATTTTCCAGTTTATAGTGATCCACACAGTAAAATGTTTAGTGTAGTCAATGAAGCAGAAGTAGATGTTTTCTCTGGGATTCCCTTGCTCTTTCTGTGATGCAATGAATGTTGGCAATTTGATGTCTGGTTCCTCTCTCCACCTTTTCTAAAACAGTTTGTACAAGTCGTCTGGAAGTTCTCTGTTCACATACTTTTGAATCCCAGCTCAAAGGAATTTGAGCACTGCCTGGCTATTATGTGAAATGAGAGCAACTGTATAGTAGTGTGAACATTCTTTGGCTTTCCCTTTCTTCGGGATTGGATTGAAAGCTGACCGTTTCCAGTTCTATGGCCACTGCTGAGTTTTCCAAATTTCCTGGTATATTGAATGTATGACTTTAACAGCATCGTCTTTTAGAATTTGAAATAGTTCAGCTGGAATTCCATCACCTCCATTAGCTTTGTTTATAGTGATGCTTCCTAAGGCCCACTTAACTTCACACTCCAGAATGTCTGGCTCTAGGTGAATGACCACACCATCATGGTTATATGGATGATTAAGACATTTTTTTTTGTATAATTCTTCTGTGTAGTCTTGCCACCTCTTTTTAATCTCTTCTGCCTCTCTTAGGTCCTTGTCTTTTCTGCCCTTTATTGTGCCCATCTTTGCATGAAACATTCCTTTGGTATCTCCAATTTTCTTGAGGAGACCTCTAGTGTTTCTCATTCTATTGTTTTCCTCTATTTCCTTGCATTGTTCATTTAAGAAGGCTTTCTTATCTCTCCTTGATATTTTCTGGAACTCTGCATTCAGTTGGGTATATCTTTCCCTTTCTCCTTTGCCTTTCACTTTTCCTCTTTCCTCAGCTATTTGTAAGGCCTCCTTAGACAACCAACCACTTTGCCTTCTTGCATTTCTTTTTCTTTGGGGGTGGTTTTGGTCATTGCTCCCTGTACAATGTTATGAACCTCTGTCCATAGTTCTTCAGGCACTCTGTCTACCAGATCTAATCCCCTGAATCTATTCATCACCTCCTCTGTATAATGATAAGGGATTTTATTTAGGTCATACCTGAATGACCTAGTGGTTTTCCCTATTTTCTTCAATTTAAGCCTGAATTTTGCAATAAGGATCTCTTAATCTGAGCCACAGTCAGCTCCAGGTCGTTTTTGTTGTTGTTGTTTACTGATTAAAGATTCTCCAACTTCAGCTGCAGAGAATATAATCAATCTGATTTCAGTATTGACCATCTGATGTTCTTGTGTAGAGTCGTCTCTTGTGTTGTTGGAAGGTGTTTGCTATGACCAGTGTGTTCTCTTGGCAAAACTCTATTAGTCTTTGCCCTGCTTCATTTTGTATTCCAAGGCCAAACTTGCCTGTTACTCCAGGTTATCTCTTGACTTCCTTCTTTTACATTCCAATTCCATATCATGAATAGGACACCTTTTTTGGTGTTAGTTCATGAAGCTCTTGTAGGTCTTTATAGAACCATTCAACTTCAGCTCTTCAGCATTTGATTAGGTGTAAAATAAAATAAACTACAAGGGTATATTGCACTACACAGAGAATGTAGCCAAGATTTTGTAATAACTAGAAATGGATTACTTTAAAAAATCAATCATTATACTCTACACCTATAACATATAATATTGTACATCAACTATACTTTAATTAAAAAATTAAATAAGAATATCTTATAAATGATTAGTTGATTATCTCTTGCTGCTTTCAAGAATCTTTGTCTGTCTTTTGACAGCTTGATTCTATTGTATCTCAGTGTGGGTCTCTGATTTATTCTACTTAGAATCTGTTGAGTTTTTTTGGAAGCTTATATTCATGTCTTTGATCAAATTCAGTATGTTTTTAAGCTATAATTTCTTCAAATACTCTTTCTGCTCCCTTCTTTCTCTCTTCTTCCTTTTGAATTCTCACACTGATCATTTTGGCCAACTTACTGGTGCCCCACAGGTTCTTGGAGTCTACTCACTTTTCTTCATTTTTTTTTTTCTGTTTCACAGAGTTGATAATTTTAATTATTTTATCTTCGAGTTTACTAACATTTTCTTCTGTGTGTTCAGACATGTTTTTAAATGCCCTTGGTGAATTTTTCATTTCAGTGCTCATACTTTTCAGCTCCAGAATTCCATTTGGTTCCCTTCTGTGTTTTCTTTTTATTGATATTTCCATTGTCTGTAAATCTTTCCTTTGACTCTCTCCACATCTTCTGTTAGTTGAGCATCTTTAAGACAGATGTTTTTAAAGTTTGCTTAGTAAAGTCACCACCTGTTCTCTCTCAAAGGTGTCTTTATTGACTTTCTTTCTTTTGTATTTTTAAATGGACCATGATTTCCTGTATGATCTGTGATTTTATTTTTGGTTGAAAATTAGATATTGGAATATTATAATATGTAGCTCTTGAAATCAGATTCTCCCTTTTCTCCAGTATTTGCTTGATGCTGTTTTGTTTGTTTATTTTGTTTTAACTAACATAGTGTGTGTCTGTGTCAAAGATAAACTTAAAGTCTCTAGGTCATTTCTGACGGTGACATATGTGACTTTCCCTGGGCATCCATAGTGACTTTTTAAAGTCCACCATATATGCAATAGCTTTTGAATATCCTAGTCTTTAAATGCCTGGCTCCCCAAGAAAAAGAAGTGTGAATGGAAAAAAAAAAAAAAAAAGGCTCTACCTCTTTAAATCCCTAGTCAGAGGGGTTTGCTACAGTAATGATGCAGGATGCAGCAAGTGGCATCCAGTCTCTTTATCTACATCTCCACCTTCAGAAGTGACAATCAGTGATTAGTACACAAATGCTCAATATTTGACAGACAAGATTTTCATTGCCCGCTGTGGCTCCAGCAGTTCATATGCAATCAGCTCTAAGAATGATGGCACAATTTCCTGCTTTGAGGCTGTGGGTTAAAGAATGGGTAACAGTTACCATACCAAAGGTGAAGTGAACTGAAATTACCTGTGATTTACCATCCATGCCTTCCAGTGGAAACTAGAAGCCTTTGGGCAGATGCTAGTATTGAAGGCATAAGTGTTCATCACTCAGTCATTTCTGACTCTGTGACCAGGTAGACTGTAGACCACCAGGCTTCTCTGTCCATGGAATTCTCCAGGCAAGAATAATGGAGTGGGTAGCCATTCCCTTCTCCAGGGGATCTTCCTGACCCAGGGATCAGTCAGGGTCCCTGTCATTGCAGGAGACCTTTTTCATCTGAGCGACCAGGGAAGACCATTGAGGGAGGGCATAAGTTAATATCAAATGTGATTTTACTTGGCATTTCCCTAATGAATATTTACTTTTTTGTATCTGTTTGCATTCATTTACCATCTTTGTTAAAATGTCTGTTCCAATCTTCAGCCAATATTTTAAGTTAGGCTGTTCATTTTCTCATTGTTGAGTTGTAGATCTGTATAAAAATTGGTTATCAGATATAAGATTCCTAAATTTTTCTGCAGTCTATGTCTTCATTTTCTTGTTCCCTTAATGGTATCTTTAGATAAGCAAAAGTTTTTCATTTTGATGAAATCCTTTTTATCGATTTGTCCTTTTATAGACAGTGCTTTTGAAGTCATATCTAAGTAACTGTTTTCTAACAGAGGGTGACAAAGGTTTTTCTCTCTATATTTTCTTCCAAAAGTTTATAGAAGTTTACAATTTGGGTTTTACATTTAGGACTATGATTGAGTTGATTTTTTTATATGGCACACCGTATGAATTAAAGGTTTTTGCATATAGATATTGAATTATCTTTATAGTATTTGTCATGAGAAAAACCCATGTTTTCTCTACTGAATTGCCTTTGCACTTTGCTGAAAGTCAGTTGTCTATATAAGTACGGGTCTATTTCTGGACTCTATTCTGATCGTGTGACTTCTGTGTCTGTCTTTATGACAATATTACAATCTTGACTACTATACCTTTATAGCAAATCTTAAATCCAAATGTATTCTTCATGTTCAATGTCAGATTTTTCAAGGCCTTTTGTATTTCCAAGTGAATATTAGAACTAGTTAATCGTTCTTACAAAAACACACAGTGATTTTTTATTGAGTCTGCATCTGAATTTATAGAACAATATGAAGAGAACTGATGTTTTCTTAATACTGAGTCCTTGACCCAAGAGGATAATGTATTTCCCAAATTCTATGAGTCTTTTAAAAAATTTTGTTTGGCAATGTTTTGCCTTTCATAAATTTTTTAATGTATGAAAACATTAAACATATTAGCCTTTCATACATTTTTAATCAAATTTACCCCCCAAGTATTTCATAGTTTAAGATGCTATAAGTTTATTTTTTAATTCAGTTTTGCATTTTCTATTGCCAGTTTACAAAAATACAATTTTTTAGTTCTGTGACTTTTTGGGTGTTTTTCTTATCTTTCATCGGATTTTTTACATAAACAATCATGTTGTCTACAAACTAAAGCAGTCTTAATTTTGTCTTAGATGCCTCATTTCTTTTCCTTGCCTTGTTGCACTGTCTAGAATCTCCAGTAATTTATTGAAAAGAAATGATGAAAATGGACATTCTTGACTTCTTCTTGGTCTAAAGAGAAACATTGTTTTTCATCATTAAGTATGACATTGTCAGTAGATTTTTTTCTGAATGTCTCTTATCAAATTCAAAGAATACCCTCTATTCTTCGAGTGCTGACAGTTTATTTACTAGGAATGCTAATTTCATGTGATGAAATGTTTAAATGATACTTTTTTTTTCTTTTTATGTTTGTTGATATGGTTCAGTTCAGTTCCCTTCAGTTGCTCAGTTGTGTCCAACTCTTTTTGACCCCATGAATCGCAGCATGCCAGGCCTCCCTGTCCATTACCAACACCCAGAGTCCACCCAAACGCATGTCCATCGAGTTGGTAATGCCATCCAGCCATCTAATCCTCTGTTGTCCCCTTCTCCTCCTGCCCCCAATCCCTGCCCCCAAGCATCAGGGTCTTTTCCAATGAGTCAACTCTTCACATGAGGTGGCCAAAGTATTGGAGTTTGAGCTTCAGCATCAGTCCTTCCAATGAACACCCAGGACTGATCTCCTTTAGGATGGACTGGTTGGATCTCCTTGCAGTTCAAGGGACTCTCAAAGAGTCTTCTCCAACACCACAGTTCAAAGGCATCAATTCTTCAGTGCTCAGCTTTCTTCACAGTCCACTCTCACAACCATATATAACCACTGGAACAACCATAGCCTTGACTAGACAGACCTTTGTTGGCAAAGTAATGTCTCTGCTTTTCAATATGCTATCTAAGTTGGCCATAACTTTCCTTCCAAGGAGTAAGCATCTTTTAATTTCATGGTTCCAATCACCATCTGCAGTGATTTTTAAGCTGAAAAAAGTAAAGTCTGACACTGTTTCCACTGTTTCCCCATCTGTTTCTCACGAAGTGATGGGACCAGATGCCATGATCTTAGTTTTCTGAATGTAGAGCTTTGATATGGTGGATTACATTAAAAATCTTTGAATATTAAAATGATTTGACATTTCTAAAACAAACAATATTTGTTCATGATAAATATCTTTTATATGTTATGGAGTTTGATTTGCTTAAGTCACTAAAGTTGTTGTGTCTTATAGTTCTTGAATCTTTTCTTCTACAGTGTTAAGCACATCAGTGTATTTTTTTGTACAAAATTTATACAAGTTTTTTAAAATATATTTTAGTCTGTACTTAACATGCTCTGTTTTTCCCATGACGTCTCTCATTTGTGTTATGTGTAAGTCTCTTTCTATTGATTAATATTTTTTTCCTCATATGTGTCATATTCTTGACCCTATACGAACTGCAATTATTATTCCCCTGCTTCTTTTGAGTGATACTTTCCTCTCCTCAGGAAATGTCCTCATATATATGTCCCATACTCTCAGTCCCATCAGAGTTCACCTGAGTTCCTTCTCACTGCTCTGCAATCTCTGAATACTCTTTCCAAGCAAAAAGATGGAGTAATCTATGATTCACTTCTTGTCTCTCAGAGATGAATACTCTTTACTACTGTGTGCAATGTCTAAAAATCATTGTTTAATGTATTTTCTCTGATTTTCTTAGTTTCTTAAAGTAGGTGAGTAAATTCAATCTCTGTTACTTCATCTTAATTCATAGCATAATTCTTCTTATGTGTAAATATTAATCTCCCTTTTCACCACCCTAGAAACCTCTTTCTAATTTTAACACATTATATAGTTTGTATTTTGCATATCATCTGAAAATAACAACTATCTAATTTCCTGTTTTATCCTTGTATCCTTATTTCTTAGTATATTGTTACTTTTCATTTATACTCCTTAGGAATCCCATGTGATGTTATAAAGAAATTTTGAAAGTGATCACTCTTGACATCTTACATTACTATTGCTTCACCATTAAGTCTGTTATTTATAGTAGATTTTGATGTCTGACATTTTTTATGTTTTTTATGACAAATATGACTAAATGATTTTCAATACCTCTTTTGCATTTAATGAGATGATCATCCTATTTTTCCCCTTCAACCTGTAAATGTGGTAAATTGTGTTAATAGGTTTTTCTATTTGATCATGAGTGCTGACTTTTTAACTAAATTGTCTAATTATTTTAGCAATATTTTATTTAGCTTTTTTGGTAATGTTTTTAATATTGGTCTGTAAATTTCTTTTCTAATATTGTCTCTTTGTCATATTTAAGTATCAGAGTTTTAGCCTTGTAAATTGCATAGAAAGTATTTTCTCTTTATCTAATCTCTAGAAGAGTTTATAATTGAAATTATCTATTCCTTGGCAATTTTATAAATCTAAAACTATTAAGGTAAAATCTTTTCATAAGAGGAAGGTATATAACTATTCATTCAAGTTATCTAATGGTTTTATTAGCATTCAGGCTTTCTATTTCTCCTGAAATAAGCTTTGCTAAATTATTTCTAAGATTTTTGTCTAAGTTCTCAAATTTATTCACATATTTGTTGTTCATAGCATTATATTTTTTAAAAAACACTTCCTCTCTATTTGTATTCATCCTTCCTGTTTATGCTTGTGCTTCCCTGGTGACTCAAGCAGTAGAGTCTGCCTGCAGTGCAAGAGATAGAGGTTCAATCCCTGGGTCAGAAAGATACCCTGGATAAGGGAATGGCTACCCACTCCAGTATTCTTGCCAGGGAAATCCCATGGACAAAGGAACCTGGTGGGCTACAGTCCATGCAGTCTTGAGGAGTCGACACAGCTGAGAGACTGTCACTTTTACTTTCTCCTGTTTATATTGATCACTCTGTCAGAAATTATTTAATTAACCTTTTAAAAGACATAGCTTTTAACATTGATTCCTTCTATTTAAGAAATTGTTGATCTTACTTTTATCATTATCTTTCACTTTAATTTTACTCTTTCCTTTACTAACTTAGTAAGTTGAATGGTTAATTCATAATCATTATTTTTTAGAATTTCCTATTTTCTAATAAACATGTTTTATGATATTTATTTCCCTTTAAGTTTTCTATGGCTGCACCCCATGAGATGTTTATATTAGTAATTTCAATATTCAGGTCAAAGACCTTTAATTTTCATTATGATTCCTTCTTTGCATTTTGAATTATTTAGAAGTATGTGATTTATGTTCTATTTTTTTAATTTTATTTTATTTTTTAAACTTTACATAATTGTATTAGTTTTGCCAAATATCAAAATGAATCCACCACAGGTATACATGTGTTCCCCATCCTGAACCTAAATAAATGAGAGTGATAGTATTTATTGATTTATAAGTTACTTAGGAAAAACGTATTTTTAATGATTTAGTTCGTTGAAATTTGTTGTATCTTGCTTGGTGACTTAATGTTTGATCATTTTTATAACGTTCCCTATGTTTGAGGATAATTTATAGCTATAATTTTCAATATAAGATTCTATATCTATCAAGCTTATTTATTGTGTTGTTTAAAACTCCTAATTCCTACTAACTGTTGTATTCCCTATCCTCCAACTGCTGAGAGAGCACTGAAAACCCTCACTGTTTCATCAATTTTTTTATATAGTTTTGTCAATTTTTGTTCTCTATAGGTGTATACAAGTTTAGAATTGATGTATCACCTAGAAAATTGAATTTGTCATCATTGTAATAATGGTCTTTATTCCTCATATGTTATTTGTCTTGGTAAATTTAGATGTATCTTTTATAAACTCTATGTAGCTGGGTTTTGTTTCTGTGCTCAATATGGAAATCTCTATATTTGAGTGGACATTGTAGTGCCTCTACATTTTTTTTGTCAGAATTATTTCTACAATCTAATTTTGGGTTTTGGGTTTTTTTTGCTTTTACTGCTTTTTCTATGCTGTTTTGTTCTTATTCTTTGTATTAATTGAAGGGTCTGTGGGTATCTTCCTTGCATTTTTAATACTCTGCTGTTTATGAGACAGGACTCTATTATCTTTTAGACTTTAGATACTATGTTTCAATCCTTTTAGTATTATACAAGAATTCCTAGCATATAGACTATAGTAGGCAGAAAGCTAGCACTCCTACTCCCAAAATGTTCACATCCTGATCTTTGAAACCTATCAAAATATTTTCAGGCATAAATAATTTGCAAATGTGATTACAAGTCAAAGTCCTTAAGGTGGAAAATTTATCTTGGATTATCCAGATGGCCAAATCTAATTAATATATTCCTTAAAAGTAAATAATCTTTCAAGGCTAAAATTGGAAAAAGATGTGACAATAGACAAATTACTAACAAGACACAATAGTGTTGGCTTTGAATGCAGAAGGTGGCCATGAGCCAGGAATATGCATTCTGTCATTAAAAAAAGAGTCAAGGAAATGAATTCTTTCCTAGAGATTCCAGACAGAAATGGAACCCTGATAACATATGGATTTTAGCCAAGTGAGGCCTTTGTGTGACTTCTTATCACAAAATTTGCAATAAATTTTTGTAACATCAATAGAAAACTGTTTAGTATACACACTTAATCAAAATTACTTAGTATCATATGACATCAGCAAGATGGCAGGTGATGAAGCTCCAGGCCTCTGTTCTCTCATATAAACACCTAATAATCAATAACATATGGACCAAAATAGTTTTGTGAAAGCTTTAGAAGTGGCAGCAACCAAGAATATGCCAAGCCAAGAAAAAAACACATTCAAATCAAGAGGAAATTTATGTTTTTCCTCACTCTTGTGCCACCACCCTCCTGTAACTCACTGAGCACAGTAGCAGGTTATTGGGAGAAGGAAGTACAACTTCTAGTTCTTATCTTGTGATAGAAAAGAAAAATATATAATTGACTGGCAATGGTCTAGCTTGTCTGAGGACTGTTTTTCTGTCTTACTTGACTATGAGAGCTGACAGAAATGATGTAAGAACTGGGTTATAAGACTGGATATTTCAACTGAAAACTTATTCTGGTGCCACAGTTTGTTAGACCTTCAGAAGGTCTGCAGACACATGAACACCTGCAGAAGATTACAGGCCAATTCCACCAGCTGCCTCAGCCCCTTGTCACTGAATGTAGAGACAATGCTGAGGACTGAAAACCCCCTTGAAGCCACCACAAACCCCCTTCAACTTTCACCATCGAGGATCACGCCGTTTTTGATGTAGTGACTAGATGGCTCAGCGAATGACACACCACACCCCTTTGGACACATTGCTGTCATGTAGCCTCACATTTGTTGTCCTTCACCACCAGGACTGGAGCTATACAATGCCCCAGTGCCCACCCCGACCCTGACTCCCTTGCAAGTGAAGAGCCTTCTTTACGGAAGTCAGTATATAAAGCCTGGAAGAGGTGATTGCTAATTGAATGTGCATAAATCTATGCAAGGCTACAGAGATTGTGAAGAGTCAAGAGAACATGAACCAGCAAAGAAACATAATAAACCTGGTAACTGACTCCAAAGAAATGAGATCTACAAACTGCCAGACAAACAATTTAAAGTAATTGTTCTAAAGAAACTCAGAGACCACAAGTGAACACAGATAAATGATTTAACAAAATCAGGAAAACAATACAAGAACAAAATGAGAATTTCAACAGAGATATAAACCATAAAATGTACAATAGGAAGTTTCAATATCAGACTCAATCAAGCATAAAGAAATATCAGTGAACTAAAGGTAGGTCATTTAAATTATCAAGTCAGAGGAGAGAAAAGAATAAAAAAAAATGAAGATATACTATTGGACTATATCAAAAGAAACAATATCTGCATTATTAGAATTTTAAAGGAGACAAGATGTATAAAGGGGAAGAAACCTATTAAAAGAAATAATGGATAAAAACTTCCCAAATCTGGGAATGATATGGACAACCAGGTACATGAAACTCAAATTTCCCAAATAAAGTTCAACCCAAAGAAGACCACCAAGACATGTTATAACTGTCAAAAATCAAAGACAAAGAAAGAATTTTGAAAACAACAAAAGAAAAGTTTATCACACATAAGGGGATTCCCATAAGGCTATCAGTGGATTTATTAGCAATAACCTTGCAGGCCAGGAGAGAGTGAGATGACATATCCAAAGTACTGGGGAAAAAATCCCCACTGACCAAGAATTACATTACCTGACAAATTTGGTGAGAGTAGAACTTATGTTCTCAAGGTGCATGTGTGTGCATGCACACACACACACACAACTACAGGAGGTCATAGAGATATTTGATTATGGTAATCATTTTGCAATGTATGCATATATCAAAATATCACATTATACATCTTAAGTATATACAAATTTTGTTAATTAAAATAAGTGAAAAAATTGTTAAGATAAAATGCTGAAAGAAAAAATGTCAACAAAGAAGACTATATTTTAAGGAAACTATCTTTAAAAAAATAAGGGAGGATTAAAACATGGATGTGGAGTACATCCCTCTCCATGGATACATTAGTAATATACCTTCAGACAGAAAATGTCACAGAACACCAGTTGAGAGCAGGCAGGAGTTCCTGACAATAAGAAAGGAATGTATGTATCCATGCAAAACTCAGTAGGGCAAAGGAAAGAAAGGAAAAAGGGGAGAGTGAGCAGGACTGGCCCTGCACCTGGGAGGTGGAAGAACTGAAGCAGGGATCAGATCCCTACGTTGCAGCAAGTGCAGCAGCTGATCTATGACAGTCTGAATGAAATGAAAAACACACAGACAACACTTGCCACAGCCCTACATACCCTGGACAGGGATGCAAGTGCCCTGGAACACATGGCAGCTGGAGCTGGACCATAGGAACTGGAGAGTAATCCCAGGGCATGGTCTGCTGTTGACTGTGAGGAGACAACCTGAGGGGCATGAAGAAGGATATCACAGGGGGAAATGCCTTTGGAGGAAATCCTGGCCGCCATGGAGGCAAGGAGTTAGTGCTGAATCACACGCAGGTGTTGGAGCCATCACTGTAGGCTCTGTCTCTCCACAAGCCAGTGCTGGCAGCCGACTATAGAGAATGACTCTAGAGATGGTGGCCTTTAAGTGTCTGATGCACTGAGCAATAGATATGGATCCCAGCCAGGGGGTCCATATAAGTAGCCTGACACACCAAGCAACAGATAAGGACCAGCCAAAGAGGCCCTTTCTTGGAGAGGGAAATGGCAACCCACTCCAGTACTCTTGCCTGGAGACTTCCATGAATGGAGGAGCCTGGTGGGCTCCAGTCCATAGAGTTACAAAGAGTCAGACACGACTGAGCAACTTCACTTTCACTTTCAAAGAGGCCCTTTGAACACCAGCTGCTAGAAGCCAGAAAAATATTCTAATAGTGCCATAACTCTTGCAGCTGAGTCAGCTGGCATCCTGTACACTTGGTGCTGCCAGGGTGCCTGCGATCCAAATAGCTACACCACCTCCACACTCAATCCTCAGTGGGACAGAGCTGCCAGAGGCTAGAAAAAAAAAACCTTAATAGTGCCATCTCTCCTGCACTAAAGGCAACTGACTCCCCTGTGTACATGACATTACCAAGGTCTCCATGATCCAAGCAGCTGTGCCACCTCCATGCTCAATCCCCACTGGGGAAGAGCTGCCAGAAGTTAGACAAAATCCGAAGAGCACCACATCTCCTGCTCCCCTAGCTGCTGGCTCCCCGGCATACCTGCCAGGGACCCTGTGATCCAGGCAGGGGGACCACCTCCACACCTACTCTACTCTGTGGCAAACCCAAGTCCTCCAGGGCAACCTCAGAAGGAAACTCCTGAAGGACAATCCACATACAGAGGTGGAGATAAAACCACAGTTGAATCCCAGGGGCACTGTGGTTAAGAAAGAGAATCAAAAACCTTCCCACCGGCTATACATGCTGCATATAAAATCTAAATAATCAAAAAGGCAGATTTTGTGTCTGTGGAATATATAAAAGGAGCTCCCACAAAAGACTATATATGAGAGCTCCTGCAAAAGAAACCACACTAGCTCTGGATTCTGTGGACATTGGAGGCAAAAACATTCAGGAGTAGGGCCAGATTAGAGTCTGAGCTTTCCCCATGGCAAGTCCAGTGGAGGGCACCCTAGAGAGGCAGAGGTGGACCGTAACTCATAGTGAGGGAAAGGACTCTGACAGCCGAGATCTGGGGAAAACATTTATTGTTATTCTTATATTTTGATTTGTTCTGTAGTTGATTCTGATTTTTTTTTTCTTCTTTATTTTCCCCTCTGTAGTGGCTGTTGATTTTATTACTACTATTAAATCTATTTAAACTTTTGAAAATTTTTAAAATCACATCTTTCACTACCTTTATATACTTCTACCTCTATGTTGGCCTTTTGCAGTTATGTAGGGTTTGGGTTTTTTTTTTTAATATTTTATTTATTTTTAAACTGTTTTACTTTCTAATTCTTTTGTTTGTTTTTCTTATTGTTCTTTTCCTACTGCAGTTATTCTCTCTCTCTCTCTCTCTCTCTCTCTCTCTATATATATATATATATATATATATATATATATCTCAAATAAATCAGTTTCATATATTTCTGTTTAACTTTGTTTTTCTGTATTTTTTATTTTCTTCCTTTCACTATGTTTCTTTGTTTTGCTTCCTTTATTATATTTCCCAATTAGCACTCTTTTTTTTTCTTTTCTGCTTTGTATATTACTTAGTTTTCTTTTTAATTGGTCAATATCATTTTTGGTTTCCTTTGCTTTGAAGGTAGCTTTCTAATACTTTCTTTTCTTTGGAATATTTTGGTTGTGTGGGTGTGTGCATGTGTGTGTTTTCCATAGTTTTCATTATTTTTCTGATTTTGTATTTACTATGTGCATGACTCATCTTTTGTTTATTGTTTTGTTTTTTGTCTTTGCATGTTTGTTTTAATTCCCTTTAATGCCATAACAAATGACTTGAGGGATCTCAACACCCTGGCCAGAGATCAGGCCTGAGCCTTTGGAGAGGGAGCACTGAGTCCAGGACCCTAGACTACCAGAAGACGCCAAACCCCAGGGAGTACTAATTAGTGAGAATGCCTATGAAATTTCCACCTGTATTCAAGACCAGGCATCAACAAACTGCCAGGAACAACCAGTGTAGGATACTTCACCCAAACCAAAAGCAAGACAAAAACACAAACCCAAGCTTCAACAGACTGTATTCCCAGGTACCCAAAAACATACTACCTCACACATCCCTACCCATCAGAGGGGAAGGAAACTCACCCTTTCCCACCAGAACACAGGCACGATTCACTCCAAACAAGAAACCTATACAAACCCCTGGAACAACCTTACCCACTGAGGACAGAAACCAAAAGGAAGAAAGAATACAACCCTAAAGCCTGGGAAATGGGACCTCAATCACAGTAAGTTAGAAAATAAATGAAAAAAAACAGAGAAATATTGTAAAGATGAAGGAACAAGGTAGAAACTTGGAAGACCAAATAAGCAAAGAGGAACCAGGCAAACTACCTGAAAAAGAATTCAGAGTCATGACACTCAAGATTGATGATACAAAACCTCGAAAATAGAATGGACAAAATGCAAGAATCAATCAACACACTCAGCAAGTACCTAGAAGAAATAAAGAATAAACAGAGATGAACAACACAAATACTGAAATCAAAAACACTCTAGAAGGAATCAATAGCAGAATAACTGAGGCAGAAGAATGGTTAGAAGCTGGAAGAGACAAAAGCAAAGTAAAGGAAAAAGAATGAAAAGAATTGAGGATAATTGCAGAGGGCTCTGGAACAATATTAAATATGTCAACATTCAAATTAAGGGGTCCCAGAAGAAGAAGAGGAAAAGAAAAGTTCTGAGAAAATTTTTGAAGAGGTTGGCTTATATCCCTGGGTTGGGAAGATCTCCTGGAGAAAGGAAAGGCTACCCACTCCAGTATTCTAGCCTGGAGTCCGACACAACTGAGCTACTTTCACTTTCACTATAGTCAAAAACTTCCCCAACCCTGAGAAAGGAAATAATTAATCAAGTCCAAGAAACACAGAGAGTCCCATACAGGATAAACACAAGGAGAAACATGCTGAGACACATACTAATCAAACTAACAAAGATTAAACACAAAGAAAAACTATTAAAAGCAGCAAGGGAAAAGCAACACATAACATACAAGGGAAAGTCCAAATGGTCAACAGTGGATCTTTCAGCAGAAACTGCAGGCATAAGGGAATGGCAGGATATAATGAAAGTACTAAAAGATAAAAATCTACAACCAAGATTACTCTACCTGAAAAAGATCTCATTTAAAATAGATGGAGAAATAAAAAGTTTTACAGACAAGCAAAATTAAGAGAATTTAGCACTACCAAATCAGTTTTACAAAAAATGTTAAAGGGACTTCTATAGGTAGGAAACACAAAGGAAGGGAAAGAACTATAAAAACAAACACAAAACAATTAAGAAAATGACTATATATATATATATATATATATATATCTCAATAATCACTTTAAATGTAAATGGATTAAATGTTCCAACCAAAAGACACAAACTGGCTGAATGAAAAAAAAGAGAGAGAGAGAGAGAGAGAGAGAGACCCATATATATGCTGTCTACAATAGAGCCACTTTAGACCTAGACACAAATATAGACTGAAAGAGAGAGGATGGAAAAAGATATTCCATGAAAATAGAAATCAAAAGAAAATCAAGAGGGAATTCTCATATAAGACAAAATGACCTAAAAATAAAGAATATTACAAGAGATATGGAAGGACACTACATAATGATCAAGGGATCAATCAAAGAAGAAGACTTAATAATTGTAAATATTTATGCACCCCAACATAGGAGCACCTCAATACATAAGACAAACACTAATAGATATAAAAGGGGAAATGGACAGAAACACAACCATAGTTGGAAGCTTTAATATCCCACTTACACCATTGTGCAGAATGTCAAAACAGAAAATTAATAAGGAAATACAAGCCTTAAATAACATCAAACAAGATGGACCTAATCGATATCCTCAGGACATTCCATTCAAATGCAGAAGAGTTTATTTTCTTCTCAAGTGCACATGGAACATTCTCCAGGAGAGACCACATCTAGGTTACAAACCAAGCCTAAGTAAATTGAAGAAAATTGAAACTGTATAAAGCATATTTTCTAACCACAATACTATGAGCCCCGATTTCAATTAAAGGGAAATAACTGTAAAAACCACAAACACATGGAGATCAAACAATACGTTTCTAAATAATGAACAGGTTACTGAAGAAATAAAAGGGGAAATAAAAAAATTCCTAGAAAAAAAATGGTAATGAAAACACAACTCAAAACCTATGGAATGAACCAAATCAGTTCTGAGCAGGAACTTTGGAGCAATAAAATACTACCTCAAGAAACAAGAAAAACATTGAATATATAACCTAACTTTACACGTAAAACAACTGGAAAATGAGGGGAAAAAGAAACTCAAAGTTATTTGAAGGGGAAAAAATCATAAAATAAGAGCACAAAGATATGAAAAATAAATGAAAGAGACAGTAGTAAAGATTAATAAAAGTAACAGCTGGTTCTTAGAGAAGACAAAGGAAATTGACAAACCATTTAACAGACCTGATTATCTGGGTCGTGAAGATACTTTTTGTACAGTTCTTCTGTGTATTCTTTCCACCTCTTCTTAATATCTTCTGCTTCTGTTAGGTCCATACTATTTCTGTCCTTTATTGAGCCCATCTTTGCATTAAATGTTCCCCTTGGTATCTCTAATTTTCTTGAAGAGATCTCTAGTCTTTCCCAATCTATTGTTTTCCTCTATTTCTTTGCATTGATCGCTGAGGAAAGCTTTCTTATCTCTCCTTGCTGTTCTTTGGAACTCTGCATTGAAATGGATATATCTTTCCTTTTCTCTTTTGCTTTTTGCTTCTTTTCTTTTCACAGCTATTTATAAGTCCTCCTCAGGCAGCCATTTTGCTTTTTTGCATTTCTTTTTCTTGGGGATGGTCTTGATCCTTGTTTCCTGTACAATGTCATGAACCTCCATCCATAGTTCATCAGGAACCTTATCAGATCTAGTCCCTTAAATATATTTCTCAGTTTCACTGTATAATCATAATGGATATGATTTAGGTCATATATTAATGGTCTAGTGGTTTTCCTACTTTCTTCAGTTTAAGTCTGAATTCGGCAATAAGGAGTTCATGATCTGAGCCACAGTCAGCTCCCGGCCTTGTTTTTGCTGACTGTGTAGAGCTTCTCCATCCTTGGCTGCAAAGAATATAATCAATTTGATTTAGGTATTGACTATCTGGTGATGTCCATGTGTAGAGTCTTCTCTTATGTTGTTGGAAAAGGTGCTTGCTATGACCAGTGCATTCTCTTGGCAAAATCCTATTAGCCTTTGCCCTGCTTTATTCTGTACTCCAAGGCCAAATTTGCCTGATATTTTAGGTGTTTCTTGACTTCCTACTTTTGCATTCCAGTCCCCTATAATGAAAAAGACATCTTTTTTGGGTGTAGGTTCTAAAAGGTCTTG
This sequence comes from Bubalus bubalis, assembly GCF_019923935.1. Taxonomy (NCBI): domain Eukaryota; kingdom Metazoa; phylum Chordata; class Mammalia; order Artiodactyla; family Bovidae; genus Bubalus; species Bubalus bubalis. Next base: position 55,716,486 of record NC_059158.1, read on the forward strand.
TAGGTCTTCATAGAACCGTTCAACTTCAGCTTCTTCAGCGTTACTAGTCAGGGCATAGACTTGGATTACTGTGATATTGAATGGTTTGCCTTGGAAATGAACAGAGATCACTCTGTCATTTTTGAGATTGCATCCAAATACTGCATTTTGGAATCTTTTGTTGACTATTATGGCTACTCCATTTCTTCTAAGAGATTCATCCCCACAGTAGTAGATATAATGGTCATCTGAGTTAAATTCACCCATTCCAGTCCATCTTAGTTCGCTGATTCCTAAAATGTCAACGTTCACTCTTGCCATATCCTGTTTGACGACTTGCAATTTGCCTTGATTCATGGACAGTCCAAGTTCCTATGCAATATTGCTCTTTACAGCATCAGACCTTGTTTATATCACCAGTCACATCCACAACTGGGTGTTGTTTTTTCTTTGGCTCCATCCTTCATTCTTTCTGGAGTCATTTCTCCACTCATCTCCAGTAGCATATTGGGCACCTACTGACCTGGGGAGTTCATCTTTCAGTGTCCTATCTTTTTGCCTTTTCATACTGTTCATGGGGTTGTCAAGGCAAAATACTCAAGTGGTTTGCCATTCTCTTCTCCAGTGGACCACATTCTGTCAGACCTCTCCACCATGACCCATCCGTCTTTGGTGACCCCACATGGCATGGCTTAGTTTCACTGAGTTAGACAAGGCTGAGGAAAGCTCATCAGTAGCCACAGGGCTGGAAAAGGTCAGTTTTAATTCCAATCTCAAAGAAAGGCAATGCCAAAGAATGCTCAAATTACTACACAATTGCTCTCATCTCACATGTTAGTAAAGTAATGCTTAAAATTCTCCAAGTCTGCCTTCAGCAATATGTGAACTTAAAGTTCCAGATGTTCAAGCTGGTTTTAGAAAAGGCAGAGGAACCAGAGATCAAATTGCCATCATCTGTTGGATCATCGAAAAAGCAAGAGAGTTCCAGAAAAACATCTATTTCTGTTTTATTGACTATGCCAAAGCCTTTGACTGTGTGGATCACAATAAACTGTGGAAAATTCTGAAAGAGATGGGAATACCAGACCACCTGACCTGCCTCTTGAGAAATCTGTACACAGGTCAGGAAACAACAGTTAGAACTCGACATAGAACAACAGACTGGTTCCAAATAGAAAAAGGAGTTTGTCAAGGCTATATATTGTCACCCTGCTTATTTAACTTATATGCAGAGGACAGCATGGGCTGGAGGAAGCTCAAGCTGGAATCCAGATTGCCAGGAGAAATATCAATAATCTCAGATATGCAGATGACACCACCCTTATGGCAGAAAGTGAAGAAGAACTAGAGTCTCTTGATGAAAGTGAAAGAGGAGAGTGAAAAAAGGTGGCTTAAAGCTTAACATTTAGAAAACTAAGATCATGGCATTTGGTCCCATCACTTCATGGCAAATAGATGGGGAAACAGTGGAAACAGTGGCTGACTTTATATTTGGGGGCTCCAAAATCACTGCTGATGGCGACTGCCGCCATGAACTTAAATAATACTTGCTCCTTGAAAGGAAAGCTATGACCTACGTAGATAGCATATTAAAACATAGACATTATGGTTTTTCCAGTAGTCATGTATGGATGTGAGATTTGGACTATAAAGAAAGCTGGGCACTAAAGAATTGATGGTTTTGAACTGTGATGTTGGAGAAGACTCTTGAGAGTCCCTTGGACTGCAAGGAGATCCAACGAGTCCATCCTAAAGGAAATCAGTCCTGAATATTCACTGGAAGGACTGATGCTCAAGGTGAAATGCCAATAATTTGGCCACCTGATGCAAAGAACTGACTCACTGAAAAAGATCCAGAAGCTGGGAAGTAATGAACACAGGAGAAGTTGATGACAGAGCATGAGATGGTTTAATGGCATCACGAACTCTGTGGACATGAGTTTGAGTAACCCCCAGGAGTTGGTGATGGACAGGGAAGCCTCACATGCTGCAGTCCATGGGGTTACAAGGAGTCGGACATGACTGAGCAACTGAACTGAAGGAGACAAAAGAGTTCTATATAGAAAAATATAAGACACTCATGAAAGTAATCAAAGACAACATGAACAAATGGAGAGATATTCCATGTTTCTGGGTTGGAGGAATCAATATTTTGAAAATGACTATAATACCAAATACAATCTACAGATTAAATGAGATCTCTATCAAGTTAGGAATGGCATTTTTCACAGAATTTAATTTTTTTTTTTTTTTTTTTTACAATTCATATGTAAACACAAAAGACCCAGAATTGACAAAGCAATCTTGAGAAAGGAGAATGGAACTGGAGGAATCAACCTTCCTGATTTTGGACTACACTACAAAGCTACAGTTATCAAGATAATATGGTACTAGCACAAAAACAGAAATATAGACCAATGGAACAAGACTGAAAGATCAGAGATAAACCCACATATATAAGGGCACCTTATTTTTGACAAAGAAGGCAAGGATACACAATGGAGAAAAGAAAGCCTTTTCTGTAAATAGTACTGGGAAAACTGTATAGCTATGTGTTAAAAAAAAAAAAAAGAAAGAAATTAGAATACTTCCTACCATACACAAAGATAAAACGGATTAAAAACCTAAATATAAGATCAGAAAGTATAAAGCTCTTAGATGAAAACATAGGTGGAACACTCTATGACATAAATCACAGCAATATCATCTATGACCCACCTCCTAGAGTAACTGATATAAAAACCAGAATAAAAAACTGGGACCTAATTAAACTTAATAGCTTTTACACAGCAAAGGAAACTGTGAGCATGGTAAAAAAGACAACCCTCAGAATGGGAGGAAATAATAGCAAATGAAACAACTGACAAAGAATTAATTACCAAAATATACAAGCAGTACCTGTAAATTAAAAATAGAAGAGCAAACAATACAATTTAAAAGTGAGTAAAAGAGCTAAATAGACATTTAACCAAAGAAGAAATACAGAGAGCCAATAAACACATGAAAAGATACTCAACATTGCTCATTATTTGAGAAATTGCAAATCTAAATTATATGAGATATCACCTCACACTGATCATGATAGCCATCATCAAAAAATGTACAAAAAATGCTGTAGAGAATGTTAAGAAAAGGGAAATGTTTTGCACTGTTGGTGTTAATGTAAGCTGATATAGCCATTATGGAAGACTGCATGAAGATTCCTTAAGAAACTAGAAATAACACTGGTAGCTCAAACTGTAAAGAATCCAACTGCAATGCAAGAGACCTAGGTTCAATCCCTGGGTCAGGAAGATACCCTGGAAAATGGAATGGCATCTCACTCCAGGATTCTTGCCTGGGGATTTCCATGGACAGAGGCACTTTGTGGATACAGGTCATGAGGTCACAAAGAATTAGACACAACTGAGAGACTAACAGCTTTGGTTTCTTTTTCATGACCCCAAAATCCCACTACTGGGCATATGCCCTCATAAAACTATAATTGAAAAAGAAACACATACCCTAATGTTCACTGCAGCACTATTTACAATAGCTAGGACATGGAAGTAACATAGATGTCCATTGACAGATGAGTGGATAAAGACGCCATGATACATATATGCAATGGAATATTCAGTTCAGTTCATCAGGCACTCTATCTATCAGATCTAGGCCCTTAAATCTATTTCTCACTTCCACTGTATAATCAGAAGGGATTTGATTTAGGTCATACCTGAATGGTCTAGTGGTTTTCCCTACTTTCTTCAATTTCAGTCTGAATTTGACAATAAGGAGTTCATGGTCTAAGCCACAGTCAGCTCCTGGTCTTGTTTTTGCTGACTGTATAGAGCTTCTCCATCTTTGGCTACAAAGAGTATAATCAATCTGATTTCAGTGTTGACCATCTGGTGATGTCCATGTGTAGAGTCTCTCTTGTGTTATTTGAAGAGGGTGTTTGTTATGACCAGTGCATTTTCTTGGCAAAACTCTATTAGTATTTGCCCTGCTTCATTGCATATTCCAAGGCCAAATTTCCCTGTTACTCCAGGTGTTTCTTGACTTCCTTCTTTTGCATTCCAGTCCCTGTAATGAAAAGGACATCTTTTTTGGGTGTTAGTTCTAAAAGGTCTTGTAGATCTTCATAGAACTGTTCAACTTCAGCTTCTTCAGCATTACTGGTTGGGGCATAGACTTGGATTACTGTGATATTGAATGGTTCGCTTTGGAAATGAACAGAGATCATTCTGTCATTTTTGAGATTGCATCCAAGTACTGCATTTTGGACTCTTTTTGGACCATGATGGCTACTCCATTTCTTCTGAGGGATCCCTGCCCACAATAGTAGATATAATGGAGCTATTCCAAATCCTGAAAGATGATGCTGTGAAAGTGCTGCACTCAATATGCCAGCAAATTTGTAAAACTCAGCCGTGGCCACAGGACTGGAAAAGGTCAGTTTTCATTCCAATCCCAAAGAAAGGCAATGCCAAAGAATGCTCAAACTACTGCACAATTGCACTCACCTCACACGTTAGTAAAGTAATGCTCAAAATTCTCCAAGCCAGGCTTAAGCAATATGTGAACCGTGAACTTCCCGATGTTCAAGCTGGTTTTAGAAAAAGCAGAGGAATCAGAGATCAAATTGCCAACATCTGCTGGATCATGGAAAAAGCAAGACAGTTCCAGAAAAACATCTATTTCTGTTTTATTGACTATGCCAAAGCCTTTGACTGTGTGGATCACAATAAACTGTGGAAAATTCTGAAAGAGATGGGAATATCAGACCACCTGACCTGCATCTTGAGAAATTTGTATGCAGGTCAAGAAGCAACAGTTAGAACTGGACATGGAACAACAGACAGGTTCCAAATAGGAGAAGGAGTACGTCAAGGCTGTATATTGTCACCCTGTTTATTTAACTTCTATGCAGAGTACATCATGAGAAATGCTGGACTGGAAGAAACACAAGCTGGAATCAAGATTGCCGGGAGAAATATCAATAACCTAAGATATGCAGATGACGCCACCCTTACGGCAGAAAGTGAAGAGGAACTCAAAAGCCTTTTGATGAAAGTGACAGTGGAGAGCGAAAAAGTTGGCTTAAAGCTCGACGTTCAGAAAATGAAGATCATGGCATCTGGTCCCATCACTTCATGGGAAATAGGTGGGGAAACAGTGGAAACAGTGTCAGACTTAATTTTTCTGGGCTCCAAATCACTGCAGATGCAGATCGCAAAGAGTCGGACACGACCGAGCAACTGATCTGACTGATCTGATTCAGTTCAGTACAGTCACTCAGTCGTCTCCGACTCTTTGCAACCCCATGAACTGCAGCACGCCAGGCCTCGCTGTCCATCACCAACTCCCGGAGTTCACTCAAACTCATGTCCATCAAGTCGGTGATGCCATCCAGCCATCTTATCCTCTGTCGTCCCCTTCTCCTCCTGCCCCCAATACCTCCCAGCATCAGGGTCTTTTACAATGAGTCAACTCTTCCCATGAGGTACCCAAAGTACTGCAGTTTCAGCTTTAGCATCATTCCTTCCAAAGAACACCCAGGACTGATCTCTTTAGAATGGATTGGTTGGATCTACTTGCAGTCCAAGGGACTCTCAAGAGTCTTCTCCAACACCACAGTTCAAAAGCATCAATTCTTCGGTGCTCAGCTTTCTTCACCGTCCAACTCTCACATCCATACATGGCCACTGTAAAAACCGTAGCCTTGGCTAGACGAACCTTTGTTGGCAAAGTAATGTCTCTGCTTTTGAATATGCTATCTAGGTTGGTCATAACTTTCCTTCCAAGGAGTAAGCATCTTTTAATTTCATGGCTTCAATCACCATCTGCAGTGATTTTGGAGCCCAAAAAAATAAAGTCTGACACTGTTTCCACTGTTTCCCCATCTATTTCCCATGAAATCTCAGTCATAAAAAGGAACACATTTGTGTCAGTGCTAATAAGGTGGATGAACCTAGAACCTAGTATACAGAGTGAAGTAAGTCAGAAAAATGTATATATCATATTGTAACTCATTTGTATGCAATCTAGAAAGATGGTACTGATGAACCTATTTGCAGGGCAGTAATGGAAATGCACCAGAGAAGGCAATGGCACCCTGCCGGGAGCCGGCATATTGAATATTGAGTGCATATTGCATATTGCATATTGAGTGCAGCACTTTCCACAGCATCATCTTTCAGGATCTGGAATAGCTCAACTGGGATTCTATCACTGCCGGGAGCCAGCGTGAGTAGCTCCACCCATGACAAAGGTCATGAGGAAGGAGGCTTGGCATACGCAAAGGTGGGATCAAGCCTCAGGAGTCTCCCTGGAAATTCTTGAGCATCTACCCCCAAAACCAGAGTCTGCCTACTTTCTGCTTTGTGCTCTCACCTACACCTCTGACTTTACGGGGGGCTGTCCCCCACTACCTGTTTCTGAAAAAAAGAGTTAACTTACAGCTCCAGTTAATAAAGTTCCTGGGTGTGATAGTATTTCAACCTATAAACTCCTTTGGAAGTCCTCTAGCCTGCCTGAATAGGTTTTTCCAGCCACATGTGACTGCTCAGAGCCTCCCAACTGTGAGAGGCATGAGATGTTCTAAACTGTCTGAAGATAGATTCCTTTGAGCAGTTAAAAGATTAATTAGAAATTGTATTGGTGAAGGGTTTTTCACTTGTTGGGCCAATGTTTGCTGCTAAGTCTCCATATCCCTTACCTGCTGTGTCCCTGGCAGTGTATTGATTAATATAATTGGTGTAAGTAGTAGCTTTAATGTTTGTAACTTGGGACCCTTGAGTTAATTCTTTCTTGTTACAGCCCACCACATCTTTGCTCTGTAGGAATGCAACTTTATCTAATGCTTTTGGAGGGTGGCTCCTGACCAATCACCTTTAGAGAAAAATAAGTTTTCTGAAGAAAGGGTCTTAAAATGTTAACAGGCCTCCGGGCCAGAAGATGATGCAAATCACCTAAGCTTTTGCATATGATAAGTTTGCAGGAAGAAAGTCTGGCTTGCTGCATGACTCTACCCCTTCCCCCATTATCCTCTATGCATAACTTAAGGTATAAAAACTACTTTGGAAAATAAAGTGTGGGCCTTGTTCACCAAAACTTGGTCTCCCCATGTCATTCTTTCTCTCACCTTCTGGCTGAATTATTCAGCCTCTTTTCTCCACTGAATTTCCTCACTGAGTTATGCTTATTTCAGCCTCTTTTCTTCACTGAATTTCCTCACTGAGCTATCCTTATTCTATTACTCTTTATATCCTTAATTAACATTTAATTAAGCAGTTGTTTCCTGATCCTCGCCGATGCCGTCCCCGCTTCGAATTCCCTGGATCCACCGGGGCTGGACCCCGGCAGCACCCCATTCCAGTACTCTTGCCTGGAAAATCCCATGGATGGAGGAGCCTGGTAGGCTGCAGTCCATGGGATCGCAAAGAGTCGAACACGACTGAGCAACTTCACTTTCACTTTTCACTTCCATGCGTTGGAGAAGGAAATGGCGACCTACTCCAGTGTTCTTGCCTGGAGAATCCCAGGGATGGAGGAGCCTGGTGGGCTGCCGTCTATGGGGTCGCACAAAGTCGGACACGACTGAAGCGACTTAGCAGCAGCAGCAGCAGCAATGGAAATGCACACATTGTATGTGTGCATACACAGTCCATAATGGACACATTATGTATGTGTGCATACATAGTCCCACCCTCTCCTCCCCTGCTGCAGTGTGTCCATAAGTCTGCAGCAGGGGAGGAGAGGGTGGGACAAATGGAGAGAGTGGCAATGGAAACATACACACTACCATATGTAAAATAGATAGCCAATGGGAACTTGCTATATGACTCAGAGAACTGACATGGGCTTCATGACAACCTACAGGGGTGGGATGGGGTAGGAGGTGGGATGGAAGTTCAAGAGGGCGAGTACATATGACTAATTAATGTTGATGTATGGCAGAAACCAACACAATAATGTAAAGCAATTATCCTTCAATCAAAAATACATTTAAAAAATAAATTCTAAAGAGATTTGTTGTTGTTTTTCAGGCTCCCAGTCATGTCCATCTTTTTGTGACTCCATGGACTGCAGCACACCAGGCTTCCTTGTCTTTCACTGTCTCCCAAAATTTGCTCAGACTTATGTCCACTGAATCAATGATGCCATCCAACCATCTCATCCTCTGTCTACTAATGAATTTAAGTTGAAATAAAAGAATATGAGAGGATAATTCAGTATCATACAAAAATATAAATGTCTATAGTAACAGTAAATATCTAGACAAATATAAAACTTGTATTATAATTTTTATTTATAAACAGTTTTATTCTATTATAGGATTTAAAATCCAAAATCATAAAAAGTGATTAAAATCTACATAAATGGGTATAGAATATATTTGTAATATTATCAACATAAAGTGGAAAACTTGAGAGAGAACAAGATGGCAGAAAAGTAGGTGTATGTGGAGTACATCTCTCTCCACAGATACATCAGGAATACACCTTCAGACACAGAAGTGCATGCAAAACACCAACTGAGAGCAAACAGGAGTACCTGGCCACCAGAAAAGAACATATAGAACCATGCAAAACTCAGTAGGATGAAGGAACTAGGGGGGAAACAGGAATTTTACTAGGACTGGACCTGCCCCCAGGAGGTGGGGGAACCGAAGCAGAGGTCCAATCCCCACATCGGGGCAATCGTCTGGGTCAGAGGAGAAATATTTAAGGTTGAGAGTGAAACAGCAGATCTGTGACAGCCTAAATGGAATGAGAATCAGATAGTCCTTGCCACAGCCATACATACCCTGAACAGGAACAAAGGTTCCCTGGAAGGCACAGTGGCTGGGAACTGGACCACAGGGATTGTGGAGCAATTCCAGAACAAGGGCTGCTGTTGACTGCAGAAAGATGGACCGAGGGGATGTGAGGGAGGAGATTGTGGTGGGAAATGCCTGTGGAAGAAAGCCAGGGAGATGTGGAAGCAAGGTGATACTGCTGAGTCATGCATAGGGGGTGGAGCCATCATAGACTCTCTCTTCCCACATGCTAGTATCAGTAAATGAACAATATAGGGGCTGGTCAATCAAGTGCCTGATGCACCGAACTACAGAGTAGGACCCCAACCAGGGGGTCCCTCTATGTTCCTGATGTACAGAACAACAGAGAAGGACGCTAGGCAAGGGAGCCCTCTAAGTGCCTGAATGGGCAGAGAGACAGAAAAAGACTAGCCAAAGAGTGGCCTCTTTGGCCACCAGAGGCTGAGAAAAGACTCTGATAGGGCCATAACTCTCTTGGCTGAGGCAGTCTGTGTCCCTGCACACTTGGCGCTACAAGGGTCTCTGTGACTGAAGTGGCTGCACCGCCTTCACTCTCAACCCACACTGGGGCAGAGCTGCTATAGCCAAAAAAAAAAAAAGTCCTGCATCTATGCACGTGGGGTTGCTTCAGTCATGTCCAACTCTTTGCGAGCCTGTGGGCTGTGGCCTACCAGGCTTCTCTGTCAGGTGGGTTCTCCAGGCAAGAATACTGGAGTGTATTGGCCAATACTGCTTGCCATACCCTTCTAGAGTACTATATTTCCTGCTGCTCTAGCTATCAACTCCCCTGAGTACCTGATGCTGCCAGAACCCCTGTGACACTTAAAGACGTGGCCCTCACTGGTTCAGATCCAACTCCTCCTGGGCACAGTCAGGAGCAAACCCCAATGGACAACCCATATGCAAAGGTGGAAATAAAACCACAATTGAAATCCATAGTCAATAAAGCAGATTTAGATGCATTTCTGGTGTTCTCTTGCCTTTTTGATGATTCAATGGATGTTGACAATTTGATTTCTGGTTCCTCTGACTTTTCTAAATCCAGCTTGAACATCTGGAAGTTCATGATTCACGTACTGTTGAAACCTGGCTTGTAGAATTTGAGCATCACTTTGCTAGCATGTGAGATGAGTGCAATTGTGCAGTAGTTTGAGCATTCTTTGGCATTGCCTTTCTTTGGAATTAGAATGAAAACTGACCTTTTCCAGTCCTGTAGCCACTGTTGAGTTTTCCAAATTCACTGACACTTTCACAACATCATCTTTTAGGATTTGAAATAGCTCAACTGGAATTCTATCACCTCCACTAGCTTTGTTCGTAGTGATGCTTCCTAAGGCCCACTTGACTTCACATTCCAGAAAACCTGGCTTTAGGTGAGTGATAATACATCGTGATTATCTGGGTCATGAAGATTTTTTTTGTATAGTTTTTCTGTATATTCTTACCACTTCTTAATATCTTCTACTTCTGTTAGTTCCATACCATTTCTGTCCTTTCTTCTGCCTATCTATGCATTAAATATCCCCTTGGTATCTCTAATTTTCTTGAAAAGAACTCTAGTATTTCCCATTCTATTGTTTACCTCTATTTCTTTGCACTGATCACTGAAGAAGGCTTTCTTATCTCTCCTTGCTATTCTTTGGAACTCTGCATTCAAATGGGTATATCTTTCCTTTTCTTCTTTGCCTTTAGCTTCTCTTCTTTTCTCAGCTATGTATAAGGCCTCATTAGGCAACCATTTTGCCTTTTTGCATTTCCTTTTCTTGGCGATAATCTTGATCACTGCCTCCTGTACAATGTCATGAACCTCCATCCATAGTTCTTCAGGCACTCTGTCTATCAGTTCTAATTGTCTGATCTATTACTCAGTCCTTGAATCTATTTGTCACTTCCACTGTATAATCATAAGGGATTTTATTTAGGTCATACCTGAGAGGCTTCCCTGGTGGCTCAGAGGTTAAAGTGTCTGCCTCCAATGTGGGAGACCGGGGTTCGATCCCTGGGTCGGGAAGATCCCCTGGAGAAGGAAATGGTAACCCACTCCAGTATTCTTGCCTGGAGAATCCCATGGATGGAGAAGCCTGGTAGGCTACAGTCCACGGGGTCGCAAAGAGTCAGACACGACTGAGCGACTTCACTCACTTCACTATACCTGGAAGTGGTTTTCCCTACATTCTTCAATTTAATTATGTATTTTGCAATAAGAAGTTCATGATGAAATGAAAAGGACCAACCTTAGGGGGGCTGAAACCAAAATGAAGAAAGAATTCAACCTTGAAACCTAGGAAAAGGAGACATCAAACATAGTAATTTTAAAATAAAATAATGAAAGGCATAGAAATACTGCACAAATGAAGGAACAAAGTAGAAACACAGAAGTCCAAATAAATGATGAGAAAATAGGCAAACTAACTGAAAAAGAATACAGAATAATGATAGTAAAGATGATCAAAAACCTTGAAAACAGAATGGAGACAATGCAAGAATCAATTAATGAAGAGCTGGATGAATTAAAGAATGAACATACAAAAACCAGAATTACCAAACTTAAAAACAAGCTCTAGAAGAAATCATTGGCAGAATATTTGAAGCAGATGAATGGATCAGTAAGCTAGAAGATAAAGTGGTAGAAATAACTGCAAAAGAGCAGAAGAAAGTAAAAAGACTGAAAAGAACTAAGGATAGTTTCAGAGACTTCTGGGACAATATTAAACATGCCAGCTTTTGAATTATACGTGTCCCAGAAAAGGAAGAGGAAAAGGAGGGGTGTGAGAAAACTTTTGAAGAGATTATAGTTGAAAATTTCCACCACATGCAAAAGGAAATAGTCAATCAGTCCAGGTTATGCAAAGAGTCCAAAACAAGAAAAATCCACGGAGAAATAGGCCAGGACACAAACTAATCAAACTAGCAAAGTTTAAACACAAAGAAAGAATATTAAAAATAGCAAGAGAAAAGCAATTGTAGCTTTGCATTTTAGCTACAGCACAATTGCACTCATCTCCCAGGATGGCAAAGTAACGCTCAAAATTCTCCAAGCCAGGCTTCAACAGTGCGGGAACTGTGAAATTCCAGATGTTCAAGCTCAATTCAGAAAAGACAGAGGAACCAAAGATCAAATTGCCAACATCCGTTGGATCATTAAAAAAGCAAGAGAGCTCCAGAAAAACTTCTACTAATGCTTTAATGACTATGCCAATGCCTTTGACTGTGAGGACCAGGACAAAGTCTGAAAAATTCTTAAAGAGATAGGAATACCAGACCACCTGACCTGCCTCTTGAGAAATCAGTATGCAGGTCGGGAAGCAACAGTTAAATGGGACATGGAAAAACAGAACGGTTCCAAATCAAGAAAGGAGTACATCAAGGCTGTATATTGTCACCCAGCTTATTTAACTTATATGCAGAGTACATCATGAGAAATTGTGGGCTGGAGAAAGCACAAGCTGGAATCAAGATTGATGGGGAAAATAGCAATAACCTCAGATATGCAGATGACATCACCCTTATGGCAGAAAGCAAAGAAGAACTAAAGAGCCTCTTGATGAAAGTGAAAGAAGAGAGTGAAAAAGTTGGCTTAAAACTCAACATTCATAAAACTAAGATCATATGGCATCTGGTCCCATCACTTCATGGCAAATAGATGGGGAAACAGTGGAGACAGTGACAGATTTAATTTCGGGGGGCTCCAAAATCACTGCAGATGGTGACTGCAGCCATGAAATTAAAAGATGCTTGCTCCTTGGAAGAAAAGTTATGACCAACCTAGACAGCATATTAAAAAGTAGAGACATTACTTTTTCAGCAAAGGTCCTTCTAGTCAAAGCAATGGTTTCTCCAATAGTCATGTATAGATGTGAGAGTTGGACTATAAAGAAAGCTGAGTGTGAAGAATTGATGCTTTTGAACTGTGGTGTTGGAGAAGACTTTTGAGAGTCCCTTGGACTGCAAAGAGATCCAACCAGTCCATCCTAAAGGAAATCCATCCTGAATATTCATTGGAAGGACTGATGCTGAAGCTGAAACTCCAATACTTTGGCCACCTGATGCGAAGAGCTGACTCATTAGAAAAGACCCTGATGCTAGTTTTGAGGTGGGTCTCTTGTAGACAACATATGTGGAGAACAGTGTGGAGATTCCTTAAAAAACTGGAAATAGAACTGCCTTATGATCCAGCAATCCCACTGCTGGGCATACACACTGAGGAAACCAGAAGGGAAAGAGACACGTGTACCCCAATGTTCATTGCAGCACTGTTTATAATAGCCAGGACATGGAAGCAACCTAGATGTCCATCAGCAGATGAATGGATAAGAAAGCTGTGGTACATATACACAATGGAGTATTACTCAGCCATTAAAAAGAATACATTTGAATCAGTTCTAATGAGGTGGATGAAACTGGAGCCTATTATAGAGAGTGAAGTAAGCCAGAAAGAAAAACACCAATACAGTATACTAACGCATATATATGGAATTTAGAAAGATGGTAACAATAACCCTGTGTACGAGACAGCAAAAGAGACACTGATGTATAGAACAGTCTTATGGACTCTGTGGGAGAGGGAGAGGGTGGGAGGATTTGGGAGAATGGCATTGAAACATGTAAAATATCATGTATGAAATGAGTTGCCAGGTCAGGTTCGATACACGATACTGGATGCTTGGGGCTGGTGCACTGGGACGACCCAGAGGGATGGTATGGGGAGGGAGGAGGGAGGAGGGTTCACGGTGGGGAACACATGTATACCTGTGGCGGATTCATTTGGATATTTGGCAAAACCAATACAATTATGTAAAGTTTAAATATAAAATAAAATTAAAATATATATATATTAAAAAAAAAAAAAAAAAAAAAAAAGGCACAGAAAAACAACCTGACGGGAGTACAAAACACTCATGCTCATTTTGCGTATGAGTTCTGTGAGGTTCAACTGTCAAAACAATACGTGAAATTAAATTTTATTACATGTACTAATTAAATTATTATTTTAACAAAAAAAAAAGAAAAGACCCTGATGCTGAGGCAGGAGGAGGCTGGAGGAGAAGGGGATGATAGAAGATGAGATGGTTGGATGGCATCACCCACTCAATGGACATGAGTTTGACTAAACTCTAGGAGTTGGTGATGGACACGAGGCTTGGTGGGCTGCAGTCCATGGGGTCACAAAGAGTCCGACATGACTGAGTGACTGCACTTACTGAACTGAAGGGGAAAGCAACAAGTAATATTTAAGGGACACCCCACATATTTAACAGCTGATCTTTCCGAGGTATTCTGCAGGCCTGAAGGGAATGGCAGGATATATTTAAAGTACTAAAAGAGAAAAATCTACACCCAAGATTGCTCTACCCAGCAAGGATTTCATTCACACTTTTGGAGCAATCAAAAGCTTTTCAAACAAGCAAATGTTAAGAGAATTCAGTACCACCAAATCAGCTTTACAACAAAATTTAAAGGGACTTATATAGTCAAGAAATACAAGAGAGGAAAAGATCTACAAAATCAAACCCCAAACAATCAACAAAATGTCAAAAGGAACGTTTATATCAATAATTAGTTTAAATGTGAACAGACTAATTGCTGCATCCAAAAGACACAGACTGGCTGAATGGATACAGAAACAAGACCCATATACGTGTTGTCTACAAGAAACCCATTTCAGACCCAGAGTCACATATAGACTGAAAGTGAGAGGATGGAAAAATATATTCCATGCAAATGGAAAAAAATAGAAAGCTGGAGTGGCAATCCTCATATCAGACAAAATAGACCATAAAATAAAGATGATTACAAGAGATCAGGAAGCACACTACATAATAATCAAGGGATCAATCCAAGAGGAAGACATAACAGTTGTAAATATCTATGAACCCAACATAGGAGGACCTCAATACATAAGACGAACACTAAAAGACATAAAAGGAGAAATTGACTTTAACACAATAATAGTAGGGGACTTTAACACTTCGCTCATACCAATGGACGGATCATCAAAACAGAAAATTAATAAGGAACATAAGTATTAAATGATACATTAGATGAGATGGATCTCATTGATATCTTCAGGACATTCCATCCAAATGCAGAACATACCTTTTTCTCAAGTACACATGGAACATTCTCCAGGATAGACCACATCTTGGGTCACAAATCAAACCTCAGTAAACTTAAGAAAATTGAAATCGTATCAAGCATCTTTTCTGACCACAATGCTATGAGACTAGCTATCAATTTCAAGAAAAAAATTGTAAAAACACACACACACACAAACACAATGAGATTAAACAATACATTTCTAAATAATGAACAGGTTACTGAATAAATAAAGAAGGAAATAAAAAAATTCTAGAAACAAATGACAATGAACTCACAACAACTCAAAACCTATGGGATGCAGCAAAAGTAGTTCTAAGAGGGAAGTTTATAGCAGTACAACCCTATCTCAAGAAACAAGAAAAAACATCAAATAGACAACCTAACTTTACACCTAAAACAACTGGAAAAAGAAAAACAAAGAAACCCCAAATCAGCAGAAGGAAAGAAATCATAAAGATCAGAGCAAAAATAAATCAAAAAGAAATGAAATAAACCATCAGTTCAGTTCAGTCGCTCAGTCATGTCCGACTCTGTGATCCCATGAATCGCAGCACGCCAGGCCTCCCTGTCCATCACCAAATTCTGGAGTTCACTCAGACTCACGTCCATCAAGTCAGTGATGCCATCCAGCCATCTCATCCTCTGCCGTCCCCTTCTCCTCTTGCCCCCAATCCCTCCCAGCATCAGAGTCTTTTCCAATGAGTCAACTCTTCACATGAGGTGGCCAAAGTACTGGAGTTTCAGCTTTAGCATCATTCCTTCCAAAGAAATCCCAGGGCTGATCTCCATAGTAAAGATTAATAAAACTATAGGCTGGTTTTTTGAGGCGATAAACAAAATTTACAAACCTTTAGCCAGACTCATCAAGAAAAAAGTGAGAAGAATCCAATCAACAAATTTAGAAATGAAGAAGAAGAGTTTACAACAGATAATGCAGAAATACAATGGATTATAAGAGACTATTATGAACAGTTATATAGCAACAAAATGAATAACCCGGAAGAAATGGACAGATTCTTTGAAAAGTTCAATCTTCCTGAACCAGGAAGAAACAGAAATTATAAGCAATGCAATTACAAGCAATGAAAGCAAATCTGTGATCAAAAATCTCCCAAAAAATAAAAGCCCAGGACCAGATGGCTTTATAGGAGAATTCTGTCAAACATTTAGAGAAGAGCTAATGTCTATCCTTCTAAAACTCTTTCAAAAAATTGCAGAGTAAGGAATCCTTCCAATCTCATTCTATGTGGCCATCATCACCCTGACACCAAAACAAAAACAACACAAAAAGAGAAAACTACAGGCCAATAACACTGATAAAAATAGACGTAAAAATCCTCAACAAAATTTTAGCAAACAGAATTCAACAACACATTATTTTTTTTATTTTATTTTTAAACTTTACATAATTGTATTAGTTTTGCCAAATATCCAAATGAATCCGCCACAGGTATACATGTGTTCCCCATCCTGAACCCTCCTCCCTCCTCCCTCCCCATACCATCCCTCTGGGTCGTCCCAGTGCACCAGCCCCAAGCATCCAGTATCGTGCATCGAACCTGGACTGGCGACTCGTTTCATACATGATATTTTACATGTTTCAATGCCATTCTCCCAAATCCTTCCACCCTCTCCCTCTCCCACAGAGTCCATAAGACTGTTCTATACATCAGTGTCTCTTTTGCTGTCTCGTACACAGGGTTATTGTTACCATCTTTCTAAATTCCATATATATGCGTTAGTATACTGTATTGGTGTTTTTCTTTCTGGCTTGCTTCACTCTCTATAATAGGCTCCAGTTTCATCCACCTCATTAGAACTGATTCAAATGTATTCTTTTTAATGGCTGAGTAATACTCCATTGTGTATATGTACCACAGCTTTCTTATCCATTCATCTGCTGATGGACATCTAGGTTGCTTCCATGTCCTGGCTATTATAAACAGTGCTGTGATGAACATTGGGGTACACGTGTCTCTTTCCCTTCTGGTTTCCTCAGTGTGTATGCTCAGCAGTGGGATTGCTGGATCATAAGGCAGGTCTATTTCCAGTTTTTTAAGGAATCTCCACACTGTTCTCCATAGTGGCTGTACTAGTCTGCATTCCAACCAAAAGTGTAAGAGGGTTCCCTTTTCTCCACACCCTCTCCAGCATTTATTGCTTGTAGACTTTTGGATCGCAGCCATTCTGACTGGTGTGAAATGGTACCTCATAGTGGTTTTGATTTGCATTTCTCTGATAATGAGTGATGTTGAGCATCTTTTCATGTGTTTGTTAGCCATCTGTATGTCTTCTTTGGAGAAATGTCTATTTAGGTCTTTGGCCCATTTTTTGATTGGGTCATTTATTTTTCTGGAGTTGAGCTGTAGGAGTTGCTTGTATATTCTTGAGATTAGTTGTTTGTCAGTTGCTTCATTTGCTATTATCTTCTCCCATTCTGAAGGCTGTCTTTTCACCTTGCTAATAGTTTCCTTTTATGTGCAGAAGCTTTTAAGGTTAATTAGGTCCCATTTGTTTATTTTTGCTTTTATTTCCAATATTCTGGGAGGTGGGTCATAGAGGATCCTGCTATGACATATGTCAGAGAGTGTTTTGCCTATGTTCTCCTCTAGGAGTTTTATAGTTTCTGGTCTTACGTTTAGATCTTTAATCCATTTTGAGTTTATTTTTGTGTATGGTGTTAGAAAGTGTTCTAGTTTCATTCTTTTACAAGTGGTTGACCAGATTTCCCAGCACCACTTGTTAAAGAGATTGTCTTTAATCCATTGTATATGCTTGCCTCCTTTGTCAAAGATAAGGTGTCCTTAGGTGCGTGGATTTATCTCTGGGCTTTCTATCTTGTTCCATTGATCTATATTTCTGTCTTTGTGCCAGTACCATACTGTCTTGATAACTGTGGCTTTGTAGTAGAGCCTGAAGTCAGGTAGGTTGATTCCTCCAGTTCCATTCTTCTTTCTCAAGATCGCTTTGGCTATTCGAGGTTTTTTGTATTTCCATACAAATTGTGAAATTATTTGTTCTAGCTCTGTGAAGAATACTGTTGGTAGCTTGATAGGGATTGCATTGAATCTATAAATTGCTTTGGGTAGTATACTCATTTTCACTATATTGATTCTTCCAATCCATGAACATGGTATATTTCTCCATCTGTTAGTGTCCTCTTTGATTTCTTTCACCAGTGTTTTATAGTTTTCTATATATAGGTCTTTAGTTTCTTTAGGTAGATATATTCCTAAGTATTTTATTCTTTCCATTGCAATGGTGAATGGAATTGTTTCCTTAATTTCTCTTTCTGTTTTCTCATTATTCGTGTATAGGAATGCAAGGGATTTCTGGGTGTTGATTTTATATCCTGCAACTTTACTATAGTCATTGATTAGTTCTAGTAATTTTCTGGTGGAGTCTTTAGGGTTTTCTATGTAGAGGATCATGTCATCTGCAAACAGTGAGAGCTTTACTTCTTCTTTTCCAATTTGGATTCCTTTTATTTCTTTTTCTGTTCTGATTGCTGTGGCCAAAACTTCCAAAACTATGTTGAATAGTAGTGGTGAAAGTGGGCACCCTTGTCTTGTTCCTGACTTTAGAGGAAATGCTTTCAATTTTTCAACATTGAGGATAATGTTTGCTGTGGGTTTGTCATATATAGCTTTTATTATGTTGAGGTATGTTCCCTCTATTCCTGCTTTCTGGAGAGTTTTTATCATAAATGGATGTTGAATTTTGTCAAAGGCTTTCTCTGCATCTATTGAGATAATCATATGGTTTTTATTTTTCAATTTGTTAATGTGGTGTATTACATTGATTGATTTGCAGATATTGAAGAATCCTTGCATCCCTGGGATAAAGCCCACTTGGTCATGGTGTATGATCTTTTTAATGTGTTGTTGGATTCTGATTGCTAGAATTTTGTTAAGGATTTTTGCATCTATGTTCATCAGTGATATTGGCCTGTAGTTTTCTTTTTTTGTGGGATCTTTGTCAGGTTTTGGTATTAGGGTGATGGTGGCCTCATAGAAGGAGTTTGGAAGTTTACCATCCTCTGCAATTTTCTGGAAGAGTTTGAGCAGGATAGGTGTTAGCTCTTCTCTAAATTTTTGGTAGAATTCATCTGTGAAGCTGTCTGGACCTGGGCTTTTGTTTGCTGGAAGATTTTTGATTACAGTTTCAATTTCCGTGCTTGTGATGGGTCTGTTAAGATTTTCTATTTCTTCCTGGTCCAGTTTTGGTAAGTTGTACTTTTATAAGAATTTGTCCATTTCTTCCACGTTGTCCATTTTATTGGCATATAATTGTTGATAGTAGTCTCTTATGATCCTTTGTATTTCTGTGTTGTCTGTTGTGATCTCTCCATTTTCCTTTCTAATTTTATTGATTTGATTTTTCTCCCTTTGTTTCTTGATGAGTCTGGCTAATGGTTTGTCAATTTTATTTATCCTTTCAAAAAACCAGCTTTTGGTTTTGTTGATTTTTGCTATGATCTCTTTTGTTTCTTTTGCATTTATTTCTGCTCTATGTTTTAAGATTTCTTTCCTTCTACTAACTCTGGAGTTCTTCATTTCTTCCTTTTCTAGTTGCTTTAGGTGTAGAGTTAGGTTATTTATTTGACTTTTTTCTTGTTTCTTGAGGTGTGCCTGTATTGCTATGAACTTTCCCCTTAGGACTGCTTTTACCGTGTCCCACAGGTTTGGGGTTGTTGTGTTTTCATTTTCATTCGTTTCTATGCAAATTTTGATTTCTTTTTTGATTTCTTCTGTGATTTGTTGGTTATTCAGCAGCGTGTTGTTCAGCCTCCATATGTTGGAATTTTTAATAGTTTTTCTCCTGTAATTGAGATCTAATCTTACTGCATTGTGGTCAGAAAAGATGCTTAGAATGATTTCTATTTTTTTCAATTTACCAAGGCTAGCTTTATGGCCCAGGATGTGATCTATCCTGGAGAAGGTTCCATGTGCACTTGAGAAAAAGGTGAAATTCATTGTTTTGGGATGAAATGTCCTATAGATATCAATTAGGTCTAACTGGTCTATTGTATCGTTTAAAGTTTGTGTTTCCTTGTTAATTTTCTGTTTAGTTGATCTATCCATAGGTGTGAGTGGGGTATTAAAGTCTCCCACTATTATTGTGTTATTGTTAATTTCTCCTTTCATACTTGTTAGCATTTGTCTTACACACTGCGGTGCTCCCATGTTGGGTGCATATATATTTATAATTGTTATATCTTCTTCTTGGATTGATCCTTTGATCATTATGTACTGACCTTCTTTGTCTCTTTTCACAGCCTTTGTTTTAAAGTCTATTTTATCTGATATGAGTATTGCTACGCCTGCTTTCTTTTGATCCCTATTTGCATGGAAAATCTTTTTCCAGCCCTTCACTTTCAGTCTGTATGTGTCCCCTGTTTTGAGGTGGGTCTCTTGTAGACAACATATGTAGGGGTCTTGTTTTTGTATCCATTCAGCCAGTCTTTGTCTTTTGGTTGGGGCATTCAACCCATTTATGTTTAAGGTAATTACTGATAAGTATGATCCCATTGCCATTTACTTTATTGTTTTGGGTTCGAATTTATACACCATTTTTGTGTTTCCTGTCTAGAGAATATCCTTTAGTATTTGTTGGAGAGCTGGTTTGGTGGTGCAGAATTCTCTCAGCTTTTGCTTGTCTGAAAAGCTTTTGATTTCTCCTTCATACTTGAATGAGATCCTTGCTGGGTACAATAATCTGGGCTGTAGGTTATTTTCTTTCATCATTTTAAGTATGTCTTGCCATTCCCTCCTGGCTTGAAGAGTTTCTATTGAAAGATCAGCTGTTATCCTTATGGGTATTCCCTTGTGTGTTATTTGTTATTTTTGCCTTGCTGCTTTTAATATTTGTTCTTTGTGTTTGATCTTTGTTAATGTGATTAATATGTGTCTTGGGGTGTTTCGCCTTGGGTTTATCCTGTTTGGGACTCTCTGGGTTTCTTGGACTTGGGTGATTATTTCCTTCCCCATTTTAGGGAATTTTTCAACTATTATCTCCTCAAGTATTTTCTCATGGTCTTTCTTTTTGTCTTCTTCTTCTGGGATCCCTATGATTCGAATGTTGTAGCATTTAATATTGTCCTGGAGGTCTCTGAGATTGTCCTCATTTCTTTTAACTCGTTTTTCTTTTATCCTCTCTGATTCATTTATTTCTACCATTCTATCTTCTAATTCACTAATCCTATCTTCTGCCTCTGTTATTCTACTATTTGTTACCTCCAGAGTGTTTTTAATTTCACTTATTGCATTATTCATTATATATTGACTCTTTTTTATTTCTTCTAGGTCCTTGTTAAACCTTTCTTGCATCTTCTCAATCCTTGCCTCCAGGGTATTTATCTGTGATTCCATTTTAATTTCAAGATTTTGGATCAATTTCACTATCATTATTCCGAATTCTTTATCAGGTAGATTCCCTATCTCTTCCTCTTTTGTTTGGTTTGGTGGGCATTGATCCTGTTCCTTTATCTGCTGGCTATTCCTCTGTCTCTTCATCTTGTTTAAATTGCTGAGTTTGGGGTGTCCTTTTTGTATTCTGGCAGTTTGTGGAGTTCTCTTTATTGTGGCGTTTCCTTGCTGTGTGTGGGTTTGTACAGGTGGCTTGTCAAGGTTTCCTGGTTAGGGAAGCTTGTGTCGATGTTCTGGTGGATGGAGCTGTATTTTTTCTCTCTGGAGTGTAATGAAATGTCCAGTAATGAGTTATGAGATGTCTACGGTTTTGGGGTGACTTTGGGCAGCCTGTATCTTGAAGCTCAGGGCTGTGTTCCTTTGTTGCTGGAGAATTTGCTTGGTATGTCTTGCCCTGGAACTTAGAGAAACTTTTCATCTTTAACATAGATGTTTTATCAATGGTGCTGTACAGAAGGAGAAGTTTTGAAAATACTGTAAAAATAAGACCGATAACTGGAAGTAGGAGGCTTAAGTCCAAACCCTGACTCCAGGGAACTCCTGACTCCAAGGAACATTAATTGACAGGAGCTCATCAAACGCCTCCATACCGACACTGAAACCAAGCACCACACAAGGGTCAACAACACATTTAAAAGCTCATACACTGTGATCAAGTTGGTTTTATTCCAGGGATGCAAGGATTCTTCAATATATGCAAATCAGTCAATGTGATAGACCATATTAACAAACTGAAGGATAAAAACTATATGATCATCTCAGTAGATGAAGAAAAAGCCTTTGACAAAATTCAGTACCCATTTATGAGTAAAACTCTTTAAAAAAAAAAAAATCAGCATAGGAGGAACCTACCTCAACATAGTAAAGGCCATATATGATAAGCCTACAGCAAACATTATTCTCAATGTCGAAAAACTGAAAGCATTTCCAATAAGATCAGGAACAAGACAAAGTTTCTGTTTTCACCACTATTAGTCAACTTCCTTATTTTAGGAAGTCCTACAGCAATCATAGAAGAAAAAGAAATAAAAGGAATCTAGATTGGCATAGAAGTAACGCTCTCACTGTTTGCAGATGGCATGATACTGTCCATAGAAAACCCTAAAAGTACTATCAGGAAATTACTAGAGCTAATCAGCGAATTTAGCAAAGTCCCAGGATACAAAATCAATACACAGAAATCACTTGCATTCCTATATGCTAACAGTGAAAA
The DNA here is from genome assembly GCF_019923935.1 of Bubalus bubalis. NCBI lineage: Eukaryota > Metazoa > Chordata > Mammalia > Artiodactyla > Bovidae > Bubalus > Bubalus bubalis. The sequence continues at coordinate 55,739,008 of NC_059158.1, forward strand.
ATCAGAAAGAAAAAATAAGGAATAAATTCCATTCACCATTGCAACAAAAAGAATTAAATATCTAGGAATAAACTTACCTAAGGAGACAGAAGACCTGTATATGGAAAATTATAAGACACTGATGAAAGAAATCAAAGACAACATAAACAGATGGAGAAATATTCCATGCTCCTGGGTAGGAAGGATAAATATTGTGAAAGTGAATATACTACCAAATGCAATCTACAGATTCAATGTGATCCCTATCAAATTACCAATGCATTTCTCACAGAACTATGACAAAAAATTTCACAGTTCACCTGGAAACACAAAAGACCACAAATAACCAAAGCAGTCTTGAGAAAGAAGAATGGGGCTGGAGGAATAAACCTTGCTGACTTCAGATTATACTACAAAGCTATAGTCATCAGGACAGCATAGTACTGGCACTAAAACAGAAATATATACCAATGGAACAAGATAGAAAGCCCAGAAATAAACCCATGAACCTATAGGTACCTTGTTTTTGATAAAGGGGGCAAGAATATACAATGGGGCAAAGACAGCCTCTTCAATAAGTGGTGCTGGGAAAACTGGACAGCTACATGTAAAAGAATAAAATTAGAACACTTTCTAACACCATACACAAAGATAAACTCAAAATACATTACAGACCTAAGTGTAAAACCAGACACTATAAAAATCTTAAAGGAAAATATAGACAGAACACTTGATGACATAAATCCAAGCAAGATCCTCTATGACCCACCTCCTAGAATAACAGAAATAAGAACAAAAGTAAACAAGTGGGACCTGATTAAACTTAAAAGCTTTTGCACAGCAAAGGAAACTATAAGTAAGGTGAAAAGGCAACCTTCAGAATGGGAGAAAATAATAGCAAATTGAATAACTGACAAAGAATTAATTTCCAAAATATGCAAGCAGTTCATACAACTCAATGCCAGAAAGACAAACAACCCAATCAAAAAGTGGGAAAAGATCTAAACAGACATTTCTTCAAAGAAGACATACAGCTGGCTAACAAATGCATGAAAATATGCTCAACATCACTCATTACTAGAGAAATGCAAATCAAAACTACAATGAGATATCACCTTATACCTGTCAGAATGGCCATCATCAAAAAGTCTACAAACAATAAGTGATGGAGAAGGTGTGGAGAAAAGGGAACACTCTTGCACTGTTGGTGGGAATGTAAGTGGATAGAGCCAATATGGAAGACGGTCTGGAGATTCCTTAAAAAACTAGGAATAGAAACACCATGTGACCCAGAAATCCCGCTGGCATATACTCTGAACAAATCAAAATTGAAAAAGACACATGTATCCCATTGTTCATTGCATCACTACTTACAATAACTAGAACATAGAAGCAACCTAGAGGTCCATTGATAGATGAATGGATAAAGTTGTGGCACATATACACAATGGAATATTACTCAGCCATAAAAAGGAATACATTTGAATCGCTTCTAATGAAGTGGATGGACCTAGAACCTATTATACAGACTGAAGTAAGTCAGAAAGAGAAAGATAGATAGATAGATAGATAGATCCTACTCCATATATATGGAATCTAGAAATGTTTTACCAAAGAATTTATTTGAAGGGTAATGCTCAAAATTCTCCAAGCAAGGCTTCAGCAATACATGAACCATGAACTTCCAGAGTTCAAGCTGGTTTTAGAAAAGGCAGAAGAACCAGACATCAAATTGCCAACATCCACTGGATCATCAAAAAAACAAGAGAGTTCCAGAAAAACATCTATTTCTGCTTTATTGACTATGCCAAAGCCTTTGACTGTGTGGATCACAATAAACTGTGGAAAATTCTGAAAGAGATGGGAATACCAGACCACCTGACCTGCCTCTTGAGAAACCTATATGCAGGTCAGGAGGCAACAGTTAAAATTGGACATGGAACAATAGACTGGTTCCAAATAGGAAAAGGAGTACGTCAAGGCTATATATTGTCACCCTGCTTATTTAACTTCTATGCAGAGTACATCATGAGAAACGCTGGGCTGGATGAAGCACAAGCTGGGATGAAGATTGCTGGGAGAAATCTCAATAAGCTCAGATATGCAGATGACACCACCCTTATGGCAGAAAGTGAAGAGGAACTAAAAAGCCTCTTGATGAAAGTGAAAGTGGAGAGTGAAAAAGTTGGCTTAAAGCTCAACATTCAGAAAACGAAGATCATGGCATCTGGTGCCCTCACTTCATGGGAAATAGATGGGGAAACAGTGAAAACAGTGTCGGACTTTATTTTGGGGGGCTCCAAAGTCACTGCAGATGGTGATTGAAGCCATGAAATTAAAGAACACTTACTCCTTGGAAGGAAAGTTATGACCAACCTAGATAGCATATTCAAAAGCAGAGACATTACTTTGCCAACAAAGGTCTGTCTAGTCAAGGCTATGGTTTTTCCAGTGGTCATGTATGGGATGTGAGAGTTGGACTGTGAAGAAAGCTGAGCACCAAAGAATTGATGCTTTTGAACTGTGGTGTTGGAGAAGACTCTTGAGAGTCCCTTGGACTGCAAGGAGATCCAACCAGTCCATTCTGAAGGAGATCAGCCCTGGGATTTCTTTGGAGGGAATCATGCTAAAGCTGAAACCCCAGTACTTTGGCCACCTCATGCGAAGTGTTGACTCATTGGAAAAGACTCTGATGCTGGGAGGGATTGGAGGCAGGAGGAGAAGGGGACAACAGAGGATGAGATGGCTGGATGGCATCACTGACTTGATGGACGTGAGTCTGAGTGAACTCTGGGTGTTGGTGATGGACAGGGAGGTCTGGCGTGCTGCGATTCATAGGGTCACAAAGAGTCGAACACGACTGAGCAACTGAACTGAACTGAATAGATAAACAGACATAGAGAACAGACTTATGGACATGGGGAGAGGGGAGGAGAGGGTAAGATGTATATAGAGAGTAACATGGAAAGTTACATTACCATATGTAAAATAGATAACCAAAGGGAATTTACTGCATCAGGAAACTCAAACACTGGCTCTGTATCAACCTAGTGGGGTGGGATGAGGAAGGAGATGGGAGGGAGGTTCAAGGAGGGAGGGGATATATGTATACCTATGGCTGATTCATGTTGAGGTTTGAGAGAAAACAACAAAATTCTGTAAAGCAATTATCCTTCAATTAAAAAATAAATATTTTTTTAAAAATAATGTGGAAGAGTTAGTTATAAAGGAAAAGCATTTTGTATATGACTGAGGTTGTTATCAATATAAAATAAGCTGTCATAACTTTGGGATTTTTTTATACAGATGATAAGAAAACCACAACCTACTTTAAGGTCTATACTCTGTTAAGCTGTGCCTGTTGTAAGAGTACCACTTCCCAGGTGGCGCTAGTGGTAAAGAATCTGCCTGCAATGCAGGAGACATAGGATCTATCTCTGGGTCTGGAAGATCCTCTGGAAGAGAAAATGGCTACCCACTGCAGTGTTTTCTCCTGGAAGATTCCATGGAAAGAGTGTCCTAGATGGCTATAGTCCATGGGGTCACAAATTGTCAGACACAACTCAGGTATGGAGTATCCACAAAAGGATTTTGTGAGTAAATATTCAGTAGGATGTGGGTTTGAATATGCCCAAAATATGTCAAGAACCCACTTGAGTGAGTTACTCACACACCTATTTGCATGAGAGACCTAGTAGTACTGCACACAAGGAGCTCATCCTGACAGACATGGGAGTCATGGGGGAGTGCAGGGCATATTTGAATACAGAAGGATAAGACGTACTCATATAGTTCCTCCACCACTGGTCCCAACAACCTCCTAGTGGACTTCATTTCAGTCGCTTAGTCGTGTCTGACTCTTGCGACCCGATGGATTGCAGGACAACTGGCCTCCCTGTCCATTGCCAACTCCCAGAGTTTACTCAAACTCATGCCCATTGAGTCAGTGATGCCATCCAACCATCTCATTCTCTGTCATCCCCTTCTCTTGCCTTCAATCTTTCCCAGCATCAGGGTCTTTTCTCATGAGTCAGTTCTTCGCAAGTGGCCAAAGTATTGGAGTTTCAGCTTCAACATCAGTTCTTCCAATGAATATTCAGGATGGATTTCCTTTAGGATAGACTGGTTAGATCTCCTTGCAGTCCAAGGGACTCTCAAGAGTCTTCTCCAACACCACAGTTCAAAAGCATCAATTCTTCAGAGCTCAGCTTTCTTTATGTTCCAACACTCACATCTATACATGACTACTGGAAAAACCATAGCTATGACTAGATGGAACTTTGTTGACAAAGTAATGTCTCTGCTTTTTAATATGCTGTCTAGCTTGGCCATAACTTTTCTTCCAAGGAGCAAGTGTCTTTTAATTTCATGGCTTGCAGTCACCATCTGCAGGGATTTTGCAGCCCCAAAAATAAAGTTAGCCACTGTTTCCCCATCTATTTGCCGTGAAGTGATGGGATCAGATTCCATGATCTTAGTTTTCTGAATGTTGAGCTTTAAGCCAACTTTTTCACTCTTCTCTTTCACTTTCATCTAGAAGCTCTTTAGTTCTTCTTCACTTTCTGCCATAAGAGTGGTGTCATCTGCATATCTGAGATTATTTATATTTCTCCCAGCAATTTTGATTCCAGCTTGTGCTTCATCCAGCCCAAAATTTCTCATGATGTATTCTGTACATAAGTTAAATAAGCAGGGTGACAATATATAGCCTTGATGTACTCCTTTCCTGATTTGGAACCAGTCTGTTGTTCCATGTCCAGTTCTAACTGTTGCTTCCTGACTTGCATACAGACTTCTCAAGAGGCAGGTCAGGTGGTCAGATATTCTCATCTCTTTAAGAATTTTCCAGAGTTTGTTGTGGCCCATACAGTCAAAGGCTTTGGCATAGTCAATAAAGCAGAAGTAGATGTTTTTCTGGAACTCTTTTGCTTTTTCAGTGATCCAACGGATGTTGGCAATTTGATCTCTGGTTCCTCTGCCTTTTTGAAAACCAGCTTGAACATCTGGAAGTTCATGGTTCACATATTGCTGAAGCCTGGCTTGGAGAATTTTAAGCATTACTTTACTAGCTTGTGAGATGACCACAATTGTGAGGTTGTTCGAACATTCTTTGACATTGTCTTTCTTTGGGATTGGAATGAAAACTCACCTTCTCTGATCCTATGTCCACTGCTGAGTTTTCCAGATTTGCTGGTATATTGAGTGCAGCACTTTCAAAGCATCATCTTTTAGTATTTGAAATAGCTCAGTTGGAATTCCATCACCTCCACTAGCTTTGTTCATAGTGGTGCTTCCTAAGGCCCACTTGATTTCACATTCCAGGATATCTGGCTCTAGGTTGGTGATCACACCATCATGAAGATCTTTTTTGTATAGTTCTTCTGTTATTCTTACCACCTCTTCTTAATATCTTCTGCTTCTGTTAGGTCAGTAATTTGTTAAAAAGCAGCTTTGTGTCTTGTTGGAGGCAAGGGGCACTTCCTCCACATCTTTAAGGTGTCTAAGGAAACAAAGGAAGGACTTTTAGAAGAAGCTCTGGTGGATGGAGAAGAGAGGCCCCACTACTCCCTGTGAGATGTGTAGGAGCTAGAATTTGGGCAGGCAGCTGCACTTCCCTCCCGACCTTCCGTGACTTCCTGAACTGACATCTTATCATGTTTCCTCCATCAGTAAGACTTTCCTGTTGCTCTTTGGAAAAGATCCAAAACTTTTGCTTTGGTTTCCATGCCCTGGCCCATGTCAATAAATCAAGTTACCATGTCATTCTCTTAGAGCACTGGCTTTTTCCTCTAAGACCTTTTCTCATTTGTGATCACTTTGTGTAATTTTTCTATTAACTTCTTATCCTAATCCAACCAGCTGGCCAACCAAATCATTGGAGAGGCTCTTATTCCCAGACCATGTCCAGTGTCTGGCTCAGAACAGGCAGATTCACGTTTCCTTATGAAGGTAGGATGAGACACCAGAGTAGCCTGAAGACATTCCAATTTAGTTCAAGGTATAAGGGCCTGGAAATAAAAGGATAGTCATGGGTCATCTCCTGCTTCTTTGCTCACATGCTGTGACTGCCATGACCCCCTCCCATCCCCAACCCTGGGCTCATGTAATCACTGACTTGTTTGACATAGTTATTGTGGTTGTGTAAGGAGGAAATATAATTACTGATTTAAGTAACAAAAATAATGCTGATCACTTTCATTCACTGCTTACAAGATAAGATTTATTTTTGTCCATCCTCCAAACAACCCTTCAAAAAAAAAATTTATTTTTAACTGCCTTATTCAGCTGAGGAATCTGGTTATCTACAGCTGTGTAACAGATTACCTCAAATTTTAGTGACTTGGCATGTGATTCAGGGTCAATATTTCAGGCAGGAGCTAGCTGGTGATTGTTGTGCACCATGACCAGGCATCCATGGAGGTCACAGGTGTTATTCAGCTGGTGGGTGTGCTGGTCTGCAGGGTCCAGGACAGCTTCATTCCCCATGTGTCTTGAACCTTGAGGGGATGGCTGTGGGCTAGATGTATTCAGGTGAGACTAAGGCCAGATGATGGTCTCAGGGTATCTGGTCTCTTTAGGCAGTCACTCAGGCTCACAAACACTATTCAAAAGCCCCAGAAGGAAGCTGCAGAGCTTCAGAAGAGACATCACTGACAATCACAAAACTCGCTTCTCCTGCAATCTCTACATCATGCAAATCATTTGAACCCAGCTCAGATTCGAGGGAAGACACCGTCCCTCAATGGGAGAAGCAGCACAGATGTTGCAGTCATCTTTGATCTACCGCAGAGGTCAATGGCTCATCTGTGTCAGTGCAGCCCTGGGAGGCAAATCTCAGGTGAACCAGAGGCTACAGAAAAGTACTACTTCTCTGTACTTTAGATAGCCAGAAACTTAATTTCTAGAAGTGGACCCATTTTCTTCTCTAGAAAGAAAGATATTTAAGATTAAATACCTTTGGTTTTCTCTCAGGGAAATGAGGAAAGAGGAGAAAGATTTCAAAGATGCCAGGAGTGATCCATTTATTCCCTGGTCTGGGATTCTCTACTGGGTGCACCTGGAGCTCTGGTAGCAGTTCCAGGCAGGTGTGGGTGATGGGCTGAAGAAGCTACTGGAAAGAAAAGATGCATGACTACAACTGACATATCCCTGGGAACATAATTAAAACTAACATATCCCCAGGGCCTGAAAAGAAACCAGTTTGAAAAATTGAAATGAACTTAACTCTGTTCTGTTGTGGGCAATAAGCTTCTTTGCTGCCCTAGTGTAAATGATGCCTGGAAAACTTTCTGAATGGACCTTACATGGGACACGGAAGTGTTTCCTTGTAAGAACAGCCTCCACAGACTGATGAAACATTCCCAACCCCCCACTTCCCTCCTGGTCATGTGAGTCCACAGCTTCAACTCTCTTCTGAATGCTTTGAAAGCTCTGACAAACTTTAAATCTAGACGGATGAGGGAAGAAGGGAGGGAAGGGAGAAGGAGAGGTCGATCCTTTCAAAATTCATTTCAGGGTGCTCTTGCGTCTTGACTATCCACCAGGAAGAAGCTAGAGTCACCCTACTCTGCCAGGAAGGGTTCCCAGAAAGGAGGATTCAGTCAACTACCCTCTTAATATACCAACCCCTCTTAGTTTTATAACCTTCTACTTTCTATCTCTATTGATACCTGGTTCCAAACATGAACTTGTGATACAAGCAAACTCCAGAAAATTCCTGATTTGGGTGGAACCCCAATTCTGTTTGGCAATGACCTCTGAGCATGTCAGTTATCCTTTCCTAGTGGTCCAGAGCCCTCCTCTGCCTGTCTTTCTGCATTTTTCTTGAAAGGGTGGAGTAAATTCCTCTAGACTAAATGGTGATGACCTTAAACATCTCAGAAATTCAGAAATCATATGACAGCCAGGATCTTGGATACTTAGAGTGATAGAGAGTCAAGGAAACTGAAGGATTTCATGGTACTGGAATGTCCCCTTTTTGCTCAAAGGAGTCTTGGGATTACCTGGTGCTGATTTGGGAAGCCCCTACAGGGTCAAGGGGAGACAAAGAATTGGGTCTGGGCCACCCAGCAGAGCAGCTCCATTTCCAGAAATCTGACAGGGGTCTCTGCAATACTGTTTTTGAAAACCAGATTGTTTGGCCAGAAAAAAAGCAAACTGCTAATTTAGTGCAACCCAGTGATTGCTATTGTTTCCACTAATGTTGAAGCAGTCAAGCAACAACATCCTCAGGGTGGGCATAGAAATGGCAGGTGGAGGGAAGTGAATAGGGCCAGGCTCAGAGGATGTGAGGGCTCATAAAGTTCTATGCAATCACTCAGCACTGGCCCAGAGGGTCCAGAGGCTAGGGCTCACAGCTCACAGCTTGATGGGGGAACCAAGGACAATAGACCCTGTTACAATTAAAGAGTTAAGGTGTGCTTCCTGGGGACTGAATATCTACTTCCAAACAGAGACAGCCTTTTTCTGATCTCTTGAGGGCATAGGACAGATGCTCCTGTGACAGACGAGCTGGAAGAGGTTGCTTCAGGCAGAGGAATCAGCAAGGCCAAGGGCCTGACATGGCAATCCCTAAAAAGGAATGATTACATAGCTGAGTTCATCTTCTGAAAGAGGTTTGGACTGGGGTGCCAGAACACTGAGTGCACTATAATTATGACCAAGTTCTGCAGCTTTTCAGAGCCTCTGTCTCATCATTTATTAAATAAAGTTACCAGCAAAAGGGAAACATTGAAGAGTGGCTGAATTCAAGCATGAGCACAGTGCTGAACTGTGGACGGGCCTGAGAAGTCATGGGGCTGTGGTCATGACTGCCCTGGGCATGAGGGTGGAGTCCAAGAACTCAATTAGCATTCATCAGTTGTTGATTGGAGTTTGTTGGAATGTTAGACACTGTTTTGAATAAACACTAAGTACAATTTGCTCATGTAGTATTTGCTCTTTGTTTGTTTTTAATTAGCAGACACACAATTTAGCTCCTAGGAGCCTCAAAGAATAAAGTATTTCATGTGGATGCCACCCCAGGTTTATTTTCATGGAGCTTGAGCAATGACCCCTCTCAGAGATGGGAGGTTTATGGGTCCAGCAGTCAAACATTGCACCAGGAAATCCATAATGACCCCTGCAGCGTTGGTAACTACAAATACTCATTAACTTAAAAAATGCAAGTCAGCCATTCACAGATTGTCCATTGGATTTATAACTTAATTAGCATTTTATGAGGCTTGTTTGTTAACGGTGAGAACTCAGATGACTAAAGTGGCCTTCTTTCCCTCTTCATTTCATTATGGGGTTAGAGCAAAATGGGAAACATTTGATTAGCAAATCAGCATCTGACTTAAGATATTACAGTAAGTGGTCTCCAAGGAATACATTAAAAGTTCTTCAAGTATTTCTGAAGGGACAGCATTTTACAGCACAGGCAACTCTTCCAAAGGTAAAATACAAAGATATTTACACAAAATGCCAAGTTATCAATGTCTTACATCAATGATCTGAATTCCCTAAATGAAAGAATTTGCACAGTTATTCATGAAACTAAGAAAATATAGGTCAGGAAAATAGCTCTCTCCTCTTCCAGTTAGCTCAATATGTACATCCACTCTATGAATATCACCAAGTTCCAACCATGCGCCAGCACTGGAATAAGTAATAGGGAGCAATCAATAAATAAAACAGCAAGACAATGTCTTAGCTTTCGGTGCAATGAGCAAGTCAGACCATCATCAAGCAATTATACAGACAAGCAGTGACCAGTGTAGGAAAAAAAAAAGCATAGAGCCCATTCAGGTCTGAAGATCAGGAAAGAGGTCTCTGAGGAGTAACATTTGAGATAATATGAAAACCAGATTTACTTGGGAGAGAAGCAGAGGTTCCCAGTAGAAGGAAATGGCAAATATAAGGACCCTGAGTAGAAGAAGCTTAAATTCTATGTTCCAACAGAAGGTTCACACCAGAGAAGTTTCTGGTGGCAGAAAATGAAAGGGCACTTAGAAGCAGGAGAAGTTGGGGTATGAAGCTATAGCATTCTAGATATTTTATGACTTGCCTACAAGCACATCCTTGAAGCAATTGAAAGTTATTAGTTCAGCTGGGTTCTCTAGGAAGCAGTCACTAGACAAAGAATAGCAAACAGTTTATTGGGTGTAATACCCGTGGATGATAAAGAGGAGAGTGAACCAGACTAGTCAGGAAGACCTCACACCTGGATGCAGCTCAGTTGTCACTCGGTATAATTCCTTTGAGATTCATCCACTTTGTTGCACATATCAATTTGTTCCTTTATATTTCTTGGTAGCATTCATGGTATATAAGTACCACAGTTTAACTATTCATTCATTTAAGGATATACAGATTGTTTCCAATTTTAGCTATTATGAAAACAACTACTATGAACATTCATGAATGGGTTTTTGTGTGAATATGAACTTTTATTTCTCTAGTATGAAGGCCTAGAAGTGCTATTCCTGGGTCATGAGGTAACTGCATGTTAAGTATTACAAGAACTGCTATTTTCAAGGAAGGTTTACCATTTTTCATTTTCACCAGCAATATATAAATGATAAAATTTCTTCACATCCTTACCAGTGTCTGCATTGTCACAATTTTTTATTTTAGCCATTCTGATGGGTATGTAGCAATAGTGTGTCATCAATTTTAATTTGCATCTTCTTAAAGGCTAAAGCTGTTGAGCATACCTTCATATGCTTATTTTCCATCTGCATGCTTTCTTTGGTAAACTGTGTGTTCATGTCTTTTGTCCATTTTTGAATCATGCTATTTGTTTTTTAACCAATGAGCTTTAAAGGTTCTTTATCTATTCTAAATAATTGTCCTTTGTCAAGCATGCAGTTTGAAGATATTTTCTCTCATGTTGTCCTTATCTTTCCATCTCTTTAACAGGATCTTTCTCAGAACAAAGCTTTATATTGCTTTTTTTTTTATTTTATTTTTTAACTTTACAATATTGTATTGGTTTTGCCATATATCAACATGAATCCACCGCAGGTATACACGTGTTCCCCATCCTGAACCCTCCTCCATCCTCCTTCCCCGTACCATCCCTCTGGGTCGTCCCAGTGCACCAGCCCCAAGCATCCAGTATTGTGCATCAAACCTGGACTGGCAACTCGTTTCATATATGATACTATACATGTTTCAATGCCATTCTCCCAAGTCATCCCACCCTCTCCCTCTCTCTTTACAGCTAGAACAAACAATTTCACAATTTGTATGGAAATACAAAAAACCTCGAATAGCCAAAGCAATCTTGAGAAAGAAGAATGGAACTGGAGGAATCAACCTGCCTGACTTCAGGCTCTACTACAAAGCCACAGTCATCAAGACAGTATGGTACTGGCACAAAGACAGAAATATAGATCAATGGAACAAAATAGAAAGCCCAGAGATAAATCCACACACCTATGGACACCTTATCTTTGACAAAGGAGGCAAGAATATACAATGGATTAGACAATCTCTTTAACAAGCGGTGCTGCGAAAACTGGTCAACCACTTGTAAAAGCATGAAACTAGAACACTTTCTAACACCATACACAAAAATAAACTCAAAATGGATTAAAGATCTGAACATAAGACCAGAAACTATAAAACTCCTAGAGGAGAACATAGGCAAAACACTCTCTGACATACATCACAGCAGGATCCTCTATGACCCACCTCCCAGAATATTGGAAATAAAAGCAAAAATAAACAAATGGGACCCAATTAAAGTTAAAAGCTTCTGCACAACAAAGGAAACTATAAGCAAGGTGAAAAGACAGCCTTCAGAATGGGATAAAAGAATAGCAAATGAAGCAACTGACAAACAACTAATCTCAAAAATATACAAGCAACTCCTACAGCTCAATTCCAGAAAAATAAATGACCCAATCAAAAAATGGGCCAAAGACCTAAATAGACATTTCTCCAAAGAAAACATAAATTGGCTAAGAAACACGTGAAAAGATGCTCAACATCACTCATTATCAGAGAAATGCAAATCAAAACCACTATGAGGTACCATTTCACGCCAGTCAGAATGGCTGCGATCCAAAAGTCTACAAGCAATAAATGCTGGAGAGGGTGTGGAGAAAAGGGAACCCTCTTACACTGTTGGTGGGAATGCAGACTAGTACAGCCACTATGGAGAACAGTGTGGAGATTCCTTTAAAAACTGGAAATAGAACTGCCTTATGATCCAGCAATCCCACTGCTGGGCATACACTGAGGAAACCAGAAGGGAAAGAGACACGTGTACCCCAATGTTCATTGCAGCACTGTTTATAATAGCCAGGACATGGAAGCAACCTAGATGTCCATCAGCAGATGAACAGATAAGAAAGCTGTGGTACATATACACAATGGAATATTACTCAGCCATTAAAAAGAATACATTTGAATCAGTTCTAATGAGGTGGATGAAACTGGAGCCTATTATAGAGAGTGAAGTAAGCCAGAAAGAAAAACACCAATACAGTATACTAATGCATATATATGGAATTCAGAAAGATGGTAACAATAACCCTGTGTATGAGACAGCAAAAGAGACACTGATGTATAGAAAAGCTTTATATTTCAATGAGACCAAGTTTTATCATGTTTTTCTCTTAAGGACTATGCTCTTAATGTCAAATCTAAGAATTCTTTCCATGTCCTGGATTCCAAAGCTTTTCTCTTATGTTCTTTTATAAAATTTTTAGAGTTTTACATTAAAATATATGATCCTTTTTTTTTTTTTTTTTTTTTTTGGCCATGTCATGCAGCTTGTAGGATCTTAGTTCCTCAACCAGGGATTGGACTCAGGCCACTGCAGTGAAAGCATCAAGTCCTAACCACTGGACTACCTGGGAATTCCCTATATGATCCATTTTGAGTTACTTTTGTGTAAGGTATAAGCAAGGTTGAGTTTTATTTATTTACTGCCCTTTGAATGCCTTGTTATTCAACATCATTCTGTGCAAAGGCTGTCTTTCCTCCCTTGAATTGCTTTCAGACCTTTGTTGAAAACTAGTCATGAATGATGTCACAAAAGTTTGTGGAGTAATGAACTCTAAATTTCCATCTCTCCACTATGATTAAGCAGGCAAAGACTGCCAGAGTTGACTTTCTCAGAACAATGGAATCTATAACAAAATTTACAACATCTAGATGGATGTCTAATGAAAAAAGAAGCCACTAAATTTTGGTAAGAGAGCATTCTGGACTTTAAACTTATACTTCCACTCTTCCCCACTCCTCTGCTCCAGGGCTTGGAAAAGAAGGAAGGAAGAGGCAAGGTCAGGAGGGTAAGGGGCAGGAAAAAGTTGTTAATTTCACTGAGGTGGCAAAATGTTTGAAGGAGAGACCCAGAGGTGAAAATAAGGGACTTTGAAATTAAAATTATAAGTTCAGTGATTGGTAAAGACAAAGTCAGGGTATAAGCCTAGGAGTGTATTTGTACTTTTTCCCTAGTCTGTAATCATACCAGCTTCACTTACTTCACTATTTAATGGGGCCTCATGCATGGACAGTGCCCTCAGCCCCTTTGGAACCCTGTCCTAATGCACCTTCCCTACGAAATCATTTCCAGGGTTGATCTCATGTTCCCCTCACCTCCACCCATGCTGCCAGGCTAACATGAAAACTTAAACCCATGACTCAGGTCTCAGTTTGGCTTACCAATTATTCCACATGCTCCCAGGCCATTCCACTCTCTTTATCCATGGCAGCTCCTCTGACCTTCTCCATCACCTATCTTGATCTTACCAGATGGATGGTCCAACATACTCACTCATGTGTAAGAATTCCTGCAATACACATCCTGCTCAAAAGATAGATATATCTGATCTGGTCTTATTTTCTATCCAGTCTACTCCCCCAAAAATTATTCCTTAGAACATAACATCTTTATAACTAAAGTCATATATTTTCACTATAAATATAGTGGTGTGGTGAAGCTGGGTCACTGGGGCAAGAAGTCATGGGATTGAGAGGCCCAGGAAATCCTGGCGGCCAGGCAGTAAGACAATGAGTGAGCGGGTTCTGGGCATAGAGAGGGTGGTGGTCAGAATGGTGGTAAGAGTGGGGAGAAACTGAGGGTCATTAGAGAAAACTAGGCTTATGACCATGAGCTTCACCTTAGGTGATGCAGGGCATGTGGGATTGAGAGCCCAGGGTTAGGGCCCCATATGGATGTGAGAAGCCCCAGGAACTCTGACAGCTGGTGGAAAGAGTGATAGGAAGATGAAAGGTTGTTGCTGAACCACAAAAGACCCTGGGATTCTTGGCCTCTGGAGGAGAAGAATTCAATCTGGGCCTAGAGATGAGGCTTGATTGCTCAGAGCTTTTGTGTAATAAAGTTTTATTAAAGTATAAAGAGATAGTGAAAGCTTCTGACATAGACATCAGAAGGGGACAGAAAGAGTGCCCCCTTGCTAGTGTTAGCAATGGAGTTATATACCTTTTAATTAGTTATTACAATGAATCAAAAGAATGTCTGGAGGTTGTAAAGACCTTACTAGACCCACTCCCATAATTTACATTTTAAGATTACAGGATTAGCCAGAAGGTTTTTTCCAGAAACTGTCCTCAAGCAGGATACATTACTGTTATATAATCCTAAAGAATGTAGAGAGGAAAAAAGTTTTTCCTTTCCTTATCCTTGAGAATTCCAGACCCCTCTCTCCTTGGGGACCCCCGGACTTCTTATCAACCTGCCTAGGAATTGACTCTCTCATTCCCCCGTTTTCTTTTAGGAGAATTATGTTGCCAGGGAAAGGGACATTTCATTTTCTTTCCATAACTACTTCCTGCTGTTGAGGGACGTGCTCTCTAAATTGTTGAGGCAACATATTCTCCTAACCCTTATACTGAGGGTCTCTGATCCGGGGGCCCCAAGTAATAGTTTGAGGAGGCTGTGGCACTCGTAGGAGCTTGGACAACCATTTGTAATTTAAAAGCTTTCAGACGGTTAGAAACAAACCCTGTTTTACAGTTACAGACATAAGATTATAGATGTAAGATGTAATAGTCATTAAACCAAGTTAAAACCTAATCAAAATTAAAAGTTACGTTATGCCCATAGTTAAAGTACAAAGTGTTACACCAGTCCATTTTAGGGTTGTTAGATGTCATCAGTTTAAGAAGAGGCATCACATATGATTGTTGTTGAAGGTATTTGCAGACTTGGAGAAAGTCTTTTCTTTGAAGTGGAGGTGTCCGCCATGGGAAGCCTTCCACGGATGAAGAGGGGAGTGCTGTGCAGACCCAGAAGTTAGACTGATTGTGGAATGCAGTGTAGGAATGAGCCCAGGACAGGAAGGCATTGCCTTGAGGGTCAAATGGCAGACTCAGGACCTTTGGCATCAGCAGAAGTAGGCTCACATAGATTATCAGGTCCATCTGGAAAGAACAAAGTCAGAGCATAGAAAGTAAAGGCATAAAATGATGTCAGTTAGTTCTGGTCAGGGTGCCACTTCTTAAGTCGAGTGTGATGCACCCACAAATCAGTTCCTGGCACTTTGATAGCTGTGGGACAAGAAAGATTAACCTGGTAAGGGCCTTTCCAGAGGGACTTAAGAGATTGGTCCCCAGATCCCAATGTTTTTATCAGGACCTCAGTTCCTGGCTCAAATAGAGGCTTGCTTGACACAGAGACTGGGTCAGGAATCACCTCCCAGAGTTGTATTAATGCCTGTTGAAAAGCTGAGAGCTGAGTTACATAAGTAGTTAATGCCAAGGCTTTAGGAAAACTTTTCCATTGCTCAATGGAATTAGTAATCGTCCATCCATGGACTATAACCATCCTTTATCAGTAATCTTTGTTCCTCTTTTCTCATATCTTTCTAATTCTTCCTCAGTATATTGTGTGTTTTCCTGTTCCATAGGACCTGTCCAGATCAAGGACATTTGCAGTGAAGGGGTTTCATAAAGTGCTGCTTTTTTGGCTTAATAATCAGCCAGCTGATTATCTTCAGCTACTTTACTCCCATCCCTTCTGAGCCCTTTGCAATGCATAACAGCTACTTCTTTAGGACAATATATAACAGTTTAAAGTTTCTTGATCTCTCTGAAATGCTTAGTAGGTTCTCCTGTTGCCTTTTATTTCTTTATACCCAAAATAGGGGTGTTGCATGGACTGTTACAAGGAATTAATAGCCCCTGCTCCTTTAAATTCTCAATGATGGGTTATAACCCACCCTTAACCTCAGGTTTCGGTGGATAGTGCTTCTTAATGTGGAAATAAATGCGGGTCTTTGAGCTTGACAACTACAGAAATAGCATTTTGTGCTCGACCCACAGATTTTCCATCAGCCCACACTCTAGGATTTACATTTGTCCAACCTAGATAGCATATTGAAAAGCAGAGACATTACTTTGCCAACAAAGGTCTGTCTAGTCAAGGCTATGGTTTTTCCAGTAGTCATGTATGGATGTGAGAGTTGGACTGTGAAGAAAGCTGAGTACCGAGGAACTGATGCTTTTGAACTGTGGTGTTGGAGAAGACTCTTGAGAGTCCCTTGGACTGCAAGGAGATCCAACCAGTCCATTTTAAAGGAGATCAGTCCTGGGTGTTCTTTGGAAGGAATGATGCTAAAGCTGAATCTCCAGTACTTTGGTCACGTCATATGAAGAGTTGACTCATTGGAAAAGATTCTGATGCTGGGAGGGATTGGGGGCAGGAGGAGAAGAGGACGACAGAGGATGAGATGGCTGGATGGCATCACTGACTCGATGGACGTGAGTCTGAGTGAACTCTGGGAGTTGGTGATGGACAGGAAGGCCTGGTGTGCTGCAATTCATGGGGTCGCAAAGAGTCGGACACTACTGAGCGACTGAACTGAACTGAACTGAATTAAAGGGAGAGAAAGGGAGGGCTCCATATTCATGAAAACAGAGGCATGGACTTTGCTCAGTATATCCCTTACCAAAAGGGGTGAGGGAGACTCTGGCACGATCAGAAACTCGTGTGAAAATAGCACAGAGTCCCAGTTACAGCTTAAAGAAGAACTGAAATAATACCTTTTGGCTCATCCAGACAGTCCTGCTATGGAAGCAGATCAGGAAGAAACTGCACCAGGGGCTTTAGTAAGCACAGAGTAAGTTGCCCCAGTATCTAAAAGGAACTTGATGGATTGCACCCCCCCACCACCACCACCAGTTATTAATACCCAGGGTTCCTCAGGTGTAATTAGGATAGGATCTTGTGTGGGGATCCCCGGGCACCTTCAGTCCTGATTGTCTTGAGAGTCTGACCCCTGAGACCTACGCCTCTGGGGGCAGTCTCTCCTCGAGTGTGGTCCCTTGCAGACCCGACATGGAGATGGGGGCAGCTTAGATGCCTGAGGGAAATCCCGCTTGAGGTGCCCCTTCTTTACACAGTAATAGCAAAGGGCTTCTCTCAGTCTATCTAGGAATTTACTGGGGGTTTCCTTCTCTTCTATGTTTGCCAATTTGGCATAGTTTAAAGTCTTAGCATGCACTTGCCTGAGTCCTTCAAGAACACATCGACAAAATAACTCTGATCCTATCTTCCTTTAGCTGTGGTATAGTCCCAATTTTGTTCTATAATTGGGACCACCTGAGTCCTAGTGAAGAGGGCAGCTATCTCATCCTCCCTCTTCCCTACTGATTCATTACCAAGTTACTCATCTCCATAAGCAACAGCTCTCCCCTAAACTCGACTTTTTGAGTCAGGAGTCAGCGTTTGTCCCAAGATATACATCACATCCTCCCAAGTAAGGTCATAAAGCAGTCCTGTAAGGGCTTCTATGTACTTTTTGGATCCTCTAAATAGTCTCAGATTCAATTGATACTATTTGAATTTCTACCAAGATTGTGGCAACCCCTACTGGAAGGGTGCCCTGATTCTCAGCCTGTTCAGTTGGGAGCCCCTGATACAGTGGCAAAGTAGGAGGACAGGAAGGAGCTGAAGGTTTCACACCCAAATCTATACCCTTAGGACATAAGTCTGGCATATCTCAAAGAGAGAAAAAGGGCAACACATAGGCTACTTCTACCCATTTCCCTTGTTTTCTACAGAACCGGTCTAATTGTAAAACAATATTATAATTAAAAGACCCTCCAACCGGCCACCGTTCACCATCCTCCAGTGGATACTGTGGCCATGCAGTATCACATAGGAAGATCAGGTGTGTTTTCTTTAAGCTCTGGGGATCAAATCTATCCCAGGTTTTCCAGCATACAGTTCAAAGTAGTGAGGCTGGAATTTTTAGCTCCCATCTGTAAGAGAGAGAAAAAAAAAAAGCGACAAGTGCCATCTGGAGGCGTCCCTCCCTGCTCTAGATGGGGGTGTAGACAGACTTTACATTGAAGCCTTCCTTCCCCAGTAGGACTTAGTCTGTCCCTTACCGATGCAGGTGTCATACTCGTCCCTCCCGGTTCTACCACCGAGACGGGATGGAGATGCACCAGGGGTAGACCTGATGGCGTCCAGTTCCTCGCCTTTAAAATCTTGCTTGCCTCTGATGCCACCCGGGTGCAATCAAAGTAACCTTCTGGAATGCCTCCCAGGCTAAGACTGCTGGGGGAAACATTCATCACTTGATTGCCTATGCACAACCCTGAGTATATTCCTGACCACAGTAAGACTGGTATGAACATAAAACTGAGATGTTCCTTCCAAGTGTCACCACACCAGTACAAGCAATAGAAAAAGAGACGGTGAAGGGCTGTCCAGTGAGGAAAAAGTTATTTTTGTCCTCGAGTTATTAGGGCCAGTCTTCCAGTTCATTCCCACAGATTCCACAGAAAGAATATCTAAGGAGCTGGGACAAAAGCCATTGGAAAGCCTCCTCTGGTCCACTAACAGCTAGCATTACCAAAGGAAGAAACTCATTGTACTTCCAATCTGAGTAACCTTTAACTTCAGAGATGCTCTTGGAGCTAGAGCTCTGTCTAGTTTCCGAACTTTCAACACCTAGCAAGGTTAGGCGCTTCCTGACTACCAATCCAAGTTTTGGACCTAAGTCACAGTACACAGTAACAGCATAGATCAAAAGTCCCTTGAAAGCCTATGATCCAACAGATAGGTTAGTATTTCTAATTCCCAAGAAGTTATGAAATGGTCAGTAAGACCTGAAAGTCTGACCGAGAAAGGAGAGTTCGGTCCACACGCTTTGCCCATTTCTGGTCGGTCCCTGAAGGAGACATTGTGTGCCTCTTGGCATTGGCAGGTCAGTATAAACCCCCGACAGGCTTCTGCCATAAACCATATGAGGTCACCGCAGAATAGCAGAGCAAGGCTCCTCACTTGCTTCATGCAGAGCATGTCATTCATTCACACAAGCACACTGTAGAGTTAATAAAGTATAGCAGAAAACGTGTTCGCTAGGAGAACAAAGAACTAGAGCTCCAAGCATCCTTACCTTGTCCTGAAGAATCCCTGATGAGCACCCAAGATGAAAGGTTGTTGCTGAACCACAAAAGACCCTGGGATTCTTGGCCTCTGGAGGAGAATTCAATCTGGGGCCAAAGATGAGGCTTGATTGCTCAGAGCTTTTGTGCAATAAAGTTTTATTAAAGTATAAAGAGATAGAGAAAGCTTCTGACATAGACATCAGAAGGGGACAGAAAGAGTGCCCCCCTGCTAGTGTTAGCAATGGAGTTATATACCTTTTAGTTATTACAATGAATTGAAAGAATGTCTGGAGGTTGTAAAGACCTTACTAGACCCACTCCTATAATATACATTTTAAGATTACAGGATTAGCCAGAAGGTTTTTTTTCCAGAAACTGTCCTCAAGCAGGATACATTATTGTTATATAACTCTAAAGAATGCAGAGGGGAAAAAAGTTTATCCTTTCCTCATCCTTGAGAATTCTAGACCCCTCTCTCCTTGGGGACCCCCGGACTTCTTATCAGCCTGCCTAGGAATTGACTCTCTCAGAGCCAAGTCATCAGGGATGGTTGGAATACAGGTGAGCTGACTGCAAGAAGGCCGATATGTCAGAAGACCATGGGTTTCCTCAATGATGCCCAGGGAGGTGCCCAGGAAGCTGCCCAGGGCAGGACACTTCAGTTGGGCCCCATGGAGTCTCTATCGAGTCCAGGACAATGTCATTGTGTCCTGCATCTTCTACACCAAACTTTTCTGTCACTGCATTTGGGTCCTTTTCTCTTTCTCCACTTCTTTCCTTGTGTCACAGACCACCTGTCCCTTGAGTCACAGATCCCAATGGTCTCCATCATTGGCCAAACACTCTGCAAATCCTCATGTCTGGTGGCGATCTTTCTCAGGTTTCATCCACACACATCCCACATGTCCAAGGTGGAGTTCATGGTCACAAGCCAAGATTTCACTGATGACCCTCACTTTCTCCCACTTTTACCTGTGACCACCACTCCCTTCCTGCCCAGAATATGCTCACTCACCATCTTACTGTCTGGCGTCCAGGATGTCTTGGCTTATCCTTCAGTCCCAGCCCAGACTCACACCTTCCATGGGACTTAACTGAGAGGAGGAGGCACTTCTAGCTACATGCTGGTGGGCATTGTATTGCATGTTTGCTTACAGTTGTCAACATCTCTCATCCCCAGAGGAGAGCTCTTGCAGGGTGCCACCAAGATGTACAGAACATTTCCAGAGATGGCTGGGGAAAGGAGAGAGGAAATAAAGGAGGGGGAAAAGGGAAAGAAAAAGGAGGATGGGATGAGGGTTAAGAGGTAGGATGTAAGGAAGAGGAAGAGAGGGAGAAGTGGAGGAGAAGAGGGGGGTGGGGGAGAAGTAGGGAGACAGGGACTGATGGAGGGAGTGGAATGGGGAGGAGAAGGAAGTTTTCCTTCCTAATTGTTCTGGAACCTGGGTGCAAGGTGGACTGAGACCTGACTGTTCCTGGACCTCAGTCTCGTCTGCTCTGAGGTCTTAGTCCATGCCCCAACCTGGAGTCACATCTCTCTGTAACCCTCTATTTGGCAGCATCAGGCCTTCCTTGCTGACTTCATACAAACCTGCACTCCCTTCAGAACAGGTTACCATTGTTGCTGCAATTCCTCTATGCTCTTGCCTATATTAGAGCATATATACTGCTAAGGGTCTAGGAGGAGTTTCACCCATCTTAATGTTCCAGAACTTCTTTTGGTGCTAAGACCCCAGCCACATGGCTGAGTGGCCTTGCATTGAAAGTCAGCAGGCAGTGGCAGTCCATCCTGCAGCCTCACCTACAGCCAAGAACACTTGCCGCACCCCATCTTTGTGTGCTCAACCACAGGAGCACATCAGCCTCAGCTCCCAGCTCCAGCCCCACGCAGCCCCTCAGCTTTGCCTTCTGAAGAATCCTCTGACCCCATAACACCAGCCAAGCACAGGGAGGCCACACTTTGGTCAATGAGAGTCACTAGTACTACAATCATGGGGCACTGGGCATCCTCTAGGCAAACAGGCTGCACTAGGTGAGCCAGGCAGGTGGCACCAGTTTCAACTCATACACCACCATAGCACCCTTCCTTCTCCAGAGTGATGGGTAGAAGAGAAGTCATGGGTAGAAGAGAAGTCATGGCTCCTAGAGCTCAGGCTATGAGAATCAGCTGGAAGGGGCCCAACACCTTATTAGGGCAGTCCTGCCACATAGTTAGGGAGGAATGTCCCTGGGAGTAATATCACCAGGGTTCAGACCCCAGATCCTGCCCCTTCCTGAGTTACCTAAGTGTGTGGCTTTACCTGTCTGTGCCTCAATCCTGCACCTATAAAGAGGATGACACTAGAACATACTCACCAAGTCATGCTGGAGGATGTGAATCCCTCGGAAGACCCATTTCTGGTGTAAACCCAACACATGTGGTCTGGACCCCTCTTTTATTGCATCACCTCAAAGTAGGCCAGGGTCCCTTGCAGCTGAGAGCTCCCAGACTAGAACAGTACTCCAGGGGAAGTTGGCCAGTTCTCTCAAGCAAGTTATTGACAGAACGGGACTTGCCCTAGGTAAGTGGGTACCAGATGGTCATCTGGGAGCTTAAAACAGAGATTCTGATTCTTCAGATCTGGAATGGGGCCTGGAAATCTTCATTTTAAAAGCCCACCAGATGATCTTGATGTTCAGCTAGGTTGGGGATTTAATGGCCAGATGACCTGTAAGAGGCTATGGTTCCATTCTTCAGGGCAGTCTCTCTCAGCACCAAGCACTGCTCTGACCCTGGAACACGCACCTCATATCGGATCCCTACATTTCAGCGGTGTAATTGCCTCCTGGTTTGTATGAGAAGGCAGAGCTAAGAGCTTCTGGTCTAGCTTCAGCAACATGAGCCCCTCCACAGGCCAGGCTCGCTTCCTCAGCAGCACTGTGGAAATCAAATTGGCCTCCTAGAGATTTGATGGCCTGGAAGAGAAGTCTCCTCAAGAAAGAATCAGTCACTCCCCAGTCACTGTTCAGTCAGGGAAGTGAAGGTCTCCCATTTCTGCTAACAGCTCACACACTGGCCTTGCTGTCTCTGCCTGGCAAAAAGTTCTTGTTGATGAAGAGCCTCTAGCTAGCATAAATCTGAGATAGTGACAAGAACTTATTCTGCCCCAGGATTGGTTTCCTGGAAAAGTAATTGGCAGTAAAATTCAGGATAATAATTTCCTTTCTTTCCATCTGACATTTTTCAGAATCCCAGGATAATGTACAGAAGGAAGCCCCTCAGCTGCTATTTTTATTTCAAGCAAAATGGAAATAAAAAAGATTCCCATTGCAGATGCAAACTTCAATGTACTTGTGCTGGTCAGATGACCATGTCTCAGAGGACAAGAGGTACAGCAGGAAGAACCTTTACCTGGAATAGATAAGGTCTGGGTTCCCATCCTATCTTGGTGTTGCTGATTGCCTTTGGACTGATCGTGTCCTTGCTAAGGATCCTGGATCCTCACAAGTAAAACAATAGAGTGGGAGGAGATGGTCTCCAGGCTTCCCAGACTCTAAAACTTATGGCTTGCAAACCAAATTTTCTAAACAAAATAATGTGGCGTGTGAAATCACTTTGTTGTAACTCATCCCATGTTGTAGGTAGCCAAGAGCTGCTCTGGCATGATGAGAAGGAAACATGTTCAGCACATGTCTGGTGAGTAGCTTCATCAGATGGATTACAGTGCTGGAAGCAGGAGTGCAGGGGTAGGTGGACCATAGTTATAAGTCAGTATTATTTAGGATGATCTTGCTAGCAAGAAACCCTACTGAAAATGAATTAAACATTGAATGTAATTATTGTTTAAGAAGAGTCATGGGTTAACTCAGCAATTCAAGATAAAAAATTCAGGCTTTTTCAACTGTCTTATTCCTCATCATCTAGGTTGGTTATATTTCCCCTCATGACTACTAAGGGCAGCTGCCAGTGATCCAGGCATCACACTGCCACATCACGTGTCCTGAGAAGGAAACAGTGGAGGCCAAAGGTAGAGATTTAATGTCAGTTACGCCTAAAATGTGTCATCTTAATTTTCACTGGCATATACTACACAGGATTATTCATAGACTCATTTGTCCCTGCCTCTTTCCACTAATCACAACTATAAGCCATGAAAATGATGCATGACAAACAAAGCATAACTCTGAAGGTGGAAGAGGAAGACAAGCTAGTTTGAGACCTTGGGGATGAAATAACAGCAGCAGGGTGTTTTACAACCTCCCACCTAAAGGATGAAGGTAACCCAGATCTATAGCCTAGCAACAGAGGGCAGCCCAGATAGTCTCATTCCTCACCAGGGTCAAATAGGAGTCATGCCAACAACATAAGGTAAGTCAACTCTCTAGTAAGGGGGATCAGGTGGTATACCCATCAGAAGAAAAGGGCTACCATATGCACTCTTTTTTCCCCTTAGGCCTGGGATCCCCCTTTCCACTCAGAGATACTGAGGTGGATAATTGGACAGAGCTGTCATGGCACCCCACTCCAGTACTCTTGCCTGGAAAATCCCATGGACAGAGGAGCCTGGAAGGCTGCAGTCCATGGGGTCGCTGAGGAAATGGCAACCCACTCCAGTGTTCTTGCCTGGAGAATCCCAGGGATGGGGGAGCCTGGTGGGCTGCTGTCTATGGGGTCGCACAGAGTCGGACACGACTGAAGTGACTTAGCAATCAAAACAACTACAGCAGGTGGCCTGATCTAGGAAATCTCTTTGTCCCCTGGGACCCAAGACTCCTCCCACCACCCGGAGGCAAAGATCATGAAGGGCACTGGTAGAAGGATCCTACAATCCCACTCACTGACTGGGAGCCTAACCTGTAAAGATCACTCCATCCTTCAAGAAAAACCAACATGAAGCCAAAGAAGATGCTGCAACAGCACATGAACCCATCAGTTCAGTTCAGTCACTCAGTCATGTCTGACTCTTTGCAACCCCATGAACTGCAGCACGCCAGGCCTCCCTGTCCATCACCAGCTCTCAGAGCTTGTTCAAACTCATGCCCAATGAGTTTGAGATGCTATACAACCATTTTATCATCTGTCATCCCCTTCACCCCCTGCCTTCAATCTTTCCCAGCATCAGGGTCTTTTCCAATGAGTCAGCTCTTCACATCAGGTGGCCAAAGTATTGGAGTTTCAGCTTCACCATCAGTCCTTCAAATGATATTCAGGACTGATTTCCTTTAGGGTCGACTGGTTGGATCTCCTTGCTGTCCAAGGGACTCTCAAGAGTCTTCTCCAACACCACAGTTCAAAAGCATCAGTTCTTCAGTGCTCAGCTTCCTTTATGGTCCATATCTCACATCCATACATGATTACTGGCAAAACCAAAGCTTTGACCAAATGGACCTTTGTTGGCAAAGTAATGTTCCTGCTTTTTAATATGCTATCTAGGTTGGTCATAACTTTTCTTCCAAGGAGCAAACATGAGCAAATTGAGCAAATATCTCAATGAACAACAACAACAACAAAAAATCTCAATGCTCAAAAAAATGAGCAAACATCTTTTTGCTCAAAATTTGCTCAAAAATTAAAAGATGAACACCCATATTTTAATTCATGGCTGCATCACCATCTGCAGTGATTTTGGGGCTCAAGAAAATAAAGTCTGTCACTCTTTCCACTGTTTCCCCATCTACTTGCCATGAAGTGATGGGACTGGATGACATGACCTTTTTTTTTTTTTTAATATTTTGTTTTAAGCCGACTTTTTCACTCTCCTCTTTCACTTTCATCAAGAAGCTCTGTAAGTTCCCCTTTGCTTTCTGTCATCAGGGTGGTGTCATCTGCATATCTGAAGTTATTGATATTTCTCCTGGAAATCTTGATTCCAGCCTGTGATTCATCCAGCCTGACGTTTTACATGATGCACTCTGCATATAGTTAAATAAGCAAGGTGACAATATGCAGCCATGAGGTACTCCTTTCCAAATTTTGAACCAGTCCATTTTTCCATGTCTGGTTCTAACTGTTGAACCCATCAGGCAAAAGTAATTCTGCAAAAGCTTAGAAAACTGAACTGAAATTGAAATTACAACCTATATGCTAAGCCTGAACAGTTGACTACTTGATAATAGCATAAAATTTAAATAATACCTGACACACTCCTGAAAATAGACAAAAGGTCCAAGATACAATAAAAAAATCACCTGTAGACCAAACCCCAGGCTTTCACAGTGGCTTAGTGGTAAGGAATCCACCTGCAATGCAGGAGATGCATTGCAGGTTTTGTCCCTTGGTTGGGAAGATCTGGAGGAGGTCATGGCAACCCACTCCAGTGTACTTACTGGGAAATGTACCAAGAAGCCTGGATGGCTACAGTCCATGGGATCAAAAAGAGTTGGGACAAAACAACTGAAGCAATTGAGCACACATGCATGCACCAAAACCCAGGGCAATCACAACTTGATTGAGAAAAATAACTTATACTGATACTAAAAATATGTCAAATGTGGAAATTACCTGCCAAGGATTTTAAAGCAATCATTATAAAAATGTCTCAGCCTTCGGTTATAAATTCTCTTGGAAAAATAAAAAATAGGAAAAATAGATGTTATTAAAAGGGACCAAATGGAGATTACTGTACTGAAAAACTCAATAGCATAAATGAATGGGTTCAATAATAAAATAGAGATGATGGAGGTAAAGTCAGCAAACTTAGAGACAGATCAATGGAATTCACCCAATCTGAAGAACTGTGAAAGCCTAGACTTTAAAAAAAAAAAAAGAGGGGGCCACAGGGACCTTTGGAAAAACAACAAAATTCACAATACTTTATTGTCGGAGTCCCAGAGGGAAAAAGGAGAAAGGCCTGAAAAAATATTTGAAGAAATAATGTAATGGGTAACAGCATGCCAAATGTGGTGAAACACACAAACCTAGAGATTCAACAAACTGATTAAACCCCAAACAGGATACAAGCAAAGAAATCCTTGCCAAGACACATCATAATTTAACCTAAAGACAAAGGAAATATCTTGACAGAAGTCAGAGAGAAATGTTTCATTACATATGTGCATTACATACCAATTTGAATGACAACAGATTTCTCATCTGAAATTATGGAGGCTGTGAAGAGATCGCACACTGTTTTTCAAATGCTACCAGGAAAGAACTTTCAACCACAAGTTCTATAAGCTGGTGAAATTATCCTTCAGGATTGAAAGAGAAATAAAAATATTTTCAGATGAAAGAAAACAAAGAATTTGCCACTAGTAGATGTACCTTTAAAAAGTAGCTAAAAGAAGTTTTTTCAAACAAAGAAAATTATGAAAGAAGGGATTTTGGAACATCAGAAAGGAGGAAGGATCAATGGAAAGAGCAGAAATAATATATTACTTTTTTGCTTTTAAGTTTTATAACTCATATTTGATAACTGAAACAAAAATTATAACACCATCTGACACCACAGATACGATATTTAGGTGAGGAAGGAAAACAAATCTAAAAGAAAGTGAGGTTTCCAGAGTTCCATTGATGTAGTAAAGTGTTGATACCATAGTCTATTGTATGTCACATGTGTAAATTCTGTGTGGGTGTGTGTATGTGTGTGCATGCTCAGTTGCTCAGTCACATTCAACTCTTTGTGATCTCATGGACTGAAGCCACCAAGCTCTTCTGTCCATGGAATTTTCCAGGCAAGAATACTGTAGTGAGTTGCCATTTCATACTCCAGGGCACCTTTCTGACTAAGGGATTGAATCTGCATCTCTTGCATCACCTTCATTGGCAGGCAGATTCTTTACCACTGTACAACCTGGGAAGCTTGCATATTATAATACTCAACCACTAAGAAAATTGTGCAAGGATATATCTCAAGAACATTATAAATAAATCAAGTGTAGCCCTAAAAATACTTTCAAGTAGCCATCAGGAAGACATATACACAATGGAATATTATTCAGCCATTAAAAAGAATATATTTGAATCAGTTCTAACGAGGTAGGTGAAACTGGAGCCTATTATACAGAGTGAAGTAAGCCAGAAATAAAAACACCAATACAGTATACTAATGCACATATATGGAATTTAGAAAGATGATAATGACAACCCTATATGTGAGACAGCAAAAGAGACACAAATGTATAGAACAGCCTTTTGGACTCTGTGGGAATGGGAAAGGGTGGGATGATTTGGGAGAATGGCATTGAAACATGTATATTATCATATGTGAAATGAATCACCAGTCCAGGTTTGATGCATGAGACAGGGTGCTAGGGGCTGGATGCACCGGGATGACCCAGAGGGATGGGATGGGGAGGGAGGTGGGAGGGGGGTTCAGGATGGGGAACACATGTACACCTGTGGTGGATTCATGTCAATGTATGACAAAACCACTACAATATCGTAAAGTTATTAGCCACAGTTAAAATAAATAAATTTATATTTAACAAAAAACAAAAAATAAATAAAAATAATCCAAGATTTTAACATATTCAAAATTAATTTCTTTATATTCTAAAGGCATAAATATGCCTGAACGTTTTGCATAATTCTGCCAGAATTTTTCATATAATGGGATCTGCCTAATGATACATCATGCTTATTACAAAACACATGAAACAAGAAATGAAGACCAAAGAACTTTTTTTTATTAAATTTTTCAAAGAATATATTAGAAAAAATGTATTAAGACAGTGGAAAATAAAAAATGGTAAGGTTTTAAGCTTTATTCTACAAAACAAGCAGAAAATAAATCCAGTATTATGAGAAATATGTGGTCCCCACATAATACAAACTGTATATTTTTTCATATAGTCCTAAAGCTGAAAATAAAGTCTCTAGGCATTTTTAAAAAAGAAAAGAGAAACAGTAGTGAGAACATAGGAAACAAATAAAAACATAAATAATAAAATTATAGATGTAAGCATCTTAATAATTAGTTTAAAAGTAATGACCTACTTAGGTGTATTCACACCAATCAAAATACAAAGATCTGCAGAATAAATGATAAACATGACAACTATATGCCTCTTACAAAAGACTCACTTGAAATCAATGACATAGGTAGGTTGAAATTAAAAGAATAGGAAACAATATATCATGTAAAAATTTTAAAATAAAGCAGAACAAGACTGGCTATGTTAACCTGATAAAGCCAAATTCAAAACAAAATGAAATTCACTAGGGACAAAATGAAACCTATATAATGGTAAAAGGGTCAGTCCACCAGAAACACACAACAATCCTAAATCTGAGTAAATTATAAAGCATAAAATATATTAATGGATAGAAATAATAGGAGAAATAAGCAAACACAATGCTAGACTTTAGGGAATTCCCTAGTAGTCTGGTGGTTAGCACTCTGCAACTTCTCTCCCAAGAGCTCGGGTTCAGTCTCTGGTTTGGGAACGAAGATCCCACAAATCATGTGGTCATGGCCAGTGAAATCAAAACTTGACTTTAATTTTAAAAAAATAGAGACTTTAATAATTTTCAACAACTGATAGAATTACTACAGAGAAATCATCAAAGATATAGCAGATATGAATAACACAAAGAAAGGGATCCAACTGACATATAGAGTACTACATCCCAGAAAAGCAGAATATACATTTCTCCAAGTGCTTACAGAACTTTCACCAAGAAAAAAGACCATGAATTGAGCCATAAAACAAATAGCAACAAATTTAAAATAATATATAAAATGTTCTGACTTCAATGGAATTATACAAAAAAAAAAAAAATCAATAATAGCACTATCTACAATAGCCAGGACATGGAAACAATCTGATCTCCATTAACAGATAAATGGATAAAGAAGATGCGGTACACATATACAATGGAATATTACTCAGTCATAAGAAAGAATAAAACAATGCCATTTGTAGCAACATGGACAGACCTAGAGATCACCATACTAAGTGAAATAAACCAGAAAGAAAAAGACAAATACCATATGATATCACTTATATGCAGAATCTAAAATGTGATACAAATGAACTTATTTACAAGACAGAAACAGACTCACAGACATTAAAAAACAAACTTATGGTTACCAGAAGGGAAAAAGGGTAGGAGAAGGATAAATTAGGAGTTTTGGATTAACAGATGCAAACTACTATATATAAAGTAGATAAATAAAGACACCCTACTGTATAGCACAGGGAAATATGTTCAATATTCTGTAATAAACCATAATGGAAAAGAATATACACACACACATATCTATACACACACATATATATAATCACTTTGCTGTACACCAGAAACCAACACAACATTGTAAAACAACTATACTTCAGTTAAAAAAAATTAAAGTAACAGAATAATAATAGGAAAAGCTCTAAACATGTGAAAATTAAGCAACAAACTTCTAAATGACACATGGGTCAATTAGGAAGTCTCAAAGGAAATAAAAATATACGTAGGCTGAATGAAAGCTAAAACATAACATATAATACTGAGGTGCAGCTAAAGCAATAATGACAAAAATTTATGACACTTACATACATGTAATTCTTTTGTTACAAAGGAGTAAAGGTCTCAGATGAATAATTCAAATTCCTATCTCAAGAAACTACTACAGGAAAAGGAAAGAAAAATAAGCATAAAAAAAATTTTTTAATGATAGCAGAAATCAGTGAAAATACAAATAGGAAAATATGATGAGGGGTCCCAAATCATCCCTAGTCTTAATGATTTACTGGAATACTCAAAATAGTCTTGTATTCACAGCTAAGATTTCTTAGAGTGAAACATCAACCGAGGGGAAAAGTGCAGTGGTGAAGTTCAGGATAGGCCAGGCACAAGCTTCCAAGTGTCGTCTCCCAGTTGAATCATACAGATTGAATTTAATTCCCTCAACAGTGAGATATGACAAAGTGTGTGATATTTCACCAACCATAGAAGCTCATTAGAGACCTACTGCCCCAGGTTTTCAGTGGGATCTTGACTATATAAACACCCTCTGCTGAGCACACTCCCAAATTTCAGACTTCCAAAAGGAAAGCACATGTTCAACAAAACCACATTGTTTGTAAAATTTGGGCATAGGAAGCAACTTTTACCATATCTGAAAATAAGGGGAGTCCTTCTGGAATCTAAGGGCCAATTCTGTAACTTCTAAATAAGCCTTTCAAAGAAAAGCAATCTCAAGCTTCCTATGTTAACTTATTTCGAAAAAAAGAAAAAGAAAAAAACACAATACAGTATCAATGAAACAAAATGCTGTTTCTTTTTTTTAAATTAATACATTTCATAAGTCTGTAGATAGACTGAAAATAAGGAAGATATCAAACAATAGGAAAGCTAGCCTATAGATAGAATAAAATGCATTAACACTACAGATAATACAGTCAATAATGGGTAATAAAAAAGGAAATACTCTGAGTGATTTCATGCTCACTATTTTACAGCATAGAAGAAATGATCCACTTCCTTGAAAACCACAAATTAAAATTCAACCAGGGTGAAATAGATTTTCTAAATAATCATGTAAACATTGATTTTGCGATTGAGTTTCTAATTAAAATCTCCAGAAAAGAGAAATCCCCTGGTCCATATGGTTGTATTGAATTCTGCCTAATAATTAAACAGTTAATATAATTTTAATAGTTTCTTCTAAAAATTAAAGAAGAGGAAAGATTTCCTAACTCATTTTATGATAGTAACACCCTGATACAGAAACCAAGCAAAGACAGTACCAAGAAAAAAGATACCATAGACCAATATTCCCCCAAAACTCAGGCCCAACATTCTTAATGCTGTATTATAAAACTGAATTTATCAATGCATTAGAATTATAAAGTATGACAAAGTGGAATTATTTTAGGAATACTTCACTTGTTCCATATTCAAAAATTAATATATTCCCCTTATCAACAAGCACAATAAAAATCATATATCAATTAAGACAGAAAAGGTATTTGACAAAATTCAACACTTATTCATTAAAAAAAAAAAAAAAAGAACTCTGAGTAAATTAGTAATAGAGGGAAATTACCTCAAGGGATAAAGAACATCCACAATTGATTCTATAGCTTACCTCATACCTAGTAGTGAAAAGTTAAATCATTTTCCACTAAGATCTTTTACAAAGCAAGGATGTTCTTTCATCAGGTTTGATAAACATAGTGCTAGAATTTCTAGTCATTGTCATGAAATGAGAAAAAGCAACAAAAGACACACAGATTGGGAAGAAAGAAATAAAATTATCTCTATTTGCAGACGACATGATTATCTCTCCCAAGAAATCCTTAAAAAGTGATAATCCAAAAAATATTTCAGAAAAGTTGCAAGATACAAATCAACACTCAAAAATCAATCACATTTCTCCAGCAATGAGCAATGTTGAGCATCTTTTCATGTGTTTGTTGGCCATTTGTGTGTCTTCTTTGGATAAATGTCTGTTTAGGTCTTCTGTCCATTCTTTGATTGGGTTGTTTGCTTTTCTGATACTGAGCTGTTCGCATATTTTGGAGATTAATCCTTCATCATTGCTTTGTTCGCAGTTATTTTCTTCCATTCTGAGGATTATCTCTTCATATTGTTTATACTTCCCTTTGCTGTGCAAAAGCTTTTAAGTTTAATTAGAGCCTATTTGTTTATTTTTGTTTTTATTTCCATTACTCTCCAAAGTGGGTCAAAGAGGATCTTACGTGATTTATGTCAAAGAATATTCTGCCCATGATTTCCTCTAAGAGTTTATAGTTGCTCGTCTTACATTTAGATCTTTAATCCATTTTGAGTTTATTTTTGTGTATGGTGTTAGGAAGTGTTCTAATTTTATCCTTTTACACATGACTCTCCAGTCTTCCGAGTACCACTTATTGAAGAAGCTGTCTTTTCTCCACTGTATATTCTTGCCTCCTTTGTTAAGGATAAGGTGTCCATAGATGCATGGGTTTATTTCTGGGCTTTCTATCTCATTTCATTGGTCTATATTTCTGTTTTGGGGCCAGTATCACACTGTCTTGATTACTATAATTTTGTATTATAGTATGAAGTCAGGAAGGTTGATTTCTCCAGCTCTGTTTTTCTTTCTCAATAAATGCTGGAGAGGATGTGGAGAAAAAAAGAATCCTCTTGCATTTTTGGTGGGAATGTAAATTGTACAGCCACTATGGAGAACCGTATGGATATTCTTTTAAAAATTAGAAATAAATCTTCCAAATGACCCAGTAATCCTATTACTGGACATACAACCAGTTCACTTCAGTTCAGTTCAGTTGCTCAGTAGTGTTCGACTCTTTGCTAACCCATGAATTGCAGCATGCCAGGCCTCCCTGTCCATCACCAACTCCCGGAGTTCACTCAGACTCACGTCCATCGAGTCAGTGATGCCATCCAGCCATCTCATCCTCTGGCGTCCCCTTCTCCTCCTGCCCCCAATCCCTCCCAACATCAGAGTCTTTTCCAATGAGTCAACTCTTCGCATGACATGGCCAAAGTACTCGAGTTTCAGCTTTAGCATCATTCCTTCCAAAGAAATCCCAAGGCTGATCTCCTTCAGAATGGACTGGTTGGATCTCCTTGCAGTCCAAGGGACTCTCAAGAGTCTTCTCCAACACCATAGTTCAAAAGCATCAATTCTTCAGCGCTCAGCTTTCTTCACAGTCCAACTCTCACATCCATACATGACCACTGGAAAAACCATAGCCTTGACTAGACAGACCTTTGTTGGCAAAGTAATGTCTCTGCTTTTGAATATGCTATCTAGGTTGGTCATAACTTTCCTTCCAATGAGTAACAGTCTTTTAATTTCATGGCTGCAGTCACCATCTGCAGTGATTTTGGAGCCCAAAAAAATAAAGTCTGACACTGTTTCCACTGTTTCCCCATCTATTTCCCATGAAGTGATGGGACCAGATGCCATGACCTTCGTTTTCTGAATGTTGAGCTTTAAGCCAACTTTTTCACTCTCCTCTTTCACTTTCATCAAGAGGCTTTTTAGTTCCTCTTCACTTTCTGCCATAAGGGTGGTGTCATCTGCATATCTGAGGTTATTGATCATGGAAAAAGCAAAAGAGTTCCAGAAAAACATCTATTTCTGCTTTATTGACTATGCCAAAGCCTTTGACTGTATGGATCACAATAAACTGTGGAAAATTCTGAAAGAGATGGGAATACAAGACCACCTGACCTGCCTCTTGAGAAATTTGTATGCAGGTCAGGAAGCAACAGTTAGAACTGAACATGAAACAACAGACTGGTTCCAAGTAGGAAAAGGAGTACTTCAAGGCTGTATATTGTCACCCTGCTTATTTAACTTATATGCAGAGTACATCATGAGAAATGCTGGACTGGAGGAAACACAAGCTGGAATCAAGATTGCCAGGAGAAATATCAATAACCTCAGATATACAACCAGAGAAAGGCATAATTCAAAAAGACACAAATACCCAAGTATTCATAGCAGCACTATTTACAATAGCCAGGATATGAAAACAACCTAAATGTCCATTGATGAACCATCCTAGATGTCCATGTCCATCTATCCACTGATAGATGAATGGATATAATCATTGTGGTACAATTACTATATTGTACAACAGTGGAATATTACTCAGCCATAAAAAGGAATGAATGTGAGTCAGTTGTAGTGAGGTGCACGAACCTAGAGCCTGTTATATAGAGTGGAGTAGTCAGAGAAAAACAAACATTTTATATTAACATGTATATATGGAATCTAGAAAAATGGTACTGATGTACCAATATGCAGGGCAGGAATGGAGACCCAGATGTACAGAATGGACTTGTGGGGCACAGTGGGGGGATTAGATGATAGGATGAATTGAGAAAGTAGAACTGACATACGTACACTACCTGAGCAAAATAAATAGCTAGTGAGAAGTTGTTATATAATACAGGGAGCATGGCTTCATGCTCTCTGAGGACCTAGAGGGATGGGATGTGTGGTTGGGGTGAGAGGGAGGCTCAAAAGAAAGGGGAGATATATATATATAGAATATATGACATAGAATCAAGTGATTCTATGTCACAATGAGTGACTCAAGCATCACTACGAAAACTATATAAAGTGTCAGACTTTATTTTTTTGGGCTCCAAAATCACTGCAAATGGTGACTGCAGCCATGAAATTAAAAGATGCTTACTCCTTGGAAGGAAAGTTATGACCAACCTAGAGAGCATATTGAAAAGCAGAGACATTACTTTGCCAACAAAGGTCTGTCTAGTCAAGGCTATGGTTTTTCCAGTGGTCATGTATGGATGTAAGAGTTGGACTGTGAAGAAAGCTGAGCACCGAAGAATTGATGCTTTTGAACTGTGGTGTTGGAGAAGACTCTTGAGAGTCCCTTGGTCTGCAAGGAGATCCAACCAGTCCATTCTGAAGGAGATCAGCCCTGGGTGTTCTTTGGAAGGTGAAAGAACTTTGGAAGGTGAAAGAACTTTAGAAGGTGAAAGAACTAAAGCTGAAACTCCAGTACTTTGTCCACCTCATGCGAAGAGTTGACTCATTGGAAAAGACTCTGATGCTGGGAAAGATTAAAGGCAGGAGGAAAAGGGGACAGCAGAGGGTGAGATGACTGGATGGCATCACCGACTCGATGGACTTGAGTCTCAGTGAACTCCAGGAGATGGTGATGGACAGGGAGGCCTGGCATGCTGCAACTCATGGGGTCGCAAAGAGTCGGACATGACTGAGCAACTGAACTGAACTGAACTGAACTACCATTTGCCTGGGGCTCATCTTTGATTTCCCATTTTTGGGTATGTGTTTTAATGTCACTTAATACCATAACAAACCACTTGTGGAATCTATGTTCCTAACCAGAGATCAAATCTCGGGCCTTTGGAGTGGGAGCACTGACTCCAAGACTCTAGACTGCCAGAAAACCAACCCTAGGGAGTATGAAATAGTGAGAACTCACACAAAGGAAACCACCTGAATACAAGACCCGGCATCACCCATCCACCAGTAGCACCATGTGCAGGACACCTCATTCAAAAAACAAAGACAAAAATACAACCCAACCATCAACAAACAGGATTACCACCTCACTCAGCCTTGCCCATCAGAGGAAAAACAAACAAACAACAACAACAAAAGAAAAAAAAACAGCATAAATATCACCCTATACAAAGCTTACACAAACCACTGGACAAAGCTTAGGAGGGAAGAAACCAAA
Source organism: Bubalus bubalis (assembly GCF_019923935.1). Lineage (NCBI taxonomy): Eukaryota > Metazoa > Chordata > Mammalia > Artiodactyla > Bovidae > Bubalus > Bubalus bubalis. The sequence goes on from NC_059158.1 coordinate 55,774,456, forward strand.
AGGAAGAAAGAATTCAGCCTTGAAGCCTGGGAAATGGAGACCTCAAACATAGTAAGTTTTAAGAAAAATAGTGAAAAGGCAGAGAAATACTGCACAAACGAAGGAACAAACAAGAAACACAGATGTGTTTCTTGTTCACAAAAAAATGAAGAGGACATAGGCAAGCTACCTGGAAAAGAAATCAGAATAATGATAGTAAAGATGATCAAAAACCCTGAGAACAGAATGGGGAGAATGCCAGAATCAATTTAAAAAGACCTAGAAGAATTAAAGAATAAACACAATTACTGAAATTAAAAATACTCTAGAAGGAATCAATAGCAGAATAACTGAAGCTGAAGAATCAGTGAGCTGGAAGATAAAATGGTGGAAATAAATTCTGAGGAGCAGAATAAAGTAAAAACAATGAAAAGAACTTATGATAGTCTCAGAGACCTCTGGGACAATATCATATGCACCAAAATTTGAATTATTAGGGTCCTAGAAGAAGAAGAGAAAAAGAAAAGGCATGAGAAAAGTTTTGAAGACATTTTAGTCGAAAATTTCCCCAATGTGGAAAATGAAATAATCAAGTTCAAGAAGTGCAAAGAGTCCCATACAGGATAAATCCAGGGAGAAACATGCCAAGACACATATGAGTCAAACTAGCAAAGATTAAACACACACAAAAAAAGAATAAAAAAAACAGCAGGGAAAAGCAACAAGTAACATTCAAGGGAAACCCCATATGTTTAACAGTTGATCTTTCATTAGAAACTCTGCAGGGCATAAGGGAATGGCAGGATATATTTAAAGTACTGAAAGGGAAAAATCTACACCCAAGATTACTCTACCCGGCAAGGATCTCATTCACAATTTCTGGAGAAATCATAAGCTTTTCAAACAAGCAAATGTTAAGAGAATTCAGTACCACCAAACCACCTTTACAACAATGTTCAGTTCAGTTCAGTCGTTCAGCTGTGTCCGATTCTCTGTGACCCCATGAACTGCAGCACACCAAGCCTCCCTGTCCATCACCAACACCCAGCGTTCACTCAAACTCATGTCCATTGAGTCAATGATGTCATCCAGCCATCTCATCCTCTGTTGTCCCCTTCTCCTCCTGCCCCCAATCCCTCCCAGCACCAAGGTCTTTTCCAATGAATCAACTCTTCTCATAAAGTGGCCAAAGTATTGGAGTTTCAGCTTTAACTTCAGTCCTTCCAAAGAACACCCAGGACTGAACTCCTTTAGAATGGACTGGTTGGATCTCCTTGCAGTCCAAGGGACTCTCAAGAGTCTTCTCCAACACCATAGTTCAAAAGCGTCAATTCTTCGGTGCTCAGCTTTCTTCACAGTCCAACTTTCACATCCATACATGACCACTGGAAAAACCATAGCCTTGACTAGACAGACCTTTGTTTGCAAAGTAATGTCTCTGCTTTTCAATATGCTATCTAGGTTGGTCATATTTTTTCTTCCAAGGAGTAAACGTCTTTTAATTTCATGGCTGCAGTCACCATTTGCAGTGATTTTGGAGCCCCAAAACATAAAGTCTGACACTGTTTCCACTGTTTCCCCGTCTATTTCTCATGAAGTGATGGGACTGGATGCCATTGTTTTTCTGATTTTGTTTTTCTGGATGCAATTGGTTTTCTGAATGTTGAGCTTTAAGCCAACTTTTTCACTCTCCACTTTCACTTTCATCAAGAGGATTTTTAGTTCCTCTTCACTCTCTGCCATAAGGGTGGTGTCATCAGCATATGTGAGGTTATTGATATTTCTCCTGGCAATCTTGATTCCAGCTTGTGCTTTTTCCAGGCAAGGGTTTATGTTAAAGGGATTTATGTAGTCAAGAAATACAAGAGAGGAAAATTACCTACAAAATCAAACCCCAATCAACAAAACATCAGAAGGAATATATATATATATATATCAATAATTAAATGTAAACAGATTAAGTGCTCATCCAAAAGACACAGACTGGCTGAATGGATATAAAAACAAGATGCATATACATGCTGCCTACAAGAAACCCACTTCAGACCTAGAGACACATATGGAATGAAATTGAGAGTATGGAAAAATATATTCCATGCAAATGGATGGCAAAAGAAAGCTGGAGTAGCAATCCTCATATCAGACAAAATATACCTTAAATAAATAATATTACAAGAGATTAGGAAGAGGACACTACATAATGGTCAAGGGATCGATCCAAAAGGAAGACATAACAATTGTAAATATCTATGCACCCAACATATGAGCACCTCAATACATAAGACAAACACTAACAGACATAGAAGGAGAAACTGACATCAACACAACAATAGTCAGAGAGTTTAACACCACTCACTCCAGTGATCATCAAAACAGAAAATTAATAAGGAAACACAAGTGTTAAATGATACATTAGATGAGATGGATCTCATTGATATCTTTAGGACATTCCATCCAAATGCAGAATACACCTATTTCTCAAGTACACATGGAACATTCTCCAAGATAGACCATATCTTGTGTCGCAAATCAAACCTCAGTAAATTTAAGAAGATTGAAATCATATCAAGCATCTTTTCTGACTACAATGTTATGAGACTAGCTATCAATTGCAAGAAAAAAAACTGCAAAAAAACAGAAACATGTGGAGATTAAACAATACATTTCTAAATAACTAACAGGTTACTGAAGAAATCAAGAGGAATTTTTTTTTAATTCCTAGAAACAAATGACAATGAAAATACAACACCTCAAAACTATGGCATACAGCAAAAGTAGTTCTAAGAGGGAAGTTTATAGCAGTACAATTCTACCTCAAGAAACAAGAAAACAACCTCACTTTATACCTAAAACAACTGGAAAAAGAAAAACAAAGAAACCCCAAATCAGCAGAAGGAAAGAAATCATAAGGATCAGAGCAGAAATAAATGAAAAAGAAATAAACCATAGTAAAGATTAATAAGACTATAGGCTGGTTCTTTGAGATGATAAACAAAATTGACAAACCTTTAGCCAGACTCATCAAGAAAAAAAGTGAGAAGAATAAAATCAATAAAATCAGAAATGAAAAAGGAGAGTTTACAGCAGGCAACACAGAAATACAAAGGATAACCTGGAAGAAATGGACAGATTCTTAGAAAAGTTCAATCTTCCAAGACTGAACCAGGAAGAAATGGAAATTATGAACAACCCAATTACAAGCCCTGAAATTGAAGCTGTGATCAAAAATCTCCCAAAATCAAAAGCTGAGGACCAGAAGGCTTCACAGGAGAATTCTGTCAAACATTTAAAGAAGAGCTAATGCCTATCTTTCTAAAACGCTTTCAAAAAAATTTCACAGGAAGGAACCCATCCAAACTCAATCTACAAGGCCACCATCACCCTGATACCAAAACCAAAGACAATACACAAAAAAGGGAAACTACAGGCCAACATCACTGATGAAAATAGATGTGAAAATCCTCAACAAAATTTTAGCAAACAGAATCCAACAACACAATAAAAAGCACATATATCATGATCAAGTTGGGTTTATTCCAGGGATGCAAGGATTCTTCAATATATGCAAATCAATTAATGTGATACATCATATTAACAAATTGAAGGATAAAAACTATATGAGCATCTCAATAGATGCATAAAAAGCCTTTGACAAATTTCAGCACCCATTTATGAGTAAACCTCTTCAAAAAATCAGCATAGGAGGAACCTTCCTCAACATAGCAAAGGCCATATATGATAAGCCCACAGCAAACAATATTCTCAATGGTGAAAAATGGAAATCATTCCCCCTAAGATCAGGAACAAGACAAGAGTGTCCACTTTCACCACTATTATTCAACATGGTTCTGGAAGTCCTAGCTACAGCATTCAGAGAAAAAAAGAAATAAAAGGAGTCCATATCAGAAAAGAAGAAGTAAAGTTCTCACTGTTTGCAGATTACATGATACTGTACATAGAAAACCCTAAAGATAGTATCAGGAAATCACTAGAGCTAATCAGTGAATTTAGCAAAGTCCCAGGATACCAAATCAATACACAGAAATCACTTGCATTTCTACATAGTAACAATGAAAAATCAGAAAGAGCAATTAAGGAATCAATCCCATTCATCATTGCAACAAAAAGGATTAAATATCTAGGAATAAACTTACCTAAGGAGACAGAAGATCTTTATATGGAAAATTATAAGACCTGATGGAAAAAATCAAAGATGACATAAACAGATATAGAGATATTCCATGTTCCTGGTTAAGAAGAATCAATATTGTGAATATGACTATACTACCAAATGCAATCTACAGATTCAGTGTGATCCCTATCAAATTGCCAATGGCATTTTTCACAGAACTATGACAAAAAAATTCACAATTCACCTGGAAACACAAAAGACTCCAAATAGCCAAAGTAGTCTTGAGAAAGAAGAATGGAGCTGGAGGAATCAACCTTCCTGTCTTCAGTCATCAAGACAGTATGATACTGGCACAGAAACAGAAATATAGACAAATGGAACAAAGTAGAAAGACCATAAATAAACCCATGCACCAATGGGTACCATATTTTTTACAAAAGAGGCAATAATATACAATGGGGCAAAGACAACCTCTTCAATAAATGGTGCTGGGAAACTGGACAGCTACATGTAAAAGAATGAAATTAGAACACTTCCTAATACCATACACAAAGGTAAACTCAAAATGGATTAAAGACCTAAATGTAAGACCAGAAACTATAAAATTCTTAGACAGAAACATAAACAGAACACTCGATGACATAAATCAAAACAAGATCCTCTATGACCCACCTCCTAGAATAATGGAAATAAAAACAAAAGTAAACAAGTGGAACCTGATTAAACTTAAAAGCTTTTCAATAGCAAATGAAACTATAAGCAAGGTGAAAAGACAACCCTCAGAATGGGAAAATATAATAGCAAATGAAACAACTGGCAAAGTATTAATTTCCGAAATATACAAGCAGCTCATACAACTCAATATGACCTAAACAGACATTTATCCAAAGAAGACATACAGATGGCTAACAAACATATGAAAAGATGCTCAACATCGCTCATTACTAGAGAATTGCAAATCAAAACCACAAGGAGATATCACCTCACACCAGTCAGAATGGCCATCATCAAAAAGCCTACAAACAATAAATGCTGGTGAGGGTGTGTTGAAAAGGGAATGCTCTTCCACTCTTTGTGGGAATGTAAACTGATACAGCCACTATGGAAACGGTATGGAGATTCCGTTAAAAACTAGGAATAAAATCACCATATGACCCAGAAATCCCACTCCTAGGCATATACCCTGAGGAAACCAAAATGGGAAAAGGCACATGTACCCCATTGTTCACTGCAGCACTATTTACAGTAGCTAGAACATGGAAGCAACCTAGATGTCCACTGACAGATGAATGGATAAAGAATTGTGGTACATATACACAGTAAAACCAAAAGCTGGCTCTTTGAGAAGATAAATAATATTGACAAACCTTTAGCCAGACTCATCAAGAAAAAAAAGAGAGAAGAATCAAGTCAACAAAATTAGAAATGAAAAAGGAGAGGTATTACTCAGCCATTAAAAGGAATGCATTTGAGTCAATTCTAATGAGGTGGATAAACACAGAGTGAAGTCAGTCAGAAAGAGAAAGATAAATATCACATACTAATGCATATATACGGAATCTAGAAAAATGGTTCGGTTCAGTTCAGTCACTCAGTCGTGTCCAACTCTTTGTGACGCCATGAACTGCCGCACACCAGGCTTCTCTGTCCATAGAAAAATGGTACTGAAGAATGTATTTGCAAGGCAGCAATGGAGAAACAAACATAGAGAATAGACTTATGGACATGGGGAGAAGGGAGGGGAGGGTAAGATGCATGAAGAGAGTAACGTGGAAACTTACATTACCATATGTAAAACAGATAGCCAATGGGAATTTGCTGTATGTCTCAGGAAACTCAAACAGGGGCTCTGTATCAACATAGAGGGGTGGGATGGGGAGGGAGATGGGAGGGAGTGTCAAAAGGGAGAGGATATATGTATACCTATGGCTGATTCATGTTGGTGTTTGACAGAAAACAACAAAATTCTGTAAGAAATTATCCTTCAATTAAAAAATAAATAAATGTTAAAAAGATTCAAAAAAAAATTACAGGGCAACTGACACAACCAGAACTGTCCCCAGCAAAATGGAATGTGAGGTTACTGCAGTTATGACCAAGTTTGCATATGCAAGCAATGCCAACCACACCAGAACTGTTATCTCTTGGACACTGTACAGTACATCACATCTAATTGCATAAATGCTAAAAGGTGGAGGGGAAAATGTACATCTAGGGTTAATAAAGGATGATACACAACCTGTCAAAGACTCTCTTTTCTTTTGGTGAGGGCTTCATGCTATTTACAGGGGTCTGCATTATCTCCATGCTCTTGTCTATCTCTCCCTTGGTCTGTAATGATCACTTTCCATCTCTGGGAGCCTTGTGTCTCCTGACTTGTTAATGCATTGCAGGATGCTGAGTCCAAGTCATGAAAAAGGCATAGCCATTCGTGCATTGAATCCACCCTGTTTAGATGATCTCACCCTCAACTATCAATATTAGAGCCAAGCCAAGTTCAGGAGGCACCATTAAGAGTCCCTCAGCTCCATTCACTTCCAACCAAGAGGTAGAGTGATGCCCAGATCAGAGAGCTTCATCTTATGAGACAGGAGTGAGATGTGGCAACAGGAGACAGAGGTTGCTGCCTCTGTCTTGAACCACCTCATCCAACCAGAAGTTCTTTTTCCTTCCATGTGACCATTGTACAGTCTCAATCCCAGAGGAGTGACTGTCTGTGTGTGACAGTCTCTTTGCCACAGACAAGTTCAAGGTTAGCTGCAAGTATTTGTTAGCTGTAAATGTTTAAGATTCAAATCTTTGTTAAGGGTTTCCTCTCTACCTGCTCTTCCTTCTATCTCTGTGTTGCCCCTCCTCCTCCTCACCTAACTCTCTAGAGAGCAGCAGAACCTAGTGGCCCATGGAGTCCCCAACCCAGATCGCCTCATGCCTTGGCCTTTCACCTATGAGCTGGGCATTGTTAGCTGCACTCACATCCTGGATTTTCTAGGGTTGCAGAATTGATGTAAGTCACTGAGAATAGAGCTAAGGAAATGGTCAGTACAATGTAAGACTAACTCTGTTATTAGCACATGTATTTGCTTAGTCAACACATGCAAATGCTTTAACTCTCAGTTCATATGTCATTTTCCCAAGGAGACCCCCTGCTTCCCTGGACCAGACGAGCCCCTGAGATAAGTTCCAAGCTATGTACTCTGAAGTATTTATCACTGTTTGCAATCGAGTTTGCACTGTCTTAATTACTTAATCAATGCTTGTCTGCCCCCATGGGGCTGCAGGCCCCTGAGGTCAGAGTTCAAGGCAGTTTTTGTTCATCATGACTTCTCCTGTGTCTTCTAGTACACAGTCTGGCATAGAGTGTGTTTACATTAAAGATTTGTTGCTTAAGTGGATGAATGATTAATAGATGCCACATCTATATGTATTGTATTAAAATAAGTTTGTGGTTTCAGTGACTCAGGTAGGGGAAGGTGTGAGCCCTGAGATAAGTAAAGACTTCAATGCAATGGAAGAAAAGCCAAGAGAGACCCCTGCACACCTCGGTGCAGCCCACCTACCAGATTCTGTGGCTGCCGGTTCTTAATGAGCTGAAGACAGAGGCTGCAGCATGTAAGGGGAAAGCCTGTGGGTGCTAAGGAAGCCCCTCATTTCTGAATCTCTTCCTCTTAGCCCACAGGTAAACTTGACCATAAAGTGAAGAATGACAGCAGGATCACCAGCAAGGTCACCTGCAAGGTCACAGTCCTCACCCTGTTACAGTCTGGACCTATGCTATTTGCTTCCCTGATAGCCTAGCAGCTAAAGAATCCACCTGCAGTGTAGGATAACAGGAGATGTGGGTTTGATCCCTGGGTCAGGAAGATTCCCTAGATGAGGAAGTGGAAACCTACTCCAGTATTCTTGCCTGGAGAATTCCATGGATAGAGGAGCCTGGTGGGCTACAGTTCACGGGGTCACAAAGAGTTGGACATGAATGAGTGACTAAGCACTCACCCATGTCATTTGAAATTTCATACTTTATCTTTATGCTTTCTTTTAAAAATATAAATGCAATTTCTGCTTATAAAAGATACAGATAATACACAATTGCATACAAATTTCTTTTTCTCCACAAAAACTCCAATTGGCTTTATGAACTTCTGGACCTTTCTAGCACATGCAAGTGTATAAAGCTGTATCTACATGTGTGTTGGGGTCACCATCCTCCTATGATGCAACCTCCTGTTTGCTTCCTGCAGTGTCACATTGCTATCTCTTCGTCCAGGCACAGAGATCTAGCTCATTCTTTGCAGTGTGGCTTCTTCATCCTTGCTCATCCCCAGGGAACTCCCTGATTCCCCAATCCTAACTCTCTGCCTTTGTTCACACTGTTCTCCTATCCAGAACAAACACATCACCCACCATCCACCACAGCTCATACCCTGTGTAGTTCTTGAACCTCAGTGCAGACTCAGTGAGCAGACCCTTCCCATGGATGAGTGGACAGTCCATGGTGGAGGCCTCCCTGTGTTCCTGCATCACTGCCTCTATCCTGCCCAGCAGGGCCATGCGCCACCTCTCCATATCCCCAGGATCTGGGCCTCACACGAGAAAAGAAAACCCCAGAGGAAGGAAGCGAAGCCAGCCTGGGCATTGGAAAATCCTCAACACAAGGGAAGGAGCACACAGATTATGACCCAAATGCTGGTAAACAGGGACACCTGTGACACTGATCTGTTTAACATCTCTCTGCTCCTCCTCCCAGGCATCTACTCTTCACCCATCACAGAGGAGTCCCCTGTGCTGAGTGCCTGCCCAGCACTCCTGTACCTGGCATCACTGACCGGGCACGGGGGAGTTGGAGGGACCAGGAGGGCTTCTGAGACGAGGTGTCCCACAGCAGTCACAAAGGGTCAATAGGATCTTCCAAGCAGAGAAGGAGTGGGCAGTCACCTCCTAGCAAGAGGGGGCACAAAGTTCAGGCTGTGAAAGATGGTTAGCACAGGAGATCTAATGTGTAGCAATGTGGCTGTAGTTCACAAAGCCGTATATACTTGAAATTTGCTGCCAGGGTAGATTTTAAGTGTTCTCACCACACACCCAGAAAAAGAAGAAAATGGTAACTATGTGAGGTGACAGATGTGTGAATTAGCTTGAGTGGTGATCCTTTTACAGTGTATACCTATGTCAAAAGGGCTTCCCTGGTAGCTCACCTGGTAAAGAATCCTCCTGCAATGCAGGAGACTCTGGTTCGATTCCTGGGTCAGAAAGATCCCCTGGAGAAAGGATAGGCCACCCACTCCAGTATTCATAGGCTTCCCTGGTGGGTCAGATGGTAAAGAACCTACAATGTGGGAGACCTGGGTTCAGTCCCTGGGTTGGGAAGATCCCCTAGAGAAGGGCATGGCAACCCACTCCAGTATTCTTGCCTGTAGAGTCCCCGTGGACAGAGAAGACTGATGGGCTACAGTCCATAGGGTCACAAAGAGTTGGACACAACTGAATAATGAAACACACAGCATAGCACCTATATTAAAACATCAAGTCGTCACTTTCAGTTCAGTTCAGTTTCTCAGTCGTGTCTGACTCTTTGAGATCCCATGAATTGCAACTCCAGGAGTCCACCCAAACCCATGTCCATTGACTCAGTGATACCATCCAACCATCTCATCCTCTGTCATCCCCTTCTCCTCCTGCCCTCAATCTTTCCCAGCATCAGGGTCTTTTCCAATGAGTCAGCTCTTCACATCAGGTGGCCAAAGTATTAGAGCTTCAGCTTGAGCATCAGTCCTTCCAATGAACACCCAGGACTGATCTCCTTTAGAATGGACTGGTTGGACCTCCTTGCAGTCCAAGGGACGCTCAAGAGTCTTCTTCAACACCACAGTTCAAAAGCATCAATTCTTCGGCACTCAGCCCTCTTTATAGTCCAAATCTCACATCCATACATGACCACTGGAAAAACCATAGCCTTGACTAGACAGGCCTTTGTTGGCAAAGTAATGTCTCTGCTTTTGAATATGCTATCTAGGTTGGTCATAACTTTCCTTCTAAGGAGTAAGCATCTTTTAATTTCATGGCTGCAATCACCATCTGCAGTGATTTTAGAGCCCAAAAAAATAAAGTCTGACACTGTTTCCACTGTTTCCCCATCTATTTGCCATGAAGTGATGAGACCAGATGCCATGATCTTGGTTTTCTGAATGTTGAGCCTTAAGCCAACTTTTTCACTCTCCTCTTTCACTTTCATAAAGAGACTCTTTAGTTCTTCTTCACTTTCTGCCATACAGGTGGTGTCATCTGCATATCTGAGGTTATTGATATTTCTCCTGGCAATCTTGATTCCAGCTTGTGCTTCATCCAGCCCAGCGTTTCTCATGATGTACTCTGCATAGAAGTTAAAGAAGCAGGGTGGCAATATACAGCCTTGACGTACTCATTTTCCTATTTGCAACCAGCTTGTTGTTCCATGTCCAGTTCTAAATGTTGCTTCCTGACCTGCATACAGGTTTCTCAAGAGGCAGGTCAGGTGGTCTGGTATTCCCACCTCTTTCAGAATTTTCCACAGTTTATTGTGATCCACACAGTCAAAGGCTTTGGCATAGTCAATAAAACATAAATAGGCATACACAATTTTTGTTTTCTTATTATACCTCAATAAAGATGGGAAAAAATAGAGAAGAAAAAAATTTTTTAAACCCTAAAGAAAGTCAACTCTATCTGTAAGTTCACATCTAGCTAATTAAACTGTGCAGACCTGACTGGTACATCTATATAGCATTAAATCTCACAAACGCCATTTCATTTATGTCAGAGGACTATCACTGGCTTACTGAAACCTGCAAGCAAATAATTACCATAATTCAAAAAAATTTTTAAGGCCAGCACAGCACAGTGTCTTCTGCCCAGCGCACTTCAAGGGCAGGTGATGGCAGGAAGTGGGCCCTCGAGGCCATGGGCAAGGAACTTGGCTGCTTTGGGAAAGAACAGAACGACAGAAGTGATCAGACTTGCCTTCTTGAGAGGTGGCAGTGGAGAAGCACAGGTGCAAAACCAAGACACCAAGATACTTAGAGGTCCTCATTCCACCTTCCTGAAGGGCAGAGGGGAATAGCACTTCAAGGAGTGTGGGGGCTGGTGACCCTGGGCAGGGCTGGCTCAGGGCTTTAGTGGGGCCACTCACCGCCCAGGTGAGCCCCAAAAGTAACTTGCTGCGTGGCCAGTCCAAGGAAGCCCTTTCCAGACATCCAACCATCTTCCAGGAGAGCTGCTTCCTCTGGGTCCCTCCCATGACACAGACAGGTAGTCACCCTCCACTTCCATCCCCCGGGAAGCAGAGAACATTGTCCAGCAAGGCACTTGTGTGAATGAGTGTGGGGAAGACAGAAGCTCTTTCCTAGTTGGTGCCCTTTGTGGTAGGAAAAGTGTGATTGTGCTTCTCGTTATTTTATTTCTCCAGGCTGCTCCTGGGGTGGGTGGGTGGCCTTGCATTTGAGGAAGGTGGTCTGCCACTGGCTATGCCCATGTTGGAGACTGACTCAGGAGAAGAAAGAACAGGAGCCCTGCCTGCTCTTCCCCAGGGCATGGAGGGCTCAGTGTTACATGTGGAAATATAAATAAGATGCTATAATTTACTGGGAAACTGTGTCCCATAAACCCTACTGATTTCCCCTAACTGCAGGCTCTGTAATTGTTGATGTGATTCCACAAACTTCCATCTTAAACAGCCAGTCCATTCTCCCCAAGAAGTCTACACTTAGAGGTGTCCAGACAGATGGGATTTTCCATTCGAAACAAGCACCACAAACCCACTAAACAACCAAGCAATGTAGGTGTATGTGTGGGTGGAGAGCTTGGGATCGGGCATTGGTGTTTGGTGAGCCACTGCCCTGCATAAGTGTTCACCTGGACATTTCCACATAAGGCCTGCTTTCCTAAGGTCATCACACAGTTCAGTAGCAACTCTGACCACATTTCAGTGTGGACCCAGGGCCCCTGGAGGCCTCAAGTGGGTCCTGACCCCCTCTCTCCACTCCATACCATCCTACTCCCCACTCAGGGCAAGGGACATGGCTATCCCAGGGGCTCAGTGCAGAGCACTTGATAAGCAACTCTTGGGGCTAGGGGCTGAGTTCCAGTCTGATTTGTCCAGGCCCAAGTATCACACATCAACTGACTTAGGTTGAACGCCTCTGTGAGGCTATGAAAGAAGCTTCCAAATCCTCCACCTCTCTGCCTTTCTCTGCCACCTCTCTGTCCATCGGTCAAACAGGCAATATATTTCAAACTGCAAATCTAGGTTTCCACACCCAGGTCCACTTTCCTTAATGCTGTGACTGTAACACAAATGACAGATGGGTAAAGAGCTCTGGTAGAGACACTGTAACCCTCCAGGCGATAAAGTCCTGGCCCCAAGTGTTTGCAGTTTGCAGTTTTCCATTTCTCCCCATGTTCTCCCACACCTGTCATCCATCATCTTGTTTGTCTTTGACTGTATATAGCATGTGTAACAACTGAACGACTTCACTTTCACTTTTCACTTTCATGCGTTGGAGAAGGAAATGGCAAGCCACTCCAGTGTTCTTGCCTGGAGAATCCCAGGGACGGGGGAGCCTGATGGGAGGCCATCTATGGGGTTGCACAGAGTCGGACATGACTGAAGCAACTTACCAGCAGCATCAGCATGTGTAAGGGGTCCCCTTTCCTCTGGACCACTGTGGCCTCAGGGACTCTGTTTTCTGTGTCAGGCAACAGGCTGTCCTCCTAGGCCATGGAATCTTTCCATCTCTCTGGGATCAGATGGGCTGGGCTTACAGACTGCTGCTCCCTGTGCCCAGCTTTGGCCAGGTGGCTCAGAATTTCTCCCCCTGGGTTCCTGCTGGAGAACCTGGAATCTGAATGTTAGGCTCAGGACCCTAGAAACCAGGAGTCCTTTTGGAAAACAACTTGTTCCTCTTATGTTAATGATTGTATTTCTCTCTCTGATCAATGGAGATGAGGAATCAAGTGGGACTCACCCCATGGAGGGCACGTAGTGTAGAAATGACCCCCCATTAACCCACCCCACTTTCCCCACCAGCCTCATTTTATTTTTTAAATATCACTGAATTGTACCCATTGTGAAAACCGCCTCAAATCCATGCTTTTACTTTGCAGAGGTGCAACACACTCTAGTACTCTTGCCTGGAAAACCCCATGGACAGAGGAGCCTGGTGGGCTACAGTCCATGGGGTCGCAAAGAGTTGGACATGACTGAGCGACTTCACCTTCACCTATAAATGATTATCAATAATGAAAATTTAGTATTATAGCAACAGAGAAAGAACTGGAGCACACACGACTGCTAGGCTAGACTCTTTCCTCTAACAAAGGCCTGAGGAGGGCCCCATAGAGGCTGGTGTCATTCTCAGTGATCAGTGCATTCACTCCCTCCCAACTCATCCTTCTCTCCTGAGTGCCTCCCAAGTGGTAAATCCCACCTCAGGGACTCAAATGCATGCAGGCCAATGCCCCTGCAATCAAGAACTCAGACAACATGAGCAATGAGAAAACTGAGTGAGTAGAAATTTGTAGGCCATTTGGGGAGCACAGGGGAAAATTCTTTAGGGATGAAGAGCCCAGAGGTGGGAGAGGCTGCCATAACCAGTGCACAAGGCTTCAGGTGTAGAGCCAAAGGGTCACAAGAACTCTGTCTTAGAGATGCTGGTAGAGGGTCTTGGCTTTGGCACCTCTGTAGGGAGTGTTTGTGGGTCAGCAGGCAATACAGTGGGCATCACAGACACTGGGACCCAGCTCCTTCTCAATGCCATGCCTCTGACATGCCCTGATGGACTCAAGGAGCCAGCTGACTCTCACACATAGCTCATGAAGGCAGGTAAGAATGCACAAATATACACTAACACTTGGGTATGTTTAAAATGCAATTCTGTTTTCCAAAAATTAGCGAAACTCCAGATATGCCAGTGTGCTAGAGTGGGTGAGCAAAAATCATTCACATAATTGCACTAAAGGAACATCTAGCATTTGGTATCATCTGTAACAACCTCAAGATCCTAATTAAGACACACTGAACAGTGGTCCCAACTGAATGGACCAAGTAAAGAGAGACAGCAATGGTTCTGGGGGAGCCCCAGAGCGACAGGTGCTGTCCAACTCCAGAGGTGACAGCGGTGTGTTAAATAGGAGGTTGGTGTCTAGGGAGGAGGGCCATGCCAAGGGCCAAACACGTTATGTTACAGGGAAGAACAAAATCTGACCCCATGTTGGATCTGTTTCTTTTACTTTAACCTTTGCTTCTCATTGCTTTTGTTCACTAAAAGGATATTGTCTATACATAATGGCCTGCCTCAGGGAACCCTGCCCTTCTGCCCTGCCCACCTATTAATCCAAAGTGCCTTTGTTCAGGAAAACATTCTGACCCTGCCCACCTATGAACAGCTAAAGGAAGGAAGAAATTAACACACCCCCTCTCAGAGGCCGGCCACTCTAGGAGATATTTGCAAGAACTGATGTATAGAACAGTCTTTTGGACTCTGTGGGAGAGGGAGAGGGTGGGATGATTTGGGAGAATGGCATTGAAACATGTATAATATCATATATGAAGTGAGTCACCAGTCCAGGTTCAATGCACGATACTGGATGCTTGGGGCTGGTGCACTGGGACGACCCAGAGGGATGGTACGGGGAGGGAGGAGGGTTCAGGATGGGGAACATGTGTATACCTGTAGTGGATTCATGTTGATATATGGCAAAACCAATACAATATTGTATAGTTAAATAATAAAATAAAATTAAAAAAGAAAAATAATTACGGCCCTTTTACTTTACTTCCTCACCTCCTACCCCTCTCTATTCTGTGAAAGAACCTGTCATCCAGACCCCAACAAGATGGTTATTCTGAGACACTAGTCTGCCATCTCCTCAATCTGCCAGCTTTCCAAATAAAATCAATATTCCTTGCCTCAACACCTCATCTCCAATTTGTTGGCCTGTCATGTGGCAAGCAGAGCAAGAATATGTAACTCAGTACAGCTACACAGTTAGGTTCAGAATCCTGATTGTCCTTTCCTTCATACATTTTCTTTGAAAGTATTTTCCCATCACAGTGGGACTTGTGATGGTGAAGGAGACCTGCTCTTGGGGAGCTTGTTTGGAGATGGGAAAAGGCGAGAAGTTGCCAAGGAAGGTAATAAATGCTAGAATGGACTCTGAGTTGTGAGTGCTGCAGGCAGAGGGGGAAGCTGCCCACCTCCACTCCAGAAGGCTTCAAAGAGAAGCCACTTCCCAGTATAGGTCTGAAGACCGGCCATGTTAAGGGGCTGGAGTGAGGGAAGTTAGGGATGCTGGAGACCACCTGCAGTGTGACCATGAGTGGCCGGTGAAGCTGGAGTGGGAAATCTGGGTGGGAGGCAGAAGTAGGTGCTCTGAGGAGTGGGGACCTTCATCTGAAAGGATGAAGTCCTTCAGGCATTGAGAAGGCAGCTGGTCATCCGTTTGCCAAATGGGCAGTTAACAAAGATCCCATGGGATTTTGGGTGGAGATCGGATGGAGAAGGCTCTAGCTAGATTAAGTACTGGGGGAACCTGGACAAGAGTGAGTTGTCGATAAGGTCACAGTTTGGAAGTGGGTAGAGATGGTGATTTGAAGAGGCAGAAGTGGCAGGGGTGCTTAGTGATAAACTGGAAGTGGGCAGAAGTAGCAGGGATCCTGGCTCCAGGCTGAGACCAATGGGTGGACTAGGTGCCATGGGCTGGCAGAAGGGAGGCAGGGGGCAAGCAGCACTCCCAGCGAAGCGCCTGTGAGTGTCCCCAGGGGGACTTCCGCCTCTGAGCTCCCTGAGATCTGCCCCCAGGGATATATATGTGGAAAGATGCCGGCACAATGGGGACTCTCGTGGACAGTTAGGAAATGGAGGTTTGCAGAGACACTGCTCCGTGGAGTCGTCCCCACCACTCCTAGGCAGTCAGCACCACTGAGACGCTATGTTATTCTAAAGCCTTACATGAAAGCAGAGCCCAGCCTTACCTTGTACCCACCTCTGAGCCAGCAGCAGGAAACAGACCAAAACTGCTGAGAGCCCACCAAAACCTCCTGACAGAGTGCAGGGAAAGGAAGAGATAACACATAATAACCAAGAGTCATAAAGTGCTCTACAATTTACTACAGAGCAGATGCTATCAAACTGCACTGGGAAGAGTTGGCTTAGTCCCAGTTATAAATGAAAACAATGAAATTCAGGGGAAAAAAAATGAGGATGATCACTTCAGTCATTGAGAATAATTCTACCAGGTTGTTCCTCAAAATATTAAAAATAGTATTACCATATGCTCTAGCAACTCCACTTCTGTGTATACAACTAAAAGAATTGAAAACAGAGTCTTAAAGAGATACTTGTACACTAGTGTTCCTGGAAGCTTTATTCACAACAGTTAAGGGCTTGGAAGCAACCCACGTGTCCATGAATAGATGAATGGACAAATGAAATGCAGTATATACATATGATGGAATATTATTCAGCCTTTTAAAAAGAGGAAATTCTGACGTGATCCTTAAGGATATTAAGTTGAGAGAAATGACAAGCACTGTGTGATTCCACTTACAGATGAGGTACTTAGAGCAGTCAAATTCACAGAGACAGAAAGTACAAGGGTGGTGCCAGGGGCTGAGGGAGAAGAATGAGGAGTTAGTGCTCAGTGGATACAGAGTATCGGTTTTGCAAGATGAAAGGAGCCTAGAAATGGTTGGTGGTGATGGTTTGCACAATCATGAGCTTCACATTACTGAACACTTATTATGATTAATACGCTCATCTTTATATTATGTATATTTTACCACAATTTTTAAAAGGCTAGTAAAAAAAAAAGTTGTTTTAGTCACTAAGTCATGTCCAACTCTTTTGTGACCCCCCAGGACTGTAGCCTGCCAATTTCCTCTCTCCATGGGATTTTCCAAGCAAGAATGCTGGAATGGGTTGCCATTTCCTTCTCCAGAGGATCTTCCCAACCCAGGTAGCGAACCCGTGTCTTCTGCATTGGCAGCAGATTCTTTACCACTGAGCCACCAGTGAAAGCTGCCCCCCCCATCCCCAAGAAAAGACAGCAAATAATAATTACATAACAATGTTTTGCAGCCGCACGTCCTCTCCCCCCACCCCCATGTGTGGCCTGAGGGTGATAGCTTCTCACTGTTGGGGTTCACTGGATGTCTTATCAAATCTTATTAATCCTTTTCACCCAACCCCATAAATAGACTTTTCATTAAGTTATTTTCAGTTAAAAATAATAACAATGCTGCCAGTAGGGTCATTTTCAACCACAAACCCGGTGGGAGTGGGTGCCCCATCTGAAGAGATGTCCTCAGCCCAGTGACCAAAGCACTTAAGAGTGTCCAAACCACGCTCAGCCAGAGCCCTGTCCCCTCTGCTATTTTCAGACATTTCAGGGAGTCCCCCAACTCCAGAAGCATGTCTTTCACAGAGCTGTTTGTGACACTTTGATTGATAATCCTCCAGGCTCAGCAGAGGCACTAAATCCTGATAATGATGCGGCAGACTATTGTACATTAGCCCATCATTAACTGGAACTCTCCATAATATAATGGGATAAAAACATGACTTGGGACTTGGAAAAGTAGGGACCGTGCAGCCTTAGGGCAGGAAGTAGTGAGATGCGGTCCCAATGGGGAGAGCAGAGTTGGGCTCTGAGAGAAGGTGGCCACTGTGGCTGAGAGGCCTTTCCCAGGTGAGGCTTCCAGTCCTGCTAAGCCAGTCCTGAGAGTTAGCCCTTGAACCCATGGCCTAAGCCAACAGCATGGAAGGGCTGAGGTGGAAAGGCACCTTCTCTGTTTCAGCAGTAACTCATAGCACTCTGATCCCATCATGCCAAACTCCTAGTTTTACAGCTTTACAAGCACAGAGAAAGTCCCTAACCAAGTGAAGTGAGAAATCCTGGTGGGCAACATGGAGAGAGGCACAGGTATGACCAAGTGTGCAATGAGGGGCCCTGGTAAGCAACATGGAAAGAGGCGGAAGTATGACCTGGGTGTGCCATGAGAAATCCTGGTGAGCAGCATGGAGAGAGGTACAGGTGTGACCAGGTGTGTAACAAGGGATTCTAAGGGCAGCATGCAAAAGGCGTCGGTGTTACCTGTTTCTACCCCCTCCCTACTAGGAGAACAACTCATTGGAACTTCATGGGCCTCTACTTCCCCATTTGCAAAATGAAAGTAGTAATTTGGACCTATGATACACACAAAGAACATGGAGAAGGCAATTAATACATGCGCCCACCCCCACCCAGAAAAGGGAAGTGTCAGGAGACAGGACGTGAGCAAGGGTCCTGAGGCAGCTGAGGGCAAAGCTCCTCCACAGGCCCAGCTCCCATCTGCCCCCATTGCCTCCTTACCTCCTGCTGCAGGCACCTTACTCTCTTCAAGTTTATTGCAGCCTGCTGCTGCTGCTGCTGCTGCTAAGTCGCTTCAGTCGTGTCCGACTCTGTGCGACCCAATAGACAGCAGCCCATTAGGTTCCTCTGTCCCTGGGATTCTCCAGACAAGAATACTAGAGTGGGTTGCCATTTCCTTCTCCAATGCATGAAAGTAAAAAGTGAAAGTGAAGTCACTCAGTCGTGTCCGACTCTTAGCGACCCCATGGACTGCAGCCTACCAGGCTCCTCCATCCATGGATTTTCCAGGCAAGAGTACTGGAGTGAGGTGCCATTGCCTTCTCCGTATTGCAGCCTAGATCTTGCTAAAACTGCCTCTGCCCTTTGCTCTTGCTGTTCCCACCTGCTGAAATAGCCTCTACCAAGCATCACAACGGCTGCCTCCCCAACTTCCCCCTGGGTGCTGCTAAATTCTACCTTATGAGAAGGGCCTTGGATGGTTTATATATACATGTTTGTATCCCATTTACTCTGCCCCAATTCTTTCTCACTCAGAGTACTCATTGCCATGCTGTGCTGTGCTGTACTTAGTCGCTGTCATGTCTGACTCTTTGCGACCCCATGGACTATAGCCCGCCAGGCTCCTCTGTCCATGGGGATTCTCCAGGCAAGAATACTGGAGTGGGTCACCATGCCCTCCTCCAGGAACTCATTGCTATAGTGTGTGTGTATAATATATAAATATGAATGTGGGTTGATGTGATACCAGTCTTGTCTACTGCTGTATGCCCCAGTAGCTAGAAGGGTTTCTGGCCTCTACAGATGGGTTTGAATAAAGACAGAAAGAACCAGTGAGCACCAGTCAAACAGGCCCCCTCCCCTTCCTCCCTGATCAGACTCCCCGCCTGCCCTAATCCTGGCTTCTTCCTCTCTCTGGAGCCCCAGGCTGGTGTGTTCACTGCCCATCACACACCATGTGTTCATTGCCTCTGGTGAGGGCAACTCTCAGTCCAGAAAGTTAGGTTCACCGCTCTGAGTGCATCTCAGGGAGATGGAAGTGTGCACACAGTTCCTCTCTACCCCCAGCCTCTCCCCAGGCTCCTACTCTTCACATTTGTTCACCCAGTTCTATTTCCCCAGGATGTCATCCCACCTGTGTCTTTCACAGGGAGCCTGCACCAGCACTAAGATAAAATAAATGATTATTACCATAATTTTAAATTATTAAAGCTTGATTCTGCTGGTCACTTAACAGAAATTTCTTTCCTGGTGGAGCCTGAGGTCAATCCTGTCCTTTCCCCTCTTCTGCTCTGACAAAACCTGCAGCACAGTCCCACTCTAGAGGGTAATTATCAAGCTCCCCCAAGGAAGATGGATTCCCACGCTCCTCTGCATAACATATGCAGTGTAATTGGAAAGCAAAAAAGTTTAGCAAGGAAGGAAAACGGGAAGAGAGAGTGGTAAGAGCTGTGAAATTCACATCAAGCCTGCTTTAATCAAAATGTGCACTTTATCACCCCAGGTGGCATGAGAAATGTGGTATTTAATGTGTTTCTTTAACAGCCTGCTTGCAGCCCTGGAGGCCTGGAGCACTTGACTAGACATGGAGACATATGGGTCCTCTCTTTGCCAGGCCTCTGCCCCATGGAGAACTCCAAGGATAGCAGGTCTCAGCCTCAGTTTCCCCACTCTTTGATTGGTGCAGGCTGTAGGAGGGAGCCAGAAGCCACACTGTAGCCAATTCTTGAGTAAATACTCTCAGACAAACTCATTGGTGGCTTTTTTTTTCTTTTCAGGTTGACCATCTATTGAAGGTGAGGACCCAGCGGCTGGCTCAGAGGCAGAGAGCCCTGGAACATCACAGGCCAGCAATTCATCTAACGTCTCTGCTGTCTGGTGAAGCATGCTACCTCGAGGATAGTGGGCCCCAAGACACTTCACTCTCAGCAGGAGCCCTGAAGATGGGCTGCAAGCAGGTGTCCTTCCCCCATCCCCTAAGACTCTTCTTCCTCCCTCTCTACCCACTCTCCTCCTCCCCACATCTTCCTGCTTCTCTGCTCAGCCTGGACCTCCCATGCCTCCAGACACATCCACCAGTGCCTTCTTTTTTTAAGTGTATTTTTTTTTTTGGTAAGTATTATTGATTTATAATGTTTCAGGTATACAGAAAACTGATTCAGTTCTATATCATATATTCTTTTTCAGATTCTTTTCCATTACAGGTTATTACAAGATATTGAACACAGTTTCCCCATGCTATAAGTAAGTCCTTGTTTATCTATTTTATATACAGTAGCATACGTTATGGGCTTCCCGGGTGGCATTAGTGATAAAGAATCCACCTGACAATGCAGGAGACACAAGAGATTCAGGTCAACCCCTGGTTCTGGAAGACCCTATGGAGGAAGGCAAGGTAACCCACTCCAGTATTGTTGCCTAGAGAATCCCAGGGACAGAGGAGCCTGGTGGGCTACAGACTATGGGGTCACAAAGAGTCAGACATGACTGAAGTAATTTAGCACAGATACATGCAAAGTATATGTTGTATAAACATATAGTATATGTTTATATATAGTAATATAGTATATAGGTTGGAGAAGGCAGTGGAAACCCACTCCAGTACTTTTGCCTGGAAAATACCATGGATGGAGGAGCCTGGTAGGCTGCAGTCCATGGGGTCCCTAAGAGTCAGACACGACTGAGCGACTTCCCTTTCACTTTTCACTTTCATGCATTGGAGAAGGAAATGGCAAGCCACTCCAATGTTCTTGCCTGGAGAATCCCAGGGATGGTGGAGCCTGGTGGGCTGCCATGTATGGGGTCGCACAGAGTCGGACACAACTGAAGCGACTTAGCAGCAGCAGCAGTATATAGGTTAATCCCAAATTTCCAATTTATGCTTCCTCCCCTTTTCCCCTTGGTAACCATAAATTAGTTTTCTATGTCTGTGAGTTTGTTTATATTATGTAAATAAGTTACTTTGTATCTTTTTTTTTTTTTTTGACTTTACAATATTGTATTGGTCTTGCCATATATCAACATGAATCCGACACAGGTATACATGTGTGTATGATACCATATATATTCATCTTTGTCTGATTTACTTCACTTGGTATGATGATGTCTAAGTCCATCCATTTTGCTGCAATTGGCATTATTTCATTCTTTTTAAAGGCTTAGTGATATTCCCTTGTATATATGAACCACATCGTCCTTATCTGTATCTCTGTTGGTGGACATTTAGGTTGCTTTCTGCAAACAGTGCTGCGGTGAACACTGGGGTGCAGGTATCCTTTCAGACCATGCTTTGTTCCCTGATGTAAGCCCAGGGGTGGAATCGCTGAGTCATGTGGTAGCTTTATTTTTAGTTATTAAAGGAACCTCTATACTGTTCTCTGTTGTGGCTGTACCAATTTACATTTCCACCAACAGTGTAGAACTGTTCCCTTTTCTCCATAACACTGGCTCCTTCTAGATGTTTCCTCTCATACAAAGTATCACCTAAACAGAACTCAGATATTCTCATCCTCCTTATTATTCCTAATTGTATGATCTACTCACCAGTTTAAGCCAAAATCCTAGGTGTTCCTCTTGACTCCTCTTTCTCTCACAAGTAGACTTCAACCCATCAGCCAGTCCTAGCAACTCAGCCCCCAGTATAGAGCCCACTGAGTCCTCTTTCCCCATCTCCCCCAAGAGACTCTTTGAGGTCAGCACCGTCTCCTCCTAAAACCCCCAAAAGCCTCCTGATGGTGCAGCGTGCTGCTCTCTCCAAAATGTAAGTCACACACACTCCCTGAAGAAGCCACCCAGGGCCTCCTGACATGATGTAACACTCTCACACTCTGTGATCCAGGCTACTGGCTCCTTTGAACTGGCCTGCCTGCCCTGCCCACCTCCTGACTCTGCCTACAACCTCAGTAATTCATTTACAGAGAGGTCCTGATTTCACTGAGACTGAAGTATACACAATTCGGTAGCCCCTCTTTAAGAGAAGCATTATGAAAGTCTTTTCCACCACTCCATTATTGATTGCATTTCTAACAGGAGATAACTATTTTTTCAAAATGAGTATTAGTGAGAAATGATCCTTACAAGTCCACTCACCTGATCATAGGAAGAGTTGTCCACAGCCTATCTCCTGGCTCCCTACCACTGTCTCTTCTCCATGATCACATTTCTGAGGCTAGAGGCATAAGACATCATGCAGTGCCCTCTTGGACCTGTACCCTGGAATCATGTGCCAGATGTTAGGCACAAAACATGGTGGGAATATTTCTAGAAGATTCACTACAGCCAGAGGGCTAACAGTAATAGCCATGTGGATGTGATGGCAATCCCCATGCTGTGATTCTGCTCAACCCAAACTGAGCATATACCCAGCTTGGCTTCCCCTCTTCTGGATCCCAAAATAATAACAACCCCAGATACGAAAGGAATTGAAATATGTAGAAAATTTGAGCAGAGAGAGAGCCTTCAGTGATTATAGTTGAAAAGTTAGTGAAAATCAGCCATGTGACACATTGGGAGGGCCCACCACCACCAGTATCTTGGAAGAGGCCCTGAAAAGTGGAGGTTCTGCACACTGCTACCTTCCAGCATCCATGAAATGTGTGTGAGAAAGTGTCCAAAACACAGCACAGGCCTGCTTCATGGTGGGCCTGCAGGGGATGTGGTATAGATAACAGATATGAATGTATGTGTGTGTACACTCAGAAACACACAGTAGAGACCTATGCCCAACCAGGACGAGGAAGGGTGTGTCATCTGCCCGTTTGCACTCACTCACCCACATCTATGTGCCCTCATGCCCCAGTGTTCACCTCCTCACCAAAGCCCCAAAGGATTCTGTGAAGAGAGGATTCTTTTCTCTAGATCCTATTTGGTAGTAGAATAAGTCATTCCAACAACTCAAAAACACATCAAAGGTGCCCAGACCTAGCAATGGCCTTGCCAATTTGACTGTATATGCATGAAGAACTTTTTGAGAGCCCTGGACATTGGGAACCTAGCCCCCATCCTAACTGGCATCCCTCCACCATGGTACCATGCTGGGCCATCCATCTGGGCCACATTCTTCCTCACATACCTGTGACTGGTGCTTTCTCAGGTGAAGCTGGAAGGACCAGGCCCATGGCCCCAACCAAGGCCCAACAATCCAGGCTTCTCACTGTCGTCCAAGCAAGGGACCTGAACCAGGGGAGGGTACCTCCCCAGGGGGGAAAAGCAGGTGACTCTGCACAACCACTAGATACAGCCAAGTGTGGGGGTGAGCCCAGAGCAAGAAGACAGAGCTTGTGTCTGCCACAAGCAGCACAATGGGGACCCTCGAGGGAAAGCAAGGTCCCTCACACTTCCAATGGGCAACAGGGAAAACCTGTTTGGACCTAGACTTTGGGTCCAACCATTGTGGCAAAGACTCTGATGCTGGGAAAGATTGAAGGCAGGAGGAGAAGGAGCTGACAGAGGATGAGATGGTTGGATGACATCACCACCATGATGGACATGAGTTTGAGCAAGCTCCAGGAGTTGGTTATGGACAGGGGAGCATGGTGTGCTGCAGCCCATGAGGTGGCAAAGAGTCAGACACAACTGAGTGACTGCACTGAACTGACTGTGTGAGGAACTCAGAGCAAGTTCCCTGTGTCCCCAGAAGCCAGCTGCACCAGGCTTAGAGCTGCCCTCAGGGTAGATTTGCTAATGTGAGAATCAGCCTCCCAGAAGTGGTGTACAGGCTGCTGCCAGCTTTGGTGTCATGAATGCAGCAAGCATTTCCTAATCTTGTATGTGCCCATGCTGTGGCATTAAGGACAATAGAAACTGAAGCAGGATGTCTATATTTAAGTTGAAAGATGGGATACAAGTGCCTAAAAACTCTACAGAGAAGACTCAAGGCTGAACTAGGAAAAAATGACTTTAACAGAATAAGTGCTGGCCTCCTAGGCAGGCAGCCTGGGTGAAGTCCTGAGGCAGGTGGACCTTCATGACAGGATGTAAGTAACCTGAGCTTCTTAAGTTTCCATTTACTTGCTGATGGAACAGGAATTGTTAAATCTCTGTCCCAAGATCTGAACAGGATGAGGTGCCATATCAGGCAGGACAGGCTGTGTAAACCATGGAGACAAGCCACTTGGTCATTCACAGGTGATGTCATTGCCTTCCTCCATGGTCCCAGGCAGACAGGGACCAACTGATGGTCCCTTCCAGACCACCATCAAGAGGGACACAGCTGCAGAGATGGGGAAGAAGGCAGCCACAAGCAGTGAGCACCAGCCCATTCCTACTCTCCGGGGCCACAGCAAACCCACAGCCCTGCTCTGACTCAGCAGCAGGGTGGGAAGGCAGCTCCACAGGGGTCTGGAAGAAAGGAGAGAAACCAGTCTTTGTGACTAGCCCTGATCACACCACAGAGGCTGAGTAGGCACTCAGAGGAACACTAGATCCCTCTCCCTCTATTAAGTGCAACAATGAGACTCAGTACCCTCTTATGCTTGTGGAGTCTTGTTCTTTCTTAAAAACACTCTCTCTCTTGTCACCATTTCAAACTGTTCATGGAGTTCTTGAGGCAGCACCTTAAGGTGATCACACCAGTCAATCCTTAAGGAAACCAGTCCTGAATATTCATTGAAAGGACTGATGCTGAAGCTAAAGCCCCAATATTATGGCCACCTGATGCAAAGAACCGACTCACTGGAAAAGACCCTGATGTTGGGAAACATTGAGGGGAGGAGGAGAAGAGGGCAACAGAGGATGAGATGGTTGGATGGCATCACCAACTCAGTGGACATGAGTTTGAGCAAACTCCAGGAGATAGTGAAGGACAGGGAAGCCTGGTGTGCACAGTACAAGGGGTTGCAAAAAGTCAGACACAACTTAGCAACTGAACAACAACTCCTGTCCCCATCCAGATCCAGTAGAACTCTCTGAAGAAAAGAGAGAGACCATGGTAGGGAGTATTTCAGAAAAACTCTGGAAGAGGCTGGTGGTCCAGGCTTAGATCAATAGATTATGCGTGCAGGCTCAGTCCTGTCCAACTCTTTGTGACCCTATGGACTGTAGCCTCCCAGGCTCCTCTGTCCATGGGGTTACCCAGGCAAGAATACTGGAGTGGGTTGTCCTTTCCTTCTCCAGGGGATCTTCCAGACCCAGGGATCAAACTGGGGTATCCTGTAACTCCTGCCTTCACAGGCAGATTCTCTTACCACTGAGCCATGTTGATGGATAGAGAGGATGGTAAAGGGGTTCCTTATTGGGTGGTTTAGCAACATGAGTGAGTAGACACTGTGGTGTGATAGTGACAGCTAAGTGAAACTAAATTTAAATTCTGCAATACATATGATGAGACTAAACAGAATGTCTTAATGTTGTTAATACACCAATACTCCTCCCAAATAGGGCCAGTAATGTAAGGAAATTTGATTAAAAATCCAAATAAGATTGAGTTAGCATGTAATAGAAATACAGTCTCTGCCCTTTTTCTTTCTATTATCTTTTATATTTATTCTGTCAGTTGTACAATATGCACAAGGTAGGTGCTGCTGCTCCAGATATCTCAGCCACATTTCATGCAGGATGAAAAAGGAAATGATGCCTACCAGATAAATGAGTCCCTCTTAATCAAGAAAACAATTTTTTTTTCTGAATGCCCCAGCAGGAAGACATCACTTATATCTAATTGGTAAAAACCAGGTCACTTGCCACCCATGCTATGGGGGAGGGGAGTCTAAAAAGAAAAAAAAAATTAAAATTAAATAGGCAGCTAGCAATGAGAAGTTTTGAAACTCTGTTGAGTTTGTTAAATAATGCTAAATTTCATCTATGTATACAGAATAAGAAAAAAGTATAATATTCAGGTGAAAAAGTCCTGACAGATATTAAAAAATAGCATGAAGCTAAAATAATTAAAACAATTTAGTGTTGATGGGGGAAAACAGTCAAATCATTAGAACAGAATAGAAATTATAAAAATAATTCAAATATATATGGCTAATTAGTGCATGAGAATTATACATTTTAAATAAAGGTGGGATCTATCATTTAGGAAATCAATCATTAGGTTAGATTTCACCCTGGTGCCAATCATTGAATAAATTATAGGGGAACTAAAGAATTAAATATAAAAATAAAGCCTCAGAACTAGTTTCAGATACATAGATGGCTGTTTGTATAATATTGGAGTAGGGGGTATGTTTTTAAACATGATGTCAAATATGAAACCACAAAGGAAAAGAATAATAGACTCAACTATATTGAAAGTAAACATTCCTAAGTAGTGAAAACACAAAATCATAAGCAAAGTCAAAAGATAAACATAATTTAGGGAAATACTATGTTCATCAAACTTTTAATATCTTTCAATGTGTAAAATTTTTGAAAAGCAATTTTAAAAAGCAGAAGTAAATGCTTAGTTTATAAAAGAGCAAATTTAAAAAAAAAAGAAAAGCTTAAATGCTTTAATTGTCAAGGGAATACAAATTAAAGCAACAGCGCTTTGTTATTTTTCACCTCTAATTCATACATCATTGTTAAATCAGTGATTTGGGAGGTGTCTTTATATTTTTATTGTCTATATGGTCTAACTTCCTGCGATATGAAAATAAGCCATTTTAAACAGTTGAAGAGGTGTACAGGATTCATCCTTGGGGGAGTGAGGATTCTATCCTTTGGAGTCAGAATTTGACTTCCTTTTCATCCAGCAGCTTTTGCTGTACACCTGCAATGTGCAAGGTGCACTGAGCAATCTGAGTGTGGTATAAAGATGCTCATTACTGAGACTGGGTGGCCATGCTCCCAGAGACTCTCACCTCTGCTCCAGTGGTCAGCATGACCCATCAGAATCAGGTGCTTTCCCATCTCACAGGTCATCTTGCCCACTGACAGCAAAGCCCCTCCACTTGCTCCTTTCCTTATTATCTGGTATCTTTGTTCATTCAAGATGAGTCACTCGGACCTCCCTTTATCCAGGAAGTTTTCCTGGCCATTCCCATGCCACAGACACCAGTGGGGACCCCACCCTTGTGTCTGTACAGCTCACAGTTAGCAGGGATGGAAGTGGGGGTGTACCTTTCCCATTCTGTACTTTCAGCATCTAACACAGAGTAGGTGCTCACTTGCCAAAGCAGAAGATGGAAGAATAAACACAGGGCGGAGGGAAGGAAAAATGTAGATGCCTGGAATCCAAAAAAAGTTCAACCCAGACAGGCCCTGGGAGCTCAGAAGAGTGAGAGTCCCAGTGTATGAGAAGGCAGGGGCTGCCAGGAGGACATGAGACCCCAGTTGGGTTTATAAACTGAGTGAACTCAGAGAGCAGAGGGGAGAGAGGTGGAGCATACTTGGGTGTGATATGGGGCCAAGCGTGGGCAGGAGCCCTGATGCAGGAAGCAGAGAGGAGGCCAGGCACCCCCAAGGACTGGTTCTGGGCTGTCTCTGCTCAGGCTGAAGAGAGGAACCCACATAGTGACAACTCGGCAGCACACGGCATCCAAAGCTGCCCAGGTCAGGCAGATCCCACCCATCCCCTGCCAGACACTTGGCCAGGTTTTCTCCCAGGGCCTGTGAGAAGCATCCCCTCCTGCCACTGTGGAGAATGGAGCTCCCTGAGCTCCGCAGGAACCAGCTTTATGTGGAGAGGGGAGGGGGGTGCCTGGGCAGCAGCCTGCAGAGGTGTGATCCTGATTAACCTATTCAGGAGAGATTATGAGCTTTTACATGAATAGACATGCATTTGCTGAAGCTCTCAGACACTACAGGGAGCCAACCCATCGGTGTGCATGGCAAACACAGAGTCTCTCTGTGCAGGCCCCCAGCACTGAGCTAGAAGATGGGGTATAGGACAGAGAGCTTGTGACCCACACTAAGGACCTTAGGGCTGAGTCCTCAGGCCAGGCAGCTCCATCAGTCCTCAACTGGGCAGGTGCAGGTTTTGCCAATATCAACTGGAAGCCATGTCTAGAATGGATTGGGGACCTAGAAGCTGGTGGTGCAGGATGGCAAAGATCCTAACCGAGCAGTACTAGCTGGTGTGGGAAATGCACAGATAGATGTTAGCACTGACAATAAAGTGTTTAGACAGAAGGGGTGCAGGGAGACAGAGCATACCTAGTACCCAACTCAAATGTCTAGGCAGTTCCCGAGCCTAGAAATGGACCTGAAAACCCAGGAGTAGGCCCCGGTCTGGGGGAGGCAGACTGCCAGACCCTACTCTTCCAAGATCACAGCAACTCCTGGGCACATGCTGTGCACTTGCAAAATGCCGTCCTGTATCCAAGGAAGCAGTGCCCTGGGGCTTCTCCAAGGCAAGAATGCCCCTCAAATGCTCTGGCCTGGGCTGGAAAATGTTTCTTTGGTCAAGAGCATGACTAGGATGACACTTCTTATGAGGAGAAGAAAAGGAAGTTTCAAGAGCATTTTCCAGGAAGCCAGTTGTGCTGGGAGAAGCTCACCCAGTCCACACACAGTGAAGAGAAGACTGGACTGGCCCTGTGTGTACTGCGTTCTGTCCTTCCATCCTCAGGCCTGGTCTGGGCATCAGCCCACTTTCAACTCTAGTTTCTCCTTCTCCAGTGGCTCACCCTTCTGGGTTAGAACCATAACCCCAGCTCTATCTGAGCACCCAACAGGGCCAAGCATGGATGTCAAAGGAGGTGAGGACAACCCGGATACTCCAGGCTGCATGCTTAGAGCAGGACCTCCGCTCATGAGCCTGGCAAGAGGTGCCATTATAAGCTCTGCCCCAGGAAAAGAGCCTAGTCCCCAGCAAGAAAGGGCAAGGGTCACCCACAAAGTGAGAGGTATGGCACTCTCCAGCTGGAACCCCTACCTCACTCAGAAACCTTCTGCACCAGATGCAGTCAATAGAGCTGGTCCCTCATCTCCAGGGTCTCATCGATCATAAATTTTCTGAGATGGCAGAAAATTATATATTTTGGTCTCTCCACAGAATTCTTGGAATGGAACCCAAAACGCTTGTAATTTCCTAAATGTTGAGAATACTCGGAACACCTCTTGTTCTAATATTTGTCTGTGACACCAGCCCTTACTCAGGGCTCCTGAAACTCATGCAATTCCTCAGTAACAACAGCACTGGGAGCATCTTTTGTTCTAATGTGGTGACTCTGGGTGGGTTACTGGGTGGGGGCTTCTCAGAAAAACCAAGCCATGATTAGAAGCGTAGGATTTTCAGCCCCACCTGCCTCATCCTCCAGAGAAAAGGGAATATCAGGAAATGGAGATGATAATGGGTATTGGAGGAAGCCTCCATAAAATTTCATAATAAGAGGTTCAGAGTTTTCTGGACTGGTAAACACATGGAGGGCATGAAGCCCCTGTTGCTGCTGCTGCTGCTGCTAAGTCACTTCAGTCGTGTCTGACTCTGTGCGACCCCATAGACGGCAGCCCAACAGGCTCCCCCATCCCTGGGATTCTCCAGGCAAGAATAGTGGAGTGGGTTGCCATTTCCTTCTCCAATGCATGAAAGTGAAAAGTGAAAGTGAAGTCGCTCAGTCGTGCCCGACTCTTAGCGACCCCACAGACTGCAGCCTACCAGGCTCCTCCGTCCATGGGATTTTCCAGGCAAGAGTACTGGAGTGGGGTGCCATTGCCTTCTCCGTGAAGCCCCTGTACCCACATACAAACCTGGCACTGTGCATCTCTTCCTTATGGCCTTTATCATCATGCATGTGTGATAAGTTCTTTAGGTTGTATCCAACACTTTGTGACGCTATGGACTATAGCCCACCATGGGACTCTCCAGGCAAGAATCTTGGATGGGTTGCCATGCCCACCTCCAGAGGATCTTGCCGACCCAGGAATCAAACCATGCTTCTTTTATGTCTCATGCACTGGTTCAGTTCAGTTCAGTCACTCAGTCATGTCCAGCTCTGTGACCCCATGGACTGCAGCACTCTAGGCCTCGCTGTCCATCACCAACTAACAGTGTTTACTCAAACTTATGTCCATTGAGTTGGTGATGCCATCCAACTATCTCATCCTCTGTCTTCCCCTTCTCCTGGGAAAGACCTTCAATCTTTCCCAGCATCAGGGTCTTTTCAAATGAGTTAGTTCTTCGTATCAGGTGGTCAAAGTATTGGAGTTTCAGCTTCAACATCGGTCCTTCCAATGAACACCCAGCACTGATCTCCTTTAGGATGGACTGGTTGGATCTCCTTGCAGTCCAAGGGACCCTCAAGAGTCTTCTCCAACACCACAGTCCAACAGCATCAATTCTTTGGCGCTCAGTTTGCTTTATAGTCCAACTCTCACATCCATACATGACCACTGCAAAAACCATAGCCTTGACTAGATGGATCTTTGTTGGCAAAGTAATGTCTCTTCTTTTTAATATACTCTCTAGGTTGGCCACAGCTTTCCTTCCAAGAAGTAAGCGTCTTTTAAATTCATGGCTGCAGTCACCATCTGCAGTGATTTTGCAGACCCAAAAATAAAGTCAGCCACTGTTTTCACTGTTTCCCCATCTGTTTGCCATAAAGTGATGGAAGCAGATGTCATGATCTTAGTTTTCTGAATGTTGAGTTTTAAGCCAACTTTTCACTCTCCTCTTTCACTTTCATTGAGAGGCTGTTTAGTTCTTCTTCACTTTCTGCCATAAGGGTAGTGTCATCTGCATATCTGAGGTTACTGATATTTCTCCTGGCAATCTTGATTCCAGCTTGTGCTTCATCCAGCCCAGCGTTTCTCATGATGTACTTTCAGTTCAGCTCAGTTCAGTAGCTCAGTCATGTCCGACTCTTTACGACCCCATGAATTGCAGCACGTCAGGCCTTCCTGTCCATCACCAACTCCCAGAGTTCACTGAGACTCACGTCCATCGAGTCAGTGATGCCATCCAGCCATCTCATCCTCTGTCGTCCCCTTCTCCTCCTGCCCCCAATCCCTCCCAGCATCAGGGTCTTTTCCAATGAGTCAACTCTTCACATGAGGCGTCCAAAGTACTGGAGTTTCAGTTTTAGCATCATTCCTTCCAAAGAAATCCCAGGACTGATCTCCTTCAGAATGGACTGGTTGGATCTCCTTGCAGTCCAAGGGACTCTCAAGAGTCTTCTCCAACACCACAGTTCAAAAGCATCAATTCTTCGGCGCTCAGCCTTCTTCACAGTCCAACTCTCACATCCATACATGACCATAGGGAAAAAAATAGCCTTGACTAGCCGGACCTTTGTTGGCAAAGTAATGTCTCTGCTTTTGAATATGCTATCTAGGTTGGTCATAACTTTCCTTCCAAGGAGTAAGCGTCTTTTAATTTCATGGCTGCAGTCACCATCTGCAGTGATTTTGGAGTCCAAAAAAATAAAGTCAGCCACTGTTTCCACTGTTTCCCCATCTATTTCATATAAATTAAATAAGCAGCATGACAATATACAACCTTGATGTACTCCTTTACCAATTTGGAACCAGTCTGTTATTCCATGTCCAGTTCTAACTGTTGCTTCCTGACTGCATATTTCTCAGGAGTCAGGTCAGGTGATCTGGTATTTCTACCTCTTTAAGAATTTTCCACAGTTTTTTGTGATCCACACAGTCAAAGGCTTTGGCGTAGTCAATAAAGCAGAAGCAGATGTTTCTCTGGAACTCTCTTGCTTTTTCGATGATCCAACAGATGTTGGCAATTTGATCTCTGGTTCCTCTGCTTTTTCTAAATCCAGCTTGAACATCTGGAAGTTCAAGGTTCACGTATTGCTGAAGCCTGGCTTGGAGAATTTTGAGCATCTTCTAAGGGATTCCTGCCTGCAATAGCAGATATAATGGTCATCTGAGTTAAAGTCAACCATTCCAGTCCATTTTATTTAGCTGATTCCTAGAATGTTGATGCTCACTCTTGCCATCTCCTGTTTGACCACTTCCCATTTGCCTTGATTCATGGACCTAACATTCCAGGTTCCTATGCAATATTGCTCTTTACAGCATCGACTCTGGAAGTTATAGTCATGGCAATTAGGCATGAAGAGAAACTAAAAGTATCCAGATTGGAAAAAAAAAGCTATTTCTATTTGTATATGAAATGATGTTTTATGTAGAAAAGCTAAGGAAGTCATACATATTAAAAAACTATGAGAACTAATAAATGAGTTAGTAATATGGTTGGTTACAGGATAAAAACATAACCACCAACTGCACTTCTATACACTACAATGAAGCAACTGAAAATGAAGTTGAAAAAAACTAAAACTAGAGCAAGCACATGACCCTGTAACCCTACTCCCAGATATATACCCAGAGAAAAACATGATTCAAAAGGATATAGACACCCTGATATTCACTGCAGAACTGTTTACATTAGCTAGAAGAGGATGTGTGGTGCTCCATCATGTCTGACTCTTCAGTTCAGTTCAGTCGCTCAGTCGTGTCCGACTCTTTACCACCCCATGAATCGCAGCATGCCAGGCCTCCCCGTCCATCACCAACTCCCGGAGTTCACTCAGACTCACGTCCATCGAGTCAGTGATGCCATCCAACCATCTCATCCTCTGTCGTCCCCTTCTCCTCCTGCCCCCAATCCCTCCCAGCATCAGAGTCTTTTCCAATGAGTCAACTCTTCACATGAGGTGGCCAAAGTACTGGAGTTTCAGTTTTAGCATCATTCTTCCCAAAGAAATCCCAGGGCTGATCTCCTTCAGAATGGACTGGTTGGATCTCCTTGCAGTCCAAGGGACTCTCAAGAGTCTTCTCCAACACTACAGTTCAAAAGCATCAATTCTTCCGCCCTCAGTCTTCTTCACAGTCCAACTCTCACATCCATACATGACCACAGGAAAAACCATAGCCTTGACTAGACAGACTTTGTTGGCAAAGTAATGTCTCTGCTTTTGAATATGCTATCTAGGTTGGTCATAACTTTCCTTCCAAGGAGTAAGCGTCTTTTAATTTCATGGCTTCAATCACCATCTGCAGTGATTTTGGAGTCCAAAAAAATAAAGTCTGACACTGTTTCCACTGTTTCCCCATCTATTTCCCATGAAGTGATGGGACCAGATGCCATGATCTTCATTTTCTGAATGTTGAGCTTTAAGCCAACATTTTCACTCTCCACTTTCACTTTCATCAAGAGGCTTTTGAGTTCCTCTTCACTTTCTGCCATAAGGGTGTTTTCATCTGCATATCTGAGGTTATTGATATGTCTCCCGGCATGCTAGTAAAGTAATGCTCAAAATTCTCCAAGCCAGGCTTCAGCAATATGTGAACCGTGAACTTCCAGATGTTCAAGCTGGATTTAGGAAAGGCAGAGGAACCAGAAATCAAATTGCCAACATCCTCTGGATCATGGAAAAAGCAAGAGAGTTCCAGAAAAACATCTATTTCTGCTTTATTGACTATGCCAAAGCCTTTGACTGTGTGGATCACAATAAACTGTGGAAAATTCTGAAAGAGATGGGAATACCAGACCACCTGACCTGCCTCTTGAGAAACCTGTATGCAGGTCAGGAAGCAACAGTTAGAACTGGACATGGAACAACAGAATGGTGCCAAATAGGAAAAGGAGTCCGTCAAGGCTGTATATTGTCACCCTGCTTATTTAACTTTTATGCAGAGTACATCATGAGAAACACTGGGCTGGAAGAAGTACAAGGTGGAATCAAGATTGCTGGGAGAATTAGCAACCCCTTGAACTTTAGACTGTCAGGCTCCTCTGTCCATGGGACTTCCCAGGCTAGAATACTCGAGTGGGTTTATATTTTCTCCTCCAGGGGATCTTCCCAACTCAGGGATCCAACTTGCTTCTTCTGTGTCTCCTGCACTGTCAGGCAGATTCTTTACCACTGACAGACAGAACATGGTAGCAATCTAAATGCCCATTAACCAATGAATAGATAAAGAAGATATGGTGCATATACACTACTGAGTAATGGAATATTACTCAGCCATTAAAAAGAATGAAATAATGCCATTTGCAGCAACAAAGATGGACCTAGATATTATCATACTGAGTGAAGTTAGACAGAGAAGGAGAAATATCATATGATATTCCTTATATGTGAAATCTAAAAAGAAATGATACAAATGAACTTACAAAACAGAAAGAAACGCATACTTAGAGAATGAATTTATAGTTGCTGGGGGAAAGGAGAGGGGGAAGGGATACTTAGGGAGTTCATGATGCACATGTACATACTGCTGCATTTAAAATGGATAACCAACAAAGCCCTACTGTATAGCACATGGAACTCTGCTCAATATTATTATGGCACTCTGGATGAGAGGCGAGTTTGAGGGAGAATGGATATAGGTACATGTATGGCTGAGTCCCTCTGCTGTTCTCCTGAAACTATCATAACATTGTTAATTGGCTATACCCCAATAAAAAAAAATTAAAAGTTACTTAAATGAGAAAAAAGAGAAAATAATTGTATTTACAATAACATTAAAAAGAATAAAATATTTAAGAAAATTAACAGAAGTGCTTTCTATGACACGTCTTGTGACGGTGTTACTTCCCTGTGACACTGCCCGGGTAGCTCAGATAGTAAAGAATCTTTCCCACAGTGCAGGAAACATGTGTTCAATCCCTGGGTTGGGAAGATCCCCTGGAGGAGGGCATGGCAACCCACTCCAGTATTCTTGCCTGAAGAATCCCCATGGACAGAGGAGCCTGGTGGGCTGCAGTCCACGAGGTCACAAAGAGTCAGACATGACTGAGCAACTAAGCACAGCAACAGAAGTGCAAGACCTGTACATTAAAACTGCATACACAACATTGCTGAAAGGAATTAAATAAAATCTAAATAAAGACATTTAATGTTCATGGATTAAAAGACTTAATATTATTGAGGTGGCAACAGTCTTCCAACCAATCTACAGATTCAATGCACTCCTCATCAAACTCCCATGCTGATTTTTTGCAAAAATTTACAAATTGATCCTAAACTTACATGGATTGGAAGGAACTCAGAATAACCAAGACAATCTTGGTGAATAACTCATGTTTCCTAATTTCAAACTGACTACAAATCTACAATAATCAGTACAGTATAATACTGGAATAAGAATGAACATATAGGTTAATGGAATAAAATTAGGAGTGCAGAAATAAACCCTCATATTTACAGTCAATTGATTTTGCCAAAGGATCATGGAATGACAAAAGAATATTTTCTTCAATAAATAGTACTGGCACAACTGGATATCTTCACACCACACAAAAAAATTGACTCAAAACTGTATCATGCTGCATATTTGCCTTTACCAATGAAACACAAACCCACAAATTTATAGTTAATTAATCTACAACAAAGGGGACAAGAATATACAATAGAGTAAATACAGCTCTTCAATAAGTGCTGGGAAAGTTGGACAGCTTCATACAAAACAATGAGGCTAGAATATTTCCTCACATCATATACAAAAATAAACTCAAAATGGATTAAAGGCTTAAATGTAAGACCTTAAATCATAAAACTCCTAGAAGTAAACATAGGCAGAACATTCCTTGACGCAATTGTAGCAATATTTTGGGGGGTATCTCCTAAAGCAAAGGAAAAAAAAGCAAGAATAAATAAACGGGACCTAATTAATTTAAAAGCCTTTGCACAGCAAAGGAAATCATTGACAAATGAAAAACAACTTACTGAATGGGAGAAAATATTTGCAAATAGCATTACCCACACAACTCAACATCAAAAACCAAACAACCCAATTTTAAAATTAGATATAACAACTTAATTTTGAAAATGGCCAAAGACTTGAATAGACATTTTTCCAAATAAGACGTATAGACTGCCAGGAGACACATGAGAAGGTGCTCAACATCATTAATCATCAGAGAAATGCAAATCAAAACCACAATGTAATCACCTTACACCTGTCAAAATGGCCATCAAAAATGGGCAAATGTTGATGATGAAGCGAAGAAAAGGGAACACTTGTACACTGTTAATAGGAATGTAAATTGGTGCAACCACCATATAAAACAGCATGGATGTTTCTCAAAAGACTAAAAAGAGAATTACCATATGATCCAATGATTCCACTCCTGGGTAGATAAAAAACACTAATTTGAAAAGACACACGCACCCCAATGTTTATAGTAGCACTATCTACAATAGCCAAGGTATGAAAGCAAGCTGAGTTCCCATCAATACAGTAATGCATAAAGAAGATGTTGTACATATACAATGGAACATTACTCAACCATATAAAATGAAATTTTGTCATTTGCAACAACATGGATGGACTTGGAGGGTATTGTGTTTAGCGAAATGTCAAAGACAAAAAGACAAATATTGTATAATATCACTTATATGTGGAATCTAAAGGAAAAAGAAACTAGTTAATATAACAAAATGGAACAGACTTACAGATATACAGAACAAACTAGTGATTACCAGTGGGGAAACAAGAGGGGTAGCAAGTAGAGGTGAGGATTAAAAGGTACAATTACTATGTATAAAATAAATAGAGTACAAGAACATATTGTACAGCAAACAGCACAGGAAATACAGCTAATATTTGGTAAAATTATAATAATAAGCTTTAAAAATTGTAAATCTATATGCTGTACACCTGAAACTTATACAGTACTGTAAGTCAACTATACCTCACTAAAAATATACTGAGTCATAGGCCTAAAGGTAAGAACTAAAATTATACAACTCTTTAGAAGAAAATACAGGAGTAAATATTCCTCACCTTAGACTTGGCAATGGTTGCTTAGCTGCAACACCAACACAACATCAACACAAGCAAAAAAAAAAAAACAAAAATACATTGGGCTTCACCAAATTTTTTTAAATTTTGAGCTTCAAAGAACAAGAAAGAAAAGGGCCACCCACAGAATGATAGAAAATATTTGAAAATCATATATCTGATAAGGAACTTATTAGCAGAATATGTAGGACTTCCCTGGTGGTCCAGTGATTAAGAACCTCTCTGCCAATGTAGGGCGCATGGGTTTGATCCCTGGTATGGAAAGATTCCACATGCTGTAGAGCGACTAAACCTATGCTCCACAACTACTGAGCCCAAGCTCCAGAGTCTGTGTGTTGCAACTACTGAGCCTAAGTGCCTAGAGCCTGTGCTCTGCTACAAGAGAAGCCACCACAATGAGAAGCCCATGTACTGCAAAGAAGAGTAGCCCCTGATCACCACACCCAGAGAAAACTTGCACACAGCAAGGAAGATCTACAGCAACCAAAATGTATACCTGTGGCGGATTCATTTTTATATTTGGCAAAACTAATACAATTATGTAAAGTTTAAAAATAAAATAAAATTTAAAAAAAAGAATAAAGAATTCTTACAACTCAACAATGGAAAAATAAATAATCCAATTAAAACAAGTAAAATATTTAAGTAAATATTTACCGAAGGAAGATACACAAATTACTACATTCACACAAAAATTCTCAAACATCATTATTTATTATGAGTATGCAAATCAAAACCATAGTGAGATATCACTTCATGCTCATTAGAGGCTAAAATAAAAAAGACTGACAATAGCAAGTGTTGGTGAGGATGCAAAGAAATTAGAACCTTCACATAGTACTAGTAGGAATGAAAACTGATGAAGTCACTTTGGAAAATAATTTGGCAATTCCTGAAATTGTCAAACACAGAGTTACCATATAACTCAGCAATTTTATTCCTAAACATATATTCAAGAGAAATTAAAACATACATCCATATAAACACTTGTATCAAATGCTCATAAAAGCATTATCCATAGTAGCAAAAAGTAGAAACACCTTAAATTTCCAACTGATGAATGGATAAAGAAATTGTGGTATATCCATACATTGGAATATTGTGCAGTAATAAGTGAAATATTGATATCTGCTATAACATGAAGGAATCATGAAAACAGGCTAAGTGGGAGAAGCCAGGCACAAAGTGTCACATATTGCATGATTCCATGTGATTGAGTACATATATACTGCTGCTGCTAAGTCGTTTCAGTCGTGTCTGACTCTGTGCGACCCCATAGACGGCCGCCCACCAGGCTCCCCCGTCCCTGGGATTCTCCAGGCAAGAACACTGGAGTGGGTTGTCATTTCCTTCTCCAATGCATGAATGTGAAAAGTCAAAGTGAAGTCGCTCAGTCGTGTCCAACTCCTAGCGACCCCATGGACTACAGCCCACCAGGCTCCTCCATCCATGGGATTTTCCAGGCAAGAGTACTGGAGTGGGGTGCCATTGCCGTCTCCAACATATATACTGAGTGGCTGCCATATGCCAAGCACTGTTCTTGGATGTGGGGATTAATGACCAAATGCCATAGACTTGATAGCTATCCTCCTGAGGCCTTCAATCTAGTGCAAAAGAAACTTGAGAAACATGATTGTGCACATAATTAATTAAATAGAATTACAATTGTGATGGGTGGTAATAGGCATCAGTGGTCACAGGACTAGAAAAGGCCAGTTTTCATCCCAATTACAAAGAAGGGAAGCAATAAAGAACATTCAAACCACTAGACAATTGCCCTCATCCCCCATGCTAATAAGATTATGCTGAAAATCCTTCAAGCTAGGCTTCAACAGTACCTGAACCAAGAATTTCCAAATGTACAAGTTGGATTTAGAAAAGGTAGAGGAA
The DNA here is from genome assembly GCF_019923935.1 of Bubalus bubalis. NCBI lineage: Eukaryota > Metazoa > Chordata > Mammalia > Artiodactyla > Bovidae > Bubalus > Bubalus bubalis. The sequence continues at coordinate 55,813,475 of NC_059158.1, forward strand.
CAAGGCAATGGCACCCCACTCCGGTACTGTTGCCCAGAAAATCCCATGGATGGAGGAGCCTGGTAGGCTGCAGTCCATGGGGTCGCTAGGAGTCGGACATGACTGAGCGACTTCACTTTCACTTTCCACTTTGATGCATTGGAGAAGGAAATGGCAACCCACTCCAGTGTTCTTGCCTGGAGAATCCCAGGGACGGGGAAGCTTGGTGGGCTGCAATCCATGGGGTTGCTAAGAGTTGGACACGACTGGAGCAACTTAGCAGTAGCAGCAGAGGAACAAGAGACCAAATTGTCAACATTTATTGGATCATAGAGAAAGCAAGGGAATTCAAAGAAACACATCTACTTTACTGACTACACTAAAGCCTTTGACTATGTGGATAACAACAAACTGTGGAAAATTCTTAGAGAGATGGGAATACCAGACCATCTAATCTGTCTCCTGATAAACCTGTATGCAGGTAAAAAAGCAACAGTTAGAACATTACACGGAACAAGTGACTGGTTCAAAATTAGGAAAGGAATATGACAAGGTTGTATATTGTCTCACCACCCTGTTTATTTAACTTATACACAGAGTACCTCATGTGAAATGCTGGGCTAGATGAATCACAAGTCAGAATCAAGATTGCTGGGAGAAAAGTAATGGAAATAAAAACAAAAATAAACAAATGGAACCTAATTAAACTTAAAGACTTCCCTAGTGGCTCAGATGGTAAAGCATCTGCCTACAATGCAGAAGACCTGGGTTCAATCCCTGGGTCAGGAAGACCTCCTGGAGAAGGAAATGGCAACCCACTCCAGTATTCTTGCTTGAAAAATCCCATGGATGGAGGAGCCTGGTAGGTTACAGTTGCAAAGAGTCAGACACGACTAAGTGACTTCACTTTCCTCCTCAAAGAAAGGAGTAGCTTGGCTCCTGATTTAAACTTAAAAGCTTTTGCACAACTAAGGAAACTGTAAGCAAGGTGAAAAGGCAGCCTTCCGAATGGGAAAAAATAATAGCAAATGAAAAATTAAACACCTGATAAAGAGTTAATCTCCAAAATATGCAAGCAACTCATGCAACTCAATACCAGAAAAACAACGCAATCAAAAAGTGAGCCAAAGAACTAAACAGACATTTCTCCAAAGAAGACATACAGGTGGCTAATAAACACATGAAAAGATGCTCAACATCACTCATTGTCAGAGAAACACAGATCAAAACCACAATGAGGTACTGTCTCACACTGGTCAGAATGGCTGCCATCAAAAGTCTACAAACAATAAATGATGGAGAAGGTGTGGAGAAAAAGGAACCCTCTTACGCTGTTGGTGGGAATGTCAACAAGTACAGCCACTGTGGAAAATGGTGTAGAGATTCCTTAAAAAATTGAAAATAGAACTGCCATATGACCCAGCAATCCCACTGCTGGGCATACACATCGAGGAAACCAGAATTAAAAGAGATACATGTACACCAATATTCAGTGCAGCACTGTTTACAGTATCTAGGACATGGAAGCAACCTATATTCCATCAGCAGATGAATGGATAAGGAAGTTGTGGTACATATACACAATGGAATACTACTCAGCTATAAAAAAGAATGCATTTGAGTCAGTTCTAATGAGGTGGATGAAACTGGAGCCTATTACACAGACTGAAGTAAGTCAGAAAGAGGAACACCAATATAGTATATTAATTCATATATATGGAATTTAGAAAGATGGTAATGATGATCCTATATGCAAGGCAGAAAAAGAGACACAGATGTAAAGAACAGACTTTTGAGCTATGTGAGAAAAGGCGAGGGTGGGATGATTTGAGAGAATAGCATTGAAATATGTATATTACCATATGTAAAATAGATAACCAGTGCAAGTTCAATGCATGAAGCAGGGCACTCAAAGCTGGTGCTCTGGGACAACCCAGAGGGATGGGGTGGGAAGGGAGGTGGGAGGGGGTTCAGGACGGGGGGGGACACACATGCCTTAAAGATGATTCATGTTGAAATATGGCAAAAACCATCACAATATCATAAAGTAATTATCCTCCAATTAAAATCAATAAATTAATTTTTTTCCAAAAAAGAACATAGACACAATCCATCACTCTCATTTTGTTTGGAGGATAAAAAGATGACAGAGTCTGAGACCCCTGCCTGTTATCTCATGAAATGGATGGAACTAATGTTAATGCAAATAATCAATAAACAATCTATAATAAAAAAAATTTTTTTAAAAGATTGCTGGGAGAAATATCAACCACCTCCAATACATAGATGATACCACTCTAATGACAGAAAATGAAGAGGAACTAAAATGTCTCTTGATGAGGGTAAAAGAAGAGAGTGAAAAAGCTGGCTTAAAGCTCAATTCAAAAAACGAAGATCATGGTATCTGGTCCCATCACTTCATGGCAAATAAATGGGAAACAAATGAAAACAGTGGAAGACTTATTTTCTTGGGCTCCAAAATCACTGCAGACAGTGAGTGCAGCTGTGAAACTAAAAATCACTTGCTCCTTGGAAGAAAAGCTATGACCAACCTAGACAGCATATTAAAAAGCAGAGGCATCACTTTTCTGACAAAGATCCGTATAGTCAAAGCTACGGTTTTTTCAGTAGTCATGTGCGGATGTGAGAGTTGGACCATAAAGAAGGCTTAGTGCTAAAGAATTGATGCCTTTGAATTGTGATGCTGGAGAAGACTCTTGAGAGTGCCTTGGACAGCAAGGAGATCAAACCAGTTAAACCTAAAGGAAATCAACCCTGAATATTCATCAGAAGTATTGATGCTGAAGCTGAAACTCCAATACTTTGGCTACCTGATGGGGAGAGCCAACTCTTTGGAAAAGATCCTGATCCTGGGAAAGATTAAAGGCAAAACGAGAAGACAGTGACAGAGAATGAGATGGTTAGATAGCATCACTAAGTAATGGACATGAATTTGAGCAAAGTCCAGGAGATAGTGAAAGACAGGGGAGCCTGGTAGCTGCAGTCCATGGAGTCACAAACAGTCAGACACATCTGAGCGACTGAACAACAACAGCAAGTAATAGGCAGAAGTGTAGAGGACAGTTCATAGTCTGGGAGTTCAGGGAAGGCTTCACTGAAGTAGTGATCCAATTGTGTTTCCTGTTCTTTTTTCACATCTCATTATATATAAGAATTTCTTCATAAATAAGAACTCTTTATATACATAGTTTCCATATCTTCATAATATCCCTTTTATGTTGTGTCTCACCATCCTCTGGACAATGGAAAGTTAATTGCTTTCCATTTTTTCCCATTCTACATATTGCTTCAAGAAGTGTCTTTATGTGATATCTTTGTCCAGATTCCTAATTAGAGTTTAAGGATAAATTTCAGCTAAAGTAATTGCTGAGCCAAAAGATAGGAGCTTTTTAAAGTTCTCCACATGTATCATCAAAATGTTTTTCATGAAAATTGTAGCTTTCACATACTTCATTCTCACTGCACTGCATAGTGTAAATTGGAAAATTCTCCTTTCTCTCTCTGAATTCAACACATGGATCTGCTGAGCCTCCTGACAGTCATTCCATCCTGTAGCAGAGGTCCAAAACGAATTTCCTCTTAAGTGTCATTAATGGGTCCAATTCTACCCCAGGGAGTGAGAAAAAATACATCTAATTGCCATTCCTCCTCCCAGCTCTCCATTGCAGAATAATTGGCACTCAATGCCAAATCTCAATATACCCATCCTTCTTCAGCACGATCCTTCTTGCCCCTTTTTTCACCTCTTTTTAATGCTGTTGCTGTTGTTCATTTATTATTCCTTTTATAAATCATGCAGTGACTGTTAAAATGTTTAAATACATAAAATTTGCTCAAGTTCTGGTAGAAGAGAGTTGAATCTAGACAAAAGAAGTAGATAGGTAATTTGGTTTCAGAACTGACAAAACTTTATTTTTCTAGCCTCAAAGACTGATCTCAGTCAGGCTGGCCTTCAACTCTCAGATCTTCTTAGTAGTGCAGATACCTTGGGCTCATCCATCTTAACCTCTCTGAGTTTCTGAAAATGTGGATAGTCCCTGTTGCAGCGGGGCAAGTGAAAATGAAATCAGAAAGCATATCCAAGGGCATTGTCTAACATGCTAATTCTCCTCTCCCACACTACTTTCTAGGCTCCTCCATCCATGGCATGGAGCACCCATGCATCCCCCATAGACAAGGCCTCTGGGGCTTGTACCCAGATTCACAGTGGCTGTCACAGAGTCTACAGTGAGCCTCCACTGAGTCCACTTGGCACAGTACCTATTGAACCTTTGTGAGTATGCCTAATGAATGCAGGCCATAGTCCTTGAGAGGGGAACATTTTCTGGCCTAACTGGGCACACATGAAATCCTAAACAAGTTCAGAAAGAGCCTTCAGAGATTTAGGGGTAGGGGTAGGGGTAGGGTTAAGTCTGGGGTTGGGGTTAGGGTTAGGAAAACACTCAAGAAACCTGTGGGGTGAGGATGGAAGTGACCCAGCCTGAAGGATTGGTTGGGTTTCTCCAGCAAAAGGAAAGAAATTGTTCTCTTTCCATTTTTCTGAAATATTTTCTCCTTGGGACTTATCATGTTGAAAAGCATAATACTTCCCACTAAGTGATCTTTGTTATTATCTGTCTCTCCCCAAAGAAGAAGAAGAGAAGGCACAGATTTTTGTCTATTTTTCTCTCTACTGTATACCCACAATATGTGGAACATGGGTGGAGTTTTGACTTTCAGTTAGTATTTGTTGAGTGAGTGAATGAATGAATGAGGCAGCTGAGTGAATGAATAAGGAGCAGGAATGAAGGCATGCATGTATGCATTTTCAGAGAGAAGAGGAAGTGCTCCTGCACCATAGCGCCTCAGGGAGCTGGCAGACCAGGGGCTTTCATGGAGCTACAATACCTCAGCTGTCCCAAGCCCCAATACAGGCACACACACACATAAATCACCACTTCCATCTCAACCACTCTTTAGTGGATAGCGCCTTCCTCCAGCCACAGGGTCTGAGCCACCTGCCCTTTCACAGAAAAGCGGTCAATCACAGCCACTGGGAAGAGGCTGTGCTTGTGAACACCTGCATTGTTGTTTACAAGTAATGGAGAATTCTTTGGGGGGAAAGGAGGCATGGTCAAAGCTGGTGACACCTCACCAGGTGCCAGAGAACTCATATGGAGGTGAGGGGTGTGTGCTGTGCCTGATTTAACTCCTTAGTGCAAGGTTCATTGTTCTGCCTTTACCACAGTAAGAATGGAAATTCATGGAGCAATAGAAAAATTTAGGTTGCTCTGCTTCCTCTCCTTGGTGCTGGAGTACTATTGCCGTGAATTTATGAACAAGCATTAGAACAGTCCCTTCACTGGGGCATTTCTCCTGGTTTGTTTTGTGCCTTTGCTGTACCTGCCTGAAGAAACCTGTGGCAAACGGGAGGAACTCTATCTTTGAACACTTGCTAAAAGCTCCTATGGAGAAAAGATGCCTCACCTTCTAGGACTGATTGGAAAGTGACTGCCTTAGACATGGGAGGCCCCCAGGACCAGCAGCGGGTCCAGGTGTTGTTTAGTTACTAAGTTGTGTCCAAAGATAGTATGGCAGACCATAGGCAAGTCCAGCGAGCAGAGGAGAGGGGGTTGCTTTATAGAGGAAAGGAGGGAACTGGACTGGGGTTGTCTTCATCAACTGCTGGTGGTGGGCAGCTCATTGTTGTTGGGTAGGGAGGAAATCTTCCTTCCTGCTGGGGTTAGTAAACTGCAGCTGATGCATGTGTGAGATTTTCCCTTCCAGGGCTTCCCAACTCCACTTTCAATGAGGTTCCTTTATCCATTTTCACAGACTCTTTTTTGCTCCATCTACCTGAATAGTTCAGCCCCCTCCCCTCCCCTGGGTGCCCTGCATACCTGGGAACAACCTACCTCATCTTCTGCTCTCCAGGCTGTGTTAAGCATCTTCCTAATGAGACCCCCTGATGGCCACACCTCCAGAGAAGCTCTGCCTTGAGAATATTGGGGATCTGCCTCACCCCAAAGCCTCCTGAGGCAGAATCCCCTTCCATCTGTTGATTTACAGAGAAGGTCTGCTGTCCTCATTCCAGTGGGGTGGTTTCAGCTGGCACAAGGTGGAAGGAAGGACCCTATCTCAGGTCAAGGACACCAACCTGTAAGCTCACTCCCTTCATACTGGGTTGGCCCAGGCTTGAGAGGCAGATTGGCAACATAAGAGTGAGGAATTGGGTTGTGGAAGAAGGAGGGAGCTCTGGGGTAGGCAAGAGAGAGAACCAGGCTTTCACATCTTTCCAGAGGGATTTGACCATGAGTTTTGGCGGCCAAAAGGAGTTACCCCACGTCCGAGGTCAGGGGCAGCGGCCGAGAGTGCCAGGCTGCAACGGCGCAGGAATGGCAGAGAGGAGCTACCTGGTGTCCGAGGGCAGGGGGGGCGGCCGACAGGAGCTATCCTGCATCTGAGGTCAGGGGCGGCAGCTGGAAGGAGCTACCCCATGCCCCCACTCCCGAGGCCAGGGGCGGCGGCCGGGAGGACCAACCTCACGTCCAAGAAGCCGTGGCTGCGTGGGTGCAGGAGGGCCTGGAGGAGCTATCCCACGTTGAAGGTCAGGAAGGGAGGTGGTGAGAAGATATCCCTCGTCCAAGGTAAGGAGCAGGGGCTGTGCTTTGCTGGAGTAGCTGTGAAGAGATATTCCATGCCCAAGGTAAGAGAAACCCGAGAAAGACGGTAGGTGTTGCAAGAGGGCACCAGAGGGCAGACACACTGAAACCATAATCACAGAAAACTAGTCAATCTAATCACACTAGGACCACAGCCATGTCTAACTCAGTGAAACTAAACCATGCCTGTGGGGCAATCCAAGATGGGCGGGTCATGGTGGAGAGATCTGACAGAATGTGGTCCACTGGAGAAGGGAATGGCAAACCACTTCAGTATTCTTGCCTTGAGAACCCCATGAATAGTATGAAAAGGCAAAATGATAGGATATCGAAAGAGGAACTCCCCAGGTCAGTAGGTGCCCAATATGCTACTGTAGATCAGTAGAAAAATAACTCCAGAAAGAATGAAAGGATGGAGCCAAAACAAAAAGAATACCCAGCTGTGGTTGTGACTGGTGATAGAAGCAAGGTCCAATGCTGTAAAGAGCAATATTGCATAGGAACCTGGAATGTCAGGGCCATGAATCAAGGCAAATTGGAAGTGGTCAAACAGGAGATGGCAAGAGTGAAGGTCGACATGCTACAAATCAGCGAACTAAAATGGACTGGAATGGGTGATTTTAACTCAGATTACCATTATATCTACCTGCGAGCAGGACTCCCACAGAAGAAATGGAGTAGCCATCATGGTCAACAAAAGAGTCCAAAATGCAGTACTTGGATGCAATCTCAAAAACGACAGAATGATCTCTGTTCGTTTCCAAGGCAAACCATTCAATATCACAGTAATCCAAGTCTATGCCCCAACCAGTAATGCTGAAGAAGCTGAAGTTGAACGGTTCTATGAAGACCTACAAGACCTTTTAGAACTAATACCCAAAAAAGATGTCCTTTTCATTATAGGGACTGGAATGCAAAAGTAGGAAGTCAAGAAACACCTGGAGTAACAGGCAAATTTGGCCTTGGAATACGGAATGAAGCAGGGCAAAGACTAATAGAGTTTTGCCAAGAAAATGCACTGGTCATAACAAACACCCTCTTCCAACAACACAAGAGAAGACTCTACACATGGACATCACCAGATGGTCAACACCAAAATCAGATTGATCATATTCTTTGCAGCCAAAGATGGAGAAGCTCGATACAGTCAGCAAAAACAAGGCCAGGAGCTGACTGTAGCTCAGATCATGAACTCCTTATTGCCAAATTCAGACTGAAAGTGAAGAAAGTAGGGAAAACCACTAGACCATTCAGGTATGACCTAAATCAAATCCCTTATGATTATACAGTGGAAGTGAGAAATAGATTTAAGGGCCTAGATCTGATAGATAGAGTGCCTGATGAACTATGGAATGAGGTTCGTGACATTGTACAGGAGACAGGGATCAAGACCATCCCCATGGAAAAGAAATGCAAAAAAGCAAAATGGCTGTCTGGGGAGGCCTTACAAATAGCTGTGAAAAGAAGAGAAGCGAAAAGCAAAGGAGAAAAGGAGAGATATAAGCATCTGAATGCATAGTTCCAAAGAATAGCAAGAAGAGATAAGAAAGCCTTCTTCAGCAATCAATGCAAAGAAATAGAGGAAAACAACAAAATGGGAAAGACTACAGATCTCTTCAAGAAAATTAGAGATACCAAGGGAACATTTCATGCAAAGATGGGCTCAATAAAGGACAGAAATGGAATGGACCTAACAGAAGCAGAAGATATTAAGAAGAGATGGCAAGAATACACAGAAGAACTGTACAAAAAAGATCTTCATGACCCAGATAATCATGATGGTGTGATCACTGACCTAGAACCAGACATCCTGGAATGTGAAATCAAGTGGGCCTTAGAAAGCATCACTACGAACAAAGCTAGTGGAGGTGATGAAATTCCACTTGAGCTATTCCAAATCCTGAAAGATGATGCTGTGAAAGTGCTACACTCAATATGCCAGCAAATTTGGAAAACTCAGCAGTGGGCACAGGACTGGAAAAGGTCAGTTTTCATTCCAATCCCAAAGAAAGGCAACGCCAAAGAATGCTCAAACTACCGCACAATTGCACTCATCTCACATGCTAGTAAAGTAATGCTCAAAATTCTCCAAGCCAGGCTTCAGCAATATGTGAACCATGAACTTCCTGATGTTCAAGCTGGTTTTAGAAAAGGCAGAGGAACCAGAGATCAAATTGTCAACATCCGCTGGATCATGGAAAAAGCAAGAGAGTTCCAGAAAAACATGTATTTCTGCTTTATTCACTATGCCAAAGCCTTTGACTGTGTGGATCACAGTCAACTGTGGAAAATTCTGAGAGAGATGGGAATACCAGACCACCTGACCTGCCTCTTGAGAAACCTGTATGCAGGTCAGGAAGCAACAGTTAGAACTGGACATGGAACAATAGACTGGTTCCAAATAGGAAAAGGAGTCCGTCAAGGCTGTATATTGTCACCCTGCTTATTTAACTTATATGCAGAGTACATCATGAGAAACGCTGGACTGGAAGAAACACAAGCTGGAATCAAGATTGCCAGGAGAAATATCAATAACCTCACATATGCAGATGACACCACCCTTATGGCAGAAAGTGAAGGGGAACTAAAAAGCCTCTTGATGAAAGTGAAAGTGGAGAGTGAAAAAGTTGGCTTAAAGCTCAACATTCAGAAAACGAAGATCATGGCATCCGGTCCCACCACTTCATGGCAGATAGATGGGGAAACAGTGGAAACAGTGTCAGACTTTACTTTATGGGCTCAAAAATCACTGCAGATGGTGACTGCAGCCATGAAATTAAAAGTCGCTTACTCCTTGGAAGGAAAGTTATGACCAACCTAGATAGCATATTCAAAAGCAGAGACATTACTTTGCCAACAAAGGTTCATCTAGTCAAGGCTATGGTTTTTCCTGTGGTCATGTATGGATGTGAGAGATGGGCTGTGAAGAAGGCTGAGCATCGAAGAATTGATGCTTTTGAACTGTGGTGTTGGAGAAGACTCTTGAGAGTCCCTTAGTCTGCAAGGAGATCCAACCAGTCCATTCTGAAGGAGATCAGCCTGGGATTTCTTTGGAAGGAATGATGCTAAAGCTGAAACTCCAGTACTTTGGCCACCTCATGTGAAGAGTTGACTCATTTGAAAAGACTCTGATGCTGGGAGGTATTGGGGGCAGGAGGAGAAGGGGACGACAGAGGATGAGATGGCTGGATGGCATCAGTGACTCAATGGACGTCTCAGTGAACTCCAGGAGTTGGTGATGGACAGGGAGGCCTGGCGTGCTGCGATTCATGGGGTCGCAAAGAGTCGGACACGACTGGGTGACTGAACTGAATTGAACTTTGTGGTCCTGGAGAAAGGGGTGCATATACTCTGCAACAAGGCAGTTCCAGTGGCCCCCAACAAAGCAGCTAGGCTGTCTGGGGAGACTCAGAGGGACTGGCAAACTGTTTAGGATTAATTCATGCAGAGATCTGAGAGGAATGCATTTCCCCTTCCTCCACCCAAGGACCCCAGGCTCTGGACCAGATTGATCTCAAGCATCCTGCCTGACCCCTTCAGCTGGAGCGTGCCTCCTATTGGGACAGGTCTACTCTCAGAGAGAAGGTCTAGTCTCATCATGGAAGCAGTTTTCAGCCTCCTAAAGTACCAGGAGCCTCCCTAGTGAACAAGGGTTTGTCTCTTTTCTGGTCCATCTCCCTATCAGAGTGGGTCATCCTTCAAGTCAGCAGTCCTGAGCATCAACCACAGGAAGCCTGGCCCTCAGCCAGTGAGGACCAGAGTGTTTCCTGGATGCATGACTGTGACCAAGAAGTTCTGAAGGGGAGGCTCAGGTCATGGATTCTCACTCTTCAAATGAAGAAACAGGCAAAAAGAGTGAGGAGGCCTGTCTATCCATCCTTGAAGTCATGTGGCATATATTCACTATTGTATTATTAAAGATGAGCTTATGCTGTGACTTAGCAATTCAGTTTCTGGGTATGTCCCATAAAAAGAAAAAATTAGAAAAGTGGCAACTTTCAAAGCTCAAAACTATTCATTACAGAATTATTGTTGATGACCAAAAAATGAAAACAGTCTAAATATCCAAAAATAGGAAAGCAGTCGGATAAATGACAAAGCAACCATGAATGCAGTCAGTACAATGCCTTTTGCAGCAGAAGGCTATTGACATGTAGAGGTTCACAGCCCAGTGCCAAGTGTAAAGGGAAGCTACAAACTCCATCACTGCAGTTACATAAGTGGCTACAGGAGTGACTGAAACACAGGAACACAGGAGTGACAGGAAACACACACAACATCAAACAGAAATGATGGGCATATGGTGATGTTTTGTGTTTTTCAAGAATGTTTGCCTTTAGTTTGAGGGTATTGACTATGTAATTGGAAAAATGATCTACTTTTTAGAAAACCCAACCACAATGGAGGGATAGCCCAGCTTTTTCCATAAGATCTCACACTTGGTTAGTGGAAGAAACTAGACTGAAATTTAGGACATGACCTTTCTGTCCTATGCTTATTGTATTGGTCCTTGTGGGCCCAGTAAGGGTCTCAAAGCTTCCTTCTACCTCAGGCTGAAATATTTCTGTCCCTTGTCCCTCTTGCTAAACCCCTTCTTAGCTGATAGACAAGGGATTAATAACACTTTGGCATGTATGGTTACGTGTCTCAAGTAGATGGTTACATGTCTCGAGTAGATGTTTACATTTTAATATGGCTAATTCGTCAATCCCACTTGGAAAACAAGTTTAGGTTTTGCCAACCAGAATCTCATTCTAGACTGCTATAAGTATTCATTTATGCATCTCTAATTTTGTTACCGAACTCATGTATTTCACATGCCAAACTAATCAAAATGTTGGATCCTAAAGCAGAGAAAGGTTTATTGAAGGTCCATGCAAGGAAATGGGTGGTTCATGCCACCCCAAAACCCCTAACTCCTAAAAAGGTTTTAACAAAGCACTGTTAAAGTCAAGGCGAGGGAGGTGAGTGGTTGGTTGTTGCAAATGTCTTGGTGAAGGAATCCTTTGTTCTTGCAGCTGTCCACATAAGTCAGATAATGATGTAAACGTCCAAGACAAATGTTATTCTGTATTCTACAACTTTTTATCTCAAAATAAATGAATCTTAAAGGTCAGGGCTCTGAGAGTAAGCTATCCTGTATACTTCAGGCTAGAGGGAACATTGTTTTACAAAAGGTGCAGAGCCAGTATCACTGAGTACAGGCAACAGAGCGGAAGAGTAAAAGCTAAATTAATAGATCTAATGTGGAGTGAGGTTTGTACTTTCCTATTACAGTTTGATCGTACAGGTTCTGCACATTTCTGGTTGACATCATTCCTGGGATCTACTCTTTCCCTGAATGGACACTGTTTCCCACTTTATTTCTTAACTGGTTTTGTTAGTATATAATAAACTTTGGTTAGTGGATATTGATTGTGTAAGTGGCCAATTTATGTGCCCTGTGTCTCTTGGCACCCAATCGGCTATGGTTTTCAAGTCCAGTTGCAATTCAGAATATCCTGGGAAGCTTGCCTGCACCTAACCATTGGAAAATCTGATTCAGCCAGTCTGAGGCAAAGCCCTAAGTATTTAGCAAGTGTGCTACATGATTCTGATGGACGCGAACACTTCCTAGGCAGGCATCAGGAGACAGCTAAGTGCTTTTAAATATTACTACTGTATCTTCTTTTCATAGGTAGTCTTTCCCCAGCTTGGTCCAGATATGCACTAAAATATATCTTGGTCTGGATCTCTTTCAATTGATTTTATTTGGCCCCTGGTGATATCTTTTGATCTCAGCCTTGATGTCTTTGCTCAGCTCAGGGAAAATGTTTCATTAGTTCTCAGTTAATACAGTCCAAATATCCTGAGGGTACCCAATGGGACTCTATTCTATCTCTTTATCTTCATCATCAACTTCCTCTCCTTTGTTTTAGGAGAATTTTAGTAATTTGTCTTATAATTCACTGGTTTGGTTTCATTTCCCATATCTAATTCACTGTCTAAAATCTATTTTCAATTAAATTCATTGTATTTTCATCTGAAAATAGTTGCATTTTCATAGTGCAGCAGTCTCTCAACTTAAGACTTCTGGCAATATCTCTGACTTTTTGTTTGTTTGAAGGAGGGGATAATGCCTTGGCATCTTAGAACATTTTCCTTAACTCTTCAAATTGAAACACATTTTGAATAATGGGGTTTTTCCTATTATCAATTTTTTTTTTACATTTTTTCACTCTTAGAGGGTCTTGGAGGCTCTATGTTTATCAAGTATTGGATATAGATATGATCCTCTAAAAAATCTCTAGGTTGTTTCATATCATTTGGAGTCAGATGAAAAGAATGAAATGTCAATAAATGTTATGTTTCAGTGACAATCTTGGGGAAAATTCTAATTTTCCAGTTGTATGACTTTATACATGTAGCCTAACTTTTTTTCTTACATGTTATTGTCTCTTTCAAGGGGTAGACCTATGTGAAAAAATGCCTATTAACACATTACAAGGGAATAATTTCAAGAGGGCAGAAGAATAAGATGGGGAGTTCAACTTTCCCCTGATAAATACATCAAAACCTCATCTGCATGAGGAACAACTTCTACAGAACACTTTCTGAATGCTAGGACTCCAGACTCCCATAAAGGCAAACCAATCTCCTCAGAATGAGTGTGTAAGTTTTCTGGGTGTTCTTGGCTTCTGAGTGTTGCTTTCACCATTAGTATTGGGGTCTTGTTTTCTGTGCTATGTGGCCTGTGAAGTCTTGATGCTACAGTAATAGGTCGGGCCTGAACCCCCAAGGTGGGAGACCTGAGTCCTGGGCTTTGGACCATCAGAGAACTCCCAAACTGACAGAACATTAATTTTTTGATGAGAGTTCTCCCAAGGGCCTCAGTCTCAACACTAAGATCAAGCCCCCACAAAGGCCAGAAAGCTCCATGCCAGATTCCTCACACCATACTTTTAGTAAAACAGAAACACAACACTGTCCATTAGCAGAAAGGCTACCCAAAGCCATACCAAGCCCATAGACTCCCCAAAACACACTACTGTACAGAGCAGTGCCCTTCAGAGAGATATGATCCAGCTCCATCAACCAGAACACAGGCACAACTCCCCTCGACCAGGAAATCTTCACAAGTTACTGGTCCAAAGCCATACATGGGAAGCAGACTCCAGAATTAAGAGGAACTATGATCTTCCAGCCTGCAGACAGGAGACCCCAAACACAGTAAGTTAAATTAAAAGACAAAGAAATACACACCAGATGAAGGAACATGGTAAAAAACAAAACCCCATAAGACCAAACAAATGAAGAGGAAATAGCAGTTTGTTTGAAAAAGAATTCAAAGTAGTGATAGTAAAGAAGATCCAAAACATGGAAACAAAATGGAGTCACAAATAAATAGACTGAAGGCAGAGGCTTAGAAGATACAAGAAGCATTTAACAAGGACATACAAGACTTAGGAATAGATAATCAGCAATGAACAAGATAACAAATGAGATTAAAAATTCATAAGGGACAACAAATAACAGAATAACTGAGGCAGAAGAACAGATAAGTGAGCTGGAAGACTGAATGGTGGAAATAACTGAAGCAGAGCAGAATAAGGAAAAAGAATAAAAAGTAATGAGGACAGTCTCAAAGATCTCTGGGACAACATTAAACACACCAACATTCAAATAATAGAGGTCCCTGAAGAAGAAGAAGAAGAAGCAGCGTATGAGAAAATATTTGAAGAGATTATAGTTGAAAACTTCCCTTACATTGGAAAGGAAATAGCCACCCAAACCCAGGAAGGCCAGAGAGTCTGATATAGGATAAACCCAAGGAGAAACATGCCAGTAAAAGTGAAAGTTGCTCAGTCATGTCCAACTCTTTGCGACCCCATGAACTATATAGTCCACGGAATTCTCCAGGCCAGAATACTGGAATGGGTAGCCTTTCCCTTCTCCAGGGGGTCTTCCCAGCCCAGGGATCAAACCCAGGTCTCCCCGCATTGCAGTCAGATTCTTTACCAGCTAAGACACAAGAGAAACCCTGGAATACTGGAGCCTATACCTTCTCCAGCAAAAATTAAACACAGAGAACAAACATTAAAAGCAGCAAGGGAAAAGCAACAAATAGCATACACAGGGGTCTCCATAAGGCCAACAGCTGATCTTTCAACAGAAACTCTTCAGACAATATACTTAAAGTGATGAAAGGAAAAAACTTACAACCAAAATTACTCTATCCAGCAAGGATCTCATTCAAATTTGAAGGAGAAATCAAAAGCTTTACAGACAGGCAAAAGTTAAGAGAATTCAGCATCATCAAGCCAGCTTTATAACAAATGGTAAAGGAACTTCTCTAGACAGGAAACACAAAAGAGAGAAAAGGCCTACAAAAGCAAACCCAAAACAATAAATGGAAACAGGATCATACATATCAGCAATTAGCTTAAATGTAACTGGACTAAATGCTCCAAGCAATATCTACAGTGCATTTCATCCACAAACAGTAGACTTCACTTTATTTTCAAGTGCACATGGAACATTCTCCAGGATAGATCACATCTTGGGTCACAAATCAAGTCTTGGTAAATTTTAAAAATCTGAAATCATTTCAGGCATCTTTTCTGATCACAAAGTTATAAGATTAGATATCGACTACAGGAAAAAACTTTAAAATCACAAATGCATGGAGGCTAAACAATATGTTTCTGAATAACCATGTGGTCACTTAAGAAATCAAAGAAGAAATTAAAAAAAAAAAAAAAAACTTAGAAGCAAATGAGAATGAAAACATGACAACTCAAAATCCATATGTGGAAGTCATTCTTTGCAACCCCATGGGCTATACAGTCCACGGAATTCTCCAGGCCAGAATACTGGAGTGGGTAGCCTTTCCATTCTCAAAGGGATCTTCCAACCCAGGGATTGAACCCAGGTCTCCCACATTGTAGGTGGATTCTTTACCAGCTGAGCCATCAGGGAAGCCCATGTGGGGTGCAGTAAAAGCAGTGCTAAAGAGAAGTTGATAGCAACACAAGTCTACCTCAAGAAACAATAAAACCATCAAACAAACAACCGAAGCTTACATCTAAAGCAACTAGGAAAAAAAAAAAAAACCTCAAAGTTAGTATAAGGAAAGAAATCATAAAGATCAGAGTAGAAATAAATGAAGGAGAAATTAAGGAAACATTAGAAAGATCAATAAAACTAAACCTGGCTCTTTGAGAAGATAAAATTGATAAACAATTAGCCAGAGGCATCAAGGGAAAAGGGAAAAGACTCAGCAATAAAATTAGAAATGAAAAAGGAGATTTTACAAGGAATAACACAGAAATACAAAGGATCATAAGAGACTACTACTGTTACTGAATTTTCAAGTCCATGTGCCTGATGCACGGTGAGACCCATCAATACTAAAACATTAGAGTTTGGAACAGAAAAAGGTTTATTACAAATCCATACAAAGAGATGGATGGCTCATGCCCTAAGAACCCTAAAGTTACTGAAAACTTTCGGCAAGTCCCTTTAAAACCAAAAGGTGAGGGATGGTAATGGTTAGTTGTTGCAGAGTTCTCAGTGTCAGATCCTTTGTTCCTGAGGTCAGATCATGGTCAGATAATGATAATCCTGTAAATCTCTACCAGCTGAATGTTATTCTCTGTCTTGAAAAGAAAGGGAGAAGTCACAAAACAAAACTTTCACCCTCCAAGGTCCCAATCCAGGCTAAGAGATGGCAGATCTCAGTTGACAGCTCTTTCGGGGTCAGATTCCCACAACCTGCCCAGCTGTCATCCCTGAAGGAGCCAGGCACCCCACCCAACTGTCTCTCAGTCTCCTCAGGCTGCCCAAATGAGGAGAATAAGTTTCACAGACTGCAACCCACACAGACAGCCACTGCTATTGGGTCACAGAGACAGGAATGGGGACAGGTTCACCTTTGCCTCAAGGCTTGGACCACAGCTAGTGGAGGCCTTAGTGAGGGCTCTGAAGCCTTGTAGGACAGAGTCCCCAGTCTATTCCCCAGGGCCTTCCAGCTCATCCACTGGCCCAAGGCTGGGTAAGCTGGAGGGGCTCCAGAAGGCCTGAATCTGTCTCTTACCTCACTCTCCACCTGATGACCGCCACACCACCGACCCTTGACTGAATCACTTCCCAGTGGTTCCTCACTGACAGTTACCAGTGGGCAGGGCCCACTGCAG
Organism: Bubalus bubalis; assembly: GCF_019923935.1. Classification (NCBI taxonomy): domain Eukaryota; kingdom Metazoa; phylum Chordata; class Mammalia; order Artiodactyla; family Bovidae; genus Bubalus; species Bubalus bubalis. The sequence continues at coordinate 55,830,291 of NC_059158.1, forward strand.
TGCTGACCAATTGCTGAGCAGGACAGCTAAGGATTGCTCATTGATAGTTGGTTGCTTATGGAAGGGGCCCACTGAGGCACCAAGCAATGGCTGAGCAAGACCTATTGCATAGGAAGGGTGCAGAGTAATAAAGCACAGCAATGGCTACCTGCTAAGGGCTCTGTTGATTTTGCTCTGTTAGACTATGAACAATTATATGCCAACAAAATGGACAGCCTAGAAGGAATGGATAAATTCTTAGAAAAGTATAACTTTCCAAAACTGAACCAGGAAGAAATAGAAAATATGACCAGACCAATAACAAGCATGAAATTCGAAATTGTAATTAAAAAAAAATCTTCCAACAAAAGCCCATGACCAGATAGATGGCTTCATAGGTGAACTGTAGCAAAAGTTTAGAGAAAAGATAACATCAATCCTGCTCAAACTCTTCCAGGAAATTGCAGAGGAAGAAAACTCCAAACTCATTCTACAAGACCAACATCATCCTGATACCAAAACCCAACAAAGATGCCACAAAAAAAGAAAACTACAGGTCAATATCACTGAACATAGATGCAAAAATCCTCAACAAAATTCTAGCAAACAGAAATCAACAACACAGTAAAATGATCATACCTCATGATCAAGTGGGCTTTATACCAGATGCAAGGATTCTTCAACATACACAAATCAGTCAATGTGATACATGATATTAACAAATTGAAAGATAAACACCATATGATTATTGCAATAGATGCAGAGAAAGCTTTTGACAAAATTCAACATATATTTTTGATAAAATCTCTCCAGAAAGTAGGCATAGAAGGAATACACTAATGACAAACCCTCAGCAAACATTATTCTCAAAGTGAAAAACTGAAAGCATTTCCTCTAAGATCAGGAACAAGACAAGGGTGCCCATTCTCACCACTATTACTCAACACAGATTTGGAAGTCCTAGCCAAAGCAATTAGAGAAGAAAAAGAAATAAAAGGAATCCAGATTGGAAAAGAAGTAAAACTCTAACTGTTTGCAGATGACATGATGTTATACATAGAAAACCCTAAACATGTCACCAGAAAATTACTAGAGCTAGTCAGTGAATATAGTAAAGTTTCAGGATATAAAATTAATACATAGAAATCCCTTGCATTCTTATACACTAACAATGAAAAATCAGAACAAGAAATAAGGGAAGCAATCCCATTCACTACTGCAACAAAAAGAATAAAATACCCAGTAATAAATGTACCTAAAGAGACAAAAGATTTATATGCAGAAAACTATAAGACATTGATGAAAGAAATCAAAGATGACAGAAAAACAGATGAAGAGATATACCATGTTCTTGGATTAGAAGAATTAATATTGTGAAAATATCTATACTACTGAAACTAATCTACAGATTCAATGCAATCCCTATCAAACTACCAATGGTATTCTTCACAGAACTAGAACAAAGAAATTGCAAATTTTGTACAGAAACACAAAAGACCACAAATCACCAGTGCAATCTTGAGAAAGCAGATCAAAGCTGGAGGAACCAACCTTCATGACTTCAGATTATTTTACAAAGCTATAGTCATCAAGACAGTATGGTACTAGCAAAAAACAGAAATATAGACCAATGGAACAAGACAGAAAGACCAGAGATATATCCATACATCTATGGGAACAATATATTTCACAAAGGAGGCAAGAATATACTATGAAGAAAATACAGCTTCTTCAATAAGTGGTACTGGGAAAATGGGACAGTTATATGTAAAAGAATGAAATCAGAACACATTTTAACACCATACACAAAGATAAACTCAAAATAGATTAAATGCCTTAATGTAAGACCAGAAACTATAAAACTCTTAGAGGAAAACATAGGCAGAATACATTTTGACATAAATAACAGCAACATCCTCTATGATCCACTTCCTAGAGTAATGGAAATAATTAAAAAAAAAAAATAGGACCTAATTAAACTTAAAAGCTTTTGAACACCAAAGGAAACTATAAACAAGGTGAAAAGACAACTCTCACAATGGGATAAAATAATAACAAATGAAACAACTGACTAAAAATTAATCTGAAAAATATACAAGCAGATCGTGCAGTTCAATGCCAGAAAAATTAACAACCCAATCAAAAAATGGGCAGAAGACCCAAACAGATATTTCTCCAAAGAAGACATACAGATGGCTAATAAACACATGAAAAGTTACTCAATAAGACTCATTACTAGAGAAATGCAAATCAAAACTACAGTGAGGTATCACCTTACACTGGTCACAATGACCATCATCAAAAAGTCTACAAACAATAAATGCTGAAGAGGGTGTGAAGGAAAAGGAACCCTCTTGCATTGTTGGTGGGAATGTAAATTGATACAGCTACTATGGAGAACATTATGCAGGTTCCTTAAAAACTAGAAATAAAAATACCATATGAGCCAACAATTCCCCTACTGCACACATACCCTGAGGAAACCATAACTGAAAAAAACATTATGTCCCACAATGTTCATCTCAGCACTATTTGCATAGGATATGGAAGCAAAGATAAAGAAGTTGTGGTACATAAATACAGTGGAATATTGCTTAGCCATAAAAAGGAACACATTTGAGTCAGTTCTAATGAGGTGGATGAACCTAGGGGCTATTACATAGAGCAAAGTAAGTCAGAAAGAGAAAAACAAATATTGTATATTAACCCATGTATATGGAGTCTAGACGGAGAAGGCAATGGCTCCCCACTCCAGTACTCTTGCCCGGAAAATCCCATGGACAGAAAGATGGTACTTACTGATGAACCTATTTGCAAGGCAGCAGTGGAAATGCAGACATAGAGAAAAGACTTGTGGACATAGTGAGGGAAGAAGAAGGTGGGACAAATTGAGAAAGCAATATGGAAACATATAAACTATTTTACAATACATATGTAAAATAGATAGCCAATGGGAATTTGCTATATGATGCAAGGAGCTGAAACCCAGTGCTCTGTGAAAATTTAGATGGGTAGGTTGAGTGGGAAGTGAGAGGGAGGTTCAAGAGGGAGGTAATATATGTATACCTATGGCTGATTCATGTTGATGAATGAGAGAAATGAATACAAGACTGTAAAACAATTATATGCAATTAAAATAAATAAATTAAAAAAAAAAAACATATAAGATGGCTCCTGACTCCTGGTGGATAATTAAACACTGAGGTGGATTACCATGTAGTCATTGTGGATGCTGCTATTACTTGCTTTCTGTTTCAGTTAGGTATCTGATTATCTTGGGAGTTGCTCTGTGTACAGATAAAGATCAGACCAGAGAAGGAGCCTGAATTCTGTCCTGGGATTTTCTGCATCATCCCGTACTTCATAGATATGCATTTGGGAGAAGGGAGGGGTAGAATGTTGGACTAGCCAGTAGCAACAACCACTTGTTATTACTACTTCAAATGAATTTCTGCTTCTCTACTACAGTCATTTTTCTTAAATTAGCAGCTAGCATTGATGACAAAAAGAAAATTCTTATAAACAGATGGTCCCTTTAACTACTCACTCACACAACCATTGTGTTCTGTTTGGGGTCTGATAATCCATCTAACAGAGTTTTATCAAGAAAACACACTGGTCATAACAAATACGCTTTACTAACAACACAAGAGATGATTCTACACATGGACATAACCAGACGGTCAATACCCAAATCAGATTGAATAGGTTATTTGTAGCTGAAGATGGAGAAGATCTATACAGTCAGCAAAAACAAGACCTGGAGCTGACTGCAACTCAGATCATCAGTGTCTTATTATAAAACTCAGGCTTAAATTGAAAAAAGTAGGGAAAATCACTAAGTCAAATCCCTTATGATTATACAGTGGGAGTGACAAATAGATTCAAGGAATTAGCTCTGGTAGGCAGAGTGCCTGAAGAACTATGGACAGAGGTTCATAGCATTGTACAGAAGACAGTGACAAAAACTATCCCCAAGATAAAGAAATGCAAGATGGCAAAGTAGTTGTCTGAAGAAGATTTACAAATACCTGAGGAAAGAAGAAAAATGAAAGGCAAGGAAGAAAGGGAAGGATATGCAGAGTTTCAGAGAATAGCAAGCAGAGATAAGAAAGACTCCTTAAATGAACATTGCAAAGAAATAGAAGAAAACAATAGAGAGGGAAAGACTAGAGATCTCTTCAAGAAAACTGAAGCTATCAAGGGAACATTTAATGCAAGGATGGGTGCAATAAAGGACAGAAACGGTGAGGACCTAACAGAAGCAAAAGAGATTCAAAAGAGGTGTCAAGAATGCAGAGAAAAATTATACAAAAAAAAGTGTTAATGACACAAATAACCATGATGGTGTTGTCACTCACTTATATCCAGAAATCCTGGAGTGTGAAGTCAAGTGGGCCATAGGAAGCATTACTGTAAACAAAGCTAGTCGAGGTGATGGAATTAAAGTTGAGCTATTTCAAATCCTAAAAGATGATGCTGTTAAAGTGTTACACTCAATATGTCAGCAAATTTGGAATACTCAGGAGTGGCCACAGGACTAGAAAAGACCAGGTTTCATCCTAATCCCAAGGAAGGGTAATGCCGAAAAATATTTGAACTACCATACAATTGGGCCAATTTAACATGCTAGCAAGGTAATGCTCAAAATTCTTCAAGCTAGGCCTCAGCAGGAGGAAAACTGAGAACTTCTAGATGTACAAGCTTGATTTAGAAAAGGCAGAGGAACCAGAGATCAAATTACCAACATTTGTTAGATCATAGAGAAAGGAAAGGAATTCCAGAAAAACATCTGCCTCATTGATGTACAAAAGCCTTTGACTGTATGCTATGGATGGAGATTCGTGACATTGTACAGGAGGCAGGGATCAAGATCATCCCCAAGAAAAAGAAATGCAAGAAGGTAAAATGGTTGTCGGCGGAGGCCTTACAAATAGCTGAGAAAAGAAGAGAAGCAAAAGGCAAAGAAGAAAAGGAAAGATATACCCATTTGAATGCAGAATTCCAAAGAATAACAAGGAGAGATAGGGAAGGCTTCTACAGTGATCAGTGCAAAGAAATACAGGAAAACAACTGAATGGGAAAGACTAGAGATCTCTTCAAGAAAACTAGAGATACCAGGAGAACATTTCACACAAAGATGGGCGCAATAAAGGACAGAAATGGTATGGACCTAACAGAAGCAGAAGATATTAAGAAGAAGGGGCAAGAATATACAGAAGAACTATACAAAAAAGGTCTTCATGATCCAGATAATCACGGTGGTGTGATCACTCACTTAGAGCCAGACATCCTGGAGTCTGGTGGGCCTTAGAAAGCATCACTATGAACAAAGCTAGAGGATGTGATGGAATTGCAGTTGAGCTATTTCAAATCCTCAAAGATGATGCTGTAAAAGTGCAGCACTCAGTATGCCAGCTAGTTTGGAAAACTCAACAGTGGTCATAGGACTGGAAAAGGTCAGTTTTCATTCCAATTACAAAGAAAGGCAATGCCAAAGAATGCTCAAACTACCACACAACTGCACTCATTTCACATGCTAGCAAAGTAATGCTCAAAATTCTCCAAGCCAGGCTTCAACAGTATGTACACTGTGAACTTCCAGACATTCAAGCTGGATTTAGGAATAGCAGAGGAATCAGAGATCAAATTGCCAACATTCATTGAATTATTGAAAAAGCAAGAGAGTTCCAGAAAAACATATGCTCCTCCTTACTGACTATGCCAAAGCCTTTGATTGTGTGGATCACAACAAACTATGGAAAATTCTGAAAGAGATGGGAATACTAGACCTGGCCTGCCTCTTGAGAAACCTATATGCAGGTCAGGAAGCAACAGTTAGAACTGGACGTGGAACAATAGACTGGTTCCAAAACGGGAAAGTAGTATGTCAAGGCTGTATATTGTCACCCTATTTATGTAACTTGTATGCACTTTACATCATGAGAAATGTTGGGCTGGATGAAGCACAAGCTGGAATTAAGACTGCTGAGAGAAATATCAATAACCTTGGATATTCAGATGACACCACCCTTATGGCAGAAAGTAAAGAAGAACTAAAGAGTCTCTTGATGAAAGTGAAAGAGGAGAGTGAAAATGTTGGCTTAAAACTCAACACTCAGAAAACTAAGATCGTGGCATCTGGTCCCATCACTTCATGGCAAATAGATGGGGAAGCAGTGGAAACAGTGACAGACTTTATTTAGGGGGCTCCAAAATCACTGCAGATGGTGACTGCAGCCATGAAATTAAAAGACACTTACTCCTTGGAAGAAAAGTTATGACCAACCTAGACAGCATATTAAAAATCACAGACATTACTTTGCCAACAAAGGTCCGTCTAGTCAAAGTTATGCTTTTTCCAGTAGTCATGTTTGGATGTGAGTTCTACTCTAAAGAAAGCTGAGCACCAAAGAATTTATGCTTTTGAACTGCAGTGTTGGAAATGACTCTTGAGAGTCCCTTGGACTGCACAGAAATCCAACCAGTCCATCCTAAGGAAATCAATCCTGAATATTCATTGAAAGGACTGATGTTGAAGCTGAAACCCCAATACTTTGGCCACCTGATTCAAAGAACTGACTCACTGGAAAAGACCCTGATGCTGGGAAAGATTGAAGGCAGGAAGAGAAGGGGATGACAGAGGATGAAATGGTTGGATGGCATCACTGACTCAATGAACATGAGTTTGAGTCAACTCTGGGAGTTGGCGATGGACAGGGAGGCCTGGCATGCTGCAGTCCATGGGGTCACAAAGAGTCAGACATAACTAAATGACTGAACTAAACTGATCTGTGTGCATTACAGCAACCTTGGAAAATTCTTAAAGAGATGAGAATACCAGATCACCTTTCCTGTTTCTTGAGAAACATATATGTGGGTCAAGAAGCAAAGTTAGACCTTGTATGAAGCAACTGACCTTCAAAATTGGAAAAGGAGTACAATAGAGTTAGATATTGTAACCCTGATTATTTAACTATATGCAGAATTGTTGTTGTTGTTGTTGTTCAGTTGCCAAGTCGTGTTCGACTCTTCGTGACCCCATGTATTGCAACATGCCAGACTTCCCTGTTCCTCGTTATATCCCACAGTTTGACCAAGTTCATGTCCATTGAATCAAAGTTACCATCCAATCATTTCATCCTCTGTTGCCTTCTTCTCCTTCTGCCTTCAATCTTTCCCAGCATCAGGGTCTTTCCCAATGAGTCAGTTCTTCGCATCAGGTGGCCAAAGTATTGGAGTTTCAGGTTCAGCATCAGTCCTTCCAAAGAGTATTCAGGGTTGATTTCCTTTAAGATTGATTGGTTTGATCTCCATGCCGTCTAAGGGACTCTCAAGAGTCTTCTGCAGCAACACAGTTTGAAAATATCAGTTCTTTGGCACTCTGTCTTCTAACTGTCCAGCTCTCACATCCATACATGACTACTGGAAGGACCATAATGTTGACTATATGGACCTTTGTTGGCAAAGTGATGTTTTTTATTTTTAACACACTGTCTAGATTTGACACAGCTTTCCTGCCAAAAAGCAATTGTCTTTCTATTTCATGACTGCAGTCATAATCTGCAGTGATTTTAGAGCCTAAGAAGAGGAAATCTGTCACTGCTTCCACCTTTTCCCCTTCTATTTGCCATGAAGTGATGGGACCAGATGCCTTGATCTTAGTTGTTTTTTGTTTTTTGTTTTTTTTTTCTCAAATTGAGTCTGAAGTGGGCTTTTTCACTCTCCTCCTTTACCTTCATCAAGGGTCTCATTAGTTCCTCTTTGCTTTCTGTCATTAGAGTGATATCCACAAGTCTGAGGTTGTTATTTCTCCCTGCAATCCTGATTCCAGCTTGTAACTCATCCAACTTGGCATGATGTGCTCTGCATATAAGTTAAATAAACAGGATGACTATAAACAGACTCGTTGTACTCCTTTCTTAATCCTGAATCAGTCAGTTGTTCTGTACAGGGTTGTAATTGCCGCTTCTTGACCCACATTCAGGTTTCTCAGGAGGCAGGTAAGATGGTCTAGTATTCCCATCACTTTAAGAGTTTTCCAAAGTTTATTATGATCCACACAGTCAAACAGACATGATTGAGTGACTAACACACACATAGTCAAAGGTTTTATCATGGTCAGTGAAACAGGGGTAATATCCTACTACAATTCCCTTGCTTTCTCTAAGATCCAGCAAATGTTGGCACTTTGATCTTTGGTTCCTCTGCCTATTCTAAGCTCAGCTTTAACATCTGGAAATTCTAGGTTCACTTAATGCTGAAGCCTAGCTTTGAGGATTTTGAATATATATAACCTTACTGGCATGGGAGATGAATGCAATTGTCCAGTGGTTTGAACCGTATCTGACTTCCTACTTTTGCATTCCAGTTCCCTATGATGAATAGGACATCTTTTTTGGTGCTAGTTCTAGAAGGTTTTATAGGTCTTCATAGAGAAGGCAGTAGTACTGCCCTTTTTGGAAATTGGAATGATGACTGACCTTTTCTAGTCCTGTGGCCACTGCTGGGTTTTCCAAATTTGCTGACGTATTGAGTGCAGCAGTTTAATAGCCTCATCTTTTAGGACTTTTAAATAGCTTTTCTGGAATTCCACTAGCTTTATTGGCAGAAGTGCTTCCTAAGGCCCACTTGACCTCACATTCCAGAACATCTGGCCCTGAGTGAGAGACTACACCATTGTGGTTGTCTGTGTCATTAAGATCTAGTTTTTATATAGTTCTTCTCTGTATTCGTTCCATCTGTTCCTGATCTCTTCTGCTTCTATTAAGTCTTTACTGTTTCTGTCCTTTATTTGCCCATCTTTGGATGAAATGTTCCTTTGATATTTCCACTTTTCTTGAGGAGGATTATAGTTTTACCCTTTCTGTAGTTTTCCTCTGTTTCTTTGCATTGTTCATTGAAGAATGCCTTCTTGTCTCCCCTTGCTATTCTCTGGAACTCTGATTAGTCAGGTTTACCTTTTGCTTTCTCCCTTGCTTTTCACTTCTCCTCTTTCCTCAGCTATTTGTAAAGCCTCCCCAGACAATCACTTTGCCTTCTTGCATTCCTTTTTTTCTTGGGATGGTTTTGTTTGCTGGTTCCTGTACAATATTACACACCTCTGTCCATAGTTTTTCAGGCACACTTTACTAGATCTAATCCCACGAATCCATTGGTCACCTCCACTGTATATTCATAGGGGATTTGATTAAAGTCATATCTGACTGGCCTATTGGTTTTCCCCACTTTCTTTATTTTAAGCCTGAATTTTGCTTTGAGGAGCTGATGATCTGGGCCACAGTCAGCTCCAGGTCTTGTTTTCACTGACTGTATACAGCTTCTCCATCTTCAGCTACAAAGAATGTAATCAATCTGATTTCACTATTGACAATTTGGTGATGTCCATGTGTAAAGTTATCTCTTGTGTTGTTGTAAAAGAGTGTTTTCTATGACCTGTTTGTTCTCTTGGAAGAATTCTGTTAGCCTTCACCTTGCTTCATTTTGCACTACAAGGCCAAACTTGCCCATTACTCCACGTATCTCTTGACTTCCTACTTTTGCATTCCAATCCCCTATGATGAATAGGACATCTTTTTTGGTGTTAGTTCTAGAATTTTTTATAGGTCTTCATAGAGCTAATGAACTTCAGCTTCTTTAGCATCAGTAGTTGGAGTGTAGACTTAGATTACTGTGATACTGAATAGTTTTCCTTGGAAATGAACCGAGATCATTCTGTTGTTTTTGAGGTTGCATTTCATACTCTTTTGTTGATTATGATGGTTACTCCATTTCTTGTATGGGATTCTTGCCCACAGTATTAGATATAATGGTCATGTGAATTAAATTCACCCATTCCCATCCATTTTAGTTCATTGATTCCTAAGATGATGATGTTTTTTCTTACCATTTCCTGCCTGACCACATCCAATTTACCTTGATTCATGGATCTAACATTTCATATTCTTATGCAATACACTTCTTTACAGCATTGGATTTTACTTTCATCACCAGACACATCCACAAATGAGTGTCGTTTCCGCTTTGGCCAGCTGCTTCATTCTTTCTGGAATATTAGTAGATGTCCTCCTCTCTTCCCCAGTAGCACACTGGCCACCTTCTGACTGGAGGGCTCATCTTCTGGTGTAATACCTTTTTGACTTTTTATACAGTTCATGGGGATCTCACAGCTAGTTTACTGTAGTGGTTTACCATTCCCTCCTCCAGTGGATCACATTTTGTCAGAACTCTCTACTGTGACCCATCCATCTTGGGTGGCCCTACACAGCATGGCTCATAGCTTCATTGAGTTATGCAAGCCCCTTTACCACTAGGCAGTAATCCATGAAGGGGATCATCATACAAAATGCTGGGATGAGTGAATCACAAGCTAGAATCAAGATTGCTGGGAGAATTATCAACAACCTCTGATATGTAGATAATACTTCTCTAATGGAAGAAAGTGAAGAGGAACTAAAGGGCCTCTTGATGAGGGTGAAAGAGGAGAGTGAAAATGCTGGCTTAAAACTCAACATTCAAGAAACTAAGATCAAGGCATCTGTTCCCATTACTTCATGGCAAGCAGAAGGGGAAAGAGTGGAAGCAGTGACAGACCTTATTTTCTTGGGCTCCAAAATCACTGTGGATGGTGACTGCAGCCTTGATATTAAAAGACACTAGCTCCTTGGAAGGAAAACTATGACAAGCCTAGACACCATATTAAAAAGCAGAGACATCACTTTGCTGACAAAGTTGTGTATTCAAATTGTGGTGTTGGAGAAGACTCTTGAGAGTCACTTGAACTGCTAGAAGATCTAGTCAGTTAATCCTAAAGGAACTCAACCTCGAATATTTATTGGAAGAGTTGATGCTGAAGCTGAAGCTCCAATATTTTGCCCACCTTATGTGAAGAGCTGACTCTTCAGAAAAGACTCTGATGCTGGGAAAGATTAGGGCAAAAAGAGAAGGGGGTGGCAAAGGATGAGATGGTTAGATAGCATCACCAACTCAATGGACAAGAGTTTGAGCAAACCAGGAGACAGTGAAGGACAGGAAAGCCTGCTGTGCAGAAATCCATGGGGGTCACAAAGAGTCAGACACAACTTAGTGACTGAACAACAAGAAAGCCATCTCTCCTCTGGCCCAGTCCTACAGCTGCTGCTGCTTCACAATCTGTGCTGAATGAGGCTTGAGCCCAGCCTCCTCCTTTCAGTTGTCTCTCATGTTGTATATGTAGTGCATTTTCATATGATCAAAAGTGACCTTAACATCTTTCCTCCTTGTGTGGAATTTAATTTCTTAACTGCAGTTTTATACAGTGCAAAATGAAGATGTTGTGTCTCTGATCTTGCAAGAAAAAACCAGTTCCTCACCTGTGTGGGGAATGTGGGATTGATTGATATGTTAATGTAGGAGGATGCAGTCCTGAAAGGATGTCAGGTACTTCTAAATATACACTGTGTGCGGCCCAGTTCTGCCTGCTGCAGGCTTTGATGTCGAATAAAATGGGATAAGGGTGAGAGAGCGAAGCCATATCACAGATCTTCTTCCTTCTAACAGAAGGGCAAAGGTCAGCAAAATCCTAGTCAGCTACTTCCAAGCAAAGCAAAGGGTACCTCTTTTGATAGCTTGAAAAAGGAAAGTCACATTAAAATTTAGAGTTAAAATTCTCAGCAAGGCACTCTGCCTCACAACCAAAGGCCCCACTGGACAAAGAAGTTAAAGAAAATTTCAATAGTTCTCCTCATAGGCCCTACATATGATTATGGTGTAAGTAGGTGAACATGGAAAACACAAAGATCAACCATAGCAAAAAGAAGGTGGCCGACCTGGTTCTTTTTGGTTCTCAGAGAGAGAGGGAAGCACCCCAGGATTCCCTGTCACTGAGAGCTCCCAACTGAATAGCTTAAAAATATTTTGTCATGGAAATTGGATTAATAGTGCATAAAACACAATTCAGCCCTGGAACCAAGACCCTTTGAAATGAGACTCAGCTCTGATAATTAATATCAGCAAAGGAAAAAGAGCTGTCAAGGAAAATTTGCCCAATTATATTAGAGCAAATGGAATTAGGGGCAAGGCAGAGAGAAATGACACAGTAACTAACAGATGAACATGTTTCAGGGGAAATTAAGGAAAGAGAAGATAGCTCATAGCAAAAGACTAATGAAGAAAATAAGTTGAGCAAATATAAAACCTGAAGACAAAAAAATGTTCCCATTAGTCCTTCACACCAGGGAAAGACAATACAGAAATGTGAATGAGTAAAAGATGAGACTAAAATGCAGAGAATAGGCCTAAAATAGAAGTTTTTAAAATTTAATATCAAAGAACATCATTAACAGAGCTAGTAAATTAACAGAAGTGGAAAGGGAAAAGGTAATTCATTGCTGACATAGAGAAAGACAGATTTGAGATGACAGCTATGAATGCCCAAGAAAAGACCTAGAGATTAAAACAATCATGAAAAAAGCAACAGAAATGAAGGACAGGCCAGGGAGACTAACTGGGGTCCCTGAAGTGTAAATATCCCAAAAGGGGAAGAAAATTTTCATGAGCTAAAGAACAAGGACTGAAACCAATCTAGAAGGTAAAAGCTACACCCCAGGAAACATTAATACATAATGAGTGCCATTGAAATAGTTTCTGCTTAAGTTAATAAACACTAAGGGTAAAGGCTTGTTTCAGGCATTTAGACATAGAGTGCAACAAAGAGAGCTGGCCAAGAACAGGCCAGACCATGCAGACAAATCTTAGGCTGCCCCCTTAGCAGCATTCAGAATTTTAAAGACAAAGACATGGAGAGAAAATTCTGAGAGCAATAACACATTAACCAAGAATGTTATACCCAGCCAAACTGGCTTCCAAGAATCATAGTCACAGGTAAAAATACCAAAAAACAGGCTCTTTTCATGAGACATTACAAGAAAAGTCAGCCCACTAACATGAACAGAGAAAGGTCTACCTAGACCTGGACAACATTTAAAATCAGTGGACCAATGGTTAAAACTGTACATTTTATATTATGTATATTTTACCACATAATTTTAAAATATCAGGGAAAAGGAAAAAACAAAAACAATGGAGTACATGGAATGAAAAGTTAGGCTAAAAAGTTCTGAGGGAAAGGAAACATTGTTTATCCACCCAAGTTTTTCTTTGATTACAAAGGCCACAGATAATTTTGTACTAGCAAGAATTTCAGAATCCAACATCTATGAGACCTTGGGACTCCTCAATGATAAAATCCAGCCCAGCAAGCAGGTAAACCAAATAGAAACTCAGCCAGAAGAAGGAAAGCTATTAGAAGTAGGACCCCAAAGTATCAAATCCACTCAAATGTAGGTAGAAAAGGGCTAAACAACAATGGGAATGATTGTTATAGGATAGACTGAAACTCGTATTAACCTTGCAGATATCACCAACAAAAATCATGAGAAAATCATGTGAAAGTAGACATATGTTTATTTCTTCATCTTTTATAATAGAACATAATTAAAATTTTCTGGAATTGAAACAGGGAGTCAAAAACATAAAAAAGGCAACCTTTCAATGCTTTTCACATTCTTGTTCTTGGTCTTAGAGGGCTCTTTTACAAAATAATATCTTTTTTGCCAAGGCAACGTTTATTTGAAGATCTGAAGTTCCTTTCATTTAAATATCACCCCGTTTTCTTCTCTTAAAGTAAAATTTAATAAAATACTTTTATATTGAACATAGTTCAGGTTCAGGTCAGTTGCTCAGTCATGTCCGACTCTTTGCGACCCCATGAATTGCAGCATGCCAGGCCTCTTTGTCCATCACCAACTCCATAGTAGGTGTCACTAATTCCATTTTTATTGACAGGTCTTTTTTTTGTTTGTTTATCTGTACTTGCCCCTTTTATAGTTGATATGGGTACAGAGATGTCTAAGGTGAGGGCCACCTGAGGCTGATATGTCTGCTGCAGAGCAGCTGGATCTGAGGTCATTTTAAAACTTTCTCTTCCTGTATTTTTTACTATTCTTTATAATGAACAGCCTTCATTTCTACCACATCAAAACAACTTGAGATTTAAATGAATAAATTAGAGGAAATCAAAAGTTTGAAAATTAGGATTGTTTTCAAATTTTACTTGGAAAAACTTTAAAACCATCCTAGCAGATAAGGGAAGCATTTATTTCTGCTGTGTCTGGAGTAGGTGGGTGAGAAATGGCTAGGTGGCTCAGCTCCCCGTGCAGGGTCCAAGACTACCTACCAGACAGTTTTGGATGGCCTGGTTGGGGTGACCATAGACACTCTGCTCCGTGAGTCCCTTGTCCTTCAGGTGCCCCATCCCAGGCATGTTGTCAGGGCAGAGGCAGCAGTGCCAGGAGAGGAAAGCCAATCACACAAGTGCTTTTTCATGCTTTTACTTGCAACAAACCTGGTAACAGCCAAAGAAGTCAACCAGTTAAATTCGGAGTCAGATGGTAGATAAATAGACTCTGTTTAACATTGGGGAAAACTGCAAAGGTCATATGGTACAATTCATGTATACAGGGAGGAGTGAGGAGTTGGTTTCATTATAATATGGTTCAGGTAAGTTGTTTCTCGGAGAAGGCAATGGCACCCCACTCCAGTACTCTTGCCTGGCAAATCCCATGGACCAAGGAGCCTGGTAGGCTACAGTCCATTGGGTCACTAAGAGTCAGACATGACTGAGCGACTTCACTTTCACTTTTCACTTTCATGCATTGGAGAAGGAAATGGCAACCCACTCCAGTGTTCTTGCCTGGAGAATCCCAGGGACAGAGGAGCCTGGTGGACTGCCGTCTATGGGGTCGCACAGAGTTGGACACGACTGAAGCGACTTAGCAAGCTGTTTCTGCCTATTTTTGAACTGAAATTAACAAGCCAGTCAGTTTTATCCTAACATCTCTCTCCCAGTAAGATTGAAAGGGAATCCTAACGGCTCCCTAATCCATTTACTTAAGAATGAGAAAAAAAAAAAAAAAAAACAGACATTTTTGCTTCAGAATGTTCAGCTAGGAGCTACCAGGTTTTTTTTTAACTTCAGGAAAATAGATTAGAGATCCATTGCCAGAAGCTTGGGCAAGGAAGAGCAAGCAAAAGATTCCAGAAGAAGATCTTGGCTTCAAATAACAAAATCCAGGGCAAACCCTATTATGGGTAAGGAGATAAGGTCCTTTGATGGCTGGTTGTGAAGACAGCATGCATCTGAGAACTTGGGGAAGGCAAGGACAGGTTTCCAGCTGAGACTGCAATTTTCAGAGAACAACACAGAACTTTCTGTTCCTGAACAACTTGATGGGTGCTTTGGAACTGTGCATGAGCAAACTGATGGGGGGAGATACAAGAGTGAGTTTTACTAACCTGTGAGATATTAGACAATGGTTAACTTCTTCAGGATGCACATATTGGGGACAGATTCTCTGAAGAGGTCTGACATTTCCTAGAGTTACACTTAAACTAGGTCCTGCAAAATGGAGAGGATTTCACATATGGGAGAATATTTCAGCATATTCCCACCACGTACATCCACTCATAGCTTTAGATTGAGTTTTACTCCTGACTTTGCTGTTTATGTGTCACAGGATCTTGGACTAGTCACATAACCTTTCTAAACTTCAGTTTCATCATCTGTAAAATGAGCATAACACAATAACCAAGTCTCAGGGTTATTCCAAAATTCAAAGGAGATGCTGTTTCTAAACTGGCATATGGTTAGCCCTCAACTGATGGCAGATACCATGATTACTAATAAGTGGATGTCAGGGGTGAGATGAAAGACATGGCAAAGATGGGAAGGGCAATGCATGCTGATGCTTCCGCATTTGAGATGCATTATTTGGAACTGTACTTAATTTTTTCAGTGCCTTTATGGGCTGGTTCTCAGGGAAGTAAAGGGAATCTGTCCCTGCCTTCTTCAACCTCTCCTATATTCTGAAGCATTTAACGGACAATTAAACTGTGGCAACTCACTGATGAATGACTGCTCTCTGCTAATCTTGTCACATTGGGCCCTGACTGGAGGCACAATTAATACAACATGGTTGAACAGCTTACACATTACTTATGTGCCCCAGTAAAGGTGACAGGGCTGGGAGACCTGCAGCATCTTAATTCCCCACCCTCGGGGACTTTCCCAGTGAAAGTGAAATTCCAGTGTTGGCACAAATCAACTTTGTCACACCAGAGCTCAGAGCCACATCAAGGGGGACTTCCTCCTCTGTACCCCACACCTTCTGTCTACAGACCCAGGTCCTGTAGCAGCTGGGTAGAACAGTGAGCCCTCCAAGGTAACGTGTTAGCGCTCAAGGTCAGTGAATTGAAGAGTGTGGCTTAATAATGTGCATTTTGAGCTTCACCCAAAACCTCAAAAGGAATTTGCAAAAATAAGGGGCTCTGCGATTGGTGCTTCACCGAGACTCACTCAGTCAAGCCTCAGAGCAGCCTGGGGGCTTCAAACAGCACACCAATCAGGAACCTGCTCCCTTTCCCCAGCCTCTGGGCTCCTCTCTGTCAGCCAGGCAGGATGCAACTTCAGACCCTTTTCTATGCAAACACATACCTATTTGTATGAGCATTTATCATTTTCAATGTCATTTTAAAATTTTTAAATAATAGAACTATTTACACATAGTTTTCATTTTCTCAATATTTCTTTTCTTGTCGGTCCACATCATTCTAATTAATGACTGCACCATACTCCAGAATAGATGTTGGTTGACTGAAAGAAAAACACACAACATGGGAGTTGTGACTGAAGTTTTATTCAGATTCTCGGAGAAGGCAATGGCACCCCACTCCAGTACTCTTGCCTGGAAAATTCCATGGGCGGAGGAGCCTGGTAGGCTGCAGTCCCTGGGGTTGCTAAGAGTCGGACACGACTGAGCGACTTCACTTTCACTTTCCACTTTCATGCATTGGAGAAGGAAATGGAAACCCACTCCAGTGTTCTTGCCTGGAGAATCCCAGGGACGGGGGAGCCTGGTGGGCTGCCGTCTATGGGGTCGCACAGAGTCGGACACGACTGAAGTGGCTTAGCAGTTACGAGGACAGTGACCTAAGAGAGTGCCTCTAAGATATCTCTGAGAAACTGCTTCAGAGAGGTCCTGGGGAGGCTAGTTTACACATGATTTTTGTTGTGGAATACATACAGTCAGTAAACATCTTGGTAAAAGATTACTGATGGTCACAGAGAACAGACATCTCAAATTAATGTTTACAGTAATTTTCTGTGTATGGGAAGATGCAAGAAAAGAAGTTCATGAAAATTCTTCCTGAAATGTATCCAACTATCTAAGAACCTGTTTGTGCAGAGAGCATGTGTGTGCACAGAGCCAGTCCAGACAACACATTTTACTCTTTCTCAGGGTTCCTTTTCCACAAACCTTCTACAACTTACTTTTTTAACCTCAGGTTTTGTCCTATGCTTCCCTTTTTCTTTCTCTCTTAACCTCTCTTTAGGACAAAATTATTTTCCCTTAACAGATTGCATTTCTATTCCTTATACTCTAAAATTTTCCTTGCCTACAAAGACACTTTCCTTATTAATTTTAGTAGTTTTATTTACATAATCTGAATTCTCAACCCTTAAAAACACCAGACTCTAGTGAAAACCAAGGAGAAAGAAATCATAAACCTTCACACCAGCATTTCCTGATTGGCAGACTTACATACATACTCCATAAGCTCTTTGTTGTTATTCAGTCACTAAGTTGTGTCCGACTTCTTGGGATCCCATGGTCTGCAGCATGTCAGACTCCTCTGTCCTCCACTATCTCCTGTAGTTTGCTCAAATTCATGTCCATTGGTTTGGTGATGCTATCCAATCATCTCATCCTCTGCCACCCCTTCTCCTTTTGCCTTAAATCTTTCCAGGCATCAGTCTTTCCAATGAGTCAGATCTTTGCATTAAGTGGACAAAGTATTGCAGCTTCAGTATCAGTCCTTCCAGTAAATATTCAGGGATGATTTCCCTTAGGATTGACTGGTTTGATCTCCTTGCAGTCCAAGGGACTCTCAAGAGTCTTCACCAGTACCACAACTCAAAGCATCAATTCTTTGGTTCTCAGCCTTCTTTATGGTCCAACCCTCACATCAGTACAGGATTACTGGGAAAACCATAGCTTTGACTAAACAAACCATTGTTGGAAAAATGCTGTCTCTGCTTTTTTATTTATATTTTGATAGTTTTTTGTTTTCTTTTTACTGAAGCATTGTTGATGTACAATATTTCAGGTTTATAGCAAAGTAATTCAGTCATACACACACACACATATATATATATATATATTCTTTCTCAGATTATTTTCTATTATAGGTTATTACAGGATATTAAAGATAGTTTCTCGTGCTATACAATAGGTCACTGTTCTTTATTTAATTTATTTATTTTTAATTAGAGGATGATTGCTTCACAATATTGTGTTGGTTTCTGACATACATCAGCATGAATCAGGCATAGGTATACATATGTCCTCTCCCTCTTGAACCTCCCTTCCACCCAACCCACCCTTCTGTTGTCACAGAGCACCAGGTTTAAGCTCCCTGCATCACATAGAAAATTCTTGCTGCTAAGTCACTTCAGTTGTGTCTGACTCTGTGCAACCCCATAGACGGCAGCCCACCAGGCTCCCCTGTCCCTGGGATTCTCCAGGCAAGAACACTGGAGTGGGTTTCCATTTCCTTCTCCAATGCATGAAAGTGGAAAGTGAAAGTGAAGTTGCTCAGTCGTGTCCGACTCTTCGCGACCCCATGGACTGCAGCCCACCAGGTTCCTCCATCCATGGGATTTTCCAGGCAAGAGTACTGGAGTGGGGTGCCATTGCCTTCTCCGAGAAAATTCTTACTGGCTATCTATTTTACATGTAGGAATGTGTATATGTTTATTCTACTCTCTCAATTCGTCCTACTCTCTCCTTTCCCCCACTGTGTCCACAAGTCTGTTCTTTGTATCTCCATCTCCACTGCTGCCCGGCAAATAGGTTCATCAGTACCATCTTTCTAGATTCCATATATATGTATTAATATACGATACTTGTTTTTCCCTTTCTGACTCACTTCACTTTGTATAATAGATTTTATGTTCATCCACCTCATTAGCGCTGACATGAATGCATTCCTTTTTATGGTTGAATAATATTTCATTGTACATATGTATCACAATTTCTTTATCCATTTATCTGTCAATGGGCATCTAGGTTGCTTCCATATCCTAGCTATTGTAAATAGTGCTGCAATGAGCATTGGGGTACATATATCTTTTTCAATTATGGTTCCCTCAGGGTATATGGCTTCCCGGTGGCTCAGAAGTTAAAGCATCTGCCTGCAATGCAGGAGACCTGGGTTCAATTCCTGGGTCAGGAAGATCCCCTAGAGAAGGAAATGACAACCCAATCCAGTATCTTGCCTGGAGAATCCCATGGACAGAGGATCCTGGTGGGCTGCAGTCCATGGGGTTGCAAAGA
The DNA here is from genome assembly GCF_019923935.1 of Bubalus bubalis. NCBI lineage: Eukaryota > Metazoa > Chordata > Mammalia > Artiodactyla > Bovidae > Bubalus > Bubalus bubalis. The sequence goes on from NC_059158.1 coordinate 55,849,703, forward strand.
GTTGGAGACGACTGAGTGACTTCACTTTCACTTTCACTTTCAGGATATATACACAGTAGTGGGAGTGTTGGGTTATGTGGTAGTTTTATTCCTAATTTTTAAAGGAATGTCCAAACTGTTCTCCATAGTAGCTATATCAATTTACATTCCCACCAACAAGGGAAGTGGGTTCCCTTTTCTCCATACATTCTCCAACTTTTATTGTCTGCAGATTTTTTGATGATGTCTCTGCTTTTGAATATGCTGTCTAGGTTTGTCATAGCTTTTCTTTCAAGAAGCAATCATTTTTTATTTTCATGGCTGCAGTCACCCTCCACAGTGATTTTTGGAGCCCAGGAAAGTAAAATCTCTCACTGCTTCCACCTTTTCCCTTTCTATTCACCATGAAGTGATGAGACAAGATGCCCTGAGCTTAGCCTTTTAATGCTGAGTTTCAAGCCAGTTTTTTCACTCTCCTCTTTCACCCTCATCAAGAGGCTCTTTAGATCTTCTTCACTTTCTGCCGTTAGAGTGGTATCATCTGTATACCTGAGATTTTTTTATATTTCTCCCAGCAATCTTGATTCCAGCTTGTGATTCATCCAGCCTGGTATTTTGTATGATGCACTCTGCATCTAAGTTAAATAATCAGGGTAACAATATACAGTCTTGCCATACTCCTTTACCAATTCTGAATTGGTCAGTTATTCCATGTCCAGTTCTAATAGATGTTTCTTGACCCACACATAGGTTTCTCAGGAGACAAGTAAGGTGACCTAGCACTCCCATTTCTTTAAGAATTTTCTATAATTTGTTGTGATCCACATAGTCAAAGGCTTTAGCATAGTCAGTGAAGCAGAAGTAAATGTTTTCTGTAACTTCCTTGATTTCTCCAAGATTCAATAAATGTTGGATATGATCTATGGTTCCTCTGCCTCTTCAAAACCCAGTTTGTACCTCTGAAAGTTCTTGGTTCACTAAAAATGTTTGTGTTTACTGGACACATGTCTTGTATCACTTTGAGGAAAAAAATTGTGTTATGATAAAATGTATGCCCATAACCTCAACAAGACACATTTTATCACAACATGATTTCTTCCCTCAAAGTGGTGCAAGACATGTGTCCAATAAACACAAACATCTTTAATTTTTCTCTAATAGGAAGACAAAAGTAGGTAAACTAAGATTTTTTTAAGCGAGTAATATTTCTTACTTGGAAATAATATGGATATTCAATCAATTTTCCATCATTTAACTTAGCAAATCTCCAAAGTTTTATATTATAGTACCAAAGAAATTTTAAGAAATGATTTTTAAGTAGATATGCCATAGAACATAATTTTTAAAGAGTTCACCTAAAAACTCTTGCCCCATTTGCATTTTACTTCACTTACAAAAGTATCAAATTATATCAAGTTATTTTTCTTCCTGATAAATTTTGTAACAGACAACAGGATCTTATTTGACTTTCAGTACACTTAGGTACAATGAAAGTTCTACATTTAATGTCATTAACTCTAAAGACAGTTTGGTTTATTTAATTAAACCAAAATACTTAAACTTATCTTTATTCACTAAAGATTTATCCCATGTAATATAATCTTAAAAGATATTTGAGCTAGTTTCTATTATACTCTTGAATTTATATAAGTGCTTAATTTTCTTTAATACAATTAGAGATATTTTACAAGTTAATTTTGATAATACCATCTGAAGGTAGAAATATATCATATCTATAATGTAGACACAAATAGACATGATCAGAGATCTCAAACCTTCATTCCGAGGATTAGTCATTCAAGTATTACAATACAAAACTCACTAGTCTACAATAGAAGCTGGAATAAATTGTCTACTCACTTGAGTTTTTAAAAAATCCTATTTTAACTTTCTTTCTTCCTCAGTCTCAGAAAATTGAAGGTGGTCTAGATAAGAGTTTCCTGAGAGTCCCTAGTAAGAAATTTATATCTCAAAGGCACAGGGCAATCATTGTAAGCTCTCCTAGAAAGACTTTAGTTTCCTTAGGGTCAGAAATTTGAAAAGGTGTTTTATCAAAACGGTGTTCTCTAACTGTTTATATAAAAATCAGTTTTAGAATGTCAGAAGAGCCCCATCTTGGCCATTTTCAGGGTGAGGTTTTCTTTAGATCTCAATAAAGTACTTGCAAGTATGAGCTTCATATGTATATAAACACAGCTGATGTCTCTTTATTCTGACTTGAAGGCTTTGTTTTCCATTTCAGGGTTGGTTGTTTGGTCAGGATAAAATTACTATTGAAAATTGTGTTATGCACCTGTGTGCTTTTTGTGGGCTTAACTCCCCTGGGTGTTATCCTAGAGCCAGTTCAGCTCTTTTACATGTCTCAGTTTCTCCCTCCTTCAGTCTAAAACCACCGTGGACACTCAGAGCACTGGATGGCCAACCTTTATATGTGCACATTCCAGAATAAGTGAGTTTTTAAATCAAGAGTGGGCTTCTGTGTGGAACCACTGGGAGGTATGAGAATTCAACTCTACAACTCTTGCAAACTTCCCAGTTCCCTGAGAAAGCCATACCTGGCCTGGAGGAGCTGTGTCTCCTATCTTTGGAGCTGAAAGCTCTCATATAGAATCTTTATTCTGACAAACTACTTGTGAAGGTAGTGAGTTCAAGGAGAGATGCCAAGCTAGCCCCACACCTAGTCACCCAGCCCAAACCCTCTCAGTGTCTTTCAACTTAGCAAAGTCATCCAAGTGTCTTTCAACTGAGGAACCCAAGTACCTCTTCTTGAACCTAAATTCAAGGAAAACATATTCCTCATAGAAAAGAGCTCATAGCAAACAAAAACCATTCAATAGAACTCAGGAGTGTCAATCAAGAGGAGAGACTTGAGACAAGGGAAGACTCACCTAGTCATCTGGATTCATTGAGAAGATGATTTGGAACAACTGGCCCTTGTTAATACCAAGGCTCCAGATCCTCTGGCAAAGGAAAGAAATATGCTCTTCAGTTCAGTCACTCAGTCATGTCTGACTCTTTGTGACCCCATGGACTACAGCATGCCAGGCCTCCCTGTCCATCACCAACTCCTGGAGTTTACTCAAACTCATGCCATTAAGCCGATGATGTCATCTAACCATCTCATCTTCTGTTGTCCCCTTCTCCTCCTGCCTTCAATCTTTCCCAGCATCAGAGTCTTTTCAAATGAGTCAGTTCTTCGCATCAGGTGGCCAAAGTATTGGAGTTTCAGCTTCAACATCAGTCCTTCCAATAAATATTCAGGACTGATTTCCTTTGGGATGGACTAGTTGGATCTCCTTGCAGTCCAAGGGACTCTCAAGAGTCTTCTCCAACACCACAGTTTAAAAGAATCAATTCTTCGGTGCTTAGCTTTGTTTATAGTCCAACTCTCACATCTATACTTGACTACTAGAAAAACCATAGCTTTGACTAGACGGACCTTTGTTGGCAAATTAATGTCTCTGCTTTTTAATATGCTGTCTAGTTTGGTCATAACTTTTCTTCCAAGGACCAATCGTAACTTAATTTCATGGCTGCAATCACCATCTGCAGTGATTTTGGAGATGAAAAAAATAAAGTCTGTCACTGTTTCTATTGTTTCCCCATCTATTTGCCATAAAGTGATGGGGCCAGATGTGATGATCTTAGTTTTCTGAATGCTGAGTTTTAAGCCAACTTTTCCACTCTCCTCTTTCACTTTCATTAAGAGACTCTTTAGTTCTTCTTCACTTTCTGCCATAAAGGTGGTGTCATCTGCATATCTGAGATTATTGATATTTCTCCCGGCAATCTTGATCCCAGCTTGTGCTTCCTCCAACCCAGCGTTTCTCATGATGTACTCTGCATATAAGTTAAATAAGCAGGGTGACAATATACAGCCTTGACGTATTCCTTTTCCTATTTGGAACCGGTCTGTTGTTCCATGTCCGGTTCTAACTGTTGCTTCCTGACCTGCATACAGATTTCTCAAGAGGCAGGTCAAGTGGTCTGGTATTCCCATCTCTTTCAGAATTTTCCACAGTTTGTTGTGATCCACACAGTCAAAGGCTTTGGCATAGTCAATAAAGCAGAAGTAGAGGTTTTTCTGGAACTCTCCTGCATTTTCAATGATCCAATGGAAGTTGGCAATTTGATCTTTGGTTCCTTTGCCTTTTCTAAATCCAGTTTGAACATCTGGAAGTTCATGGTTCATGTACTGTTGAAGCCTGGCTTGGAGAATTTAGAGCATTACTTTGCTAGCGTGTGACATGAGTGTTATTGTGCTATAGGTTAAGTATTCTTTGACATTGCCTTTCTTTGGGATTGGGATGAAAATTTACCTTTCCCAGTCCCTTTGTGATCACCAAAATTGCCAATTGAAAGAAAAATGCACAACCTGAGAACTGTGAGTTAAATTTTTTTCAGGATCTTCCTGAGAAAGATAGCCTAGAAGAGAGCCTCTCAGATAGCTCTGAGAAACTGCTCCAAAGTAGTAGGATGGAGGCTAGTTTAGATGTAATTTTTGTTATGGAGTACATGCAGTCACACTTACATCTTGGTAAAAGATTACTGCTAGTCACAAAGAACAGATATATTGATTTTCATGATTATAGTGCTTTCCTGTGTATGGGAAGATGCAAGAAGTATGATTCATCAAAATTCTTCCTGAAATGCATGCAACCCTTGAAGGACCTGTTTATCCAAAGCACAGGGCATCCTGTCAGTCTCCAATTTCTTCTGTCTGAAGCATAGAATGATTCATCCTATTTCCTTCATCTCTTTGTCTGAAGCACAAAGTACACTGTTGGTCAGAGGCTGCATGGGTTATAGTTCATGGGGGTTGCAGAGTCAGATAAAACTGAGCGACTGAGCACTCACACAGTGGGTTAATCTTTGTGGAGTTGGATAGTGAGCAAAATGTTCTTTGCTCTTCTTTTGTTTGCATGCTGTTATATTGCTTCACATTTTCTGTTTATAAAAAGTTCTAGAATAATCATCCTTTTGTCTATATCTTTATGTGCATGTAAAGGTTTTTTTTAAGACTTAAGTCCTAGAAGTGAGATTTCCTCATCAAAGTGTATATGCATTTTACATTTGAACACACTGGCAGCTTCGCTCCCAGGAAACTTCACAAACCTGCTCTTTCACCTGTTTCATACAAAAAGGTCTTAGTTCTACGCATTCTTGCCATCAGCAGGTATTATTAGTCTTTTCGGTTTTTACAAACCTGAGAAACAAAACAAAGTATAGTACTATGGCTTAAATATATATACCCCTTTAAGTTGAACATCTTTTCATATGTTGTTCTTAATATGTGAATTTCCTGTTAATAATCTTTGTCCATTTTTCTTTTCACTTATTTGGATTTTCATATTGATTTTTAGAAGCTCTTCATATATTTATGAATAGTAATCCCAAAACTTGAAAAATATTGCTTTCCAGAAGTTTTTAATTGGTCATTTAATTTACTCATGACTTTTCTGTCTTCTAGAAGTTATTCTTAGCTTTTGTTAAATTCTATGTATATGTTTTAGAAAAGGTATCTAGGTTATATGTGCTTCCCCAATTTTTTTATACATTTTCTTAAATTTTTTCTTAAAGATTATATCTTTTTCTAAAAAAAGGCTCTTAAATGCAGCTACTTTATTTTATGGCATGAGCTATGTTTGTCATTTTGTTTTACCAAATGCATAGTCAATTATTCCAGAAGTGTTAAAATGATTCCATGTTTCCCCCATTGATTTGAGATACTCCTTTAATCACAGATACAAGTAAGAGTACTACAAATCCTGAATCTATTATAAAAACTTACCATTCTGTTCAGTTAATCTGTTGAGCCTTGTGCATATAACATAAGGTTTCACCAGTGAACCTTATGGTCTTCTCACTGCTGCAGTGGTAAAGAAGCCATCTACCAATGCAGGAGACTCTGGGTCAGGAAGATCCCCTGGAGTAGGAAATGGCACTCACTCCAGTATTCTTGCCTGGAAAATTCCATGGACAAAAGTGCCTGGTGGGATACAGTCCACAGAGTCACAAAGAGTCAAACGTGACTGAGCGGCTGAGCACGTATGCGTGAACATTATAGTATTTATTAATCATCTATGTCAAATGTTCCCTGATTATTCTTACATATTTTCTGTTCCATTTGAATGTCCATGAAAACTCCAGCAGAAATTTTGTTCTGTTCTACAAGTTGGTGGGAAGAAAGATAACATCATTAAATATTGAGTTTTCCATCTACACACATCAGTTCAGTTCAGTTCAGTCAGTCATGTCCAACTCCTTGCAACCCCATGGACTGCAGCACTCCAGGCCTCCCTGTCCATCACCAACTCCCAGAGTTTACTCAAACTCATGTCCATTGAGTCAGCGATGCCATCCAACCATCTCATCTTCTATTGTCCCCTCTCCTCCCACCTTCAATCTTTCCCAGCATCAAGGTCTTTTCCAATGAATCAGTTCTTCACATCAAGTGACCAAAATATTGGAGTTTCAGCTTCAACATCAGTCCTTCCAATGAATATTCAGGACTGATTTCCTTTAGGATGGACTGATTGGATCTCCTTGCAGTCCAAAAGACTCTCAAGAATCTCCTCCAACACCACAGTTCAAAAGCATCAATTCTTCTGTGTTCAGCTTTCTTTATAGTCCAGCTCTCACATATAGACACAGAATGTCTGTTTATTACATCTCCCTTAATGACATAACTTTTTGTTTCATAATTTTGAAGTTTTCTTTCTATACATCTTGTATATGTCTTTTAAGGTTTATACCTAATGTTCTGTGTTTTGCGTTGCTAAATGCAGGGGAGTTTTTTTTATTTCAAATTTCATTTCTAATCCTAATTTTGTAATTTCAGTTTCATTTCTAATCAGTTACTGTTACATGTATAAGAAAGCACTTCATTCTTATATATTTATTTATATTTTGCTGATTTATCAAAATTTTTAAATTTCTTTCTTTGGATATCCAGTATGTAGATATATGCAAATGTTGTCTCCTCTTCCCAATACTATAATTCATTAAAAAATTTTATTTGTTCTCTAGCCACTTTCAGTATAATGATAATAGTGGCATTCTTGTCCCAGTCCTGTCCTTAATAATAATACAATAACATTATATGTAATACTTATTCTATGTTACTGATAAATGTTCTTTACTGAAATTTTTACTCCTGTTCAAGCCTATTGAATTATGTTTTTAAAATCAGAAATGATAACTCAATTGGAGCCAACATTTAGGCAAATATAGAGATGGTCAAATGATTTGTTTTTCTAATAGTGGTTAATATGGTGAACTATCTAGAAATTACCCCGATATAGAACTGTTCATTCATAATTAGGATGCTAATACTTGACTTTAATTTATCACTTATTATGTACCAGGGACCACTATAAATACCATACATGTATCATCTTATTTCCCAGTTATGACATATTATATTTTTAATGCAGTTCTGGGTCTAGTTTGTTAACACATTATTGAGGACTTTTGCCTCTATGCTCTTAAGCGGTTGGATATTTTGTTGAAGTTGATTTTTTGTTTTGGGGGGAGGGTTTGGTTTGTTTTTTGTTTTTAATCACTTCTTATCTGGGGAGATTTCCAGCCTCATAGAATGGTGAATCTTTTTAATCATGTTCTATGCTCTGTGCTCTGGGATTTTAAATTAATATACAGTATGTCTTTTTAGTTACAAACCAGAATTAAGATAGGCAGGAGCAACACCAAAAACATCAGATATGTGGATGATACCACTCTAATGGCAGAAAGCAAAGAGGAACTAAAGAGCCTCTTGATGAGGATAAAGGAGGAGAGTGAAAGAGTCAGCTTAAGACTAAATACTGAAAAAAATATATAAGATCATGGCATCTAGCCCCATTACTTCATGGTAAATGGAAGGAGAAAAGGTGGAAGTAGTGACAGATTTCCTCTTCTTGGGCTCCAAAATCACTGTGAACAGTGACTGCACCATGAAATCAGAAATAGTCTTTTAAAATTAAAAACTTTCTTGCCAGGAAAGTGATGACAAACCTAGACAGTGTATTGAAAAGCAGAGACATCACTCTGCCGACAAAGGTCCATATAGTCAAGGCTAAGGTTTTTCCAGTAGTCATGTATGAATATGAGAGTTGGACTATAAATAAAGTTAAGTACCAAAGAATTGATGCTTTTTAACTGTGGTATTGGAGAAGACTCTTGAGAGTCCCTTGGACAGCAAGGAGATCAAATCAGTCAATCTTAAGGAATATCAACCCTGAATATTCATTGGAAGGACTGATGCTGAAGCTGAAGCTCCAAGATTTTGGTCATCTGATGTGAAGAGACAACTCATTGGAGTTTTATAGTTTTATACTTTATAAAACTCTAAGAGTTTTATAGTTTCTGGTCTTATGTTTAGATCTTTAATCCATTTTGAGTTTATTTTTGTGCATGGTGTTAGAAAGTGTTCTAGTTTCATTCTTTTACAAGTGGTTGACCAGTTTTCCCAGCACCACTTGTTAAAGACATTGTCTTTTCTCCACTGTATATCCTTGCCTCCTTTGTCAAAGATAAGGTGTCCATAGGTGCGTGGGTTTATCTCTGGGCTTTCTATTTTGCTCCATTGATCTATATTTCTGTCTTTGTGCCAGTACCATACTGTCTTGATGACTGTGGCTTTGTAGTACAGCCTGAAGTCAGGCAGGTTGATTCCTCCAGTTCCATTCTTCTTTCTCAAGATTGCTTCAGCTATTCGAGGTTTTTTGTTTTTCCATACAAATTGTGAAATTATTTGTTCTAGCTCTGTGAAAAATACCATTCGTAGCTTGATAGGGATTGCATTGAATCTATAGATTGCTTTGGGTAGTATACTCATTTTCACTATATTGATTCTTCCAATCCATGAACATGGTATATTTCTCCATCTGTTAGTGTACTCTTTGATTGCTTTCACCAGTGTTTTATAGTTTTCTATATACAGGTATGTAGTCTCTTGATTGCTTCTGTAGTTGCTCTCTTAGCAATTGTGGCAGCCGCAGCCTGGCTGACTGTCCCTATACCGGCTCTACCCTAGAGACAGCAGGGAGAGATACTTAGGCTTAGGAATTTGAATTCTTTTTGTCTGTAACTATTAACATTGTTACACTATCTTTACTTTTGTTAGTATTTCCCCACTTTAATTTCTCTAATTTTTTTATTTACAACTTTTGTTTTGTCGTTCCACTTTAGGTATCTTTCTCATGAACTTCAATTTCTATTCACAAGAAATGCTCAAATGCAACCGTTTTGACAGTCTTATCTTTTGATAGGGAATTTACCTTATTCCTATTAATAATGGTAGTCCATATGTTTAGATTTATTCTTGCCATCTTATGCTTTTTTTAACAAATTTTTCTTATTTATTTTTTCTTTCTCACCGTTGTTGGGTAAATCTCATTTTCTCTATCAATTTTTTCTTTTTCTTCAGAATTTATTTGCCATTTTCCTGTGGTCACACTTAAATTTTTAACAGTATTCTAAAGAAAAACAACTTATTTTAAATTCTATATGTGAAACTATTTGACAGAGTTTTTTATACTCAAGTTTTAATAGTTTCTTTATTTACCATTTTTTTCTTAATTGTTAGATCTTTTCCTAAGACACTGAAACTATTGTTTTCTTTATTCTCCTCACAATGCTTATGATATCAAAAGTTGGGTTTTCACACCAAGAAATTCTACATTTCTCAGCAGACACCAATTAGATATCCCTCAAATTAACTCCATTCTGATACTGCCATGCTAGATCATATCAGTCAGGTCCGACTCTGCATGACCCTATGGGGTGTAGTCTGCCAGGCTCCCCAGTCCTTTTGATTCTCCAGGCAGGAATACTGGAGTGGGTTGCCGTTCCCTTTTCCAGGGGATCTTCCCTACCCAGGGATCGAACCCACATCTCTTAAGTCTCCTGCATTAGCAGACGGGTTCTTTATCACTAGTGCTACCCAGGAAGCCCAATTCTCATGCTTTCTTCAACCATTCACTGTAATGCTTTTCTCTCCTGCTTCTTGTGTCTATTATGTTTGAAATTAGCATATTTCTAATAGCTCTTCCACTGTCACTGTATAATTGTAAGGGCTTAGATTTAGGACATACCTGAATGGTCTAGTGGTTTTCACTACTTTCTTCAGTTTAAGGATGAATTTGGCAATAAGGAGTTCATGATCTGAACAGTGGAAGTGAGAAATAGATTCAAGGGATTAGATCTGATAGACAAAGTGACTGAAGAACTATGGAGGGAGGTTCGTGACACTGTACACGAAAAAGTAATGCAAAAAGGCAAATAGCTGTCTGAGGAGACCTTACAAATAGCTGTGAAAAGAAGAGAAGTGAAAGGCAAAGAAGAAAAGGAAAGATAAACCCATTTGAATGCAGAGGTCCAAAGAATAGCAAGGAGAGATAAGAAAGCCTTCCTCGGTGATCAGTGCAAAGAAATAGAGGAAAACAAAAGAATAGGAAAGACTAAAGATCTCTTCAAGAAAATTAGATATACCAAGGGAAATTTTCATGCAAAGATGGGCACAATAAAGGACAGAAATGGTATGGACCTAACAGAAGCAGAAGATATTAAGAAGAGGTAGTAAGAATACACAGAAAAACTATATAAAAAAGATCTTCATGACCAAGATAACCACAATGGTGTGATCACTCACTAGAGCCAGACATCCTGGAATGCAAAGTCAAGTGGGTCTTAGGAAGCATTACTACCAACAAAGCTAGTGGTGGTGATGGAATTCCAGTTGAGCTATTTCAAATCCTAAAAGATGGTGTGAAAGTGCTGCACTCAATATGCAAATTTGGAAGACTCAACAGTGGCCACAGGACCAGAAAAGGTCAGTTTTCATTCCAACCCCAAAGAATGGCAAGGCCAAAGAATGCTCTAACTACTGCACAATTGCACTTATCTTACACGCTAACAAAGTAATGTTGAAAATTCTCCAAGCCAGGCTTCAACAGTACATGAACCATGAACTTCCAGATGTTCAAGCTGGTTTTCGAAAAGGCAAAGGAACCAGAGATTGAATTGCCACATCCACTGGATCATCAAAAAAGCAAGAGAGTTCCAGAAAAATATCTACTTCTGCTTTATTGACTATGCCAAAGCCTTTGACTGTGTGGATCACAACAAACTGTGGAAAATTCTGAAAGAGATGGGAATACCAGACCACCTGACCTCCCTCTTGAGAAATCTGTATGCAAGTCAGGAAGTAATGGTTAGAACTGGAAATGGAACAACAGATTGGTTCAAAATTGGGAAAGGAGTATGTAAAGGCAATATATTGTCACCCTGTTTATTTAATCTATATGCAGAGTACATCATGAGAAATGCTGGGCTGGATGAAGCACAAGCTGGAGTCAAGATTGCTGGGAGAAATATCAATAACCTCAGATATGCAGATGACATCACCCTTATGGCAGAAAGCAAAAAAGAACTAAAGAGCCTCTTGATGGAAGTGAAAGAGGAGAGTGAAAAAGTTGGCTTAAAACCCAACATTCAGAAAACTAAGATCATGGCATCTGGTCCAATCACTTCATGGCAAATAGATGGGGAAGCAGTGGAGACAATGACAGACTTTACTTTTGGGGGCTCCAAAATCACTGCAGATGGTGACTGCAGCCATGAATTTAAAAGACACTTACTCCTTGGAAGGAAAGTTATGACTAACCTAGACAGCATATTAAAAAGCAGAGGCATTACTTTGCCAACAAAGGTCCATCTAGTCAAGGCTATGGTTTTTCCAGTGGTCATGTATGGATGTGAGAGTTGGACTATAAAGAAAGTTGAGTGCAGATAAACTGATGCTTTTGAACTGTGGTGTTGGAGAAAACTCTTGAGAGTCCCTTGGACTGCAAGGAGATCCAACCAATCCATCCTAAAGGAGATCAGTCCTGGGTGTTCATTGGAAGGACTATTGCTGAGGCTTAAACTCCAATAGTTTGACCACCTCATGCCAAGAGCTGACTCATTTGAAAAGACCCTGATGCTGGGAAAGATTGAAGGTAGCAGAAGGTGATGACAGAGGATGAGATAGTTGGATGGCATCACCGACTCAATGGACATTAGTTTGAGTAAACTCTGGGAGTTGGTGATGGACAGGTAGGCCTGGCATGCTGCGGTTCATGTGGTTGCAAAGAGTCGGACAAGACTGAGCAGCTGAACTAAACTAAACTGAACTGAGATATGTGAACAAGATTCATTCCTGCACCACAGAGTTTCTAGACAATCTCAGTGACACACATCTAGAGAAAAATGACCCCCTTTAGAATAATCTCTTCGATAAGCACCTCAGACCCGTTACCACAAGCCCTTTAAAACCAGACCCATTAGAGGTAACACAAGGCAGATCAAGGCAGCTTTCCTTATGGTTGATTGTGTCGGGAAATTTTCAATTTTCTAGTGGGTTATTAAGCTTTTTGCTTAAGCTGATAGCTAATCTCACCTACCTTGTCAATAAGGCTGCTTTCCTAGCTTCAAATCCTCTGACTTCTGGGGCCGGCCTCAGATATTTCATCTCAGAATCCCTCGATCCCTTCACCAAGCCATGCATAATCTCCCCAGGCTTTTATTAGTCAGCTCAATGTCATACTTGTCCATGAAGTCTGCTGGGACCAACACAGCACACACTCACTTGCCTGAATTCCTGCAATATTCACATAATAAAAACACCTACGATATGTTCACTTGCTATAAATCTCTGCCATTAAAGGCTGGGCTCCTTGAAAGAAAGGACCCTGTCAGCCAGCACTAAGCATGGCCCCTGGTGAAGAGTAAGCTTCAGAGAATGTAATCTGGGGCTCTCGGTGCCCTGATGCTGAGCACACATGAGAGCTGCACAGTCATGGGGAAGGTGGGGCTGATATCAAGGTTAGCTGCCAAAGTCAAGTCAATGCTGAAATCAAAACTGGGAGCTACAGTGCTCAGAAACAAGTGAGTCCAGCAGACAAAGAGCACAGCAGTCTGGGAAAATCCCTAAGTGTTCCCTCATCTCACCACCCCCTAAGTTCTCTAACATTCTTAGAGAACCCACAAAAAGTGCCTTGAAACCCCTTGCTGGCTTGTTCTGCCACTGCCAAAGCTCCTGTGCCTATTTGATTCACCCCTGTGTATTTAGTCATTACATGAGCAAACACTGTTGACATGACGCCCTATCATAGTTCATACTGGCTTAACAGATGCATACAACTGGCCTGTTCTCTTGGTTCCTGCAACTCCATCCCCAAAGCTGGTCATATTCTCAAGGAAACACTACCACAGCACACTGCACTTCCTCATACCAAGTGCTAGTGGTGTTGGAGAAGACTCTTGAGAGTCCCTTGGACTGCAAGGAGATCCAACCAGTCCATTCTGAAGGAGATCAGCCCTGGGTGTTCTTTGGAAGGAATGATGCTAAAGCTGAAACTCCAGTACTTTGGCCACCTCATGCGAAGAGTTGATTCATTGGAAAAGACCCTGATGCTAGGAGGGATTGGGGGCAGGAGGAGAAGGGGACGACAGAGGATGAGATAGCTGGATGGCATCACCAACTTGATGGACGTGAGTCTCAGTGAACTCCGGGAGTTGGTGATGGACAGGGAGGCCTGGTGTGCTGCGATTCATGGGGTCACAAAGAGTCAGACACGACAGAGCGACTGATCTGATCTGATCTGATCTGATTCACATTGCTCATTTCCCTTCAGTTTGTGAGCAATGCAAGACATTGAATGTGTCTTTTTCATCTTTGCACCTCAAGAGCCTGGCATGAAAGTGTTAAGCCTGATGCTTAGGAAAGTGTCTGGCACATATTGCTTTTTTCCTGAGGTTACTACTAATAGATAATTTTTTAAATCTTTTTTTATTTTATATTGGAATATAGCCAATTAACAGTGTTATGATAGTTTCAGGTGGACAAGAAAGGGACTCAGTTCAGTTCAGTCACTCAGTTGTGTCCAACTCATTGTGACCCCATGGACTGCAGCATGCCAGGCTTCCCTGTCTATCACCAGCTCCTGCAGTTTACTCAAACTCATGTCCATTGAGTCAGTGATGCCATCCAACCATTTCATCTCTGTCATCCCCTTCTCTTCCTGTCTTCAATCTTTCCTAGCATCAGAATCTTTTCCAGTGAGTCAATTCTTCACATCAGGTGGTCCAAGTATTGGACTTTCAGCTTCAACATCAGTCCTTCCAATGAATACCCAGGACTGGTTTCCTTTAGGATGGATTGGTTGGATCTCCTTGCAGTCCAAGGGACTCTCAAGAGTCTTCTCCAACACCACAGTTCAAAAACATCAATTCTTTGGCACTCAGCCTTCTATGTAGTCCAACTCTCACATCCATAAATGACTGCTGGAAAAACCATAGCTTTGACTAGACTTTTTGGCAAAATAATGCCTCTGCTTTTTAATATGCTGTCTAGGTTGGTCATAACTTTTCTTCCAAGGAACAAGCGTCTTTTAATTTCATGGCTGCAGTCACCATCTGCAGTGATTTTGGAGCCCCCAAAAATAAAGTCTGTCATTGTTTCCACTGCTTCCCCATCTATTTGCCATGAAGTGATGGGACCAGATGCCATGATCTTAGTTTTCTGAATGTTGGGTTTTAAGCCAACTTTTTCACTCTCCTCTTTCACTTCCATCAAGAGGCTCTTTAGTTCTTTTTTGCTTTCTGCCATAAGGGTGATGTCATCTGCATATCTGAGGTTATTGATATTTCTCCCAGCAATCTTGACTCCAGCTTGTGCTTCATCCAGCCCAGTGTTTCTCATGATGTACTCTGCATATAGATTAAATAAACAGGGTGACAATATACAGCCTTGATGTACTCCTTTTCCTATTTGGAACCAGTCTGTTGCTCCATGTCCAGTTTTAACTGTAGCTTCCTGACCTGCATACAGATATCTCGAGAGGCAAATCAGGTGGTCTGGTATTCCCATCTCTTTCAGAATTTTCTACAGTTTGTCCTGATCCACCCAGTCAATGGCTTTGGCATAGTCAATGAAGCAGAAATAGATGTTTTTCTGGAACTCTCTTGCTTTTACGATGGGACTCAGCCATATATATACATTTATCCATTCTCCCCCAAGCCTGTTTGATGGAAAAGTACAATCTTGTACAACAGTTATCCTTGAAATAAATTTTGAATCTCCTAGTTAATTTTCATGTCCAGAACTGTTTTCAATAATGCTTTACCTGGACCCACCCCCCCCCCCACCCCACCAATGTTCAGGGCTCACCAACTTGCTCCTTTCAGGCCTTCTTGCCCAAACTGGCTATGAATTCATGGGGAGAAAATCTGTCTAAAGACATCTAGGGGAACAGTCTCCGGGATAGAGCTAGCAAGGGAGTGACAGGAGGAGCCAGAGACCAGAGAACATGGGATTCTGGTGTGCAAGCAGGAGAGGACTGCGTGGAAGACAGGTGAGCATCAGCCAGTGTAGGAGGGACAATGGATTGGGAATAGGAGACTCACTGACATTCTTTGAAAAACAGTTTTGGTACAAACTGAAGCCAAGCCCTGCATGCAAAGGAATGAGCTGTGACTGGCTGGTGAAAAAGTAGAGCATGGGAATGAGATATTCAAGAGCTGAGATAAAGGTAAAGAGAGAATTATGGTACCACCCTTAAGAGGAAATAGGATATGTAATGGAATGAGATGGCAACTCTACCCTCAATACTACCGGTGTACATTGACCTGGAATGCTGTCCTATACTGATGTGATTGCTATATATCATATGGAAGAGATGGGCTTCCCAAAAGGAGACAAGATCCATTAGGAGGATCCAGGAATAACTTTATTAGAAGTAAAAACAGATTGCTTGGGGCCAATCAGCTGAATGGTGCCCAAAGAGATGTTTAGCTGACACAGTAATTTTTAAAATATGAATACCTTTTAGGTAAAAATAAGAACAGTTTGAGGGGGAAGAGGTCTCACTACTATCTATTTTATCAAATTGTCTGCACACTTTATATACATATGTTATTTGCTTGACCAACCTTGAAGGCTGAGATGGTTGGATGGCATCACCGCTTCAATGGACAAGAACTTGGGCAAACTCTGAGGTGATGAGGGATAGGGAGGTCTGGTGTGCTACAGTCCATGGGGTCACAAAGAGTCAGATACAACTTAGCAACTGAACAACAACAACAACTTTGAAGGCATCTGAGCTTCTGGCACTTACCTTACAGTGTCCAGGGAAGTGAAATGGAAGTATTGATTAGGTGCCTGAAGGTATCCAATACCTGGGAGCTTAGGCTAGGGGAGAAGACAAAACATATGGAAGACATATTCATTCTCAGAGAAGAGGAAATGTTTGGGCCTGAGAAGAAGTAGAAGAGTCTTCTCTCTGGTCCTGTTCTGGGGAGCAGATTTGGCAAAGTGACTGGTCTTTAAGCAGCATGCCTTCCAGCCATCCTTAGGGCATGGGAAGCTCTAAAGAAGGGGTTCCCAAGTTTGCCTGAAGGACAGAGATTACTTCCAGTATTACAACATTGTGTCCATATGAAAAAAGGGAGCATCACTGGGGTTTATATGGTGGGGGATTTTACATGCTTTTCAACTACAGCCTTTCTTTCTAGAAACTCAAACATGAGCAGCTGGCTACACAAGTACCACTGAAGGGGTTCAGTTGGAGGGCACACTCTACATCCTGACCGTGACCTTCTTTGCCCAACACCTCTGAATCTTTTCATATCCTAATTGGGAACACCCAGTAAAGAATGACTGGTTAAAAAAACATTTTAAGGCCCTCTCAGTTATTGATGTTTAGAAGGTTGATGCAATCAGGAGTGATTAGCACTACTAAAGCTTCAAGGAGCCTTTCCACTCTCAGACTCCAGTGAATAGCAGAGCTATGGTCAGCCACATCTCTGCCACTAAAAATATCTGGTCTGCCACCCAGCAAACTTGAGCCTAGAGTAGCATAAGTCAGGAGTTTCTGGGGAGTCTCAGGGTTAGAAGTTGTTCATTGTTGTTCAGTCTCTAAGCTGTGTCTAGCTATTTTTGACCCCATGGACTGCAGCACACCAGGCTTCCCTGTCCTTCACTATCACCCAGAGTTTGCTCAAACTCATGTCCTTTGAGTCAATAATGCCATCCAACCATCTCATCCTCTGTCATCCCCTTTGCTTCCTGCCCTCAATCTTTCCCAGCAACAGAGTCTTTTCCAATAAGTCAGCTCTTTGCATCAGGTGGCCAAAGTATTGGAACTTCAGCTTCAGCATCAGTCCTTCAAATGAATATTCAGGACTGATCTCTTTTAGGATTGACTGGTTTGACCTCCTTGAAGTTCAAGGGACTCTCAAGAGTCTTCTCCAGTGCCATAGTTTGAAAGTATCAGTTCTTCAGTGCTAAGCCTTTTTTGGGCTTCCCTGGTGGCTCAGCAGTAAAGAATCTACACACAGTGAGGGAGCCACAGTAGACAGGCATTCAATCCCTGGGTCAGGAAGATCCCCTGGAGAAGGGCATAGCAACATGTGCCCTGGAGAATCCCATGGACAGAGGAACCTGACAGGCTACAGTCCATAGGGTCGCAAAGAGTCAGACATGACTGGTGACTTAGAAGACTTAGAAGGCACAGCAAGCCTTCTTTATTGTCCAACGTGATGTAGCAGCAGCAGCAGCACATCAGTTCAGGACTACTGGAAAAACCATAGCTTTGACTAGACGGACATCCATCAGCAAGGTGATGGCTCTACTTTTTTATAAACTATCTAGGTTATTTCATGGCTGTGGTCACCATCCACAGTGATTTTGGAGCCAAAAAAATAAAAAATAAAGTCTGTCACTGTTTCCATTTTTTCTCCATCTATTTGCCATGAAGTGATGGGACCAGATGCCATGATTTTTGTTTTTTTTAATGCTGAATTTTTAGCCAGCTTTTTCACTCTCTTCTTTCACCTTCACCAAGAGGGTTAGAAGTAGTTGAACTTAAAGTCACAGAAGCAAAAAACCTGATGCAGAGAAGAAGAGTCCATCTTCTTGGGGTCCTGGGTTCTGCTGCAGTAATGCTCAGGCAGTGCTTTCAAAGGGACATTCCATTCATGTCACTTTTGCTCTACAAAGATGCCCAAGTCCTCCACCAATCTCTCTGGTGAGGAACTTTCGAGTTTTACAGTTTTGCAGACTAGAGAGTGCTGACATGGTATGGTCCAACAGATGGAACAAATGAGGGGCTGTGAAGCATCTGATACAACAAGCAAGGTACTGGAAAGGGCAATTCTGGTTCTGGTATGCACCCCAGACTTTTTCTAGAGGCAGAATGTCAACGTGCACATGGAATGCATGCACACCAAAACCACCCAAGAAATGAACCCAAACATTAGAGTGTTTAGAAATCATAATATACTGGGTAATAGATTCCAGGAAATTCACTCTGAGGTCGGTGGAGGAATGTGCAGCCTGTTATGGGTAGATGAGCTGGCACTCAGAAGGTGGTGTGTGATTCCCACACTTTACTACTCCACAGGACTAAGCATCTTTAAGTTCCAGGTTCATGGGTCATAAAATACAGAATGTGCCAATTGATGTTGAAGGGTCCAGAAGTTAGGGACATGGGAAGGAAACAAATGTCTGCTGAACAACTATTTGTGAGGCCCAGAGCCAGGCATTTTATCTTCATATCTATTACATTTTATTTAATTACTTTCCTCATTTAGCAGATGAGGAAACTGAGGCTCAGAATACTGAAGATTATCTTGTTTTCACCAGCTCTGAAGGGTCAGAGGCAGGAACAGCAGAAAGCTTGATGCTCTGTGCATCCTCATAGGAGTGCCCTTGCCTTGAGGGTGGCATGAGCAGAGAGGCAGACATCCAACTGTTCACATTCTTCAGAGCAAAAGGGACACTAAGGATTGTGTGGGCTTGGAAAGATTGCAGTTTCAAATCAAGTTCTGAGTTAATGGAAAACTTATTAGAGAAATCTTGACTTTCAATAATGAAATTAAAAGTTCATGCAAGTACCGCAAGTGATTGTCCTCAGAATGAATCATAATTTACATTTAATTACAAAAGCAGAGCTCAGGTTGGGAGCCAGTTAAGTTACCTGTTTTTCATCTGCTATATTTTAGGATTTTGCAGCTGCACAGGATTGGTTTTTGAAAAATGTACATCATCATGGTGCATTTCAACAGCATCCAGTTTTTGTTTTTAGTTAATGATTAAACACCTACAAGAAACCCTTGACTGCCTCCTTCCAGAACTCTACCACTTTTCTGCAGAGAAATCACAATGACAGTTATAACTGTTACATCCTGGGTACCTGGCACTGATAAATGAATACTTAGGAGTGGAGGTCTCAGCCAGGGCTGGCATTTTCAGAGAGGATCTATGGAAGGCTTGGGACTTGAGATTAACAGGGTGATTTATTTAAAATCTGAATCCAAGTATGATCCTGCCCCTGGTTAAAATATCTCCAATAATTCCATTCCTCCTAGGTTTGGGCATGACCTTCTCAGCATTGGGCTCAAAACTCTCTGTGTACTGAGCACTCTATCTGGACCCATATTTCATCTCTGTTCACTGTCAGGCATTATGTACCAGCAATACCAAACTATTCAAGTTTTTTGTCCATACAAATCTTTCCTCATTTTGTCCCTCTCTATGCCCCTCCCCTTTGCTCCTGACTCAAGCCTGGCCATCCTTCACCCCTCAGGAAAGGGTATCAGTACTTGACCGCTTGCATGTTGCTCCACTCACTGCTGCATCACACATGTCATCCATGCCTCCTCTCACCCAGAAACACCCTTAACAGGAGGATGTGGCTAAGACATGTCTCTTTAACACCCACTTTGGATCTAGGCTTTCAAAGAGTCCTATAAGTCTGCCCATACACTGAGACTTGGTCTCCCAGGGAAGCTCTGCATGGCCACGTGAAGTCTAGTATATGGGGGCCACTTCTGAAAGAAGCCCACATGCCTCAGCTCAGCACATTGCAGTCAGTAACCAGCCCTGCTCATGCAGAGCCTGCATCCAGGGCCTGTGGGCTCTGGTGCCTAGGACACTGCCTGGACGACTAGAAAGAAGTTGGCCATATAGACACCTTGGGTTGGATGCTGTTCCTACCAGTTACTGGCTGAGTCACCTGGGCCACACCTCTGGGTCAGTCTCAGTCTGCCTTTCTATAAAATGGAACGAGGAGAATTAACTACCTTATCTCAAAGACATAAGCTAAGCCCCAGGTCTCAGACTACACTTAGAAAAATGACAGCTCTTATTCTGTCAGGCCAAAGCACCCTGGGTGAACACTGCTGGCTGGCCAGAGTCTGTAACCACAGCTATGACCAGGGCCATCTCCGATTGACCCTGTCAGGCCTCAGTTCAGTTCAGTCACCCAGTCGTGTCCGTTTCTTTGTGACCCCATGGACTGCATGGACTGCAACACACCAGGCTTCCCTGTCCATCAGCAGCTCCCAGAGCTTGCTCAAATTTATGTCCATTGCCAGGCCTGGGTAGAAGCAATATAATTCCTCAAGCCCATTTCCCTGGTACCATCTTGAGGCAGAGAGGAATTGCAGGCCCATTTCCAGAGCTTGTTAACTCTCTGGCGCAGGACTTGTGAGGAGGATGCGGGTAGGGCACTTCTGGAGCTGCCACCAGACAGACGGTTTTGGATTTTAATTGAGGTTAAACTTGGCCATAGGCTTCTATGATTACAAAGAGTATAGGCTTTGCCACACAAGGGCATGTTTCTAAGTCACCCATGGCTGTGGGCTCAGGGAATTCCTGAGAACCCAGTTGCCAGGGAGGGGGTACTGCTAGCATTCCAGGCTCTATCTACATTTTGACTTAAAATCCAGGAGGAACAAGCAATCTCCACCATGGTTTTCCTCCTGTCTGTCCAAACCAGGCACTCTAAGGGTAACTTGCATCCTTTCTTTGCTAGTGCATTGCTCCAAGGTCTACAGTGCCCATAGAATGGCTTTGTGAACACACATGCGATCTGGGCCAGCAAGCCATGGCCCAGGACAGAGAGACTATCAAGACGGAGATGCAGAGAGATGGCAAGTGGGGAGACAGAGCCCGAAGCTGGATCCCTGGCTTGGTGCCTCCCTTTAAATCTAGGCTCCCAGATCCAACCTCTGATGGCATCTCAACCTGTGTGACCAGAAGCTGATGTGTTCAGCTGACCTCGCCAGTGGCCCAGACCCAGGCTCCTCCAGGACACCCAGTTCAGCACATGGCACACCTAGGAAAGGCAGCCCGAGCCAGCCCTGGAGCCCCAGGAGCTAAGCCTGAACAACTGGCACACAGAGTTGACCATGCTTTTCCTTAATTCCAGAAGTGTGAGCTGGTTCAGGGTGACATTGCATCCAAATAAAGATTTTTGTTTGGTCACCAGATGCTGTTTACACAAAAGCTCTGGGAAGTTTCTCCTATAATCAAAGGAAAAGCTAGACTGGAAGGAGCCTACTCTTTTCTGCCTGGCTTCCAGTCTAACAAGCCCAAGCCCTAAAAAGTCAGGGTCATTTGGTACACCCTAACCTGGGGAAAAGGAGTACAACAAGGCTGTATATTGTCACCCTATTTATTTAACTTATATGCAGAGTACATCATGTGAAATGCCAGACTAGATGAATCATAAGCTGAAATTTCAACATTGCAAGGAAAAATATCAACAACCTCAGAAATGTAGATAATATCACTCTAATGGCAAAAGTGAAGAGGAACGAAAGAGCCTCTTGATGAAGGTGAAAGAGAAGAGTGAAAAAGCTGGCTTAAAACTCAACATTCAACAAACTAAGATCATGGCATCTGGTCCTATCACTTCATTGCAAATGGAAGGGGAAAAAGTGGAAACAGTGACAGATTTTTTCTTGGACTCCAAAATCTCTGTGGATGGTGACTGCAGCCAGGAAATTAAAGATGCTTGCTCCCTGGAAGGAAAGCTATGACAAACCTAGACAGCATATTAAAAAGCAAAGACATCACTTTGCTGACAAAGTTCCATATAGTCAAGGCTATGGTTTTTCCAGTAGTCATGTATAGGTATAAGAGTTGGATCTTAAAGAAGGCTGAGTGCCCAAGAATTGATGCTTTTGAATTGTGGTACTAGAGAAGACTTGAAAATCCCTTGGAAAGCAAGGGAATCAAATCAGTCAATCCTAAAGGAAATAAACCCTGAATATGCCAAAGCCTTTGACTCTGTAGATCACAATAAACTGTGGAAAATTCTGAAAGAGATGGGAATACCAGACCACCTGACCTGCCTCTTGAGAAATCTGTATGCAGATCAGGAAGCAACAGTTAGAACTGGACATGGAACAACAGACTGGTTCCAAATAGGAAAAGGAGTACATCTAGGCTGCATATTGTCACCCTGCTTATTTAACTTATATGCAGAGTACATCATGAGAAAAGCTGGACTGGATGAAGCATAAGCTGGAATCAAGATTGCTGGAAGAAATATCAATAACCTCAGATATGCAGAGGACACCACCCTTATAGCAGAAAGTGAAGAAGAACTAAAGAGCTTCTTGATGAAACTGAAAGAGGAGAGTGAGAAAGTTGGCTTAAAGCTCAACATTCAGAAAATTAAGATCATGGCATCTGGTCCCATCACTTCATGGCAAATAGATGGGGAAACAGTGGCTGACTTTATTTTGGGGGGCTCCAAAATCACTGTGGATGGTGATTGCAGCCATGAAATTAATAGACACTTACTCCTTGGAATGAAAATTATGACCAACCTAGACAGCATATTAAAAAGCAGTGACATTACTTTGCCAACAAAGGTCCATCTAGTCAAGCCTACGGTTTTTCCAGTAGTCATGTATATGGACTACTTTGGACTATAAAGAAAGCTGAGCACCGAAGAATTGATGCTTTTGAACTGTGGTATTAGAGAAGACTCTTGAGAGTCCCTTGGACTGCAAGGAGACCCAATCAGTCCATCCTAAAGGATATCAGTCCTGGGTGTTCTTTGGAAGGACTGATGTTCAAGCTGAAACTCCAATACTTGGGCCACCTGACGCAAAGAACTCACTCACTGGAAAAGACTCTGATGCTAGGAAAGATTGAGGGCTGGAGGAGAAGGGGATGACAGAGGATGAGATGGTTGGATGGCATCAACAACTCAATGGACATGAGTTTGGGTGAACTCCTGGAGTTGGTGATGGACAGGGAAGCCTGGCGTGCTGCAGTCCATGGGGTCAGAAAGAGTTGGACACAACTGGGAGACTGAACTGAACTGAACTGAATTCATTGGAAGGACTGATGCTGAAGTTGAAGCTCCAGTACTTTGACTACCTGGTGTGAAGAGCTGACTCATTGGAAAACATCCTGATGCTGGGAAAGATTGAAGGCAGGAGAAGGCGGAGACAGAGGATGAGATGGTTGGATGGCATCACCAACTCGATGGACATGAGTTTGAGCAAACTCCGGGAGATAGTGAAGAACAGGGAAGCCTGGCATGCTGTAGTCTATGGGGTCACAAAGAGCAGGAGGGCATGACTTAGCAACTGAACAACAACCCCAGGGGGCAGCCAGCAGGAGGTGCGGGCCTCTGTGTGGAGGCCATGGAGCAGGAAGATGTGAAAACCGCCTTCCCAGGTGGAGCCACCATCCCAGCCTGGCTCCCCACCTGAAGGCCTCCCTACAATGAACGCACACCAGACTCCAATCCTATACTGTGGGAGCAGAGTGCACTCCCAATGATGGGGGGACCCTTCTAATCCTCCTTGTCCACTCTCCTTGTGGCTAATTCCAACGCTCCCCATCCTCTTCTCTCATCTCACGTACAGTGATCACAATTCAGCCATCTCCTAACCACACTTGAGTCTTCCCCCAGCTGCATGACACTAGAAATATCTCATAGACACTAACATCAATAGTTAGCAGAGCTTGGATCTGGGTCCAGAGGGTCCCAGACCAGACCCACTGTATTCTCACTTCTTTGCAGGTGTCCACTTTACCAGCAAGCCACGTGTCATGTGGGAGAATAAATGAGCAAGGGACGAAGAGGAGAGCACTAACTATCCTTGGGTATCCATCCTTCCCCTGATTTTTTCAGGAACAGACCCATCCAATAGCCATCAGTCACAAACCAGGGTCCTATCTGTATTTTCAGCGATGTGTGGCCACATGACCCATGTGACACCACGGAGTGTAAGCAGGGTGCACGTGCACAACTTCCAGAGCAGTCCCTTGAAAGGAAGTCGCTTGGCCTCTGTTCATCTTCCCCTTCTCTTTAGGGCAGGAATGAAAAGGGGGCAGAGCTTAGGCCCTGATGATGAAGATGGGCTGCAAGGGAACAGAAGCAACAGGAGAGCAAGGACCTGGGTGACTTCTCAGAGTGGCGACATCCACCCACCTGATCACCTACCAGTGTCTACTTTAACAGAAGAAAAACACAGCCTCTTTCTCACTTAAGCCACCAGTGTTTGGCTTCTGTTAAAGCTTCTGACAAGGGTCTTTGAATCTACTTGGAGAAATAGGATTTACAGATGAGGATTCATTCACTGTGCTGAGTTTCCTCCATTTTCCCCTCCCAAGCAGCTCTCCATCATCTTCCCCTGGGATCTGGTCTCTAGGATCTGGAGGGTGACCCAGACAGCTGCACCAACTGGCTTCCAGTTTGGCTCATGGATGGTGGGGCGGTGGGGCGGGGTAAAAGGAGTGCAGCAGAAGATCAGAAGGCAGAGGTCCTCCCTGCCTGCAGGCCAAAGTTTATTTCCCAAAGTTTACAGCTCTTAGGGAGGCCCTCTGCAGATTCAGCTGCCAGTGAGGAGCATGCTCCTTGCTCAACACTAAGGTATAACTGATTAGGCATTACCGTATGTGATACATCTCAGAGTATTTTGCATTTTATAATAAAATGGGTAGAAATTACTGCCTTAGCCACATGCAACTGTCTTAACTGAGAACCTTTATAGATGCTGACCCCTTAGCTGGATTCATACTTTTCTTTTAAATATTGGAAGCATAATATTATATGATATGGACAGACTTGTACACTCCCAAAATTCGTATGTTGAAGCTTTAACCCTCAGTGTGATTGTATGTGGAGACAGGGCCCTTAGGAGGTAATTAAGATTAGATGAGGTCGTAAACTGTAAGGGCCTAATAGAGTAAGATTCAGTTCAGTTCAGTCGCTCAGTCATGTCCGACTCTTTGTGATCCCATGAACTGCAGCACGCCAGGCCTCCCTGTCCATCACCAACTCCCGGAGTCCACCCAAACCCATGTCCATTATGTCGGTGATGCCATCCAACCATCTCATCCTCTGTCGTCCCCTTCTTCTCCTGCGTTCAATCTTTCCCAGCATCAGGGTCTTTTCAAATGAGTCAGCTCTCCACATCAGGTGGCCAAAGTATTGGAGTTTCAGCTTGAACATCAGTCCCTCCTATGAACACCCAGGACTGATCTCCTTTAGGATGGACTGGTTAGATCTCCTTGCAGTCCAAGGGACTCTCAAGAGTCTTCTCTAATACCACAGTTCAAAAGCGTCAATTCATCAGTGCTAGCTTTCTTTATAGTCCAGCTGTCACATCCATACATGACTCCTGGAAAAACCATAGCCTTGACTAGACGGACCTTTGTTGGCAAAGTAATGTCACTGCTTTTTAATAGGCTATCTAGGTTGGTCATAACTTTCCTTTCAAGAAGTAAGTGTCTATTAATTTCATGGCTGCAATCACCATCTGCAGTGATTTGGGAGCCCAGAAAAATAAAGTCAGCCACTGTTTCCACTGTTTCCCCATCTATTTGCCATGAAGTGATGGGACCGAATGCCATGATCTTCGTTTTCTGAATGTTGAGTTTTAAGCCAACTTTTTCATTCTCCTCTTTCACTTTCATCAAGAGGCTATTTAGTTCTTCTTCACTTTCTGCTATAAGGGTGGTGTCATCTGCATAGCGGAGGTTATTGATATTTCTCCTGGAAATCTTGATTCCAGCTTGTGCTTCATCCAGCCCAGTGTTTCTCATGATGTACTCTGCATGTAAGTTAAATAAGCAGGGTGACAATATACAGCCTAGATGTACTCCTTTTCCTATTTGGAACCAGTCTGTTGTTCCATGTCCAGTTCTAACTGTTGCTTCCTGACCATGTTACATACAGGATACCATGGAGACAGTCATGTTGTGTTCCACACCAGCACAATAAAATGAGTCATATGGATTTTTTGTTTTCTCAGTGTGTATAAAAGTTATGTTTACACTATGAAAGTGAAATTAAAAGATGCTTGCTCCTTGGAAGAAAAGTTATGACCAACCTAGACAGCCTGTTAAAAAGCAGAGACATTACTTTGCCAACAAATGTCTGTCTAGTCAAGGCTATGGTTTTCCCAGTAGTCAGGTATGGATGTGAGAGTTGGACCATAAAGAAAGCTGAGCACCAAAGAATTGATACTTTTGAACTGTAGTGTTGGAGAAGACTCTTGAAAGTCCCTTGGACTGCAAGGAGATCCAACCAGTCCATCCTAAAGGAAATCAGTTCTGAGTGTTCATCAGAAGAACTGATGTTGAAGCTGAAACTCCAATACTTTGGCCACCTGATGCAAAGAACTGACTCACTGGAAAAGACTCTGATGCTGGGAAAGACTGAAAGTGGGAGAAGGGAATGACAAAGGATGAGATGGTTGGATCGCATCACCAACTCAATGGACATGAGTTTGAGTAAACTCTGGGAGTTGGTGATGGACAGGGAGGCCTGGCTTGCTTCAGTCTATGGAGTCACAAAGAGTTGGACATGACTGAGCAACTGAACTGACTGACAAAAGTGAAAGTGTTTGTCATTCAATCGTGTCCAGCTGTTTGTGACCCCATGGACTGTAGCCCACCAGGCTCCTCTGTCCATAGGCAAGAATACCAGAGTGGGTTGTCATTCCCTTCTCCAAGGGATTTTCACAACCCATGGATTGAACCCCAGTCTCCTACATTGAAGGCAGATTCTTTACTGTCTGAGCCACCAGGGAAGCCCCTTGTTTACACTGTACTGCAGTCTATTATGTATGTAATAGCATTATGTGTTAAAACACAATGTACATATCTTAATTTTAAAAGACTATTTCAGGATTGGAGTGAAGATGGCAGAGTAAGACTACCCTGAGTTCACTTCTTCCCACAGGCACACCAAAATTACAACTACTTACAGAGCAACTAATGATGAGAAAGACCGGAGTGTAGCAGAAAATATCTTCTGCAACCAAAGGTGTAAAGAAGAAACCACAATGAGGTGGGTAAGAGGGGCAGAGATGCAGTATAGTCAAGACCTGTATCCCAAGGTGGTTGACTCACAAATGGGAGGATAATTAAAATTGCAGAGGTTCTCCCCAAGGAGCAATGGGTCTGAGACCCATATCAGACTTCCCAGCCTGGGATCCTGCACCTAGAAGATGAGCCCCCAGAACATTTGGCTTTGAAGGCTAGTAAAGTTTATTAGGAGACTCAAAGGGTTGGGGGAAAGGGTTTAAGGACTCCACTCTTAAAGGGTGCACACAAAATCTCACACAATCATGGACAGAAGCAGTGATTAGAAAGGAGCCTGGGTCAGACCTGCCTGCTGATCTTGGAAGGCCTCCTGGGAGCAGGAGGCAACTGCAGCTCAGGAGACACAGACAGTGGTGGCCGCCGTCTTGGGAGCCTGTTCTACCACGTGGACACTGGCGCTGGCAAGTGCCGTGTGGAATCCTCTGTCTAGCTTAGTTGCACCAGAGCTTATCCCTGCCCACCAGCCTGTTGACAGCAGTACAAAGTTATGCAGGCTGAGCAATGAGCTGGACAGGGACACAGCCTCACCCACCAGCAGGCCTGCTGCCTTAAAGCTCCCAGAGCACATAAACTCCTTAGGATACAGGCTTGTCCATCAAAGAGCTCAGGACTCTGCCCCCCACACAAGTGCACAGACATTAGCCCCAGGACCCCCAGGCCCTGCAGCCAGAGATCCTGGGAGCTGACTCCACCCACCATCAGAACACCACCACCTTGGACTCCTTGGTCTCCACAGCCAGCTGCCTGGGGATCCAGCTCCTCTCACCAACAGGCCAGCACCAGCTTTATAGGATACACTGGAACCTGCAACCA
Organism: Bubalus bubalis; assembly: GCF_019923935.1. Lineage (NCBI taxonomy): Eukaryota > Metazoa > Chordata > Mammalia > Artiodactyla > Bovidae > Bubalus > Bubalus bubalis. The sequence continues at coordinate 55,877,679 of NC_059158.1, forward strand.
ACCATGTCAGCAACCAATCCTCCTCACCAGCAGGCCAACACTAGATCCTGGAAACCTGGCCCTGTAACCAGCCAACCCACAGACCAGTTCTGTAAACCAGCAGGCCAGCACTAGATCTAGGACCACCTGGGATTCCACAGCCAGTTGTGACCTGGCCCCACCAACCAGAGCTGAAAGCCTCCACACAAGGCAAGGACTGGCAACCAAGTGGATAAGGAAAGCCATACCTGCCAGACCATCCACAGCAGTCAATCTGCCACAATGGAAGGACCCACACAGCCCACTGAGGGGGCACTCCTAGAAAATAGGATGTCTCCTACAAAAGGCTACTTCTCTGACATCAGGAAACATAACCAAACTACTATATCACAGAACTAAAAACAACAAATTAGGCAAAATGAAGTGATAGAGTAATGTGTTTCAAATGAAGGAACTAGATAAAACTCCAGAGGAAGAACTAAGTGAAGTGAAGAGGGAGACAACCCACCCAACAAAGAGTTCAAGGTAATGATTGTAAAAATCAAAGAACTTGGGAGAAGAATGGGTGAACTGAGTGAGAAGCTATAAGCTTTTTAAAAAGAGGAAACATAAAGAAGAAGCAGAGATGAAGAATACAGTAACAAAAAAATTTAAATGCACTTTGTTGTTGTTCAGTCACTAAGTTGTGTCCAACTCTTTGCGACCCCATGGACTGTAGCCCCCCAGTCTCCTCTGTCCATGGAATCCTCCAGGCAAGAATACTGGAGTGGGTAGCTAGTCCCTTCTCCAGGGGATCTTCCTGACCCAGGGACCAAATCCAGGTCTCCTGTATTACAGGTAGATTTTTTTTTTTAACCATCTGAGCCACTAGGGAAGTCCATAGATTAAATGATACAGAGAACCATAATCAAGACAGAGTAATGGAAATCACTGGAACTGAATGGGGAAAAAAAAAATGAGGACAGTTTAAGAGACTGCCAGGACATCATCAAGTTATAGGGGTCCCAGAAGCAGAGGAGAGACAGAAAGGGGCAGTAAACATAATTAAAGGTATAATAGCTGAAAACTTTCCTAACTTGGGGAAGGAAACAAACATCCATGTTCAAGAATCACACAGAGATCCAAACAGGATAAACTAAAAGAGAAAACACCAAGACATACTGTAATTAGAATTGCAAAATTTAAAGGTAAGGGGGGAATATTAAAAGCAGCAAAGGAAAAGCAACACATTACATATAAGGGAGTGCGCATGAGACTATCAGGTGACTTTTCAGCAGAAATCTATTGTCATCTTTTGGAAACCTTCCACTGCTCAGATTTACAATGGTGGTTTTATGATCCTACTGATAATCAGTGGCTGAGCCCTCATTTGTCTTGCTCTGAGCCTTGTTTAGATTGAGTCTCCTTCCTCTTAACCATGCTGTTTCCACTTCCCATTTTGTACACTTTGCTTTTTGAACAAAAGCATGGCAGTAAAATAGGACTTGAGACATTTTGCTTTCTCTCCTTCACCTTCTAATATTATTCCATATACCATCAACAGTTGGACTCTGTCTACAAAACTTTTTAAATCCTTTTTTAAAATATTCATAACATATTTTTAATTTATGAAATTCTTCTGATCTTTCACCTTCCTTAGAATCTTATTCCAGATTTGTGCCATGCTTTGGCATTTATTATACTAATTCCTCTTTAGCATGGATGAATCAAATCTCAGAATAGCCTCCTTCTGCAGCTCCTTCTACATCTCCTTTCTTGGCTTTTCTTCCTCATCCAGGCCCCTGAGCTAAGAGTGCCCCAGGGCTTAAACCTTGAACCTTATTCTTTCTTTGTCTACATCATCTCCCTGAAGTGTTTGCATCCACTGTGACTTTTAATATCAGATATATTCTGACAACTCTACGATTTATTGATCTGTTCATGATCTCACTCTTCACCAAAAAATCTATATCAAACTGCATACTTGCCCTCTCCGTCTGGATTCTAACAAACATCCCAATTCCTTCCCGCAATAGTACCTGGCCTCCCTGTCTTCCATTTCATTTTAGTAAATGATACCCACAATCAACTGGGCTTCCCTGATAGCTCAACTGGTAAAGAATCAGCCTGCAATGTGAGAGACCTGGGTTCAATCCCTGGTTTGGGAAGATCCCCTGGAGGAAGGCATGGCAACCCACTCCAGTATTCTTGCCTGGAGAATCCCCAAGGACAGAGGAGCCTGGAGGGTTACAGTCCATGGGATTGCAAAGAATCGGACACGACTGAGAGACTAAGCACAGCACAGCACCCATAATCAATCAGTAGCTCAAGACAAAATCCTGGAGTCAATCTTATGACCACTTCCCCTTGTGCTGCACACTGAATTCCCCTAATCCTGTTACCTTCACCTTCAAAAAGGTATCCAAAAAAAAAAAAAAATCCAACATTCTTTTCATCTTATATCTTACCTTGACAAATGTGATGTAACCCTACATGGCCTCCCTACTTCCATTTCTGCCATATTATCCGTTCTCTCCACAGGAAGAGTTTTTCCAGATTCTTTTTCAGATCCCAATTGGACCTTCCTAGTCGACACTCCATCTCAAGGAACTCTTCCAGTCATAGTGGGATGCTTTGCACTCTGCCTGAAATATTCTTTCCAATATAATTCATCTTCCCACTTCATTCAAATTTCAGCCCAAAAGTCAAGTCGTCAGCGACAGCTAAAATCACAACCTATCTATGCCCTTATTTCTTCATAGTGCTTATCATTACCTCATATATAATTATATATCATTTGGTTACCTGCTTATGTCTCTCTCCCACCATTAGAAAGTAAGCTACCTGGGGGCAGGGGCTCTGCCGTTTTCAGGTCTTCATGTTGCAGAGTCCAGAGAAGTACCTGCATGGAGTATATCTTTCTTAAACATTTATTGATTCAGCAGATGACTTCAACACACCTCCTAAATCTCTCCACTGCAGACTTTGCAGAAAGCTGGATATGCAATTGGACAGGAAAGGAAAAGACTTTGGTCAGGATACTGGCCCACCTGCTGAGTGGATCCTGAGCATCTTTGAGAGCTGAGTGTACTTGGGCCTTGAAAGTGATGGGGATGGAAAATAAAAACAGAACCACGAAATCAAACTCAGTGGGTGTTTGGGCATGAACATGTCTAGCTGATTTCAAGGGATATCCAAGGCAATACTGCCCACCTAGGAATGTTGCCTGGTTAGAAAAATCCTAGATCTACAAATCATTAATACAGTCAGGTGTATGCCCTATAAGGAGAATATGGCTCCCTGTTCAATGGTCCCCATATGAAGAAATATTTGGTTTAATCCTTACTTGTGCTTTTTATGGGCTTTCCAGGTGCCTCAGTGGTAAAGATTCTGCCTGTCAATGTAGGAGACACAGGAGATACTGTTTCAATCCTTGGGTTGGGAAGATCCCCTGGTGGGGGAAATGGCAACCCACTCCAGTATTCTTGCCTGGATAATCCCATGAACAGAAGAGCCTGGCAGGCTACAGTCCATGGGGTTGCAAAGAGTCAAATATGACTGAGCACACATGCACAGTGCTTCTTATGTGAGAACTGACTAGAAAACCACTACCTCAGAAACATGTTTAGAGACACCTGAGTGGCATCTTCCTTAGCAAACTTGCATATTCAATCTGAAAACTTATTAGCAACCTTATGGTGACAGATCAAAGTGTCACATGGCTCTCAGAGCTTGGGAAATACTTGATGATTGGGCCAGACCATTTCTATTATAGGAAATTTACCTTTGACAAGTCTTCAAAGCACAGTGTGACTTCTGCTCTATATAGGGCCAGACCCAGGGATGGAAACTCTGGTATTTAAAAAACACTGCTTGTGGTGTATGAGACCGATGGCAACTATGCAAATGATGGGTCGAAAAGAAAACCAAAATCAATCTGCCATCTCAGTTTTCCAAATGGTCAAGAATCCTACATGATACTATGGAAGAAACATAGAACTTTAGATTGGTGGTAACTTTGGAAGTAACAGCAAGTATGGGAGACCTCTCTAATCAACATCCTCAGGGAAGATCACTTACAACCTCTTAAAGTGTTAACTTCAAGATCGACTTCCAATGAAGAAAGTTTGCAAGCTTTCCATACATGAGCTATATATTAGTACCTGCCATACTTTCCCACATTGCTGAGAGATAAGAGCTGGGGAGTCAGATATCTTGGGGGTGGACTGTCATCAACAACCCACAAGTTCTGGATGAACCCTACTGTGCAGATCCCTTTTCCATCCCCACTTCTGTGCTGCCCAGCATGGTCCTCCCTACCCTCTCATACAGATGACTGCAGTGACCTCTGTTCTCCGATCCCTCTGCCTCTACTCCCTTACTACTAACCCACTGTTCAGCCTAGCACTCTTTGCTTTTTGTTCTTTAACTGAATTTTAATTTTAGTCAAGATTACGCATACAGAAGGTTTAAAAAGTACCACAATAAACCTCTTCACTCCCCTTATTTTCCTGATCTAGTAGGAAATGAAAGCAAATCCCTAAGGTGAAAGGCCCTAAAATCAGGTGAATGTGGTTATAACAGGATTGGCAATTGACTTTCTGACCTCCAAATCCCAGGCTGACTGGCTGCACAGAACAGGGTAGGATATTTCATTAACCTTTCAGCAATGCAACCCCTCCCACTTCACAGGACTGATTTTTTTTTTCTTTAGACACAGCTTATTGTATATATGAATAACTGAATCACTGTGCTATATAGCTGAGACTGAAAGTGAAAGTGAAGTCGCTCAGCCGTGTCCGACTCTTTGCGACCCTATGGACTGTAGCCTACCAGGCTCCTCTGTCCATGGGATTTTCCAGGCAATAGTACTGGAGTGGATTGCCATTTCCTTCTCCAGGGGATCTTCCCGACCCGGGGATCGAGCCCGGGTCTCCCGCATTATAGACAGACACTTTACCATCTGAGCCACCAGGTAAGTCCTAAGACTAACATATTATAAATCAACTATACTTCAATTTCCTCCCACCTTGGTGTCTCAGATGGTAAAGTGTCTGCCTGCACTGTGGGAAAGCCGGATTTGATACAGTGAAAGTGAGAAATAGATCAAGGGATAAGATCTGATAGACAGAGTGCTTGAAGAACTATGGACAGAGGTTCATGACATTGTACAGGAGGCAGTGACCAAGACCATCCCCAAGAAAAAGAAATGCAAAAAAGCAAAATGGTTATCTGAGGAGGCCTTACAAAGAGCTGTGAAAAGAAGAGAAGTGAAAGACAAAGGAAAAAAGGAAAGATATACCCATTTGAGCAGAGTTCCAAAGAATAGCATGGAGAGATAAGAAAGCCTTCCTCAGTGATCAGTACAACAAAATAGAGAAAAACAATAGAATGGGAAAGAATACAGATCTCTTCAAGAAAATTGGAGATACCAAAGGAACATTTCATGCAAAGATGGGCACAATAAAGAACAGAAAAGATATTGACCTAACAGAACCAGAAGATATTCAGAAGAGGTGGCAAGAATACACAGAAGAACTGTACAAAAAAGATCTTCACAACCCAGATAATCACCATGGTAGTATGATCACTCACCTAGAGCCAGACATCCTGGAATGTGAAGTCAAGTTGGCCTTAGGAAGCATCACTACCAACAAAGCTAGTGGAGGTGATGGAATTCTGGTTGAGCTATTTCAAATCCTAAAAGATGATGCTGTGAAAGTGCTACAGTCAATATGCCAGCAAATTTGGAAAACTCAGCAGTGGTCATAGGACTGGAAAAGGTCAATTTTCATTACAATCCCAAAGAAAGGCAATGCCAAAGAATGCTCAACCTACAGCACAATTGCACTCATCTCACACACTAGCAAAGTAATACTCAAAACTCTCCAAGCCAGGCTTCAACAGTACATGAACCATGAACTTCCAGATGTTCAAGCTGGATTTAGAAAAGGCAGAGGAAACAAAGATCAAATTGCCAATATCTGTTGGATCATAGAAAAACCAAGCGAGTTCCAGAAAAATATCTACTTCTGCTTTATTGACTATACCAAAGCCTTTGATTGTGTGGATCACAACAAACTGTGGAAAATTCTTCAAGAGATGGGAAATACCAGACCACCTGACCTGCCTCCTGAGAAATCTGTATGCAGGTCAGGGAACAACAGTTAGAACTGGACATGGAACAACAGACTGGTTCCAAATAGGAAAAGGAGTACGTCAAGGCTGCATATTGTCACCCTGCTTATTTAACTTACATGCAGAGTACATCATGAGAAATGCTGGGCTAGATGAAGCACAAGCTGGAATCAGATTGCTGGGAGAAATATTGATAACCTCACATACGCAGAGGACACCACCCTTATGGCAGAAACTGAATAAGAACTAAAGAGCCTCTTGATGAAAGTGAAAGAGGAGAGAGAAAAAGTTGGCTTAAAACTCAACATTCAGAAAACTTAAGATCATGGTATCTGGTCCCATCACTTCATGGCAAATAGATGAGGAAGCAGTGGAAACAGTGACAGACTTTATTTTTGGGGGCTCCAAAATCACTGCAGATGGTGATTGCAGCCATGAAATTAAAAGACACTTACTCCTTGGAAGGAAAGTTATGACCAACTTAGCATATTAAAAATCAGAGACATTACCCTGCCAACAAAGGTCCTTCTAGTCAAGGCTATGGTTTTTCCAGTAGTCATGTATGGATGTGAGAGTTGGACTACAACTCAGTGCTCAGAAGCTAAGCACTGAAGAACTGAAGCTTTGGAACCTGAGAGTCTCTTGGACTGCAAGGAGATCCAACTAGTCCATCCTAAAGGAAATCAGTCCTGAATATTCATCGGAAGGACTGATGCTGAAGCTTAAACTCCAATACTTTGGCCACCTGATGCAACGAATTGACTCATTGGAAAAGACCCTGATGCTGGGAAATATTGAAGGTGGAAGGAGACGGGGACTACAGAGGATGAGATGGTTGGATGGCATCACCAACTCAATGGACATGAGTTTGAATAAGCTCCGGGATTTGGTGATGGACAGGGAAGCCTGGCATGCTGCAGTCCATGGGGTTGCAAAGAGTCGGACATGACTAAGCAACTGAACTGAACTGATACTTCAATTAAAAAAAAAAAGAATCACCTGCACAGATCTCATTAACTAGGATTCAGGTCCCACCCCAGGTCTATTGAATCTGATTATCTAAGAAAGGGGCTCCAAGGCCCATGTTTTTAAAAGCTCACCAGGTGATCACTTAAGCCAGGGAGAGTTAGGAATCATGGTCCTACTTCTGCACTTGAAGAGGTACACAGTGTTAGGGTGCCCCGTCTTTAGTGGTGCTAAGTCTTAGTGAATTCAGGTGTTGTCACCCTGATCCCTCCATTATAAAAATGATGTTCATCATAAGATCAATGTCTATCATTAGATTTGACAAAGCAGTGGTTTTGAAAATCTATCATTCCTTTTGCATTGGAGTTCTATAAAGAATTATTCCTTTTTAATTATAAAATTACCCTAAATGCAGTTCATACAAATGCTGGCTTCTTTCCTCATCTGTTTTCAAAGTGATGGATTGAACGCCATCAACACCAAACACAAAAGGTCACCATGAGTGTTTTTCTAAGGGTGATTATGAGCTCATAGATTTTAATCTATGTGATATGATTCAATACTCTGCATTTTTTTTTTTTTTTTTTGGTATTCTAACTGTCCCAGTTTTGATTAGAAGACCTTCAAGTTGCCTCCTGTGTCATTTTGATGTGACCACACATGAACCACATATGCTCCATGGAGTTCTAGTTTCTTCAAGTGGAATGTGGTATTCAGAAGCCACAATCTGGGCATCAAGTTTGCTCACTGCTACTGAGTTGTTAACTCCTCTAGACCTACTCAGTGGACAAAGCAAGCAAACATTTTTCAGGAAGAGAAATCATGAGCCCAAACTCATATTTCTGATTTTAATTTAAGACTACAGAGTTTTGAGTCAACTACTTTGATTCCATATTTCTCTTACATCTTGATTCTTATCTACACTGGCATATTTATATATTTGTTTTTCATGTAATACACTTTTAATTGTTTTACAGTCTGTGTCCCCTATGTCTGTATGTTAAAGCCATAACCTCCAATGTGGCTGTATTTGGAGACAAAAGGGTGAAGTGTTAATCCAATCAGATTGCTATCCTTAAAGAGGGGGAAGAGACATCACAGAGAAGAGACCAGCCATGTGAAGTAGAGTGAGCTGGGAAGCCAGCTAGGAAGAGTTCCTCACCAGAAACCAACCCTAATGGCGTCCTGATATTGGGTTTCCAGCTTCAAGAATTGTAAGAAAATAAATTTCTGTTGTTTTAGCCACCCATCCCATGGTATTCTGTTATGATAGCCTGGGAAGTCTAATACAATTAGTTTCAAAAAAATCATACATTATTAAGAGTCTACTGAATTGCTGTTTAATATTTCTCTGTTGTTCGATTATCCTTAAAATATATGCCGTTAAGGATGTGGAGTCAACATACTGTGATTTAAAATAAATTGAAGAAATTAGTTTTTTTCTGTGCTTGTGTCACAAACTTGAGGAGACAGATTCAGTAGGTTTTTCAGTTTCTGCTGGGACGTGCTCCCATGTGAACTGGTTGTTGTCAACACCTGCTGTGCAGTTGTAATTCTAGGCTCTCTCTTAACTTTCTTCTGGGGATCCCTGTCTCCTGGATTAACATAATCTTTCTGGGTAAGGTTCTTTCTTCATTTTGCTAGTATATGTCTTTAAATAGCTTCCTGAGAGAGGATGCAAGGATATAATATTGTAATTTATCTTTTCTATCCTCATATTTGATTGAGGCTTAGCTAGGTGTAAACTTTCAGGTTAGAAACCATTTTCCTTAGAATTTTAAAATCATGTTCCATTGACTTCTGGTTTCTAGTATGATGTGGAGATGCCTGATGCATTCTATATCTTGATTCTCTGCATGAAAACTGATTTTCTTTCCTTTTTATAAGCTCTTATATCTTTGCCCCCAGAGTTTTGCTCTATTATGAGTTTCTGCTTTTAGTTTTCATGCAGGTCTTTTCAATTTGGACACTCATGCCACTCGACTCTAGAAAAATTTATTGCATTATTTCATTATTTCCTCCCCACTATTTTTTCTGTGCTTTCTGATAATTCTGTTCTTAACTTGTACTTCCCAGATTCATCCTCTAATTTGCTTATCTTTTTTAGAATAATGTCCAGGTTTCTTCTTTTCTCTGTACTTTCCTTTTAAAAAGTAGTCTCCTGTTCCCTCATGGTTTCAATTCTTACCTCTCTAGTAATATTGATATATGTTTTTCTATATATAAAGTCTGTTTCCTTCAAAGTGAGCTTGTTTTATTTTGTTTTTTTCTCTCTTTCACTTTGTTTATCTTGACTCTGCCTTTCACATTGTCTTTAAATATCTTGAGAGCCTTGATAAATAGTGAAGTAGAGGAAATGGGTGGGTACTCTCTGTGTCAGAGTCTTGTTGACTGTCTTCCCTACAAAGCATCTTACTTAAACACACCCTACAGGAAACCTTATTATCAGTATCTTTAGGTTTTTATTTCTCTTTGGCTGATCAAATTCTTCAGAGAATGCTGTTCTGCCTGGAGAGTGAAAGCCAGTCGTAGGAACCCAGGTACAAAGACATATAAACATCTCTCGGTTCCCTGTTGTCCAGATCACACCTCTACCCAGCCCAGAGACCCTCTCCAAAGACTAAACATCAGTGTTTTTAAAGGAACACAGGGACTTGGGGAGGAGATCTGATTCTCAAATGGATTTGCAATCATTTTTCCTGGTTTTATAAATCTCCAGAAGTGCCTTATGCTGCAAATTCTTTGGTCTCTTGGGGATTCTACTATGTAAGCCAGGTTGCTTTTTGGTTTTTACTTATGCCAATGAAAAATTCCATTTTCTCAGCTGAGCTACATCACTTACCACTCACCATCTGCTTTCCAGTTCCCCAAATTTTGTTACTTCTGTCCTTATGAGTTTATGCCTTTTTAAAATGTTTCTTACTGAAGTATAATATAAAAACAGAAAGTTGCATATATCCTAAGAGTAGATCTCAATGTGTTCAAAAACAGAATATAATCACATAACCATACCCGCATCACAAGACAGAACATGACCAGAATCCCAGAGGTCCCCTGGAGGCTCCCTTTCAGCTTTAGTCTCCCTCCTCTCAATGATATCCACTTTCCTGACTTTTAACAGCACAGATGAGTGTTTCCTATTCTTTAACTTTGTGTAAATGGAATTACACAGTATGTATTCTTTTCTGTCTGGTTTCTTTCACTCAGCATTTTGTTTGTGACATTAATCCATAATGTAAAATGTCTACGGTTCATTCTCACTGCTGTATTTATGGTTTACTTTTCCACCATATCACAATTTATTTATCCACTTTGATCAACACTTAGGTTCCAATTTGGGAGCTATTCTTGATGTAAATATTCTTACACATGTTTTTTTGGTAAACACGTGTGTGCGTGTCTGTTAGGTCTGTGCCTAGGAGTGGAACTGTTATGTCACAGAACATGCATATATCCAGTTTTCTCAGACATCATCATATTGTTTGCCAAGTTGTTTCTATTCATTTACATTCCTATAAGCTGAACATGAGATTCTGATGGTTCTGTTTCATTATCAACATCTTTTTTCACTGTAAACTTTATGGTGGATATTTGTGCATTTATAATTTTTAATAAATATTTATTTATTTGGCTGTGCTGGTCTTGGTTGTGGCATGTGAGATCTAGTTCTCTGGCCAGGAATTGAACCTAGGCCCCCTGCATTGGGAGCTCAGAGTCTTAAACATTGGACCACCAAGGAAGTCCCTATTTGTGTATTAAAAAATTCTTTTCCTGCTGTTTTCATGAGTATAGAAAAGGAAGTAGACTTTGGTATTGTCTATGTGTGCTGCCATATTTATTAGGAAACTACCCAAGGTTTTGGTTTTCCTAAAACACCAATTTGATCATGTCTCTCTTCTTCGCTAAAATCTTTCAGTAGTTCTCAGGATAAATTTCAAACTTCTTTCCTTAATCCTCAAGGCCCACCTTGAACTGTCCCTGGATAGCTCTAGCATATCTCTTCCATCTACATGGTTAAAACCTGGTAGAATATCTTATAATTTACCAATATGCAGTGCTCTCTTTTAAGCATCTATGCAATTACACTAACCATGGCTTATTCTTAAATTGATTTCTCCAGCCTTCTCTACCTAACTTACTCCTCTGCCACCATCAAGAACCAGTACTGAAGAACACTTTCCTTGAGTGCCCCCAAGACGCCCTCTTCTGTAGTCCTCTGTCACCCTTTGATTGCTTCCATCAAGGTTTTTAATGGAATGATCACTTGTCTCTCTTTTCCCAGTTCCTGGGGAACCCACTGAGAGGAAGAATCTTTTCTTGAACATCCCTTGGACAGCAAGGAGATCAAACCAGTCAATCCTAAAGGACATCAACCCTCAATATTCATTGGAAGGACTGATGCTGAAGCTGAAGCTCCAATACTTTGGCCACCTGATGCGAAGAACTGACTCACTGGAAAAGACCCTGATGCTGGGAAAGATTGAAGGCAGGAGGAGAAGGGGACGACAGAGGATGAGATGGTTGGATGGCATCATTGACTCAGTGGACATGAGTTTGTGCAAACTCCAGGAGTTGGTGATGGACAGGTAAGCCTGGTATGCTGCAGTCCATGGGGTTGAAAAGAGTTGGACACAACTGAGCAACTGAACAACAACAAAAACTCCATGAGGGCATGATTTATTTCTGTTTTCACGGTTCAACTCCCTTTTCCCAGATAATAGTGCCTGACAAATAGTAGGTGCTCAATGCATTTGCTAAATGGGTGAATAAATTGTTAAATAGGTGAGTTGCTAAATAATTGCTAAATAAATGAGTTCATTGTAGGAAAATTAGAAATTGGAAAATTTTTTTAAAGTAAAATGTAGCATTCACTTATACAAGCCACAACTGCACTCCTTGTGATTCACCCAAGAAAAACAAAAACATGTCCACTAAACGACTTTTATGTGAATGGTCATAGCACTCATAATAGGAAAAAACTGCAAGCACTCTAAATAGCCATCAATAGGAAAATGGTAAACAATGTGGTATACCCAACAAGGAAACACCACCCAGCATGAAAAAAGGAGGAAACTACTGAGTAAAGCACCCAGAGGCACTTTTGATTGCCTGCAAGGGACACAAGCTCTTAGAATGCTGAGATGAACTGTATCTTGCCTGTGGTTATGAATACGAGGTGTGCACATCTGTCAAAGTTCCTGAACTATACTTTTAAAATGGAAACAAGACCTGGAGCTGACTGTGGCTCAGATCACAAGCTCCTTATTGCAAAAATCAGACTTAGAGTAAAGAAAGTAGGGAAAGCTACTAGGCCATGCATAAAAGATCTAAATCAAATCCTTTGCAATTATACAGTGGAGGTGATGAATAGATTCAAGTATTAGATCTGGTAGACAGAGTGCCGGAAGACCTATGGAGTCAGATGTGCTACCCTTGTGCCACAAAATGACCTGAAGAACAATGGATGGAGGTTCGTAACATTGTACAGGAGATAGTGACCAAAACCATCTCCAAGAAAAAGAAATGCAACAAGGCAAAGTGGTTGTCTGAGAGGCATTACAAAGAGCTGAGAAAAGAAGAGAAGCAAAAGGCAAAGGAGAAAGGGAAACATATGCTCAATGGAATGCAGACTTCCAAAGAATAGCAAGGAGAGATAAGAAAGGCTTCTTAGTGAACATTGCAGAGATAGAGGAAAACAGTAGGATGGGAAAGACTAGAGATCTCTTCAAGAAAATTAGAGATACCAAGGGAATATTTTATGCAAAGATGGGCACAATAAATGGCAGAAATGATATGGACCTAACAGAAGCAGAAGGTATTAAGAAGAGGTGGCAAGAATACACAGAAGAACTATACAAAAAAGATCTTCATGACCCAGATAATCACCATAGTATGCTCACTCACCTAGAGCCAGACATCCTGGAATGTGAAGTCAAGTAGGCCTTAGAAAGTATCACTATGAACAAAGCTAGTGGAGGTGATAGAATTGCAGCTGAGCTATTTCAAATCCTAAAAGATGATGCTGTTAAAGTTCTGCACTCAATATTGAAATATTTGGAAAGTTCAACAGAGGCCACAGGACTGGAAAAGGTCAGTTTTCATTCCAACCCCAAAGAAATGCAATGCCAAAGAATGGTCAAACTACCATACAATTGCACTCATTTCACATGCTAGCAAGGTAATGCTCAAAATCCTTCAAGCTAGACTTCAGCAGTACATAAATCGAGAATTTCCAGATGTAAAAGCTGGATTAAGAAAACGCAGAGGAACCAGAGATCAAATTTCCAATATTCAGTGGACTATAGAGAAGGCAAAGGAGTTCCAGAAAAATGTCTATTTCTGCTTCACTGACTATGATTAATTAATTAAAAGATGCTTGCTCCTTGGAAGAAAAGCTATGACAAACCTAGACGGCATATTAGAAAGCAGAGATACAACTTTTCCAATAAAGGTGCGTATGGTCAAAGCTATGGTTTATCCAGCAGTCATGTACAGATGTGAGAGTTGGCCTTAAAGAAGGCCATAAGCATGTCAATGTATAACAAAACCACAAGAATACTATAAAGTAATTAGCCTCCAATTAAAATAAATAAATTTAAAAAAAAATAAAGAAGGCTGAGCACTGAAAAATTGATGCTTTAAAACTGGTGCTGTGGAAGACTCTTGAGAATCCCTTGGACAGCAAAGAAGTCAAACCAGTCAACCCTAAGGGAAATCAGTCCTCAATATTCATTGGAAGAACTGATGCTAAAACTGAAGCTCCAATACTTTGGCCACCTGATGAGAAGAGCTAACTCACTGGAAAAGACGCTGATGCTGGGAAAGATCGAAGGCAGGAGGAGAAGGGGCAACAGAGGATGAGATGGTTGGATGGCATCACTGACTCAGTGGACATAAGTTTTAGCAAACTCCGGGAGATAGTGAAGGACAGGGAGGCCTGGCATGCTGCAGTCCATGGGGTCCCCAAGAGTCAAAAACACAACTTAGTAACTGAACACTTTTTAGTAATGTAAAAGTTACTTCAAAAATTAATTTAAAATTATTTTGAAAGGAAAATTTGAGAATGAGAGTACTGCTCACCTTCACTGTCACCTCTAGCCTTGCCTAAGACTGCAGCCTTGACTAGCCCTTGTTGTCCTGAGAAGCCACTCCACACCTCATGCAGGCCTGTGCTACTGTCTTCCCCACAAGCAGTAGGAGTCGTATTTTCACTGTCAGATTCACCATCAGGTTCCTGTCTTATCAGACTCCCAAGGTCCAATCTATCAATGGATTAAAGTCCTAGTAGGGCACACCTAAGCCTCACAGCTAACTCTGCCAGCCTTCCCAGGGCTGACAATGACTATCCTTTGTAACTCTGCCCTGTAAGCTGCCCTGTGACCCTGGCAGATGATCTAAAGCCTGACTCCTTGGAGTGTAATCCCCAGACCAGCAGCATCTGCATTGGTCAGAGACGGAAAGTCCAGCCCTGGCTCAGAACTTCCAACTCAGAATCTGCCTTGTGACATGACCCTGGGTCACTTGGATGGACACTACGTTTTGAGAGACACTGAACTAATCTTTCTGAGCTTCAGATTTCTCTGTTAATAGTAACAACCACGCTTGCCTTTCCAGTTTCCAGGGGGACTGAGTGAATCACACTATAGGCCACCTGCTCAGTGGCTGTCACTTAGTAAGGTTATTCATGAACGTCCCTCTCCTGACTCCTGGCCCTGCTCCCCAGTCATTCCTGACAAACCTCAGGCATGGTCAGTAAAAAGGTTTGCTGGCAAATCTGAACAGCCATCCTGGACGGCTGGATGACTGACTTCACAGAGTTGGAGATGTCACTGGAACCTCCAGAGCATGCAACATGGCCCGGAGAGAAGGCTGAGCTTGCCGTCTGTCAGCATCTCAAGGCCCACTCCTAGCCCCCTCCCCGATCCTTGTGCTAATAATGGCAAATATAACGAATTCTGTGATGACATAGAGGGGTGGGATGCAGGGGTGGGAGGGACGTTTAAGAGGGAGGGTTCATATATTTATGGTTAAGACTGACGCACTGCCGCACAGCAGAAACCAACACAACATTGTGAAGCAATTAAAATAATAATGACAAATACATCCCCACATTCATTTCAATATGGCATTTCCAGCTGGGTCATCATCCCCAGTGTGTCACCTTGCTCGGAGGATAAAATGTAGATCTTTGTCTCCGAAATTACCATTAATTCATCTGTCTGCCAACACTAAAAGAGATGAGACACAAAGAGGCCTTCTATACGGAAAACATTTGCACTTCCTCCTCTCCCTGTCTTCCCAATTTTTCTTTCCCTTCTCCTGTCACCCTTTTTATCTTCCTCTGGAGAGATGATTTTCCCTCCAGGCAGTTGTCATTAGCTCCCAGGCAGTTGTGAAGATCAGCGGGCTACTGGTCTGTGAACTGGCTGATCCACAGAAGAAGCAGGGCTTCCTCCTAGCTCCCATAGGCCTCCCAAGCCTCCTCTCTGGACCTGGTTATCACTGAAGCCCACAGACAGACAGACAACAGTAGTAATTCCCCAAATGCCTGCCACTGCACCCCACCCCCACTACACACACAGACACCACTTCCTTTGTGCCAGCTAATCCATTAGACACTCTGTGCAGTCTCCTGTAATCCTCTAAACCACTCTAGGGCCAGGAGAAAAGATCCCACCGGACCCCCTTCCACAGGTGAGACCCCAGGGAAGAGACTTGGTCTTTCAGAGAAGGCAGAGTAAGGATGTTGCTCCTGAGAGCTGGGCCTTTGGCAGGGGTGCTTATGCCTCCAATATCTCCCTCCCCTCACAAGGACCTTGGGATCTGCCTGGGATGTCAAATCGATGTGTAGCATGACCCAGGCTCTCTGGATTTCCAAAGAGCCCTCCCCTGGCCTCCCTCAAGGAGAAAGCACTGCCTCTTGTGTAAGAGAGAGTCAGGGTTAACAAAAGACAGTGGCAGCTCTCCTCTGGAGCCAGATGGAGTCCCTAAGAGCGAGCTAAGAGTTAATACAAAACAACGGCAGCTCTCCTCAAGAAGATGGAGCCAGATGGAACCCCTAAAAGCAAGTTACTGCTTAAAAATCCAGTGTCAAATGACAGTGTAGCCAGCACTCTGAGCAGTAATTGGCATTAAGAGAGGCTTGGAACTGCAAACCAGTGATTTTCAGTTGATATAAAAAAAGGTAATTGACATTAAGTGCTGTTTGGAGCGGCAAACTAGTGATTTGCAAATGACATTCAGTAAGAAATCATTTACGTCTATTGACATTAAATAGCCGTGAGCTCACAGCGCTTGGGCAAAGGAGCAGGGGCTAGAAGGGGCTGGGAGACCATTAGGATCACAGAGGCTTCACCCTCATCACCCCTTCCTGAGTAGTTGCTCTGCTCCAGGAAGGGTCTATCGGGGACCAGACGATGCTCCCCACCTTACAACCCCTTCCCTCCTCACCCATCTCTTCTCAGATGAATTCTGTCACTTTCCCCAGGAGAAAATGTCTTCCCCACCAGGCGCCAGCCCCCACCCCACCGCTGCTCCCTCGGCTTGGAGGCTCCCGCGTGTCACGCGGAGCCGCCCGCCCCAGGAAGCCTCGGGCTGCAGGACCTCCCCCGCGCTCCACCACATCACCCCCTTCAGCTGCCTGGCGACCCTCCAAATGGAGACCCGAGGCCAGCGCACGCTGCAGTGTGATGAGCCAGCGTGTCTGCTGTTCTGATTAAGGGAGTTCATAAAAGAAAGGGAACAAACGCGCTGCAGATGATCTGAGAACGGAAGGACTTGTCCAGCAGCAGCCTACCCGCCTCCCTCCCACCCCCAACCCGACCCCGACCCCGACCCCTGAGGGCTGATGTTGGTGCTGACCTTCTGCACTGGCAGAGCAGGAGGCACCACAGCTGTGATTGCTGGCTGTGGCTGAAGCTGCAGGGAGGAAGCCCCCCTGCCGCCCCACCCCCAGCACTGCCTGGGGAAGGCTCCCTTGCTGGTGAGCTCTTCCTGATCTGTTCTGTAATAGATGAGAGTGAGCTTCATAGCTCCCAAAGCTCGATTCTCAGGACATCTGCCAGTGCTGGAGCATACATGGCTTTTGCAGTGCCTACAACTACACCCTGGATGCATATTAACAGTCACATTATAGATGGGGTCTTACATGGCTAGATGGAGTACACCTTAAGTGAAAGAAGCACAGAAGAAATGAAGCCTGGCTCCCTCTGTACCTGCAAACCAGCACACTTTATACTTCAGAACAGCCTCTGTTAAACTTGAGACCCCTGGACCGTCCTGTAAACTGAGTTCTCAGCCCCTTCCTGGGAACCTCTGGAGCCTTTCCCACCAGGCACCTGCCTGAGCAGGTTTTGGATGGAAGGGCGAAGAGGTAGACGGCTTTTTCTGGCTGCACCACTAAGAAGAGAGAGGGGAAAGCACTGAGCCGGATCTTGTCTCCAGAATCAGTGTGTAAATAAAACATGACCCCTTTTCAAGAAAAAGAAACATGTCACCAGGGAATGCGCTCCTTCTTCTTGGGAACTTGAGTTTCCCAAACAGTGCTCTTTTGGAATCTGTTGAAATTACAGGAAAGGAAAATCAAAATCCCCTTGGTCCAGGGCAAAAATGGAAAAGAAACCTAGGTAGAGTAAACTATAACCATAACCCTTATCTCCCTTTCTTTCTTCCTAGGGGCACATGTTACCTGGGCCCAGGGCACCTGGTGACCCACCACCGGCTCAGGTCCTCTTCCAGGCTAGAGACCTAGAAACCAGAAGGAGGCCCTAGCAGTGACCAACAAAGAGGTAAAGGGCAGGACCACAGGAGGGCCAGGGCGTGCCGAAGGTCCCGCATCAGGGGCATTGTAGAGGTCAGAGTTGGAAATGAAATAAGGGAGAAAGATGAAAAATTAAGAAAAAAGGTGAAAAAATAAAAAGGAAAACAGTCATCTTCCTCAAGAAAAAATATGAGTTAAGATCAGGAAGAGCAGACTATTAAAACCTCTTCTAAAAGTACCAAGTAATTCAACTGGAATAGTAATAAAGTGAGAGGCACAGTCTTGGAGTGAAAAGAAGCAGAATGATCACTGCTGGCAAACAATATGCTTTTATGCATGGAAGATCAAAGAGAATTGACGGGAAACCACAGACTCAGTAAAAGACTTGAATTAAGTGGCTGGTTAAATGATAAATATACACAATTGCTTATAAATTGAGTGTTCTTTTAAACAATAGTAAAATTAGAAATGGAGTAAAACATATGAAAAACAGAAGCCATGCACAACAGCAAACCAACCCATAGCATGTCTGCTGCTGCTGCTGCTAAGTCGCTTCCGTCGTGTCCAACTCTGTGCGACCCCATAGACGGCAACCCACCAGGCTCCCCCGTCCCTGGGATGCTCCAGGCAAGAACACTGGAGTGGGTTGCCATTTCCTTCTCCAGTGCATGAAAGTGAAAAGTGAAAGTGAAGTCGCTCAGTCGCGTCCGACTCTTAGCTGTCTAGAGATACTTTAAAAATAATGTGTCAGCCTGCCTGAATAATGCCACGCATGCATGCGTGCTAAGTCACTTCAGTGATCTCCAACTATTCACAACATTATGGACCATAACCCACCAGGCTCCTCTGTCCATGGGATTCTCCAAGCAAGAATACTGGAGTGGATTGCTGTGCCCTCCTCCAGGGAATCTTCCCAGCCCAGATATCAAACCTGAGTCTCTTACACGTCTCCTGTATTGGCAGGCAGGTTCTTTACCACTAGCACTACCTGGGAAGCCACTAAGAATGCCCTAACACCCTGCTAAGGACAGAAATGCTTTGAGTAGGTGTCCAAACCCACCTTGATCCAGGACTGTAAAACTGAATACTGTAAACATGTCAATTTTCCTTAAATTAGCAAGTTAAAGTCAAATTAAAACTTACATGGGTATTTTAAAAATTGATTTTCTTGAGCTAGACAAAGTAATTCACTTGGATAATTAAAATTAAAGAAAATATGAAGAATAAAGAAGGATTTGCCTAATTAAAATTTCTTATAAAATTAAAGTAATGATATAATTGTTATTATTTTAGGAGAAAAATTTTATTATTTTTGAGAAGAATAATATGTATTATCAGGTTGGAGAAGAACTTTATAAACATATCACTATAACAAAATAAAGAAAACAAAAATATAGGAGAATTTATTAAATAATGGCTTTATCACTTCATATGAGGAGCTAAAGATAGACCATTTAATACACAATGTTGCAAGTGAAGTGAAAGTGAAAGTCACTCAATTGTGTCCTACTCTTTGCAACCTCATGGACTACATAGTCCATGGAATTCTCCAAGCCAGAGCACTGAAGTGGGTAGCCTTTCCCTTCTCCAGAGGATCTTTCCAACCCAGGGATTGGACCCAGGTCTCCCGCATTGCAGGAGGATTCTTTACCAACCGAGCTATGTTAGGAGCACCAAAAACCATTTTTTAAAATGTAAAGTTGGAACTTTCCTCCAGTTACTTGTTACAACAATACTAATCACAGATTTACAATGAAAATAAAAATAGAGGGAGGCTTGGTGAGAGAAGAGAAAAAGACACTAGATACAGTGTTTCAGGTTTAAAAATAAAATAAAATTAAAAAAAAAAGACACTAGATATACTAAAACTATCTGAGCTTTAGTTTAAAATATTGGAGTTGGGAAGATCGTCTTTAAAATAACATCTTTAAAATAACATCTAGGTATCACCTTGCACAGGACCAAGTCCCAGAAGATACTTGATAGAGATTGGACTCAACTCCAGCCTAGTATCCCTTACATCCCTGGATGGGTCTCTGGAATGCCTCAATTTCAGATCAACAGCGTATCTAGAGATTTGGGCAGATTTGATAGGCCTCGAATGCCATTCTGAAGAGTCTTGTATCTAGTGTGAGAGCCCAGGCCAGGGAGCTGGGACTTTGAAAGGACATGGGCAGTCCAGATGCAGATTATTCTGATGGCCACAGTCAGGGGGGACTCTGTGTGTGTGTGTGTGTGTGTGTGTGTGTGTGTGTGATATAAATGGAGAAAGATTGACAGATTTCTCCAGGTTAGAGTTAGGGCAGAGAATGGCAGGTCCTGAAAATACTCAAATCTATAGATGTGATAGTCCTCTGTGGATAGTATCATATGATGCCCTAAAGCCCTCAACAAAAACTCCCTGTACTTTACGTAGCCGGAAAGCAGAGAACCACCATATGCAGGGGGCTCTTAAGTGTGGTCAAAGGGCATATCACTGGTAACCACATAGGTGGAGGAATGGGGAGTTTTCCTGACCATACTACATAACCTGGGTGTATAGAGCCCCAAGAAAGACTGAGGTTGAATTTCCTACCTTCCTGGCAGAGACTGAGTAGATCTGAATTTGATTAAAGCAAATAAAGAAATGTGACATCTCTTTGTGCATCCGAGACTGGGAGTAAGATCCTTAGCGGATATAGATGTATCACAATTTATTTGACCACTTTACCATTGATATCTTTAGCTGTCTCATTTTTCTCCATCAGAAATAATTATTTTACAATTTTATTCATAAAGCCTTTCATTTCTGATTAATTATTTAATCCAAATTCCTAGAGGTATAATTACTAGATCAAAGGCATAAAGTTCTGAGGTCATAAGTGTGGGTCTCTGAAGCTATAGAATTAATGTGCTTCTAAGAGGAGACAGGGGTTTCCCTTGTGGATCAGCTGGTAATGAATCTGCCTGCAGTGCTAGAGACCTGGGTTTGATCCTGAAGATTTCCTGGAGAAGAGAAAGGCTGCCCACTCCAGTATTCCCTGATAACTCAGTTGGTAAAGAATCTGCCTGCAATGCAGGAGACCCCGGTTTGATTCCTGGATTGGGAAGATCCGATAGAAAAGGGAAAGGCTACCCACTCCAGTATTCTGGCCTGGAGACTTCCATGGACTTATATAGTCCATGGTGTCACAAAGAGTCAGACATGACTGAGTGACTTTCACTTTCAGGAGGAGACAGAAGAGAGCTCAACCTTCCCCCATCTCCACCTCCAACAAGGTCTCATCAAAAGGCCATGTGTGAACATTGTAAGAGGTGACCATCTTTAAAACTTATTACAAAGATAATCAGACTCTGGTATTGGCCTAAGATTAGACATATAGATCAGTAGGAAAAAATTTAGAGTCCAGAAAAAAGCCCTTACATTTACTGTCAATTGAATTTTGTCAAGGATGCCAAGACATTTCAATGGGGAACCAATAATCTTTTCAACAAATGATGCTGCATCTGCTGGATATGCAAAAGAATGAAGTTGGACTTCCTCCTCATAGCATACACAAAATCTAACTCTAATGCATCATTTACTTAAGGATAAGAGCTAAAACTATAAAACTCTTAAAAGAAAACATAGGAGCAAATCTTCATGACCTTGAGTTAAGCAAAGCATTCTTAGATGACACCAAAAGCACAAGTAACAAAAGAAGGAAAGTAGATAAGTTGAACTTCATCAAAATTTTAAACTTTTTGTGATTTAAAAGATAATACCAAGAAAGTAAAAAGATAATTCCTCCACAGAATAAGAGGGATATTTTGCAAATAATTGATGTGATGATAAGTGACCCAATTAAAATATGGGATAAGGACCATACTTTATAATATATAAAAGGACAATTCTCCAAAAATGTTCAAATGACCAATAGCACACAAAAACATGTTCCAAAGCACAAACTATCAGGGAAATGCAAATCAAAACTAAAATTTGATACCATTTTATTCACACCAGGATGGCTATAGTGATAGTTTTCTTAAAAGAAAAAATAACTGTTGAAAAGGATGTGGAGAAATTGGAATTCTCATATATCATTGATGAGAAGGTATGGAAAACAGTGTGGCAGTTCCTAAAAATGCTGAACATAGAAATTCCATTCCTGGCTATATACCCAGATCCAAATAGGTCCACACAAAACTTGTATACCAATGTTCATAACAGCATTATCATAATTGCCAAAGTGTGGAAACAACCTAAATGCCTAGCAAATGATGAATGGATAAATAAAATATGATATATCCATACAGTGGAATGGTATTTGATAATTAAAAAGGAGTGAAATATTGATACATGCTACAACATTCAGTTCAGCTCAGTTCAGTTATGTCTGACTCTTTGAAGCCGGGCTTTCCTGTCCATCACCAACTCCCAGAGCTTGCTCAAACTCATGTCCATTGAGTCGGTGATGCCATCTAACCATCTCATCTTCAGTCATCCCCTTCTCCTCCCCCTTCAATCTTTCCCAGCATCAGGGTCTTTTCCAATGAGTCAATTCTTCACATCAGGTGGCCAAAGTATTGGAGCTTCACCTTCAGCATAAGTCCTTCCAATGAATATTCAAAACTGATTTCCTTTAGGATTGACTGGTTTGATGTTCCTGCAGTCCAAGGGACTCTCAAGAGTCTTCTTCAACACCACAGTTCAAAAGCATCAATTCTTTGGCGCTCAGTTTTCTTTATAGTTCAACTTTCACATCCATACATGACTACTGGAAAAACCATAGCTTTAACTAGATGGCCTTTGTTGGCAAAGTAATGTCTCTGCTTTTTAATATGCTGTCTAGTTTGGTTCCCTGGTAGCTCAGACGATAAAGCATCTGCCTACAATGCGAGAGACCCAGATTCGATCCCTGGGTCGGGAAGATCCCCTGGAGAAGAAAATGGCAACCCACTCCAGTACTCTTGCCTGGAAAATCCCATGGACTGAGGAGCCTGGTATGCTACAGTCCATGGGGTCCCAAAGAGTTGGACACGACTGAGCAACTTCACTTCATACTTCATACTTCTAGGTTGGTCATAACTTTTCTTCCAAGGAGAAACTATCTTTTAATTTCATGGCTGCAGTCACCATCTGCAGTGATTTTGAAACCCAAGAAAATAAATCTGTCACTGTTTCCATTGTTTCCCCATCTATTTGCTATGAAGTGATGGGACTGGATACCACAATCTTTGTTTTTTGAATGTTGGGTTTTAAGCCAGATTTTTCACTCTTCTCTTCCCCCTACATCAACAGACTCTTTAGTTCTTCTTCACTTTCTGTCATAAGGGTAATGTCATCTGCATATCTGAGATTATTGATTTTCTCCTGGCAATCTTGATTCCAGCTTATGCTTCATCCAGCCTGGCATTTTCCATGATGTACTCTGCATATGGAGAAGGAAATGGCAACCAACTCCAGTATTCTTGCTTGGAGAATTCCATGGACAGAGGAGCCAGGTGGGCTATACTCCATGGAGTCACAAAGAGTCAGCCACGACTTAGCAACTGAGCACACAAACTCTGCATTTAAGTTAAATAAGCAGGGTGACAGTATATAGCCTTGATACACTCCTTTGCCAATTTGGAACCATTCCATTGTTCCATGTCTGGTTCTAAGTGTTGCTTCTTGACCTGCATACAGATTTCTCAAGAGGCAGCTAAGGTTGTCTGGTATTCCCATCTCTGTAAGAATTTTCCACAGTTTTTTGTGATATCCACAAAGGTTTTAGTATATCAATGAAACAGAAGTAGATGTTTTTCTGGAATTCTCTTGCTTTTTCTATGATCCAATGGATGTCCGCAATTTGATACCTTGTTCTTCTGCTACAACACTGATGAATCTTTAAATGAAAGAAACCAGGAACAAGCAACCATGTATTATATAATTTTGTTTATATAAAACATCCTAAAGAGATTAATCTATAAAGACAAAATGTAGGTTATTGTTTGCCTGGGACTCAGGGCAGAAGGAAATGGGGAATAAATCCTAATGGGTATGAAATTTCTCTTTGAGCTGATAAAAATGTTTTAATATGGTTTTGATGATAGTTACCCAGCTGTGTGAATGTACCAAAACTATTGAATTGTACTTTTATGTGCACAAATTGTATGGTGTATGAATTATATATCAATAAGGCTGTTATTTTTTTAATGAGATAGGCATGCAATGGCCAGCTATTCAATTCTTCACCCATGCACAAATAGGACTTTTTTTTCCTACTGTGCAATAAATATTTTTTATTTACATTATGTCAGTGAACTAATTTGTCTTAATATGTTTGAAATTATTCAGATATAACATATATAAAGGCAACAATTAAGCTGTAAAAGCAAGGACTGTACAGTCTATATAATTTAAAACAAAATAAACAACAACAAAACTCACTGACTTCATTGTATTTCACCAGAATGAGTAACTTTTTCATTGTTGTTGTCTAAACCACTGTCATTTTACTATTTAAAAAAATAATAACTTGTTTTTTAAATTTTTTCTGTTATTTTTTAGTAGTGAACTAAAACATTTCTGCCATGTCTATTAATAGATTATTTAAATGTCTTTTTTCCAGTTTGAAATGCTGCCACTGTAGATGTTTTCTCATTTCTTTGTATTAATAGCTTCGCCCTTATCATATTTTTAATTTTGCTTCTTGTTTTTAAAATCTTAATAATATATCATAAAGGCTATTATTGTATGTAACTTCAAGTAAACTTAACTTTAACAGCTACGTGATAGCCTTTTAGTGTCTGTAAAGTAATTCACTGATTTCCTTGATGCTGAAAATTTAGATTATTTCTTTGCTTTCTCATACATTGACTCACATACATGCACACACAACGGCAACACCAATAAAACTTTTGGTGTGAAACCATGTCAAAATTTAGGTTATTTATGTGGAAAAATGTCTAGAAATAGAAATGCTGTTTGCTAAAATGTGAGCCATCTCTTGGTACTTGACAAAACTTTACAGTCTTTATGAAGGACTTATATTAATCTACATTCATTCCTCCATTTCTCCAGAACTTTGAGTGCTTTTGTGTTCAGTTCAGTTCAGTTCAGTTGCTCAGTCATGCCCAACTCTTTGCAACCCCATGGACAGCAGCACGCCAGGCCTCCCCGTCCATCACCATGTCCACCATGTCCAACCAAACCCATGTCCATTGAGTTGGTGGTGCCATCCAACCATCTCATCCTCTGTCATCCCCTTCTCCTCCTGCCTGCAATCTTTCCCAGCATCAGGGTCTTTTCAAATGAGTCAGCTCTTCGCATCAGGTGACGAAAGCATTGGAGTTTCAGCTTCAACATCAGTCCTTCCAATGAACACTCAGGACTGATCTCCTTTAGGATGGACTGGTTGGCTCTCCTTGCAGTCCAAGGGACTCTCAAGAGTCTTCTCCAGCACCACAGTTCAGAAGCATCAATTCTTTGGTGCTCAGCTTTCTTTACAGTCCAACTTTCACATCCATACATGACCACTGGAAAAACCATAGCTTTGACTAGATGGACCTTTGTTGGCAAAGTAATGTCTCTGCTTTTTAATATGCTGTCTAAGTTGGTCATAACTTTCCTTCCAAGGAGTAAGCGTCTTTTAATTTCATGGCTGCAGTCACCATCTGCAGTGATTTTGGAGCCCAGAAAAATAAAGTCAGCCACTGTTTCCACTGTTTCCCCATCTATTTGCCATGGAGTGATGGGACCAGATGCCATGATCTTCGTTTTCTGAATGTTGAGCTTTAAGCCAACTTTTTCACTCTACTCTTTCACTTTCATCAAGAGGCTCTTTAGTTCTTCTTCACTTTCTGCTAGGGTGGTGTTATCTGCATATCTGAGGTTACTGATATTTCTCCTGGCAATCTTGATTCTAGCTTGTGCTTCCTCCAGCCCAGAATTTCTCATGATGTACACTGCATATAATTGCTTTTGTGTTTTATCTGCTAAAAGGAAAAACCCATGCCTACTTTTAATGCTCAAGAAAACTAGCTACTCTGAAAACTTTTTCTGCTAAAGAGGCTGCACCACTCTGCTCAGCATGACCCCTGGATGGCTTGTGTTTTCACACCATGTCTTTGGTTGATGTAGGATCCGCTCACGTGCTGTTCACACTGCAGTGCCTTGACCCCAAATTTAACCGCATGGTATCTGGAAACCACCAGTCCAAGGATACAGTGTGCTGCCTTGTGGGCTGCTGTTTCTGGACACCCACAGCAGGTATTCTAAACAGGAGTATATATTCCCAATGGTACTTTGGGCTGGATGCAGAATATGTCCTGGTATTACCAGTTCCTGAACTGCATGTATTATACAAACTGAAAGTTAGAGACAAGGGATCTTCTTCCAGATTATTCTTAAATCTGTACTTGGCGTTTTCTGCCACATCCCCCACTGTGATCTTCACATGTCAAGGAACAGGAAGAGAAAGAAAAATTCAACCACACATTTCACTGCAGGACACCCTTGTAGGAGCCCTGGAGACTGGGTCAAAGCAATGTCAGTCAAAAGGAAACAGCCTGTTTCCCAGAAAGTGTCCTAGGGGAGAGCTGTTCACCCTATTTTCTGCAAATTAGAGTGATGTTGCCTACAAATGTGCTAGAGAGCATCTTCAAATGAAAGAGCAGCATGGCTGAGCACCATGCACAGCTTAATTGAAAGAGTATTTTGGGAAGAGAGCACCATATGCTTTATATTTGCATCTAGACTATAAATATCCCAGTAACAACTTGAGTCCATAAATACTACATTCAGAATGCTTGGCTGGAAACATCTTTCACTACTCACAGTCATCTGTTTACCAGTGTGAATGTTCATTGCCCTCCCCATTGTGCAGAATTATCCTCATGATCAGGGTCATGTTGGGAAACAAGTGGGTGCCCACAGATCCAGGAATGGCCGGGTGGCCTATCCTCTGCACCCTGTGCTCTGAACCTGGCTTTCAGGCCATTCAAGCCTGAAAGGGACAGATGGCACTTCTTTAGCTAAATCTTGGGAAGAAAGACATGGAATCTTTAACAAAACTTTAAAAAGACTGCAGTAAAAGAAGAGCCCTGTGCATTTGCAAAATTAACCTTTATCCAGTGTGTTCCATGTGACAAGAACAGTAATAAGAACTTTTTATTTCTCATTTTCACTACAAATTTCTGTTGCTGGTATTATCTGTGTTCCACCAATAGGAAAGCCAAGGCTTAGCAAAGTTAAGAAGCTCACCGTGTGATCAGTCAGGGTTCTAACCTGAAGTTTACTAACACCAAGCCTTGCTATAACTAGGGAAAAACAGACAACTCCAAAGCACTACCATCTCTATGAGCCAAAGGATTAGAAATGACCACTTTAGCTTTCTGAAAGCTGAGCAAGCACATTTACAGAGTGAGTTAACATGCACACTCTTATTTTCTACTTAGCATTCTCCAAAAAAATATTTAGAAAAAGTATTAGTGTCTCCATTTGCCAGACAAGAAAAGTGATGCTCAGAGAGGGAAAGTGAGGGGACAGGGGCAAATGAGTTGCATGAACTGAATTTGCTTTCCCAATATCATGCTGTCCTATCCTAAGACACAGTGGGATAGCAGTGGGATAGCTCTCCCCTATAGCTGAGCATCTTAGGACCGGGCCCACTGTCCTCAACATTCTCTCTTGCCCTGCCTGACTACTCTCTAACAATCTCAGCAGGGAGTTACTCTGATAGAGAGCCTCTCTCTTCTAATGTCCCAACCCAACCACTCCTCAGAGTCCAAAATGTCCCAGGATAGTTAAAATGGCAAATCTGGGAAGCTAACATCAGGAAGCTTGAAAGACGCTGATTGACATCAGCCAAAATCAAGGGAGAATGGATAGATATCCTTAGGAAATTTTAGGAAGCAAAAATGTCGGGATGGTTGATAATATGTACCTGTTGAGAATGAAAGCCCACCATGCGCCTGGCAATCCTGCAGTCTTACCAAGAGTACTTGGCTGCCTGGCAGGTCAGCCTGGATGATGAGAGATTTCTGAGGCACCTAAGCATGTCAAAGTGACCATGGAATGACCTATCATGCAACTACTGTTTGCTGCAACATCTGCTATTTGCTCAGAAAGTCACGGGCTTTTGGCCAGGGTTCCTCAGCTGCAACACAAACTCAGTATGTGTGTGGCATGGATCTGTGCCCATTACAGCCTCTGTGTGCTTGGGAACAAAGAACATAGCATAACTATGTTTACACAATGGCTGCTGCTATTACTGTAATATTCTTTCATCTCTGGTCCGAGTGTCTGGTTTTCCTGTTAGTGTTCATGTAACTAACCTGTTAGCTTGTAAGTGAGACAGAACCTCAGACCTTCACAAGGAGCAACCCTCCCAACTACACTCTATGTCTTTTGAAAGAGCCCAGAGGACATTCCTATCACCAAGGCTATTTGGAGAGGAGAGTATTAGAGTCCTTGGAAGGCTCTGTCTTGGTTCTTCTCTGCAGAACAGGAACAGGTAGGGGGGTGGGGGGTGGCAAGGAGTAGGTCCCTGATTTAAATGGAGTTGGTAAGATGCAAGTATGGCAGGGCCCACAGATATGTCAGAGGCAAGGAAGGCATGAGACTGTAACAAGCATCAGTTACAGATGCCTTAGGGGCATCAGGAAGGTCTGCCTCTAAGTTAATCAATGTTAGGGATCCAAGGATCCAACTAGATCCATTAGCCAATAAGGTTATATAAAACTTATTTATAAGTTTTAATGCCCTCCAGATTCATTTAAAAGGAGTCACAATTGAGCCCCAAATCAAAGTTATAGCTCTTAACTCAAATCTCAGACCTGAGCCCACTTCTCACCCACTCTCAGATGTGAGTTGGTAACCCATCCCTAGTCCTGAGTCTCCTCACCCACCTCTGCAGTCCTGAGTATGTCACCCAACTCCAGACCTGAGTCTGTCACCCATGCCTAGACCCAAGTCTGTTACCTACATGCCAAAATCAGTTTACTGCTCATCCATGTCCCAGAACTGAGTCTTCTAAATGGACATTTAGAAAACAGTGTGTTTGTCACCAGGAGGCAAGGTCAATATGAACTGTACGCCAGTCTCTTCTCTTATTCATCTTTATAGTGTCACTGTGCTGGTACATGTCCATTCATTCATTCTGTCTCTATGTGCAGAATGTTCTTGCAGTTCCTGGAAATACAGAGGCAAACAAATCATCCTTTGTCCTACAGGACTCATAATTCTAGTGGGAAATTAAAAATTAGAATTATCAGAATTATGGTAGGGATAATTACCCTTACCATAGGCCCTGTAACCTGCTAAAGACTGCAGATTCTAGGGCTGGGCCACATCAGGCCAAATTACAAGGAAGGAGCATAGACCCAACTGTCAGCAGAAAATTGGAATAAAATTTACTAATCATGGAAGTGCCCACCAAAGCAAGACCCAGTTTTCCTACAGGCAGTATTTCCCATTGAGGAGCTTGCAAAAGCCTCTTATGCTTATCCATTAGAGGGCAGACAGAATGAAAACCACAATCACAGAAAACTAACCAAAATGATCACATGGATCATAGCCTTCTATAATTCAGTGAAACTAGGAGCCACGCCATGTAAGTTCACAAAAAATGGACGGGTCATGGAAAAGAGTTTTCACAAAACAGGGTCCACTGGAGAAGAGAATGGCAAACCACTTCAGGATTTTTGCCTTGAGAACCCCATAAGCAGTATGAAAAAGCAAAAAGATACGACACTGAAAGATGAATCCTCCAGGTTATTAGGTATCAAATATGCTACTGGGGAAGAGGAGAGAAATAGCTCCAGAAGGAATGATAAGACTGAGCCAAAGTGGAAATGATGCCCAGTTGTGCATCTGTCTGGTGATGAAAGTAAAGTCTGACACTGTAAAAAACAATATTGCATAGGAACCTGGAATGTTAGGTCCATGAATCAAGGTAAATTAGAAGTGGTCAACAGGAGATGGCAAGAGTGAACATTGACCTTTTAGGAATCAGTGAACTAAAGTGGATGGGGATGGGCAATTTTAATTCAAATGACCATTACATCTATTACTGTGGGCAAGAATCCCATAGAAAAATGGAGTAGCCTTCATAATCAACAAAAGAGTCCAAAATATAATACTTGGGTGCAACCTCAAAAATGACAGAATGACCTCATTTCATTTCCAAGTCAAACCATTCAACATCACAGTAATCCAAGTCTATGCTCCAACCACTAATGCCAAAGAAGATGAAGCTGAATGGTTTTATGTATAAGACCTTCTAGAACACCAAAAGAAGATGTCCTTTTCATCATAGAGGACTGGACTGCAATGGCAGGAAGTTAAGAGATACCTGGAGTAACAGGCAAGTTTGGTCTTGGAGTACAAAATGAAGCAGGGCAAAGGCTAACAGAGCTTTGCCAAGAGAATGCAAAGATCATAGTGAACACCCTCTTTCAACAACACAAGAAATGATTCTACACATGGACATCACCAGATGACCAACACTGAAATCATATTGATAACATTCTTTGTAGCTAAAGATGAAGAAACTCTATACAGTCAGCAAAAACAAGACCGGGAGCTGACTGTGGCTCAGCTCATGACCTCCTTATTGCAAAATTCAGACTTAAATTGAAGAAAGTAGGGAAAAGCATTAGGCCATTTAGGTATGACCTAAATCCCTTATGATTATACAGTGGAAGTGACAAAGAGATTCAAGGGATTAGATCTGATAGAGTGCCTAAAGAACTAGGGACAGAGGTTTGTAACATTGTACAGGAGGCAGTGATCAAAAGCACCCCCAAGAAACAGAAATGCAACAAAGCAAAATGGTTGTCTGAAGAGGCCTTACAAATATCTGAGAAAAGAGTGAAAGGCAAAGGAGAAAAGGAAATATATACCTATCTGAATGCAGAGCTCCAAAGGACAGCAAGGAGAGATAAGAAAGCCTTCCTAAGTAAACAATGCAAAGAAACAGAGGAAAACACTAGAACATGAAAGACTAGAGATCTCTTCAAGAAAATTAGAGATACCAAGGGAACATTTCATGAAAAGATGGGCACAATAAAGGAGAGAAACAGTATGGACCTAACAGAAGCAGAAGATATTAAGAAGAGGTGGCAAGAATACACAGAAGAATTGTACAAAAAAGATCTTAATGACTTGGATAACCATTATGGTGTGATCACTCACCTAGAGCCAGACATCCTGGAGTGAAGTCAAGTGGGTCTTAGGAAGCCTGACTATAAACAAAGTTAGTGGAGGTGATAGAATTCTGGTTGAGCTATTTCAAATCCTAAAAGATGATGCTGTGAAAGTGCTGCACACAACTTGCCAGAAATTTTGGAAAACTCAGCAGTGGCCACAGGACTGGAAAAGGTCAGTTTTCATTCCAATCCCAAAGAAAGGCGATGCCAAAGAATGCTCATACTGCTCAAATGGGTTCATTTCACATGCTAGCTCAAAATCCTCCAAGCTCAGCTTCAACATTCTGTGAACCAAATGTACCAGCTGGATTTAGAAAAGGCAGAGGAACCAGAGATCAAATTGCCAACATCCATTTGATCATAGAAAAAGCAAAGGAATTCCAGAAAAACATCTGTTTCATTGACTTCACTAAAACCTTTGACTGTGTGGATCACAAACCATGGAATATTCTTAATGAGATGGGAATACCAGACCACTTGCCTTCTGAGAAATCTGTATGCAGGTCAAGAAGCAATAGCTAGAACCAGACATGAAACAATGGACTAGATCAAAATTAGAAAAGGAGTACGTCAAGGCTGTACATTGTCACCCTGTTTATTTAACTTCTGTGCAGAGGACATCAGGCAAAATGCCAGGCTAGATGAAGCACAAACTGGAATCCAGATTGCTCAGAGAAATATCAATAACCTCACATATGCAGATGATACCACCTTTATCGCAGGAAGTGAAGAGGAATGAAAGAGCATCTTGATGAAGGTGAAAAAGGAGAGTGAAAAATATGGCTTAAAACTCAACATTCAAAAAATAAAGATCATGGCATCCAGTTCCATCACTTCATGGCAAATAGATGGGGAAACAATGGAAACAGTGATAGACTTTTTATTTTTCTTGGGCTCCAAAATCACTGCAGTTTGTGAGTGCAGCCTCGAAATTTAAAGACACTTGTTCCTTGGAAGAAAAGCTATGACAAACCTAGAGAGCACATTAGAAACCAGAGACATTACTTTGCTGACAAAGGTCTGCCTAGTCAAAGCTATGGTTTTTCCAGTAGTCATTTGTGGGTGTCAGAGTTGGATCATAAAAAAGGCTGAGCACTGAAGAACTGATCCTTTCAAACTGTGGTGCTGGAGAAGACTCTTTAGAGTTCACTGGACAGCAAGGAGATCAAATCAGTTAATCCTAAAGAAAATCAACCCTGAATATTCATTGGAAGGTTTGATGCTGAAGCTGAAGCTGAAGCTGCAGTACTTTGGCCACCTGATGTGAAGAGTTGACTTATTGAAAAGAACCTGATGCTGGGAAAGATTGAGGGCAGGAGGAGAAGGGGATGACAGAGGATGAGATGGTTGGATAGCATCATCAAGTCAATGGTCATGTGTTTGAGCAAACTCCAGAACAGTAAAGGACAGGGAAGCCTGGTGTGCAGTCCATGGGTCACGAAGAGTCAGGAACTGAACAGCAACAGAAAATTAGAATAATTTGCCATGGGATTTGCCTTGGCATTTCAGAATTTTGGCAAAAGCTTCAAGTTGAGAGCAATGGGTGATAAGTATTCCTATATTCCAGTTATATGTTAGGTACTACTGATCCTGGTCCTTTTGACTCATCACTCATCTCTAACTTGAAAGAGTCCATGTTGGCAGACTTCTTTGAAGATTATAGAAAGAGAGGATTTTGTGGCCTGCTTCTACCTCAAGCCAGGTCAAATGAGAGCCCCTCTTTCAAAGAATTATTTCAGTGTTTGGGGCTTCCCATTACAAGAACACTGCACTCAGAATGAGGCCTGAGATCAAATCTTGTGCATCCCACACTATCTTAGGAGAGAGCCCCCAATAGTCCTTGGGAGAAGGTGTCAGTTCTCCCCTGGACTGTGGGAGAGTACACAGCTGGAATAAAGGCAGGAGGCAGGGACTGGGCACTTCTATTAGGGTCAAGTGGGAAAAGAATGCAGGAATTTTCTTGGCCTCATCCTTGGTGAGGTTGGTGAGGCTCTGAGTGGTCTGAGTTCCACCTATGTTAACCACCCCATGCCAAGAGGGTTGCAGCCTAAGGTGAGAAGATTCTGGCGCTCCCTCCTAAAGCAGATGGGGTTCTGCTTTAGGGCATGGGAAGTGCAGAGACTTGCCGGGGTCCAGCCCCAGCTGATCCAGGGTATTCGAAGGAGAGACGGCATAGGCGAGGGTCAGGAAACAACTGCTTAATTACACTTTAATTAAGGATACAAAGAGTAATAGAATGAGGATAGCTCAGTAGGAAAATTCAGTGGAGAAAAGAGGCTGAGTAGCTTGGTTTACGTGGGAGACCAATAAAACTTCAAGACAAGAAGTTTGCACCACTTACGTAGGCCGCAGGCGTCCTTCCGTTCTCCCGAAGGAGAGGAAACACTGAGGCCTCCCCGGTCGGATCTTAGAAGCCCAGTCATAATTAGCAAGCATGGTGGGTTCTGCGCTCCAGATGGAGACTCAGCCAGAATTTGGGAGAGACAGCGACATGAGGAGACCAAGTTTTGGTGAACAAGGCCCGCACTTTATTTTCCAAAGTAGTTTTTATACCTTAAGTTGTGCATAGAGGATAATGGGGGAAGGGGTGGAGTCATGCAAGGACAGCAGTTCCTGGTCCAAATCAAAGCCAGGCTTTCAAACTTATCATATGCAAAAGTTCAGGTGAATTACATCATCTTCTGGCCCAGAGGCCTGTTAACATTTTAAGAAACTTATTTTTCTCTAAAGGTGATTATTCCAAAGTCAGGCACCAGCCTCCCAAAAAGCATTGGACAAAGCTGCATTTTACATTTCTATACACCCATTATATCAATCAATACACTGCCAAGGACACAGTAGGTAAGGAGTATGGAGACTTAGCAGCAAACATTGGCCCAACAAGTGAAAAACCCTTCACCAATACAATTTCTAATCAATCTTTTAACTATTCAAAGGAATCTGTGTTTAGACAGTTTAGAACATCTCCTGCCTCTCACAGTTGGGAGGCTCTGGACAATCACATGTGGCCGGAAAAACCTATTCAGGCAGGCTAGAGGATTTCCAAAGGAGTTTGTAGGTTAAACACTGTCACACCCAGGAATTATTAACTGGAGCTGTAAGCTAATTCTTTTTTCAGAGAAAGGTAGTGGGGGACAGCCCCCCGTAAAGTCAGAGGTGTAGGTGAAAGCACAAAGCAGAAAGTAGGCAGACTCTGGTTTTGGGGGTAGATGTTCGAGAATTTCCAGGGGGACTCCTGAGGCTCGATCCCGCCTTTGCGTATGCCGAGCCTCCTTCCTCATGACCTTGGTCATGGGCGGAGTGCCTCACGCTGGCTCCCGGCAGTGATAGAATTCCAGTTGAGCTATTACACATCCTCACTCAATATGCAATATGCCGGCTCCCGGCAGAGACTCTGACAGTAGTTTTGAAAGAACCTATTTATTCGTGAGCCCCAGGAAGGACCTAAGATGCTTCCTGAGACCAAGGGCTTTGACAAGAAAGAACTCCACAGAGAGCCAACCAAGTCAAAAGCCTTTCATTTCTTTACTTCTGATCCCTCTGAGCTGCTGCCAACCCTAAAGGAGCTATAAAGAGGTGAGGGCAAGCAGAAAGTAAAGACAAAGAATTAGACAGATGGCACATTAACTGTGCACTGCTAAACCCCACCCCAGGTCAGCCTAGAAGAATGAGGTGTGAGGCTTTAAGTTTGTTGTGTGATCACAATTTCAACTTAAGCTCAACCAAATGGCTTCCTTCCTGAAAGTCATCAGAAATTTATAGAATGTGAAATGCCATGAGTGGTAAGGAAGGATGGAGTGATGTGTTTGAGGGCCAGTAGGAGAGAATGAAACTCTTTCTTAGTTGCCATCTAGCAAATATAGTCCATTGAGTAAACCAGTGTTGCAGAAAATATGTCATGTAATATGAAATGACTAAGATGGCATAATGCCAGATAGTATCTAGTGCTTTGAACCAATCAAAAACAGGATTAGGGAGAGTGGAGCATGGTGGGGAAGTGGAGGAGGGAGCACCAGGCAGAGACTCTCTGCAGACCTGAATGAGGGAGCCTGCCATCAGGAAGACCAAGAGAAGAGTTCTCCATGCTAAGCATCTTTTGAATCCACTCACTCTCCAGAACCACTCTCATTTAAGTCACCTTCATTGCCAACCTGGACAACAGTCAGGACTTCCCAATTGGCTTCCCTGTTTACCATCTTACAATCCATCCTCTACCCTGCTGTGATCCTTCAGAAACAGCTTGTGCATGCACACCTCTACTTAAACCCTTCAGAAGCCTCCATTCAACCTTAGAATAAAATCTCTAAATCACTGGTGAGGTGTCAGTGGTCCCTAAGTATTCTCACCTGGACTGACTTCCTCTTGACTTCCTTCTTACTTCTTCTCTGTGCCTGCTCTGGTCAAATATCTTTCAGCTTCTTGAAAAGTCCAAGCTCTCTTTTACTTTCAAGACTTTTCTCATCCTTCATTTATGTATAGGACAATTTTTCCACCATCTTCACAAAGCCAACTGTTTCTCATCCTCCAGAACTTGTCTGAAGACATCAATACATCAGAGAAGTCTTCCTGGGCCCCTGGACAAATGTATTTGTTCCTATGGCATCATGCAAAGCTTTCTCACTCTTTATTGCCATTGTGTCTCTAGGACCGGAGCCCCTGGCACCACTGGTTCCTCAGGCTAGGGGGCAGTGTCTACCTGGTCACCTGCTCATCTTCTGGTGGCCAACATACAGCAACACTTAAAGAATATTTGTTGAACAAATGACTGAGTAAAGAGATGGATGTAAACCATCAGAGACAGGGACACACCCAGGTGAAGGCTCCAGATAAGAAGGTTTACAGGCTGAGGAGAGAGTCTTTACTTGGTGGGCAGGAAAAGAGCCCCCACTTCCTTGTGGTTACCACAGTCAGTGGGGGGTCAGGGCCTCTACCACATGGCCTCTTTGAGTTCTGCTTCATCATGACATGGAGGGTGAATGTCAGTCCCCACCTCTCCTCAGAAAGGTCCAGGACAGAGCCTTAGTGACAGAGACAGGCACCCTTGGAGCTCTGCCTGGGCCAAGATGAGGGGTGACTGGCAGGAGGGCTGCTGAGGGGCCTGGATTTAAAGTAGAGGTACACAGATTGAGACTTTTCCTGGGCTGGGCCTCTTTGGCAATTTTTGAGCTTGTTTGAGCATTAATTTTTAGGATTAAAGAACCTAGGTATCTTAAGTCATGTAATCAATGTATAAGAAATTGAAGCCAGACTGTCAAGTATCAAAAGTAAGCTCTTAACCTGGTGTAAAGGTGAACAGAACTAGTCCTTGGTCTTATAGTGCTGACTTTCTGACTCCCAGCTGCAATTCCCAACTTCACCCTCAATTTTGCCAATGAAAATGCACCAAGTTCTACAAGACCCCAAGAAGTTCAGGAAGGATGAGTGACTTTTGGTTTTTGTTCCAACATGTAGAGTCTGGAGATCATCACTCTTGTCCTTAAAACAAATGAAAGCTAGGCAAAGTGAAAATTAACAACTTTTTAAAGAATCATCACAGAGCCAAGGTTGCAAGACTGTCACTCCAAAATATGTGGGGACAGGTACATCCAGGAAGAAAGAATGGAGATCATCTTATCCAAATGGGGCAAAAGCTACTGGAGTCATAAAGTGGTAGGAACACCAAAAGGGTAATTTTGATGAATTACTGGAGGCTGGGTGTGGACTAGCATGAAAGGGAGAAATTTCTAGGGGCCACAGTCTTAAAGATGACCCTATTTACTTTTGGCCTTTATATTTGGAGACCCTACTATATTCTCATGGTGAAGATCCTAAAAGACTCATCTCCTAACTTTGGCAGGGGGAAGCAAAGAGTAACTATAAAAAAATATGCCCAGGACCTTCTTCATAACAAAGGTCTACTATCCAGGAGACCACATTAGATAAGACGATATCTTTATCTCACATGGGAAAAGGAAATTCCTACCACTTAACCTTCTCTGGCCTCTTGCATCATCTAAGGAAGGGTGAGGAACATAGCCCACAGGACTAAGGGTTTCAAGAATATAAATTGTAAACACTGTCTCCAATGAAAAGACAAGGGTGAAGGTGGGGAGAAAGGGGTAAAATGTGTACCAAAGCAATAACTAATTACTTCAAAGAGACAGGTTCACACAAGAAAAATAGATGACTTGAATACCTATCTATCAAAATTTAAATCAACTATTTAAAACCTTCCAAAAAAAAGTAGCAAGTCCAGGTGTATTCACTGATGAATTCTGAAAATATTTAGGAAGAAATGATACTAATTCCACACACTATCTTCCAGATAGAGAAGCATAAAAAATACTTGATCATCTATGAGACTCAGTACAGTTCAGTCACTTAGCCATGTCCAACCCTTCGCGACCCATGGACTGTAGCACGCCAGGCTTCCCTGTCCATCACCAACTTGCGGAGCTTGCTCAAACTCATGTCCATCAAATCGGTAATGCCATCCAAACATTTCATCCTCTGTAGTCCCCTTCTCCTGCCTTCAGTCTTTCCCAGCATCAGGGTCTTTTCCAATGAAGCAGTCCTTCACATCAGGTGGCCAAATATTGGAGCTTCAGCTTCAGTATCAGTCCTTCCAATGAATATTCAGGACTGATTTCCTTTAAGATTGACTGGTTCAATCTCCTTGCAGTCCAACAGACTCTCAAGAGTCTTCTCCAGCACCACAGTTCAAAAGCATCAATACTTTGGTACTCAGCTTTCTTTATGGCCCAACTCTCACATTCATACATGACTACTGGAGAAATGATAGCTTTGACTAGATGGATCTTTGTTGGCAAAGTAATGTCTCTACTTTTTAATTTGCTATCTAGGTTTGTTATAGTTTTTCTTCCAAGGAGCAAGTGTCTTTTAATTTCATTGCCGCAGTCACCATCTGCAGTGATTTTGGATCCCAAGAAAATAAAGTCTTTCACTGTTTCTATTGTTTCCCCATCTATTTCCCATGGGGTAATGGGACTGAAAGCCAAGATCTTCATTTTTTTAATGTTGAGTTGTAAACCAGCTTTTTCACTCTGGCTTTTTAGTTCCTCTTCACTTTCTGCCATAAGGGTGGTATCATCTGCATATCTGAGGTTATTGATATTTCTCCCAGCAATCTGATTCCAGCTTGTGCTTCATCCAGCCCAGCATTTCTCACGATGTACTCTGCATATAAGTTAAATAAGTAGGGTGACAATATGCAGGCTTGACGTACTCCTTTTCCTATTTGGAACCAGTCTGTTATTTCATGTCCAGTTTTAACTGTTGCTTCCTGACCTGCATACAGATTTTCAGGAGGCAGGTCAGGTGGTCTGGTATTTCCCATCTCTTTCAGAATTTTCCACAGTTTGTTGTGATCCACACAAAGCTTTGGCATAGTCAATAAAGCAGAAGTAGATGTTTTTCTGGAACTCTCTTGCTTTCTTTATGATCCAATGGATATTGGCAATTTGATCTCTGGTTCCTCTGCCTTTTCTAAATCCAGCTTGAACATCTGGAAGTTCTCAGTTCACGTACTGTTGAAGCCTTGCTTGGAAAATTTTGAGCATTACCTTGCTAGCGTGTGACATGAGTGCAATAGTGCGGTAGTTTGAACATTCTTTGGCATTGCTTTTATTTGAGATTAGAATAAAAACCTGACCTTTTCCAGTACTGTGGCCACTGCTGAGTTTTCCTAATTTACTGGCATATTGACTGCAGCACTTTCACAGCATTATCTTTTAGGATTTGAAATAGCTGAACAAGAATTTCATGACCTCCACTAGTTTTATTGGTACAGATGCTTCCTAAGGCATCACATTCCAGGATGTCTAGCTCTAGGTGAGTGATCACACTATTGTGGTTACCTGGTTCATTAAGATCTTTTTGTATAGTTCGTCTGTGTATTCTTGCCACCTCTTCTTAATAGCTTCTGCTTCTGTTAGGTCCGTAACGTCTGTCTTTTATTGTGCCCATTTTTCCATGAAATGTTCTCTTGGTATCTCTAATTTTCTTGAAGAGATCTCTACTCTTTTCCATTCTGTTGTTTCCCTCTATTTCTTTGCATTAATCACTGAGGAAGGCTGTCTTATCTGTTCTTGCTATTCTTTGGAACTCTGCATTCAGATGAGTGTATCTTTCCTTTTCTCCTTTGCCTTCTGCTTCTCTTCTTTTCTCAGCCATTTGTAAGGCCTCCTCAGACAACCATTTTTCCTTTTTGTATTTCTCTTTCTTGGGGATGGTCTATCTCCTATACAATGTCACGAACCTCCACCCATAGCTCTCCAGGCACTCTATCAGTTCTAATCCTTTGAATCTATTTATCATTTCCATTATGTAATCATAAAAGATTTGATTTAGGTCATACCTGAATGGTCCAGTGGTTTTCCTTACTTTCTTCAATTTAAGTTTGAATTTGGCAATAAGGAGTTCATGATCTGAGCCACAGTCAGCTCCCAGTCTTGTTTTGGCTGACTGTGTAGAGCTTCCCCATCTTCGGCCTAAAGAATATAATCAGTATGGTTTTGGTATTGACCATCTGGTGATGTCCATGTTTAGAGTCATCTCTTGTGTTGTTGAAAGAGGGTATTTGCTATGACCAGTGTGTTCTCTTGGCAAAACTCTGTTAGCCTTTGCTCTGCCTCATTTTTTACTCCAAGACCAGACTTGCCTGTTACTCCTGGTGTCTCTTGACTTCCTACTTTTGCATTCCTGTCCCTTTATGATGAAAAGGACATCTTTCTTTGGTGTTAGTTCTAGAAGGTCCTTTAGATCATCATAGAACTGTTCAACTTGAACTTCTTTGGCATTAATCATTGGGGCATAGACTTGGATTACTGTGATTTTGAATGGTTTGCCTTGGAAACAAACAGAAATCATTCTGTCATTTTTGAGATTGCACCCTAGTACTGAATTTTGGACTGTTTTGTTGACCATGAGGGCTACTCCATTTCTTCTAAGGGATTTTTGCCCACACTAGTAGATATAATGGTCATCTGAATTAAACTTGTCCATTCCCATCCATTTTGTCACCCTGCTTATTTAACTTATATGCAGAGTACATCATGAGAAATGCTAGGCTGGATGAAGCACAAGCTGGAATCAAGATTGCTGGGAGAAATATCAATATCAGATATGCAGATGACACCAATCTTATGGCAGAAAGTGAAGAAGAACTAAAAAGCCTCTTGATGAAAGTGAAAGAGGAGATTTAAAAAGTTGGCTTAAAGCTCAACATTCAGAAAACTAAGATCATAACATCCAGTCCCATCACTTCACGGCAAATAGATGGAGAAACAGTGGAAACAGTGGCTGACTTTATTTTGAGGGGAGGGGGGGTGGGCTCCAAAATCACTGCAGATGGAAATTGCAGCCATGAAATTAAAAGAGGCTTACTCATTGGGAGAAAAGCCATGACCAACCTAGACAGCATATTAAAAAGCAGATATATTAGTTTGCCAACAAATGTCTGTCTAGTCAAGGCTATGGTTTTTCCAGTAGTCATGTATGGATGTGAGAGTTGGACTATAAAGAAAGCTGAGCACTGAAGAATTGATGCTTTTGAACTGTGGTGTTGGAGAAGACTCTTGAGAGTCCCTTGGACTGCAAGGAGATCCAACCAGTCCATCCTAAAGGAGATCAGTCCTGGGTGTTCATTGGAAGGATTGATGTTGAAGCTGAAACTCCAATACTTTGGCCACCTGATGTGAAGAACTGACTCATTGGAGAAGACCCTGATGCTGGGAAAGATTGAAAGCAGGAGGAGAAGGGGACAACAGAGGATGAGATGGTTGGATGACATCACCAACTCAATGGACATGAATTTGAGTAAACTCCGGGAGTTGGTGATGGACAGGGAGGCCTGGTGTGCTGTCGTCCATGGGGTGGCAGAGTCAAACAGGACTGAGTGACTGAGCTGAACTGAACTGAATCCCTTTTAATTCACTGATTCCTAAAATGTCAGTGTTCACTCTTTGCATCTCCTGTTTGACCACTTCCATGTTAGATTCATGGACTTAACATTTCAGGTTTCTATGGAATATTGTTCTTTACAGCATTGGGTTTTATCTCCATCACCAGTCACATCCACAACTGGGAGTTGTTTTCGCTTTGGCTCCATCTCTTCATTCTTTCTGGAGTTATTTCTCCACTCTTCTCCA
This sequence comes from Bubalus bubalis, assembly GCF_019923935.1. Classification (NCBI taxonomy): domain Eukaryota; kingdom Metazoa; phylum Chordata; class Mammalia; order Artiodactyla; family Bovidae; genus Bubalus; species Bubalus bubalis. The sequence continues at coordinate 55,918,800 of NC_059158.1, forward strand.
GTAGCATTTTGGGCACCTACCAACCTGGGGGATTCATCTTTCAGTGTCATATCTTTTTGTTTTTTTCATACTATTTATGGGGTTCCAAAGGCAAGAATATTGAAATGGCTTGCCATTCCCTTCTCCAGTGGACCACGTTTTGTCAGAACTCCACCATGACCCATCCATCTTGGGTGGCCCTATTCGGCATGGCTCATTGTTTCATTGAGTTAGACAAGGCTGTAATCCATGTTATCATTTTGGTTAATTCTCTGTGATTGTGGTTTTCATTCTGTCTGCCCTCTGATGGATAAATATAAGAGGTTTATGGAAGGTTCCTGATGGGAGATACTGACTTGGGGGAATCTGGGTCTTGTTCTGATGGGCAGGGCCATGCTCATAAATCTTTAATCCAATTGTCTGTTAATGGGTGGGCTGTGAGGCTAGCACTATCTTAATATGAAAAGCAGAAAATGACAACAGGAAAAGAAAATTAAAATCCCATCTCTCATTTATTTACAAATAAACGTAAACATCCTCCACAAAATATTAGCAAATAAAATGCAATCATGAATAAAGTTTGAAAACCATAACCAAGTGAGATTTATTTTAGGTTTGCAAAGCTGGTTCAACGTTCAAAAGTTCGTTAATGTAATTTACCATATCCCTGTCTAAAGGAGAAAAGTAATACAATCATTTAATGACAGCAATAGACAAAAGTCGACATGTATGATTAAAAAAATTAAGAACCCTGTGGAGAAAACCAAGATGGCAGAGGATTAGATGGACATAGAGTACATCCCTCTCCAACGATGCATTAGAAATATATCTATAGATACATCAGTTCTCACAGAACACTGACTGAATACTTGTAGAGGTCCTTGACTCCAAATCCAGGGAAATTGGTTGGAACAGAAGAGAAGCATTTGAGGCTGTTGGAGAAGGGTGAAGCAGATGCTCTGTGACAGTCTGAATAGAGTGAGAAGCATACAGACAATCTGTACCATGACAGTACGTGCTCCAGACTGGGACACAAGTCCACTGGTGTGCACAGGGCTGGGAGCTGGAGCATGGAGACTGGAGAGTAATCCTGGGTTGAGGACTGCTGTTGACTTCAGGGAGATGGCCTGAAGGGAAGAAGGAAAGAAATCTGAAACACAGAATGCCTTTGGAGAGAAACCAGGTGGCAATGGAAGCAGGGTGCTACTGCTGAGTCATGCGCAGTGGGTGGAACCACCACTATAGACCCTTTTTCCCCTCATGCTGGCTCTGACAATTGTGTAATAGAGAAGGACCAGCCAGGGCTGCCCTTTGAGTGCCTGTTGTGCCAAGCAATAGAGAAGGACCAGTCAGGGAGACCCTTTAAGTGCCAGCTGCCAAAGCCTTAAAAAAATATTTAATAGAGCCATATCTTCTGCACCCATGGATGCTGGCTTCCCTGAATACCTGGCACGGCTGGGGTCTCTGTGATACAAGCAACCATGCCAACTCCATGCCCAGTCCTCACCAGGAATGTCCCAAGTCCTCCAGGGCAACCCCTGGAGCAGACTTCTGTGGGTAGTCCAAACTCAGGTTGGAATAAAACCACCTTGAGCTCCAGAGTCAGAGAAACTAAAGAACAGCAACTCAGAAAAATTTCCACAAGCTGCACAACCTGCAGATTAAATCTACACAATCAACTAGGTATAATCTATGTCTGTGGAATATATATATATATATATATATATATATATATATATATATATATATATAAAACAGTGTTTCCACAAAAGGAAATGCTCTAGCTCTGGCAGAGCTAGACATTGGAGGCAAGCACACATGGGAGCAGGGCCAGATTAGAGCCTGAGCTGTCTCTACAGCAGGTTCAGACCAGCCTTCCTCAGTATAGGAGGGCCTCCTAGGGATTTAGAGGTGGGTTCACAGCTGTGTGAAGGATGCTAACAGTTGAGATGCTAGGAAAATGTTTTTTATTATTTTTCTGTTCTGCTGTTGGATTTGCTGTTGCTTTTTTTCTTTCTTTTTTCTTTGTTATTGTAGTTGTTGCTTTTATTATTATTAAGCATTGGTATTTTTAAAATCATACTTTTAATTTCTTTTGTATATGTCTACTTCTATCTTGACTTTATGCTGTTCTGTTTCTTTTTGTTTATTTGTTTTGTTGTTTTAATTTATATATACAGATCTTTTTTCATGTTTCTGTTTAAACTTAGATTTTCTTTTTTTTTTTATTTACTATTTCTGTCTGTCTTGTTTCCCATGCTTTATTCCCCAGTTGGCACTCTGCTTGGTTTTGTTTTCTGTTTTGTGCTTTAGTTAGCTTTGTTTTTAATTGGTTAGGTTCATTTTTGGTTTCTTTTGTTCATCAGGTTATTCTCTTGTAATTTCTTTTTTTTTTCAGTCTGTATTGGTTTCTCCTGGGTGTGTGTGTGTTCTTTATTTTTTATTTTTATTTTTTTTAATTTGTTTCCACTTATCTGATATTTCTTTTATCATCTGTCTGGGTTTGATTTTTTGCTTTTGTTTTGGGAGGGTTTTATTGTTATGGCAGTAAAGTCTAAGGTTAACAGCTGACCTTTCAGTGGAAACTCTGCAGGCTGGAAGGGAATGGCAGGATATACTTAAAGTAATGAAAAGGAAAAACCTACAACCAAGATTACTCTACCCAGCAAGGACCTCATTCAGAATCAATGGAGGGGATAGAAAGAGACATCTGATACAAGTAAAAAATCAAAACAAAGTCAAAGTTGTAAATCTCATATTAGGCAAAACAGACTTTAAGGACTACTGCAAGAGACAAGGTAAGAGACTATATAATGATCAAGAGATCAATCCAAGAAGATATACCAATAGTAAATATTTATGCACCAGACATAGGTGCATCTCAATACATAAAGCTAATGCAAATAGACATAAAAGGGGAAACTAACAGTGACACAATAACAGCAGGGGACTTTAACACCCCTTTATACCAATGGATAGATCATCCAGACAGAAAATTAACAGGGAAATGAAAGTCTTAAATGACACATGGAACAGATGGACCTGCTGCTGCTAAGTCACTTCAGTTGTGTCCAACTCTGTGCGACCCCATATACAGCAGCCCACTAGGCTCCTCTGTCCCTGGGATTCTCCAAGCAAGAATAATGGAGTAGGTCACCATTTCCTTCTCCAATACATGAAAGTGAAAAGTGAAAGTGAAGTGGCTCAGTCGAGCCCGACTCTTAGCGACCCCATGGACTTCAGCCTACCAGGCTCCTCCATCCATGGGATTTTCCAGGCAAGAGTACTGGAGTGGGGTGCCATTGCCTCTCCATGTATCAACAGATGGACCTAGTTGATATTTAAAGTCCATTTCATCCAAAAGCAACAGAATACACCTTCTCCTCAAATACGTGTAGAACATTTTCAGGATAGATCACATCTTGGGTCAAAAATCAAGCCTTGGTAAGTTTAAGAAAATTTAAACTGCAACAATGCTGAGATTAGATAACATTTACAGTGGGAAAAAAACCTAAAAATCACAAACGTATGGAGGCTAAACAATACTGTTCTAAAAAACCAAATTATTACTGAAGAAATCAAAGAGGAAATTAAAAAATACCAAGAAACAAATGATAATAATAACACAGCAACCCAAAACCTATGGGATGGACTGAAAGTATTCTAAGATGGAATTTTATAGCAATACAATCCTAGCTCAAGAAATGAGAAAAACATCAAATATATAATCTAATCTTATACCTAAAGCAGCTAGAAAAAGAACAAAAACATCCAAGGTTAGTAAAAGGAAAGAAATCATTAAAGTTAAAACAGAAATAAATGAAAAAGAAATGAAGGAAATGATAGCAAAGATCAATAAAAGTAAAAGTTGATTCTTTGAGAAGATTAACAATATTGATAAACCATTAGCCATACTCATCATGGAAAAAAGAAAGAAGATGAAAACCAATAAAGTTAGAAATGAAAAAAGAAAAGTTACACCAGATAATGCAGAATAACAGGATCATAAGAGACTATTACAAGTAACTATATGCCAATTAAATGGTCAACCTGGAGAAATGAACTAATTCTTAGAAAAACACAATCTTCCAAATCCAAACCAAAAAGAAATAGAAAATATGAAGAAAAAAATCACAAGCACTAAAATAAAAACTGTGAATAAAAATTTTACAAAAAATAAAACCACATGGCCAGATGATTTCATTCAGTTCAGTCAATCAGTTGTGTCCTACTCTTTGCAACCCCATGAATCGCAGCACGCCAGGCCTCCCTGTCCATCACTACCTCCCAGAGTTCACTCATACTCACATCCATCGAGTCAGTGATTCCATCCAGCCATCTCATCCTCTGTCGTCCCCTTCTCCTCCTGCCTCCAATCCTTCCCAGCATCGGAGTCTTTTCCAATGAGTCAACTCTTCACATCTGATGGCCAAAGTATTGGAGTTTCAGCTTTAGCATCATTCCTTCCAAAGAAATCCCAGGGCTGATCTCCTTCAGAATGGGCTGGTTGGATCTCCTTTCAGTCCAAGGGACTCTCAAGAGTCTTCTCCAACACCACGGTTCAGAAGCATCAATTCTTCAGCGCTCAGCCTTCTTCACAGTCCAACTCTCACATCCATACATGAACACTGGAAAAGCCATAGCCTTGACTAGACAGACCTTTGTTGGCAAAGTAATGTCTCTGCTTTTCAATATGCTATCTAGGTTAGTCATAACTTTTCTTCCAAGGAGTAAGCATCTTTTAATTTCATGGCAGCAGTCACTATCTGCAGTGATTTTGGAGCCCAAAAAAATAAAGTCTGACACTGTTTCCACTGTTTCCCCATCTATTTCCCATGAAGTGATGGGACCAGATGCCATGATCTTCATTTTCTGAGTACTGAGCTTTAAGCCAACTTTTTCACTCTCCTCTTTCACTTTTATCAAGAGGCTTTTTCATTCCTCTTCACTTTCTGCCCTAAGGGTGGTGTCATCTGGTTTCTCCCAGATGGTTTCATAGGCAAATTCTATTAAATGTTTAGAGAAGAACTAATATCTCAAATTCTTTCAAGAAAATTCAGAGGAAGGAAGACTCCAAAACTCATTCTATGAGGCCACCATCTCCTTGATACCAAAACCAGACAAAGATACCACAAAAAAAAAAAAAGAAGAAGAAGAAAGAAAAGAAAATATAAGCCAATATCACTGATGAACTTAGAGGCAAAAATCCTGAATAAAATACTAGCACACAGAATCCAACAACACATTAAAAGGATTATATATCATGATAAGTGGAATTTATCCCAGGGATACAAAGATTCTTCAGTATACAAAGATTCTTCAATATACACAGATTGAAAAATATGCTACACCATAATAACAAACAAAAAGATAAAAGCCATATGATTATCTCAATAGATGCATAAAAACCTTTTGACAAAATTTACAATAAAAACTGTACAGAAACTGCACATAGAAGGAAACTATCTCGACATAATAACAAATCCATGAGAAACCCATGGCAAAAATTATTCTCAAAGGTGAAAAACTGAAAGCTTTCCTCTAAGATCAAGAACAAGACAAGGGTGTCCATTCTCACCATTATTATTTAATATAGTTCTGAAAGTCTTAGCCATGGCTATTAGAGAAGAAAAAGAAATAAAAGAAATCAAGGTTGGAAAAGAAGACATAAAATTCTCACTGTTTGCAGATCATATGATACTATATACACAGAAAAACCTACAGACGCCACCAGAAAATTACCAGAGCTAATCAATAAATTTAGTAAAGCCACAGAATACAAAATCAATACACAAAAATTCCTTTCATTCTTACACATTAACAATGAAAAAACAGAAAGAGAAATTAAAGAAATAATCTCATTCACCATTGCAACAAAAAGAATAAAATACCTAGGAGTAAACCTATCTAAGGAGACAAAAGACATATATGCAGAAAACTATAAGACACTGATAAAAGAAATCAAAGACAACACCAACAGATGGAGAGATATCATGTTCTTGCATTGGAAGAATCAGTACTGTGAAAATGACTATACTAGCCAAAGCAATCTACAGATTCAATACCATCCTTATCAAATTATCAATGACCTTTATCACAGAACTAGAGCAAAGATATTTACAATTCGTATAGACGCAAAAGGACCTCCAATAGCCAAAGCAATCTTCAAAAAGAAAAACAAAGCTTTGGGAATCAGACTTCCTGACTTTAGACTATACTACAAAGCTATAGTTTCAAGACAGTATGGTACTAGCACAAAAAAAAGACATAAGGATCAATGAGAAAAAGGTAGAAAGTCCAGAGATAGACCCATGCATCTATGGGCACCTTATCTTTGACAAAGGAGGCAAGAATATACAATGGAGAAAAAAACAGCCTCTTCAATGAATGGTGCTGGTAAACCTTGACAACCAGAAGTAAAAAAATGAAATTAGAACACTTCCTAAAGCCACACACAAAGCTAAATTCAAAATGGATGAAAGACCTAAACTATAGGCCAGATATTATAAAACTCTTAAGGAAAAACACAGGCAGAACACTCTTTGGTATAAATGACAGCAAGATCCTCTTTGACCCACCTCCTGGACCAATGGAAATAAAAACAAAAATAAATAATTGAGAGCTAATTAAACTTAAAAGCTTTTTACACAGCAAAAGAAACTATAAACAAGGTAAAAAGACAACTTTCAGATTGGGAGAATATAACTGCAAATGAAGCAACTGACAAAGGACTAACCTCTAAAATACACAAGCAGTTCATCTAACTATTAAAATATCACAAAAACAAACCAACCAATCAAAAAGAAAAAAATGGGCAGAAGATCAAAACAGACATTTCTCCAAAGATATACAGATGGCCAACAAACACATGAAAAGATACTCAACATTGCTGATTATTAGAGAAATGCAAATCACAACAACAATGAGGTATCACCTCACGCCAATCCAAATATCCATCATCAAAATATCTACAGGCAATAAATGCTGGAAAGGATGTGGAGAAAAGCGAATCCTCTAGGAGGACAAAGGTCTGTATAGTCAAAGCTATGGTTTTTCTAGTAGTCATGTACAGATGTGAGAGTTGGACCATAAAGAGGTCTGAGCACCAAAGAACTGATGCTTTAGATTTGTGGTGCTGGAGAAGACTCTTGAGAGTCCCTTGGACAGCAAAGACATCAAACCAGTCAATCCTAAAGGAAATCAACCTTGAATATTCATTGGAAGGACTGATGTTGAAACTGAAGATCCAATCCTTTGGCCACCTGATGTGGACAGCAGGCTCATTGAAAAAGACCCTGATGCTGGAAAAGATTGAGGGCAAGAGGAGAAAGGGATGACAGAGGATGAAATGGTTAGATAGCATCACTGACTCAATGGACATGAATTTGAGCAAACTCCTGGAGATGGTAAAGAACAGGGAAGACTGGTGTGCTGCAGTCCATGGGGTTGTAAAGAGTCAGACACAACTTAGCGATTGAACAGTAATAACAACTTGCAAAGTTGGTGGGAATGTAAACTGATACAGCCACTATTGATAACAGTATGGAGATTCTGTAAAAAACTAGGAGCAAATCTACCATATGACCCAGTAATTCCACTACTGCATATACCCTGAGAAAGTTCATTTCAGTTCAGTTCAGTCACTCAGTCATGTCACATTGACCACAATTCAGAAAGACATATGTACCCCATTCATTGCAGCACTACTTACAATACCAGGATATGGAAGCAACCTAAGTGTTCATCAGCAGGTAAATGAACAAGGAAGTCGTGGTACATATATACAATGGAATATTACTCAGCTATTAAAAAGGAATGGATTTTTGCCAGTTGAAGTGAGTTGGATAAACTTAGAGCCTATTATACAGACCGAAGTAAGTCAGAAAGAGAAAAACAAATATTGTATATTAACACATATATATGTAATCTAGAAAAAATTATCCTTATGAACCTATTCACATGGCAGGAATAGAAATACAGACATAAAGAACAGACTTGTGGTCACAGCAAGGGAATAAAAGCATGATACAAATTAAGAGAGTAGCATTTTGCCATGTGTAAAAAAGATAGCTAGCAGGACATGATTGAAGTGACTTAGCAGCAGCAGCAGCAGCAGAAAGTAGCTCTATAGCACAGGAAACTCAGCTTAGTATTCTGTGGTGACCTAGAGGTATGGGATGGGGGTAGGGGGAGGGAGGTTCAATAAAGAGGGGATAATATGTATATTCATAACTGATTCATGTCATTGTATAGCAGAAATTAACACAACATTGTAAAGCAATTATCCTCCAATTAGAAATTAATTTTAAGAATTAAAATTTTAAAAACCATAAGAAAGCTAGTAATAGAAGGAAACTCATTGACATGATAAATAACATCCACCAAAAAAGAACTATGGCCAACATCATATGTAACAGCACTCTTAGATTAAGAACAAATCTCACCAATCTTATTCAACATCACACAGAAAATCCTAGCTAGTGCAATAAGACTAAAGAAAAGAAGGAGGATGAAGAGGAGGAGAAGGAAATAGTAAGAAAGAAGAAAAGGGAAAAAGGGAAGGAGAAGAGGTATATTGATTAAAGGAAAAGATAAAAACATCTTTATTCACAAATGACATTACTATCAACATAGAAATTCCCAAAGAATCTACAAAAATATTACTGAAACTAGTAAGTCAGTATAGCAAAGTCACAAAATACAAAGTTAATATACAAAACCAATTGCTTTCCTTTGAATAATCAATGAATAATTGAAGTTTGAAAATTTTTTAAATGCCATTTAAAATAACACCTAAAAGCAAGATATTTAGATATAAATATGCAAAGATTCAGGCTTCCCTGGGAGCTCAGCTGGTAAAGAATCCACCTGCAATGAGAAGACTCCAGTTCAATTCCTAGGTTGGGAAGATCCCCTGGAGAAGGGATAAACTACCCACTCCAGTATTCTTGGGCTTCCCCGGTGGCTCAGACAGTTAAGAATCCACCTGCAAAGCAGGAGACCTGGGTTCGATCCCTGGTCCTGGATTGGGAAGATCCCCTGGAGGAAGGCATGGCAACCCACTCCAGTAGTCTTGCCTGGAGAATCCCCATGGACAGAGGAACCTGGCAGGCTACAATCCATAGGATCACAAAGAGTCAGACACAACTGCACGACTAAGCATAGCACATGCCCAGACTCTATATGGGGAAAACTATAAACACTGATGAAAGAAGTATAATATATATAAATAAATGGATATTTCATATTCATGGATTTTAAGACTCAATGCTGACATCAGGTCTTCCCAACTTCATATATTGATTCCATATAATCCCATTAGATATTTGTAGATATCCACAAACTAATTCTAAAACTTATATAGAAATCCAAAAGGCCTGGAATATACATCATAATATGAAGAAGATTAGATTGGAGAATTTTTACTACCTGGTTTCAAGATATACAATAAAGGTAAGGTAATCAAGACAATGTATTATTGGTGAAAGAAATACTTAGATCAATGGGATAGAATTAGGAGCCCAAAAAAGACCCATAAAAATGTAGTCAACTGATTATTTACAAAGGCACAAAGGTCATTGAGAGAAGACAATCTTTTCAAAAATACTACTCAAAAATTTAGATGTCCATATGCAAAAAAAAAAAAAAAAAGAACCTTGACAAAGACCTTACACTTCCACAAAGAGTAACTAAAAATGGATCATAGAAATAAATATAAATGAAAACTTATAAAACACAAGAGAGAAACAACATGACATTGGGTTTAGAGATAAGTTTTTGATATAACATCCTACGTGATCCACGAAAAAAAGAAAATGATAAGCTGGGCTTCATTAAAATTAAAAACTATACAAAAATTTTAAATTTCTGTTTTATTAATACACTTAAGAGAGGAAAATACAAGTCACAGACTGGGAGAAATTTTTGCAAAGCACATATAATGAAGGATTTATATTTACAATGTTCAATGAACTCTTAAAGTTTAACAATAGGAAAGCAAATACCCAATTAATAAATAGACAAAATACCTAAGCAGACATTTCATAAAGAAGGTGTACAGATGACAAATAAGTATGTAAAAAGGTGCTCAAAGTCATTTATCATAAGCAAAATCCACATCAAAACAACAATGAGGTATCATTACATACCTACTAGGATGGCCAAAGGCAAAACACTATTAATACCAATTGCTTGTGAAGATGTAGAGCAACAGGAACTCTCATTTCATTGCTGCTGAAAATGCAAAATGGCCCAGTTACTTTAGAAGACAGTTTGTCACTTTCTTACAAACTGTACATAATCTTTCATATGGTCCAGCAATCTCACTTCTAGATCTTTACCCAACTGATTTGAAAACTTATGTCCACACAAAAACCTACATGGGCTATTACAAGAGATTTTCATAATTGCAAAAAACTTGCAGAAACCAAAATATCCTTCAATAAAATGAGTGGGAAAAATGAGTGAGTACATTTGTATACTGCAAAATTATTGAGCACTAAAAGAGCATTAACTGTCAAGCCACATAAAGCCGTGAGTGAATCTTAAATGATTATCACAAAGTAAAAACAGGCAATCTGAAAATGGCACATTCTGTATGGTTCAATTTATATAACATCATGGAAAAGGTAAAACTGTATATACAAAATTATAAACAGATAAGTGTTTGCTAGGAGTTCAGCAGCGGTAGAGCAGAGGATCGAATGGGTAAAGCATAACAGATTTGGAGGGTGGTAAAGCTATTCTGCTTGATGTGATAGTAGATACATGATATTATGCATTCATAGAAATCCATGGAATTTTTCAATATGAACAGTAAACTTTAATGACTGCAAAATTTTTAATAATTGTTTAGGTCAGTGGACACAAATTAACGCATTATGTGATGAAAGAATCCAGTTGTAGTACAAACGTATGACACCACCTCATGAAAGTGGTTTCCTCCTCATTAAGGTAAAAAAGGTGTTGATCTAAGTAACTTTGGAAATGAGAATGGTCTGTGAGATTAAAGGCAGAAAGAACTGTACAAAACACTGTACTAGATGATGATGCTGTTTTCTTAAAAACTAAGTATCAGTAAATGGATAGTGTATGGTGGGAACCAGGTTTCTCACCTCTGGAGCTGGAAGGTATGGAGTAGCAAGGGGAGAGGGCTAGAATGATTTATATAATAATGTATTAAAGATAGAGACATTAATATTATCTCATATCTATTTTAACATACAGATATATATCAAAAATATATAGATGTGTATATATACAAAAGTGTGGTGTATATGAGAATGCTCTACACTATTTTTGTGACTTATCTGTAGATCTAAAACTGTTATTAAGGTAAATAATTTAGTGAGAGAAAAAAGGACTAAAATCCCACCCCCAGAGCATCCCCTCTCAGTTATTTTTCAGTATTAAACAAAGTTTCCTAGTATTAACAGCAGCAGGACAGAACTGCTAATGCATATCAGTTCAGGAATGTTCATCTAGGAAATGAGATTTCATGGAGCCAAGAACCTGGTGTCCAGACTCACTCCATCTCCCAACCCTGCTGTTGCCCACCATAAAAGGCTTACTTTTCCTTTGGCTTAAAGCTGAGTCTGCTATTACAGGGCTCCTAACACAAAAATCTCAAGCTGCTGGAGAAGACCACAGACGACAGGGTGAGGCAGAAAGGCTCTTGGCGTGAGTGACTGTGGTCCCCTAGAAGGGTTTGAAATCTCCGAGAAGCTGCCTCACTTCTTTGAGGGTTATTTGCTCATCTGAGAACCAATGAAAAAGAGACTTAAATTGCTGTGTAGTTGTGATGATGAAATGAAAGAACAAGCATAAAAGTAACCAGCACAACATAGATACTGAACACTGTCGTTATCATCCAGAAACTCATCAAAGCTCATGCTGAGGGGCCAGGATACACACTCAGTGTTGTTGTACGATGGAGGCTATCGTGTATGATCTTTGTGCTCCATGGCCAATGTCATAGTGAAGAAGGATCCTTCCTCTGTGCTGTCTTCTGTCCTTTGGGATCTAGTGGGTGGGGATTGGCTATGGGACCATGTAAGAGCGGAGAAATGACCTTGTAAAACAGGGGTTTAGGGCCAGTATCAGCCTATCTGAAGTTTCCACTTTGTAGTACTCAGAGTCCTCAAAAGAGAGAGAGAGATTTTAAGGAGTTGATGTATAGGATTGTGGAGGCTGGCAAGTCCAAAAACTGCTCGGGTAGGCAGGCAGGCTGGAGACCAGGTGAACAGTTGATGTTGTAGTTTAATTCTAAAGGCAGTGAGCCAAAAGAACTCTTTCTTACTCAAGGAAGGTCTCACTATTTGCCCTTAAGGCCTTCAACTGATTGGACGAGGTCCACCACATTCAAAGAGTCATTTGCTTTGCGCAAAGTCCACCAACCGAAATGTTAATATCATCTAAAAAACACCCTCACAGCAACATCTAGACACATTAGACCAAATGTTTGGCTGTCATGGCACACCCAAGCAGATATAAAGTTAACCATGACACAGTGGCCAGGTTAGCTCCCCCACTGACTATCCAGAAGGAAAAGGGATGAGCCAGCAGGCCGGCAGCTGTGTCCTCCTCTGGGGGGCTTAGTTTACTGACTCAGAATGCATAAAAATAAGTTTAAAATAAGAGCTATAAAATAAGTTTGAATTATTATTAAAGATGTCACCTTTGAGCTCCAAAGAAAGTCACTAGGGATGGAAGGGAGAGGGTCCCAGGCCCCTGGGAATCATGTCACAGCCTGTGTAGAGCTTGGGTCTATAGATGCCTGCCCAGGGCAAGCATCCTGCCTGCTGTAGTGGACAGATCTGAGCAGAGTAAGCATCTTTGGGATTTCTCCTCTCAGACTTCAAGGGTGCATCTGTCTTAATAATATGAAAATCTTCTAGGCAGGCAGTAAAAAAAACACCAGATGACTGGAAGGAGAAACATGCAGAAAAGTGAACTTAAAAAGGAGGCTTGGGAATCCCAGTAAAATGGGGACTGAAGCTGAAATCCACTCTCCATGCTTCTATACCCATCACTTGCTTCAAACACATAGAAATGATAAACAAAGGTTGGCACACTTGAACAAGTTTAAACTTGGCTCACGAATGGGTATGAAGTACAGCATCAATGCTGAACCTGCATCAAAGTGACCTGCGCACAGGAATGCAAGGCCATTTCTTAGAGTGGAGTTCTAACACCCTTGCAAGGTAGGAAGCATCACACCTGGCATAGAGCTGGGCCTGAGTTTCTAGGATACATCTGGCCACAAGGAGAGGGAAACAGGAGCTGCGGGGCCCCAGGACACATATACATTCATGAGGTAATTGATGCCTTACCCTATGACCTGTGGTGCTCCTCTCTGGGTTGGTGGAGGGTAGGATTTAGTCTATGAATCAGAGACCAAATTCTTATAATCTTCGACCTTCTAAAGAGAGTAAAAGAAGTTCTAGGCAGAAGGAGAGACATGGGGGTGGGATGGGGGTGTGGGGCAAAGGCCTTGAAGAGTTGGAGATATGCAAGGTAGGAATATGCAAACAGAATCTACTCTCTCAGGAGGCAGCCTGGGCAGAACATAGACCCCAAGGTGTGTGATGGGGATGTTACCAACACCCACAGTGGAGCCTGAATTTCTTCTGGAAATAAAAAAGGCTTTCTTATTGCTCATCATTTATTTTTAACATCCTCAGAGGCTAGAATGTTGCTGCCTGGAATATAGTAGGCATTCAGTATTTGTGAAATAGAAGGAAATAAGGAAGGAAGGAATGAACAAACAAATGAACAAATGAATGAAGTGAGAGAGAGGGGAAAAAAGGAAGAAAGGAAAGAGGGAGAGAGAGAGAAGGAAGGAGAGGTTGATTTGAGTTCCTGCTGGAAGCTTCCTGGACTCCATCAGCTATTCCCACTTCACTCACCTCCTAAAGCATGTGGCACATTTGACTGTGAGGGAACTTAGACAGTGGTTACAGGCTCCAGCCCTGGTGTGCTGGCTCCCCACACCCAGTTGAATGGACAAGTCACTCAATCTCCCTGCACCTTAGTTTCTTCACCAAGAATTTGAGAAAATGACAGTTGCCAGAAAGTAAAATAAGATAATATGTGGCTTTAAAAAGGGCTTAAAAGTTAATGATTATGAATCCCCTTCTGCCCTCCATGAAATCACGAGTATCTTATGATGAGTGCCCAAGTTCTACACAGATCTGAGAATCTCAGACCTGACCCAGAGGAGAACATAGATGTAGCAGATGTTTGATGAATGAATATCTGAAGGTGCAGCTGACTAGAGGAGGGTCTCTACAGCTGATTAACTGACTCTTGCTTGCACACATGAGGAAACCCAGAGACCACACACCCCCTCCCACAGGAGGTTCCAGAGATACAATTTTATGTAGAGACAGTCAATAAGTCAGCTGTATCCAAGAATTCCAGACAGAACCAAGGAAGCCAGGCTGTTAGATACAGCCTCTTCCCTCCCTGCAGAGAGGTTGCTGCCTTGCATGTGGGCCACTGAGGCCTGGCATGTGCCTGGGGATGCTTGGTGTGGATCTGGGGCACATCCAGCTTAGCAACCTTAAACAGAATCTCTCAGAGACTTAACTAGCTGTGGGGGGCTAGTGTGGTCAGAGAACACTCCCTCCATCATGGTCAGCACCACTTATTAATAAACACACTCAGGGACACAGTTCAGGAGGGAGCAATCCCTGGAGGACTTTTTTACCCTAAGACCAAACAAAAGACCTAAAACAATGCAAGGATGAGTTGGGAGTGATAGTAGGCTTACTCTGGAACTGAAACAGGAGGGAAGCAAAGAGGGCACAATCTTAAAAGAGTAACACAGCCATGAGGATACGACATAAACTAGTTAGAACCTACTAGGTCCAAGATGGCAGAAGTTTCAACTTCCAGTTGAGTTTCCAAACTGGAAATTTCTTAAACAGATGGGAATACCAGACCACTTGACCTGCCTCCTGAGAAATCTGTATGCAGATCAAGAGGCAACAGTTAGAACTGGACATGGAACAACAGACTGGCTCCAAATTGGAAAAGGAATACGTCAAGGCTATATATTGTCACCCTGATTATTTAACTTATATGTAGAGTACATCATGAGAAATGCTGGACTGGACGAAGCACAAGCTGGAATCAAGATTGCCTGAAGAAATATCAATAACCTCAGATATGCAGATGACACCACCCTTATGGCAGAAAGTGAAGAGGAACTAAAGAGCCTCTTGATGAAAGTGAAAGAGGAGAGTGAAAAATTTGGCTTAAAACTCAACATTCAGAAAATTAAGATTATGGCATCTGGTCCCATTTCTTCATGGCAAATAGATGGGGAAACAATAGAAACAGTAACAGACTATTTTGGGGGGGCTCCAAAATCATTGCACATGGTGAGTGCAGCCATGAAATTAAAAGACGCTTGCTCCTTGGAAGAAAAGCTATGTCCAACCTAGACAGCATATTAAAAAGCAGAGACATTACTTTGCTAACAAAGGTCCATCTAAACAGCTATGGTTTTTCTAGTAGTCATGCATGGATGTGAGAATTGGACTATAAAGAAAGCTGAGTGTCAAAGAATTGATGTTTTTGAACTGTGGTGTTGGAGAAGACTCTTGAGAGTCCTTTGGACTGCAAGGAGATCCAACCAGTCCATCCTAAAGGAAATCAGTCCTGAATATTCATTGGAAGGACTGATGTTGAAGCTGAAGCTCCAATAATTTGGCCACCTGATTGAAAGTACTAACTCATTGGACCTGATGCTGGGAAAGATTGAAGGAGGGAGGAGAAGGGGATAACAGAGGATGAGATAGTTGGATGGCATCACAGACTCTATGACATGACTTTGAGTAAGCTCCGGGAGTTGGTCATGGACAGGGAAGCCTGCCATGCTGCAGTCCATGGGGTTACAAAGAGCCGGACACAACTGAGTGACTGAACTGAATTGAACTGGTACGTTCATGGTAATACATCAGCTAAATGACACACCCACAGGCACCAAGACAGTTCTGAGGCCAATCATAAAAAGCCAAAACGTGGGGGGTGGCCTAGTTCCTGGAAATTTCCACCTCTTCCATGAAATAATTGGAATAACCTTCCCACTCATTAGCCTATGCATATGAACTTATCCAGTGCATAAAAGCTAGCAACATCATACTTCCGCACACTCTGAGGAGTTTGTTTCCCCCAAGGCCTCTGTCACCTTTTTAGATAGACCATATTCTGTCTATGGAATGTGTATCTTTCTAAATAAATCTACTTCTTAACCACAACTTTTTGCCTCTCACTGAATCTTTCTGTGCTGAGCCGTAAAGAATCCTCTGAGCTTCAGTAACTCCTAAGACCAGGTGTGTGATATCAATTAAAAGACTGGATTCAAGTTCCAAACTGGGTTGTGTAGTTTCCGCATGAGTGCTATATTGGGTTCATATGCATTTATTCTCCTCATTAAGCACTGTGAGAGCCATTAGCCAGTGAGACCAAGGGGTCTGTCGCTGTCTGTCACAGTCAGGATGTGCCCCTTGTGTGATCTGATTCCCATGGATCCCAGTTGTGCTCAGTCATGTCCGACTCTGCGCAACCCCATGAACTGTAGCCTGCCAAGCTCTTCTGTCCATGGAATTCTCCAGGCAAGAATGCTTGAGTGGGTAGCCATTCCCTTCTCCAGGGCATCTTTCAAACCCAGGAATCGAACCCAGGTCTCCTGCATTGCAGGCAGATTCTTTACCACCTGAGCCACCAGGGAAGCCCCAGGACAAGTTTAAGGAGTCCACAAAAGAGCCCAGCAGTGAAGATACTAGCTTTTCACAGTGTCCAGACAAAGAAACCACAGAGGGATGACAGATTCCCCTGATGTCTGATATCCCCAAAAAGCCCCCTGCCCTGTCCTGGCTCGACTCGACTCTAGTCACTGAATTCAAGAGACCCTGGGGCCACAGCAGCAGCTTCGGGACAATAAATATCAGGGCCACAAGACTCTGTCAATCCCACCCAGTCCCCTTGAAGGAGCAGAGATGCCTGGGGGCCTGATAGAGATGGTTGTGGTGGGGAAGGGATGGACAGGGAGGCTTCTGCTCATGCAGAACAGCATCGGGCAGCTATATTCAGTTCAAGGAAGCTGAGTACACATCTGTGGGCAGTGGTTACAACATTCTATTGCCATTTAATACTAATTCTAACCACTACCACTTGCTTTATTTTCTTTTCTTTTTCCTCCCTTGTGCTTAGACATTTTTTCTTTCTAGTCACTAAACTTATCTAATTATAGCAAACGGGAAACAAACCACATCCCACATTTGGAGATGCATTTTGTTCATAATTAATTAGAACTAATTGATTAGATACCTTTCCTAATGTGCGGTTTTATGGTCAGGTTGATATATAACCCCAATCCACCCTAGCACAACTCCCTGCATCCAGAGGAGATGCTGCTCACAGCGAACCATGAACAAGGGTGTCGGGCAGCCTTGCCACAGCAGCCAGGACTGCGCAGTGACCCTTGCCTCACCCGGTTTGACCCTTTCCTGCCTGCCCCACTCTGACAAAGGGACCCAAGGCTGCAGCTCCCACTTCTATTCCTTCATTCAGTGAACCCTATCTGCCTCTGGCATTGGCATTCTGAAGCAGACAACATGCCCTCCTCAGGGTCAGGGTCTGATTAAGGAGACGACAAAGTCAGCAAATAAACATAAAGGTGTGCTGAGTGCAGGGGGTACTCCAGCCAAATCCCTGAACCTCCAGGGCCATCCCCTCCAGCACTGCCCAGATTGTCCAACCTCTCCTGTGGCTGATTCTGTTGTCCTGTCTTCATAGACAGCACATAGCTGGACAGGCGTCTAACCATTCCCCTTAAGTTGCTTCTGCAGAAGAGAAAACAGCTGCCACCAGAGGTGGGCTTGGCCTCTGGAGATGAAGCCCAAGGAAGCCCTTGACCTGTTTGCAGCACAGGGAACAGTCTGTACAGCTTTGGCTTTCAAAATCCGAATAGGTTGGATTGGTTTGTTTTTCACCAAAGGAGACTGCTCTTTCACATCATATTTGTCCTTTTTTTTTTTTTTTTTTTTTTTTCAACTTCCTCTTAGAAATGAGGAAACAGAGGCAGACAGGATTTGGCCCTCACTAGTTGCCCCAGAACAAACTGCGTCACCTCCTGGATCTATGCTTGCTGACCCCAGTCCACTGCTACCGCCAGTCGTTGTGGGAGTGACTTTCCTTATGGTTTCCCTCTAGAGGGCTGGAGAGGGTTCTGGAGAAGTCAGCCCCAGCCCCCGCTCTTCCACATCCTTCTTGAAGTCACAAGGCCAGCAAAAGTTTCCTTTTTCTCTCTGTAAATGTCAGGCCAATCTTGTACTCAAATACTGTAGAAGTGATTGTAGACCCAAAATAAATGAGTATTTATATCAGTTTCAGTTGAGAAACTGGCTGAAACAATAGAGGATTCATAGTCTTTTGTAATGCAAAGGTCTATGGGAAGAGGACGTTTCCCCTCCTCTCTGTTTCTCAGCTCTCTCCCTCACCTCCCCCAGCCCCCTGTGCTGGCTGTGTGCCCAGGCTGGCTTTCTTCCTGGTCATAAGAGAGTCAGCAGCGCATTGGGCCTAGAAGAGCCTTCCCTCCACCACCAAACTCAAGTCCTGATGCTGACCCTGCCCGTTCAGGCCGGTGGGCAAGGGCGTGCCTTGTGAGGATGACTTGGGCCTGGGAAAGTAGACACGTGGCCAGGATGGGGAGGGGTGGGGTTACAGGAAGAAAGCCACCACATCCACTACACCACTACCTTGGCTGATTTTCTGTGATCTTATAAAGGCTTACTTATTTTCCTGATTATGCCAGCATGCATGCTAAGTCACTTTAGTCCTGCCTGACGCTGCAACCCTATGGAACGTAGGCCGCCAGGCTCCTCCTTGGAGAATACATGGGATTCTCCAAGCAAGAATATTGGAGTGGGTTGCCATGCCCTCCTCCAGCAGATCCTCCCAACCAAGGATCAAACCTGTGCTTCTTACATCTCCTGCATTGGCGGGCAGGTTCTTTACCACTAGTACCACCTGGGCCAACGAACCCCTCACATCAAGAGGTTACTGCCATAAATACTTGTGTATTTTCTCCCTTTCTTTTCAGGTAAAAATTTGATCCCCAGGATTCTTTCTCCCTTTTCCAAGAGTAGTCCCAATTTTTAGCAGGAGGTGTCCCTCCTCCCGGCTTCCCTAGTGATTCTGTGGTAAAGAATCTGCTTGCCAGTGCAGGAGACACAGGTTGGATCCCTGGGTTGGGAAGACTCCCTGGACTAGGAAATGGCAACCCACTCCAGGACTTTTGCCTGTAAAATTCCATGGACAGAGGAGCCTAGCAGGCTACCATTCACGGGTTCGCAAAAAGTCAGACATGACTGAGCCAATGAGTACCAACACACATCCCTCCCTCATTGGGTCCATGTGTGGCTGGGGCTCACCCAGGCACAGGCAAAAGCCACAGGCCCAGCTCAGGGGCAGGGGGCAGCCTTCTCAAGGGTGGTCATGTGACCCCTGCCCCATCCAATCAGAGAGAGCTTCTAAGGGGCCTTTCCTTGCTGAAGGAAGTCAGGAAGATTTTCACTGTTTGCTTCTCTGTGAACCCTGGGAACTACTTTCAACCGGAGTCCTACCTTGGATCAGAATCAAAACAGAAGTAACACTGAGGGATGTAAACATAGAAACAGATTCTAATCGCTTTGTGGGGGCCCTGTACA
The DNA here is from genome assembly GCF_019923935.1 of Bubalus bubalis. Lineage (NCBI taxonomy): Eukaryota > Metazoa > Chordata > Mammalia > Artiodactyla > Bovidae > Bubalus > Bubalus bubalis. The sequence goes on from NC_059158.1 coordinate 55,938,497, forward strand.
AAGCTGCTCCTGAGCACAGGGCACACCCAAAGGGCGCGAGCCCAGAGTCTCCTTGCCTCTGCTAATTGGGCTGTATTTTCCACCAGGTGCATAAATTCTAGCATATCTTTTCAACATGTAGATGTTGGGTCGTATATTATTAAGGTAAATCTGCCCTCATCCCTAATTATTTCCTTAGGCTATTTTCCCAGGCTTGAAACCATTAAGCCATATGCTTTATTTTCAAGGCTTTTGTATACATATTGTCAAACTGCCCTCCAGAAGTGTTGGACTATTTATTCACTCACACAGTGTGCGAGTGACTTTCTCACCACTTAATCAATAGATAACGATGATGTTTTGAAAGGCTTTTTACTTTGGTAAGTGAGCTAATCTTACATTCAAATATATGTATCATGTCTACTTTACAATCATAGCCCTGGGGCACACTGCAAGGCTCCTTCCTACCCAGGTGTCCAGTGGTGGTGTGGGCCTTGGGAGCCACACCCATCTGGCTCCTCCCTGTGCCTACTGCAGACCTTCCTAAAGTGCTCAGGGTAAATCAATGATCCTTTGATCTCCAGTTCTGCACCTGGAGTGCACTCAGTCACTCAACCGGTCTAGTAAGTGGGGTTTAGCTACTGCTGAGCGTCCTCAAATGGCACATTTCCACTTTAGGAAGGTCTGCAGTGACCACAGGCCAATCTCATGGGGGATCCAGAGTTCGCAGCAGCACTCAGCTTCTGGAGAGAGTGGGGTTCCTCATGGGGCTCAGGACCCACATGGGCAAGCCATGGCATACAGATGAAGGGGCAGCAGCCACACCGCAGAGGACCTGCTGCTCCACTGTGGGCCCTGCTGTGGAGCTGATGCCCAGCCTCCCTCATTCCAGCCCATGTGCCAGACCGGGTTCTCCAGTCCTCCTGGTGATTCTGTGAGTTCCCCAGATTTTTCAAATAAATCCCTTTCCTAATTAAACAACCAGCCTATTTCTTTTGCCTACGATCAAGAGCCCTGGCTGGTATGGTTACAGAATCTCTCAAAATGTAGGTTTCCAAATCTTAAAGTGGGCAAGCCACAACCCATCTGAGGACAAGCCTGATGGCAGGTCCTGCTGAATAGACAGAGCCTGGGGAGGGAAAGAAGGAGGAAAAAAGGAGGGACTGACAGACTGTGAGAGGGTAGTGAAAGTCCCCTCCTTCCAGCTTCTGCATCAGTTTCACTCACTCATGCAAGGCTTCAGGACTCCAACTGATCCAAGCCCCAGTTTTTTCCCTTGATAACAACTTCAAAATTTGAATTTAACTAGAGGTTTCTCAATTATTCAAAAGTAGAATGTTCCTATGAAATCTTTCATAAGCTGAAATGGCGAAAAGCGAAGAAGCAATTACCTTAGGACACATCTTGCTAACAAAATAAATCGAGATAAACACAGATGCTCACAGACACAGTCCTAGGCTGTGGGTGCTCGATGCTGAGATGCTGAGTGTAGTTCCAGGGAAGGAGTTCGGGGGAGTCACTCTTGCTGCTCCTTGGGGAGTACTGCCTGTATGAAGTTGCCTGCAAAGCCAGTACTGTTCTTCGCTTTTGCCTTTTATTTTTGTAAAAGGGAACATCCTCTTCAGACTTTGTTTTGGTTAACAAAAATAGGTACTGATGTGATGGATTTTTCACAAAAGTGAAGTGGCATAAATTGATCTTTTGAAAAGTGGGGATACCTGTATTTACTTTGTTAAAATATTTGTTCTATGTCTGGTCCCCACAAGGGTGACATGTCAGGGATGGTAATAATCAGGTTCACTCCTGATAATAACATCGGATAATAACATCCATTCACTCTTATTTTGCAGTATCTGGAGCCGTGCTCAGTGAAGGTATGTTAATGAATATTGTAATGCAGATTCCTGATTCCTTCAAAAAGAGTTTGTTGTCACTTTGAGTCTCTTTTGTCATCACCCACCTCTTGTTACTTGAAAAGTGAATTTTGTTCTGTTCCCCCCATATCTCACTACTTTGAATTTCATTGTATGAAATGACCTTTCTCTTGATCTCAAGTGGCCTCAGCCTGCTGAGGCTTGAAGCAGGGTTTCAGTTCCCAGTCAGAGACTGAGGTCAGGTTGTGGCAGTGAGAGTGCTGAATCCTAGCTGCTAGGCCAGCAGTCAGTGACATGGCCCTGGCCCTTCGGCTTTGCAGAAAAGATAAAGACAAAAGTAGTGAAACAAGTATTAATTAGGAGGCAAAATAGTACATTACGTGTGGATAAATACACAGGCAGACTAAGAGAGTCAATCACACTGTCATAGCAGTTTGAATCACTTTTATGGAGCCTTTGTTCCGTGTTTCGTTTGGCCTGTCCTTTTGATTTGCCTGGTTCTGAGTCCATATTTATTTTATCTCAAGGTCTTCCTCCTGTGTGCACATGCACCCCTCAGCCAAGATGGATTCCAGTGAAGAGGGCAGTGGGTAGATTTGACATCACTCCCATTTGACCTCCAAGGAACTTTCTAGTCAAGAAGGTCTCCTTGACATCAAGAATGAGAAATGCGTGGTCTCTTATCTTCTATTTGGGCAGGGCTCAGCCTCCTCTCTAGATTGTCCTGCTGTTGCTATGTCGGAGCTTCTGTTCACAGGGAATGAACTCCAGGGCTCACCCTCAGAGGGGTGGCATCTATCTCCTGCTCACTCACTTTGAGCAATCTAGTTCTTCCATTGTCCCTCCCATTCCTTTAATTACTGTGGTTAAAATAATAGATCAGGCCCCAATGCTTTAGTTACATAACTGATGTTCTCTCTGTTCACAGCCTGCAGGAGACTGACCGCCTCTGCATCACATATGAAACATGCCAGAGCTCCAGGGCACATTTGCATAACCTTGGGAATGCATCTGTTTCTTCATAACGAACCACTCCAAAGACAATAATGCCCTTTCATTTGGCCACAGGGACATTTGTCTCTGTTACCCCCTAGTGTAAGCCATCAGTTGGTGGGGACTCAGAGGCTGGGCTGGAACCCCTGAAGTCCTGCTGTGTCCCTTATGTGGTCCCTTATGTGGTCAGAGCAGCCCACATGGGTCTGGAGCTGGAGCCTGGAAAGTGGCCGCCCGCATGGCTCCTTAGCTTCCTCACAGTGTGGCAACTGGGTCCTTGGTGAGCTGCCCAAGCTGAAGACTGTCCTATATCACCTCATAGGACCAAGCCAAGGAAATCCAATAGCATCACTGTGGCCATAGGCCCTCCAGGTCCAAGAGGAAGGGGATCTATGTCAGTGTAGGAAGCACCTGTGGGGGGAGGGGAAACACATCAAGGATCTATAGGATACACCTACTACCTGCCACACAGGTTGTCACCCGAGGATGGGAAGGGCTAGGAGACAGCAGTAGGTGCACAGGTAGAACTGGACAGACATGATTCTGGTCATAATAGATTGCATTTGGCCACCTGACCTTAGATGTACTTTTCAGGTGCATTACATAAAAGTCTTAAGATCTCTGTTGGTGTCTAGAGACACCAATTCTCTGCATGGAGAATTATACCAAAACTTAATGACTTGAAACAACATACAGTTATTATCTCATGGCTCCCATGGGTGAATAATCTGGGCACAGCCCAGCTGAGTACCTCAGGGTCTGTCACAGGCTACACTCAGGGGCTTCAGTCCCATCCCAAGGTTGGACGGGGAGGACTGCTTCTAAAACCACTCACCTCACTTGGTTCTCACTGGCTATAGAGCTGATGGCCTCACTGTCTTGCTGGCTGCTGGACAGAGGCCACCCTCAGCTTCTTCCACACAGACCTTGCCAGGAGAGCAACTTGCTTCATAAAGTGTAAAAGCCTAGAGGCATAGAGAGAATAGCATCCTGGTCAGAGATATGCCCTCTTTTCTCCATATGCTAAGGGTTAGAATGGAGTCTGGGTCCAGTCCACTCACTAGGGAGAGTGGGGCCTTATCAGACACTGACCACCACAGGGTCCCAGGAAGCCTTTCCCATCCCTGACCAGGTATCCTCACTGCATATTTCAATTGATGATGAAATAGATGTGAATAAATTATAGGAACACTTTAAACACTCTTTGGATTGAATTATGATGGTGGGCCAAGAGTCTGGATGAATGAATTATGTTAAATTTTACACAGTTTAGTTTGTGGAGCTCTTTAAAAACCTGATACACTGTCATTACCCTCATTTCAGTTGAATTTTAATCCTAATCTCTTCCAATTCAATATTTTAAAATTTACCAACCATATTAAGACATGCACAGAATAGAAATGTGAGTACCAAACATGTTCATGACTGCAAGTCTTATTTTAAGACTTTAGAAATCTCTATTTACATATTGCATTAGATGTATTTCTTAGACATCACATCTTTCTATGAGATTATTTCTATTCCTTAGATATGCATCACCCCTTTCCTCCTTTGCTTGGTGATTCTGCAGACCTCTTTTGTGTAACGTTTGTTCTCCAAAGGCTAAAAGCAGCATTCTAAGCATAGTTTCTTGTCCAGAGCTTTCTTGAATTGGGCCTGACCTGCCCCTTGGTTCCGTTTCATAGGGGAGGGCTCAGGGGTGTGAACAAGGGGTTCCTCACACCACGGTAGTGTCAGGGCCTAGGGAACAGGAAGTGCTCTCAGGCTAGAGGACCAGCCCACTCTGGCTAGCAGCTCCCTGGAAGTATCCCAGCTGAAGCACCAGTTTCTCCCTGCTGCCCTGGCTTCCCTGCATCCTCCCTGTGGCCCTGTGTATTCTTACTCCCAGTGCAAGCCCAGGTTCTCCTTATCTCTAAAGAATGGGCCTTCTGATCTCACCCTTCTCTCCTCCCCCTCCTCCACTGTTTTCCTGACTCACACTTACTCATAGTTGGACATCCTTAGGCCTATGTTTATATCATGCTTTCAAATTTTGAAAACACTTCCAATTTAAAAAAACAACAACTGATAATTGTGAGCTCCTTTGTCCCCAGATTTCTATAGCCTCAGCACTGTGTTGGAGAGAAATTCCAGTTGTCTTACTCAGTCCTTATTTTCTTTTCTTTTCTTTTTTTTTTTTTCAACTTTTGATGTTTAAAATAATCACAGATATTTAGGAAGTTGCAAAACCAGAATGGAGAAGATTTTCAAGAGGGCAGAGGAGTAAGATGTGGATATCATCTTTATCCCCACAAATACATCAAAAATACATCTGCATGTGGAACAACTCCTACAGAACACCTACTTAATTCTGGCAAAAGACCTCAGACTTCCAAAAAGGCAAGCTAATCTCCACATAATGGGAGATTAGAAATTAGATTAGGGAAAAAGAAATAAGTAAAAGAAAAAAGGGAAAGGAATTGAGACGGGAGCTGTGAAGGAGTAAAAGTTTCTGCACACGTGGAAACCCCTTCACAGGCAAGGGCGGGGAGGAGCTTTGAAATTTCAAAAAGGTGTGGAGCAACACGTGCACAGAGGCAAAGTAGAGAGAATTCAGCACAGAGATCAGTGCCATCCAGCACTTTCCAGCCTGAGACATTTGTCTGCATGCCCACAGCAGATCCAGAGACCTTTGTAGAAATACTGGAGGTCACCCTTGAGAAGGCAAATTGCCTGAAGCTCATTGAGTAGCAAGAACACTGACAGCTCAGGCCACAGGAAAATATTCTTACAACCACTCGCCCTCTCTATATTTTTTGGTCTTTTTTTCTTTTTAATTTTGTTCTATGATTATTATTTTCTATTAATAATTTCATTTTTTGTATTTTTACTTCTTTTTCAATGCTTTTATTTTTAAATATATTTCTTTTATTTTTTCCTATTTCCACAGTACTTTTTCATTATCTTACATTTTTCCCATGTTTTTGGTTTTGTGTTGTTGTTAGTCTAGTTTTTAGTGTTTGTTTTCATTTTTGGAGGACTTCCCTGGTGGCTCAGACAGTAAAGCATCTGTCTACAATGCGAGAGACCTGGGTTCAATCCCTGGGTTGGGAAGATCCCCTGGAGAAGGAAATGGCAATCCACTCCAGTACTATTGCCTTAAAAATCCCATGGACAGAGAAGCCTGGTAGGCTACATTCCATGGGGTCGCAAAGAGTCGGACACGACTGAGCGAATTCACTTCACTTCACTTCACTTCACTTCACTTCATTTATGGGCTTTTGTATTAGTTTTATTGCTCTCTTCTTTTTGGTTTCTCTTTTATTTTTCATTTTTTCTCTTTTCTCTTCATTTTGTGAGTGTGAGTGTATGGGTTTCTTTGTCTGTTCTTGTCTCTTTAGTGTTGCTTTTACTATTTGCCTTGGGGTTTTATCTGTCCTTTTTTTGTTAGTATGCTAATATTTAATATATGCTTTATATTACTTTATTTTTCTCTTCTGTGCTCTGTGGCTTGTGGAGTCTGGTGTTCCAGCGAGGTGTCAGGCCTGAATATCTGAGGTAGAAGACCCAAATCCAGGACATTGGACCACTAGAGAACATGTGATTCTGTGGAATACTAATTGGCAAGAACTCTCCCAAAGGCATCCATCTAAACACTAAGACCCATGCAAAGGCCAGCAAGCTTGTGTTGAACACCTCAAGCCAGCAACTAACAAAGTTAGTAAGTTAGTCACTCAGTCATGTCCAACTCTATGTGAAACATGAACTATAGCCCACTAGGCTCCTCTGTCCATGGAATTGTGCAGGCAAGAATACTCGAGTGGGTAGCCATTCCATTCTTCAGAGCATCTTCCCAACCCAGGGATTGAATCTGGGTCTCCTGCATTGCAGGCAGATTCTTTACCATCTGAACTACCAGAGAAGACCAACAACTAACAAAACAACTTAGCAGACAGGCTGCCCTGCTCAAAGATATACCAAGCTCACAGATAACCAACACAGTACTAGACATGGCAGTGCCCTTCAGAGAGACAAGATCCAACTTCACCTATTAGAACACAGGCACCAGTCCCCCCGCCCCAGCAAAAAACCTTCAGAAGACACTGGTCCAACCTCAGCCATTGGAGACAGACTTCAAAAGTAAGAGGAACTATAATCTTTCAGCCTACAAAAGGGAGACCCCCAAACATAGTAAATTAAACAAAATGAAAAGACAGAGAAACATGCAGATGAAGGAGCATGGTAAAAACCCACAAGACCAAATAAATGAAGAGAAAATGGGCAGTCTACCTGAAAAAGAATTCAGAGTAATGATAGTAAAGATGATCCAAAATCTTGGAAATAAAGTGGAGCACAGATAAACAGACTGGAGGCATGGAACAAGAAAATACAAGCCATGTTTAACAAGAACCTAGAAGAAATAAAAAACAGACAATCATCAATAAGCAACACAATAGCTGAAATAAACAAAACAACTGACAAAGAATGAATCTCCAAAACATACAAGCAGCTCATGAAGCTCAATACCAGAAAAACAAACTACCCAAACAAAAACTGGGCCAAAGGACTGAACAGACATTTCTCCAAAGAAGAGATACAGATGGCTAGCAAACACATGAAAAGATGCTCAACATCACTCATTATCAGAGAAATGCAAATCAAAACCACAATGAGGCATCATCTCACACCAGTCAGAATGGCTGCCCTCAAAAAGTCTACAAACGATAAATGCTGGAGAGGATGTGGAGAAAAGGGAACCCTCTTACACTGTTGGTTGGAATGCAAGCTGGTACAGCCAGTATGGAGAACAGTGTGGAGATTCCTTAAAAAACTGGAAATAAAGCTGCCATATGACCAAGCAATCTGCTGCTGGGCACGCACACCAAGGAAACAAGAATTGAAAGAGATACATGTACTCCAGTGTTCATTGCAGCACTGTTTACAATAGCCAGGACATGGAAGCCACCTAGAAGTCCATCAGCAGATGAATAGATAAGGAAGTTATGGTACATATACACAATGGAATGTTACTCAGCTGTAATAAGGAATGCATTTGAGTCAGTTCTAATGAGGTGGATGAAACTGGAGCCTATTATACAGAGTGAAGTAAGTCAGAAAGAGAAACACCAATTCTGTATATTAACATATATTTATGGAATTTAGAAAGACTGTAACAAGCCTATGTTCAAGGCAGCAAAAGAGAAACAGATGCAAAGAACAGACTTTTGGACTCTCTGGGAGAAAGTGAGGGTGGGACAATTTGAGAGAGTAGCATTGAAACATGTATGTTACCATATGTAAAATAGATGACCAGTGCAAGTTCGATGAATGAAACAGGGAATTCAAAGCGGTGCTCTGGGACAACCCAGAGAGATGGATGAGGAGGGAGGTGGGTAGGGGGGTCAGGGTAGGGGGACACATGTGTACCTATGGCTGATTTATGCTGATATATAGCAAAAACCATCACAATGTTGTGAAGTAATTATCCTCCAACTAAAATTAATTAATTAAAAAATGCACTAGAGGGAACCAATAGCAGAAAAACTGAGGCAGAAGAATGGGAAAGTGGGCTGGAAGACAGAAGGGTGGAAATAACTGAAGTAGAGAAAAATAAAGAAAAAGAATGAAAAGAAATGAGGACAAACTCAGAGACCTCTGGGACAACATTAAGTGCAACAACATTTGAATTATAGGGGTCCCAGAAGAAAAAGAGTAAAAAAAAAAAAAAAAAAAAAAAGAGTATGAGAAAATATTTGAGGACATTATAGTTGAAAACTTCCCTAACATGAAAAAAGAAAAAGCCACTCAAGTCCAGGAAGCCCAGAGAGTCCCATATAGGATAACCCAAAGAGAAACATGCTAAGATATATATTAATCAAACTAACAAAAAATAAACACAAGTGAAAAATATTAAAAGCAGCAAGGGAAAAGCAACAAATATCATAAAAGGGAATCCCCGTAAGGCAAACAGCTGATCTTTCAACAGAAACTCTTCAAGCCAAAAGGGAATGGCAGGATATATTTAAAAAGATGAAAGGAAAAACTTACAGCCAAGATTACTCTACCCAGCAAGAATCTCATTCATCTTCAACAGAGAAATCAAAAGTTTTGCATATAAGCAAAAGTTAAGCAAATTCAGCAGCAACAAAGCAATTTTACAACAAATGCTAAAGGAACTTCTCTAGACAGGAAACACAGGAGAAAGAAAAGACCTTAAAAAAAAAAAAAAAAAAACACAAAACATTAAAGTAAATGGTAATAGGATCATAAATATCAATAATTACCTTAAAGGTAAATGGATTAAATGCACCAACTAAAAGACAAAGACTAGCTGAATGGATACAAAAACAAGACCAATATATGTGCTATCTGCAAGAGATCCACCTCAGAACTAGGGACACATATAAACTGAAAGTGAGGGAATGGAAAAGATATTCCATGCAAATGGAAATCAAAAGAAACTAGGAGTCATAATTCTCATAACTGATAAAGTAGACTTTAAAATAAAGGCCATTACAAGAGACAAAGAGAGACACTACATAATGATTGAGGGATCAATCCAAGAAGAAGGCATAACAAAGATAAATATATGCACCCAACATAGGAGCACCTCAATACATAAGCAAATGCTAGCAAGTATGAAAGAGGAAATCAACAGTAACACAATAATAGTGGGGGACATTAACACCCTGCTCACACAAATGGAAGATCATCCAGAAAGAAAATTAATAAGAAAACACAATCATCCAATGACAGGTGGATCAGATGGACCCAAGTGGTACCTACAGGACATTCCATCCAATAACAATAAACAACAGTTTTTTCTCAAAGGCACATGGAACATTCTCTGGGATAGATCACATCTTCGGTCACAAATCAAGTCTTGGTAAATTTAAGAAAGCCAGAATTGTATCAAGCATTTTTTTTTCCTACCACAACACTACAATATTAGGTATTAATTACAGGAAAAAACTGTAAAATCACAAACATATGCAGACTAAACAATGCACTTCTAAATGACAAAGAAGTCACTGAAGAAATCAGAGGAAATTTTTTAAAATACCTAGAAATGAATGATAATAATAACATTACAATGCTAAACTTATGGGATGTAGTAAAAGCAGTTCTAATGGGGAAGTTTCTGGCAATAAAAGCCTACCTGAAGATATGAGAAAAACACCAAATAAACAACCTAAACTTACACCTAAAGCAACTAGAAAAAGAACAACAACAACAAAAAAAAAATCCAAACTGAGCAGAAGAAATCATAAAGATCAAAGCCAAAATAAAATGAAAGAGAAATGAAAGAAAAATAGCAAATATCAATAAAAACTAAAAGCTGCTTCTTTGAAAAGGTTAAAAAAAAAAAAAAACACTTACAAAACATTAGCCAGACTAACAAAGAAAAAGAGAGAGAGGATCTGAATCAAAAAAATTAGAAATGAAAAAGAAGTTGCAGCAGACAACACAGAAAAACAAAGGACTGTAAAAGACTAATTTAAATAACTATAAGCCAATAAAATGGACAGCCTGGAAAAAAATAAAAAAATTTTTAGAGAAGCACAATCTTCCAAGACTGAACCAGGAAGAAGCAGAAAATATGAATGGATCAATAACAAGCACTGAAATTGAAACTGTATTTAAAATCTTACAAAACAAAAAAGCACAGAGCCAGATGGCTTCACAGGTGAATTCTATCAAACATTTAGAGGAAAACTGACAAGGGGACGACAGAGGATGAGATGGCTGGATGGCATCACCAACTCGATGGACGTGAGTCTGAGTGAACTCTGGAAGTTGGTGATGGACAAGGAGACCTGGCGTGCTGCAATTCATGGGGTCGCAGAGTCGGACACGACTGAGCAACTGAACTGAACTGAACTTAATTGAAGACCTATCTTGCTCAATTCTTCCAAAAAAAAAAAAACAAATGCAAAACAGGGAAAACTTCCAAACTCATTCTAGGAGACCAGCAAAACCTTAATACAAAAAACCAGAAGTTCAGTTCAGTTCAGTCATTCAATTGTGTTCAACTCTTTGCGACCCCATGGACTGCACCATGCCAGTCTTCCCTGTCCATCACCAACTCCCAGAGCTTACTCAAACTCATGTCCATTGAGTAGGTGATGTCATCCAACCAACTCAACCTCTGTCACCCCCTTCTCCTCCTGCCTTCAATCTTTCCAGCATCAGGATTTTTTCCAATGAGTCAGTTCTTCCAATCATGTGGCCAAAGTTTTGGAGTTTCAGCTTTAGCATCCGTCCTTCTAATGAAGATTTAGGACTTATTTCCCTTAGGATCTGCAAGATGGGATCTCCTTGCAGTCCAAGAGACTCTCAAGGGTCTTCTCCAACACCACAGTCCAAAAGCATCAGTTCTTCGGTGCTCAGCCTACTTTATAGTCTAACTCTCACATCCATACATAACTACTGGAAAAACCGTAGCTTTGACTAGACAAACCTTTCTTGGCAAAGTAACATCGATACTTTTAAACATCTCTATGCTATCTACACTGGTCATAGCTTTTCCTTCAAGGAGCAAGTGGCTTCTAATTTCATGGCTGCAGTCACCACCTACAGTGATTTTAGAGGCAAAAAATAAATAAAATAAAATCTATCACTGTTTCCATTTTTTCCCCATCTATTTGCCATGAAGTGATGGGACTGGATGCCATGATCTTAGTTTTCTGAATGTTGAGTTTTAAGCCAACTTTTCACTCTCCTCTTTCAATTTCATCAAGAGGCTCTTTAGTTCCTCTTCACTTTCTGCCATAAGGGTGGTGTCATCTGCATATCCGAGGTTATTGATATTTCTCTTAGAAATCTTGACTCCAGCTTGTGCTTCATCCAGCCCAACATTTCTCATGATGAACTCTGCGTATAAGTTAAATAATCAGGGTGACATTATACAGACTTCACATACTCCTTTCCCAACTTGGAGTCAGTCTGCTGTGCCATGTCGAGTTCTAACTGTTGCTTCTTGACCTGCATACAGATTTCTCAGGAGGCAGGTAAGGTGGCCTGGTATTCCCATTTCTTTAAGAATTTTCCACAGTTTGTTGTGATCCACAAGTCAAAGGCTTTGGCATAGTCAATAAAGCAAAAGTAGATGTTTCTCTGAAACTCGATTGCTTTTTCAATGGTCCAACAGATGCTCGCAATTTGATCTCTGGTTCCTCTGCTTTTTCTAAATCCAGCTTGAAGATCTGGAAGTACAAAGTTCACACACTGTTGAAGCCTGGCTTGGAGAATTTTGAGCATTAATTTCCTAGTGTGTGAGATGAGTGCAATTGTGCAGTAGGTTGAGCATTCTTTGGCATTGCCTTTCTTTGGGATTGTGATGAAAATTGACCTTTTCCAGTCCTGTGGCCACTGTTGAGTTTTCCAAATTTGCTGGCATATTGAGCACAGTACTTTCAAAGCATCATCTTTTAGGATTTAAAAAGCTCAACTGGAATTCCATCACCTCCACTAGTTTTGTTCATAGTGATGCTTCCTAATGCCCATTTGACTTCACATTCCAGGATGTGTGGCTCTAGGTGAGTGATCACACCATGGTGGTTATCTGGGTCATTGAGATTTTTTTTCTGTGTAGTTCTGTGTACTCTTGCCACCTCTTCTTAATATCTTCTGCTTCTGTTAGATCCATATCATTTCTGTCCATTATTGTGCCCATTTTTGCATGAAATGTTCCCTTGGTATCTCTAATTTTCTTGAAGAGATCTCTATTCTTTCCCATTTTATTGTTTTCCTCTATTTCTTTGCATTGATCGCTGAAGAAGGCTTTCTTATCTCTCCTTGCTAGTCCTTGGAACTCTGCATTCAAATTGGTATATATTTCCTTTTCTCCTTTGCCTTTAGCTTCTCTTCTTTTCTCAGCTACTTGTAAGGCCTCCTCAGACAACCATTTTGGCTTTTTGCATTTCTTTTCCTTGGGGATGGTCTTGATCACTGCATCCTGTACAATGTCATGAACCTCCATCCATAGTTCTTCAGGCACTCTGTCTATCAGATCTAATCCCTTGAATCTATTTCTCATATAATCATAAGGGATTTGATTTAGGCCATACCTGAATGATCTAGTGGTTTCCCCTATTTTCTTCCATTTAAATCTGAATTTGGCAATAAGGAATTCATGATATGAGCCATAGTCAGCTCCTGGCCTTGTTTTTGCTTACTTTATAGAGCTTCTCCATCTTTGGCTGCAAAAAAAATATAATCAATCTGATTTCAGTATTGACCATCTGGTGATGTCCATGTGTAGAGTCTTCTCTTGTGTTGTTGGAAGAGGGTGTTTGCTATGACCAGTGCATTCTCTTGGCAAAACTCTGTTAGCCTTTGCCTGCTTCATTCTGTACTCCAAGGTCAAATTTGCCTCTTACTCCTGGTATCTGTTGACTTCCTACTTTTGCATTCCAGTCCCCTATAATGAAAAAGACATCTTTTATGGGGTGTTAGTTCTAGAAAGTCTTGTAGGTCTTCTTAGAACCATTCAACTTCCTCTTCTTCAGCATTACTGTTTGGGGCATAGACTTGGATTACTGTGATATTGAATGGTTTGCCTTGGAAACAGAGATTATTCTGTTGTTTTTGAGATTGCATCCATGTACTGCATTTTGGACTCTTTTGTTGACTATGATGGCTACTCCATTTCTTCTAAGGGATTCTTGCCCACAGTAGATATAATGGTCACCTGAGTTAAATTTACCCATTTCAGTCCGTTTTAGTTTGCTGATTCCTAAAATGTTGATGCTCACTCTTGCCATCTACTGTTTGACCACTTTCGATTTGCCTTGATTTATGAACCTAGCATTCCAGGTTCCTATGCAATATTCCTCTTTACAGCATCGGACTTTACTTCCATCACCAGTCACATCCACAACTGGATGTTGTTTGTGCTTTGGCTCTGTCTCTTCATTCTTTCTGGAGTTATTTTTCCACTGATCTTGAGTAGCATATTGGGCACCTACTGACTTGGGGAGTTCACCTTTCAGTGTCCTATCTTTTCTTATTTTCATACTGTTCATGGGGTTCTCAAGGCAAGAATACTGAAGTGGTTTGGCATTCCCTTCTCCAGTGGACTACATTTTGTCAGAATTCTCTACCATGGGTCTGTCTTGGGTAGCCTTACACAGCATGGCTCATAGTTTCCTTGAGTTAGACAAGGCTGTGGTCCATGTGATCAGATTGGTTAGTTTTCTGTGATTGTGGTTTTCAGTCTGTCTGACCTCTGATGGAGAAGGATAAGAGGCTTTTTGAAGCTTCCTGATGGGAGAGACTGATTGAAGGGGAAACTGGGTCTTGTTCTGATGGGCAGGGCCATGCTCAGTAAATCTTTAATCCAAAATTCTGTTGATGGGCAGGGGTGTGTTCCCTCCCTGTTATTTGATCTGAGGCCAAACTACTGTGGAGGTAATGAAGATAATGGTGACCTCTTTCAAAAGGTCCCATGTACACACTGCTACACTCAGTGCCCTCAACCCTGCAGCAGACCACTGCTGACCTACATCTCTGCAGGAGACTCCTGGACACTCACAGGCAAGTCTGGGTCAGTCTCTTTCGGGGTCACTGCTCCTTTCTCCTGGGTCCTGGTGTGCACAAGGTTTTGTTTGTGCCCTCCAAGAGTCTGTTTCCCCAGTCCTGTGTAAGTTCTGGTGACTCTACTGTGGGGTTAACAGCGACTTTCTCCAAGAGGATTTATGCCATACCCAGGTCTCCTGCACCCAGAGCCCCTGCCCCGGCCGCAGTCCACTGCTGACCTGTACCTCCACAGGAGACACTCAAACACAGTTCTGTCTCAGTCTCTGTGGGGTCTCTGGGTCCTGGTGTGCACAAGGTATCTTTGAGCCCTCCTAGCATCTCTGGAGGGTATGGGGTTTGATTCTAAACATGATTTCGCCCCTTCTACTGTCTTGCTGGGACTTCTCCTTTGCCCTTGGATGTCAGGTTCCTCCTCAAAATCACTCCAGTGCCACATAGCCGCTGCTCCAGCACCACACAGCCACCTCTCCAGTGCCACCGGCCACCTCTCCAGCACCACACAGCCACCGCTCCAGTGCCACCAGCCACCTCTCCAGCACTGCACAGCCACCTCTCCAGTGCCACCGGCCACCTCTCCAGCACCACACAGCCACCGCTCCAGCATCTACCATCTTGTTGGGGCTTCTCTGCCCTTTGGATGTGGGGTATCTCCTCACAGTCGCTCCAGCACCATGCAGCCACCACTCCATCACTGTGGGACTTCTTAGTCCCCATAATTGCATTAATCATTCTCCCATAATAAATCTCTATCTATCTATCTATCTCTCCTATTGATTCTATTTGACTGTAGAACCTCAACTAATACAAGGAAAAACCCAAATAAACTCATGCCAAGATACATTATAATCAACTCCTGAAAACTAAAGATGAAGAAAAGAATATGTAAAACAGTAAGAAAGAAAGAACTCTTCATTTAAAGTAGGGGAAAAACAGAAAGATGGTAGATTTCTCATCAGAAACTATGTAGATCATAAGGAATTGGTACATCTTTTACATGCAAAAAGAACTGCCAACCCCACATCTTGTTACCAGTAAAAATCACCAATAGAAATGAAGGGGAAGTCAAGACATTCTCAGATGAGGAAAAGCAAAGAGATTCTGCCACAAGCAAACCTACCCTAAAAGAATGACCAAAGAGAGTTATCTAAACAGAAATAAAAATATATAATACAAAATCTGGAACGTTGGGAAAAAAGAAAGAACAACTAAAAGAGAAAAAATGTAAGTAAATAAAGTAGACTTTTCAGATTCTAAATTTGAAGATTGAAGCAAAATTAAAACATTCCCTGATATCATTCTTAAAGTATGTAGAGAAAATATTTAATATAATTATAAATGGGAGAAGATAAAAGGATTAAGTGAGGGTAAAGTTTTTATATTTCATCCAAACTGGTAAAATATTGACACCATTAGACTGTGACAAGTTATTTATGTATAATTTAATTCAACATGTAGTTATATATAAAGTATTTAATAATTAAATATAATTTAGTAATTAAGTGAGCAACCATAAAATATCTATCCAAATATAGACACTCAAAGTACTTCACTGATATATCAAGACGGAATTTTAAAGAAAGCACAAACAACTCACAAGAAAGTAGGATAAAGGAAATAAAGAAGGAAATAAACAGAAAATGAAAATTAAAATAACACACTTTAGTGCTAACATTTAACAACTATATTAAATGTAATTGGTATAAATATACCAATTAGGTGACAGAGATTGACAAAGTGGACTTAAAAATGATCTAAATATGCCATTTACAAGAAATTCATTTCAAATACAATGATACAGGAAGGTAGAAAGCAAAGACTGGAAAAAGATATACCATGTAAACTTTCATCAAATGAAAATATACATAAGATTAATAAGCTATAAGAATATATAGTACAACACAGAATATAGTCAACATTTTATAATCAGTATATTGTATACCTGAAACTTATATAATATAGTACATCAACTATAGCTCAACAAAAAAGTATGAATGACTATATTTATATCAGATAAAGTAACTGCGAGCAAAAGAAATTACTAGAGACAAAGACAGACATCACATATTGATATACAGATCAATCCATCAAAAAGATATAGCAAACCTAAATGTGTAATGTATCAAACAACAAAGCTAAGAAATATGTGAAGCAAAAATTATAGATTTGAGGAAAGAAATACAAATCCTTGACTATGGTTGGAGACTGCAGTACTCTTCTTTCAAAAATTGATAGTATATGAAGACAGAAAAGTAAATACATAGAATATTTCAGCAACACCATCAGTCAATAGCATCTAACTGGCAGTTATAAGATATTTCATTCACTAACAGAAGAATGCACATTCTCCTCAAGCATTCATGGAACATTTACAGACTATTCCATATCTAGGGCCAAATAAACTTTAATGAATTTAAAGTATTATCATCATACAGTGTACATTATCTGGCCACAGGGGAGCCAAACTAGAAATGAGTAACAGAAAAGTTACAGGAAAATAAACACTTGGAAACTAAGCAAGACAATTTAAAATAGATCACTGATCAAAGGCAAATAAAAAATACATCAAACTGCATGAAGTAGAAATACAACACATCAAAATTCATGGGACAAAGTGAAAAGAGAGCTGAGAGGAAAAACTTAGAACATTAAACATTTGAATTAGAAGAAAGGAAATAGTTTAGTACCCTAAGTTTTCACCTTATAAAGCATAGGAAAAATGAGCTATATAAATCAAAGAAAGTATAAAGAAGGAAACAATAGAGATAAGAGCAACAATCAATGTAAGTGAAAACAGAAAAAAAAAGTGGGGGGAGGGAATTAAAGCAACAAAAAGCTGGCTTTATGAAAAGTTCAATAAAATTTACAAAGTCTAACAAGACTCTATCATTCTGCTTATTTAACTTACATGCAGAGTACATCATGCAAAATGCCAGGCTGGATGAAGCACAAGCTAGAATCAAGATTTACAGGAGAAATATCAATAACCTCAGATATGCAGATGACACCACACTTATGGCAGAAAGCAAAAAAGAACTAAAGAGCTGCTTGATGAAAGTGAAAGAGGAGAGTGAAAAACTTAGCTTAAAACTCAACATTCAAAAAACTAAGATCACAGCATCTAGTTCCATCACTTCATGGCAAATAGATGGGAAACAATGGAAACAGTGACAGACTTTGTTTTCTTGGACTCCAAAATCACTGTAGATGGTGACTGCAGCCATGAAATTAAAATATGCTTTCTCCTTGGAAGAAAATATATGACCAACCTAGACAGCATATTAAAAAGCAGAGACATTTCTTTGCCAATGAAGGTCTGTCTAGTCAAAGCTATGGTTTTTCCAACAGTCATATATGGATGTGAGAGTTGGACTCACACAGCTGAGCGCCAAAGAATTGATGTTTTTGAACTGTGGTGTTGGAGAAGACCCTCGAGAACCCGTTGAACTGCAAGGAGATCCAACCCGTCCATCATAAAGGAAATCAGTCCTGAATAATCACTGGAAGGACTGATGTTGAAGCTGAAACTCCAATATTTTGACCACCTGATGTGAAGAACTGACTCATTTGAAAAGACCTGGATGCTGGGAAAGATTGAAGCCAGGAGGAGAAGGGGATGACAGAGGATGAGATGGTTGGATGGCATCACTGACTCAATGGACATGAGTTTGAGTAAACTCTGGGAGTTGGTGATCGACAGGGAGGCCTGGAATGCTGCAGTCCACGGGGTTGCAAACAGTTGGACACGACTGAGTGACTGAACTGAACTGAACTGACTGAAAACACTTTAAAAAAAAAAAAAAGAAAGTAGGGAGAGTCAGTCAATTTGATTTTAAGATTTTTATGCTATGGTAATCAAGACAACATGTTATCGGTCCAAGGATGAACACAGATCAATAAAACAGAATAAAGAACCCATAAACAGCTCCACACAAGTATAGCAAGTTGATTTTGACAAAGGCACACAAAATGTTCAATGAAAGAAGATAATTTTTTCAATAAATAGTGCTAGAGAAATTATCATAGCAAAAAAAAAAAGGAACTTAGTGACAAAATTAGTTCTTAATGGATCCTAGAAATAAATGTAAAATGTGAAACTATCACACTCATAGTAAAAGATCTTTGGGACTTTGACTTTAGTGAGAAGTTTTCAAACATGAAGAATCAATAACTCAGGCTCTATCAAAATTAAAAGCTTTTTCTCTGTGACTAATCATGTTAAGGAGGATGAAATGACAAGCTATAGAATGGGGGGCGGGGGGGGGGGGGGGGGGAGGCTTGCAAGCCACAGAGCTGACAAATGATTTGTGTCCAGAATACCTAAAGAATTTCCAAAACTTGACATTAAAAAAGCACACAATCCAATTAGAAAATGGGCAAAAAAAAAAAAAAAAAAAACATGTAGAGACAATTGACTGAAGAGCATATATAGAGGGCAAATAAGCACAAGAAAAAATGTTTAGCATCACTGCACACTAAGGAAATGCAACTTAAGACCACATCATGATGAGATCTAATTCCTCTTCTGTGTCCTGCTACTGAAACAGATGAAATAATTTTTTAAATAATAATAATAACAATACCAAATGCTGGTAAAGATGTGAGGATTCTGCATCTCTTATAACTGCTGTGAGCATGTAAAAAGATTCAGCTACTCTGGAAAAGAATTTGGCAGTTTTTTTAAGATAACTGTGGCTAACTTACACAGTAATCATTTGGGGGCATTTGTCCCAGACGAAAAATCACACACTCCCAGTGAAACAAAGACACTCCTGTTGGGTATGGCAGAAACGACCTCCCAGAATCCAGGGCAAATGCCAGGCATCTCTTTAAGCCAAAGAAGGAGAAACTCTATGCAGTCAGCAAAAACAAAATCTAGAGCTGACTGTGGCTCAGATCATCAGCTCCCTATTGCAAAATTCAGGCTTAAATTGAAGAAGCTAAGGAAAATCACTAGGCCATTTGACCTAAATCAAATCCCTTATGATTATACAGGAGAGGTGATGAATCAGTTCAAGGAATAGGTCTGGTAGAGAGTGTGTCTGAAGAATTACAGACAGAGGCTCATAACATATAGGAGGCAATGACCAAAACCATTCCAAAGGCGGGGGGGAGGGGAGGCAGAATGAAAGAAGGCAAAGTGGTTGTCTGAGGAGGGTTACAAAAGATGAGGGAAGGAGAGAAGTGAAAGGCAAAGGAGAAAGGGAAAGATATACCCAACTGAATGCAGAGTTCCAGAGAATAGCAAGGAGAGATAAGATGGCCTTCTTCAACAAACACTGCAAAGAAATAGAGGAAATAATAGAATAGGAAAGATTAGCGATCTCTTCAAGAAAATTAGAGATACCAAGGGAACATTTCATGCAAAGATGGGCTCAATAAAGGACAGAAATGGTATGGACCTAAGAGAAGCAGAAGATATTAAGAAGAGGAGGCAAGAATACACAGAAAAACTATACAAAACAGATCTTAATGACCCAAATAATCACTGTGGTGTGATCACTCACCTAGAGTCAGACATCTTGGAGTGCAAAGTCAGGTGGGCCTTAGGGAGCTAGTGAGGTGATGGAATTCCAGCTGAGCTATTTTAAATCCTAAAAGATGATGCCATTAAAGTGCTACAATAAGTTCAGTTCAGTCACTCAGTCATGTCCAATTCTTTGTGGCCCCATGGACTGCAGCACACCAAGTTTGGAAGCGTGACATTTGAGCTGAGCTCTAAAGACGGGGGAGGGTTTAGATGAGTGGACTTAAAGAGCAAGGCAGTTCTAGACAGGCTGTGGGATTGAGCAAGAGCTGCACCTGGAGTAGATCGGCATTGGTCTGCTAGGGAGGCAGAGCAATGTATCTGCTGACCCAGCACTGCCACTTTGTGCTGTGCAGTCTTAAGCAAGTCACCTAATCTCTCTGATTCCCAGAGAGAGCCTTTCTCCTGAATAGGAACAATTTTAATAAAAATATATTTCTCAATGTATTTTTGGAAGAACTCCATGAGATTCTGAATGTAGAAGCATTTAGTGCAGTGTCTAAAAAGTTTCCCAAAAGGTCTAGATGCCTAAGTAGGCCTTTGAAGAATGAATAGTTTTTGAGATGGACAAAGGATAGGAAGATATCTCAGAACATGGGGAAAAGAAAAAATATAGAGGCATGAAGCAGCCCTGGATGGCTGCTTACTAACCGAAACAGTGAGTTACACCACCAGGAAAAAGCTCACCAAGATGTATTTCCATCAAGCTAAGACCAAGAAGTGTGTAGGCCAGAAAGGTTTTGGTGAAGACAATGGTGGTGGTGATGATGACAACAGAAGAAGAAAGGGAGGAGGAGAGCTCAAGAAGCAGAAAGAGAAGGAGAAGCAATGGAAAGAGAATTAAAGGAAAAGGAAATAATAGTTTCTCTGCCAGGTCTGCTCCCACCCCAAAACCTTCACACATGCCATTTCCCCTGCCAGCTGGGCTGTTTCTGCAGGTAGCCATGTGAATTCTTCATGAAGTTCCCCAGGCTTCTATGAAATGTCTTCTGACCAGTCTTTTGCCCAATGGATCCAAAATAGCATCATCCCTATATTTGTAGCTTTCTTCTCTGTCATTTTTTTCCCTAAAGTCCCTAGCCACATCTGACATATTCCAACAACACAAGAGAAGACTCTACACATGGACATCACCAGATGGTCAACACCAAAATCAGATTGATCATATTCTTTGCAGCCAAAGATGGAAAAACTCTATACAGTCAACAAAAACAAGACCAGGAGCTGACTGTGGCTCAGATCATGAACTCCTTATTGGCAAATTCAGACTTAAATTGAAGAAAGTAGGGAAAACCACTAGACCATTCAGGTATGACCTAAATCAAATCCCTTATGATTATACAGTGGAAGTGAGAAATAGATTTAAGGGACTTGATCTGATAGATAGAGTGCCTGATGAACTATGGAATGAGGTTCGTGTCATTGTACAGGAGACAGGGATCAAGACCATCCCCATGGAAAAGAAATGCAAAAAAGCAAAATGGCTGTCTGGGGAGGCCTTACAAATAGCTGTGAAAAGAAGAGAAGTGAAAAGCAAAGGAGAAAAGGAAAGATATAAGCATCTGAATGCAGAGTTCCAAAGAATAGCAAGAAGAGATAAGAAAGCCTTCCTCAGCGATCAATGCAAAGAAATAGAGGAAAACAACAGAATGGGAAAGACTAGAGATCTCTTCAAGAAAATTAGAGATACAAACGGGACATTTCATGCAAAGATGGGCTCGATAAAGGTCAGAAATAGTATGGACCTAACAGAAGCAGAAGATAGTAAGAAGAGGTGGCAAGAATACACAGAAGAACTGTACAAAAAAGATCTTCACGACCCAAATAATCACGATGATATGATCACTCATCTAGAGCCAGACATCCTGGAATGTGAAATCAAGTGGGCCTTAGAAAGCATCACTACGAACAAAGCTAGTGGAGGTAATGGAATTTCAATTGAGCTCTTTCAAATCCTGAAAGATGATGCTGTGAAAGTGCTGCACTCGATATGCCAGCAAATTTGGAAAACTCAGCAGTGGCCACAGGACTGGAAAAGGTCAGTTTTCATTCCAATCCCAAAGAAAGGCAATGCCAAAGAATGCTCAAACTACCGCACAATTGCACTCATCTCACACGCTAGTAAAGTAATGCTCAAAATTCTCCAAGCCAGGCTTCAGCAATATGTGAACCGTGAACTTCCTGATGTTCAAGCTGGTTTTAGAAAAGGCAGAGGAACCAGAGATCAAATTGCCAACATCCGCTGGATCATGGAAAAAGCAAGAGAGTTCCAGAAAAACATCTATTTCTGCTTTATTCACTATGCCAAAGCTTTTGACTGTGTGGATCACAGTAAACTTTGGAAAATTCTGAAAGAGTTGGGAATACCAGAACACCTGACCTGCCTCTTGAGAAATCTGTATGCAGGTCAGGAAGCAACAGTTAGAACTGGACATGGAACAACAGACTGGTTCCAAATAGGAAAAGGAGTCCGTCAAGGCTGTATATTATCACCCTGCTTATTTAACTTATATGCAGAGTACATCATGAGAAATGCTGGACTGGAAGAAACACAAGCTGGAATCAAGATTGCCGGGAGAAATATCAATAACCTCAGATATACAGATGACACCACCCTTATGGCAGAAAGTGAAGAGGAACTCAAAAGCCTCTTGATGAAAGTGAAAGTGGAGAGTGAAAAAGTTGGCTTAAAGCTCAACATTCAGAAAACGAAGATCATGGCATCCGGTCCCATCACTTCATGGCAGATAGATGGGGAAACAGTGGAAACAGTGTCAGACTTTACTTTATGGGCTCAAAAATCACTGCAGATGGTGACTGCAGCCATGAAACTAAAAGACGCTTACTCCTTGGAAGGAAAGTTATGACCAACCTAGATAGCATATTCAAAAGCAAAGACATTACTTTGCCAACAAAGGTCCATCTAGGAAAGGCTATGGTTTTTCCTGTGGTCATGTCTGAATGTGAGAGTTGGACCGTGAAGAAGGCTGAGTGCCGAAAAATTGATGCTTTTGAACTGTGGTGTTGGGAAAGACTCTTGAGAGTCCCTTGGACAGCAAGGACATCCAACCAGTCCATTCTGAAGGAGATCAGCCCTGGGATTTCTTTGGAGAGAATGATGCTGAAGCTGAAACTCCAGTACTTTGGCCACCTCATGCAAAGAGTTGACTCATTGGAAAAGACTCTGATGCTGGGAGGGATTGGGGGCAGGAGGAGAAGGGGATGACAGAGGATGAGATGGCTGGATGGCATCACTGACTCGATGGACGTGAGTCTCAGTGAACTCCGGGAGTTGGTGATGGACAGGGAGGCCTGGCGTGCTGCGATTCATGGGGTCGTGAAGAGTCGGACACGACTGAGCGACTGAACTGAACTGATTCATTTATTTAGTTGTATCAATCTCACTCCCCCAGAATATGAGCTCCATGAAGTCAGCATGTGTACTATTTTATTCACAAGGGTCTTTATAAGCAAGGGTCTTAGTCTGCCATGAAGAGCTTTCTTAATAATTTGCTCCACAAATGGAAGAAGATAGAGAAAGAAGAGACAGGATGGAGGACTTAATAGAAGTTTGAGGGGGAGAAAGAGGAAGAGGAGGAGGAAGAACCACTGCATCACTTTCATCCAGCAGCCAGGTTGTGAAAATGTGGTGAAGTGAAGTGAAGTGAAAGTCGCTCAGTCATGTTTTGCAACTCCATGGTCTATACTGTCCATGGAATTCTCTAGGCCAAAATACTGGAGTGGGTAGCCTTTCCCTTCCCCAGGGGCTCTTCCCAACCCAGGGATCAAACCCAGGTCTCCGGCACTCATACATGAGTGATGGCAAAAAAGCAAACAAACAAAAAACCACACATAGGATAATGCAGGGTGCTAAACCTCTGAGAATGGCTCTCAATTTCAGCTGAACACCAGATTCACTAGGAGTGTCTGTGTAAACCAGTGCAGGGCCCCACCCCAATCAGCTGTGTTTACGCTCTCAGGGGTGGGAAATGAATCTATTCTGCCAAGCTTCCCAGGGATCTTGTTGGGCAACCAAATTCAAAACATGGACCCAGGAAGGGAGGGGACATGCAGAGAGAGAAAAGGGCAGGAGGACAAGCTGCCCTTGCAGGGCTGCCCCAGGGAATGGGAGACACATTCCTGCCTCTCTGCCCTTGAGCCTCTCTTCCCTTCTTCACAGGATAGAGACCTCTGCTGTCCATACACTTTTCCATTAGGGAGGAAAGGAGCTTGTCCAGGGACTGGTGAAATTATGTCCCTTTGCCCCCCTATCAGCACCACAGGACCATCATCTGGGTCATGGTTAATGTGTCATCTTGACTGGGCTATTGTTGTTCAGTCACTCAGTCATGTCTGATTCTTTGTGACCCCATGGACTGCAGTACACCAGGCTTCCCTGTCCTTCACTGTCTTGCAGAGCTTGCTCAAACTCATGTCCATTGAGTTGGTGATGCCATCCAACTATTTAATCCTCCATCGTCCCCTTCTGCTCCTGCCGTCACTCCTTCCCAGCATCAGGGTCTTTTCCAGAGTCAGCACTTGCCCTCAGGTGGCCAAAGTATTGGAGCTTCAGCTTCAGAATCAGCATCAGTTCTTTCAATGAATATTCAGGATTGATTTCCTTTAGGATTGACTGGTTTGATCTCTGTACAGTCCAAGGGAGTCTCAAGAATCTTCTCCAGCACCACAGTTTGAAAGCATCAATTCTTCAGTGCTCAGTCTTCTTTATGGACCAATTCTCACATCCGTACGTGACTACTGGAAAAACCATAATAACTTTGATTATATGGACCTTGTAGGCAAAGTAACGTCTCTGCTTTTTAATATGCTAAGTTTTTCATAGCTTTTCTTACAAAGAGCAAGCATCTTTTAATTTCATGGCTGCAGTCACCATCTGCAGTGATTTTGAAGCCAAAAGAATAAAGTCTGTCACTGTTTCCATTGTTTTCCTCTATTTTCCATGAAGTGATGGGACCAGAGGCCATGATCCTCATTTTGTGAATGTTGAGTTTTAAGCCAGCTTTTTCACTCTCTTCTTTGACCTTCATCAAGGGGCTCTTTTGTTCTTCACTTTCTGCCATAAAGATGGTGTCATCTGCACATTTGAGGTTATTGATATTTCTCCCAGCAATCTTGATTCCAGATTGTTCCATGTGTGATTCAAACTGTTTCTTCTTGACCTGCATAGAGGTTTCCCAGGAAGCAGGTAATGTGGTCTGTTGTTCCCATCTCTTTAAAAATTTTTTACAGTTTGTTGTGATCCACACAAAAGCTTTAGTGTAGTCAATGAAACAGAAGCAGATGTCTATCTGGAGTTCTCTTGCTTTTTTCATGATTAACAAATGTTGGCAATTTGTTGATCTCTGGTTCCTCTGCCTTTTCTAAATCCAGGTTGTATATCTGAAAGTTCTCATTTCACATGCTGTTGAAGCCTAGCTTGAAGGGTTTTGAACATGACCTTGCTAGCATGTGAAATGAGTGCAATTTTGTGGTAGTTTGAACACTCTTTGACACTACCCTTCTTTGGGATTGGAATGAAAACTGACCTTTTCCAGTCCTGTGGCCACTGCTGAGTTTTCCAAATTTGCTGGCATATTGCATGCAGCACTTTCACAGAAACATTTTCTAGGATTTGAAATAGATCAGC
The DNA here is from genome assembly GCF_019923935.1 of Bubalus bubalis. Taxonomy (NCBI): domain Eukaryota; kingdom Metazoa; phylum Chordata; class Mammalia; order Artiodactyla; family Bovidae; genus Bubalus; species Bubalus bubalis. Next base: position 55,964,034 of record NC_059158.1, read on the forward strand.
TGAAATTCCATCACCTACACTGCTTTGTTCGTAACGATGCTTCCTAAGGCTCACTTGTTTTTGCACTCTAGGATGTCTGGCTATAAGTGAGTGATCACATCATCATGATTATCTGGGTCATTAAGATCTTTTTTTTTTTTTTTTAATCATTCTTCTGTGTGTTCTTGCCTCCTCTTCTTAATATCTTCTGCTTCTGTTAGGTCCATACCATTTCTGTCCTTTATCAAGCCCATCTTTGCATAAAATGTTCCCTTAATATTTCTAATTTTCTTGAAGAGATCTCTAGTCTTTCCCATTCTGTTGTTTTCCTCTATTTCTTTGCATTGATCACTGAAGAAGGCTTTCTTATCTCTCCTTGCTATTCTTTGGAACTCTGCATTCAGATGCTTATATCTTTCCTTTTCTCCTTTGCTTTTCGCTTCTTTTCTTTTCACAGCTATTTGTAAGGCCTCCCCAGACAGCCATTTTGCTTTTTTGCATTTCTTTTCCATGGGGATGGTCTTGATCCCTGTCTCCTGTACAATGACACGAACCTCATTCCATAGTTCATCAGGCACTCTATCTATCAGATCAAGTCCCTTAAATCTATTTCTCACTTCCACTGTATAATCATAAGGGATTTGATTTAGGTCATACCTGAATGGTCTAGTGGTTTTCCCTACTTTCTTCAATTTAAGTCTGAATTTGCCAATAAGGAGTTCATGATCTGAGCCACAGTCAGATGTTGTTTTTGCTGATCTTGTTTTTGCTGAGTGTATAGAGCTTCTCCATCTTTGGCTGCAAAGAATATGATCAATCTGATTTTGGTGTTGACCATCTGGTGATGTCCATGTGTAGACTCTTCTCTTGTGTTGTTGGAAGAGGGTGTTTGCTATGACCAGTGCATTCTCTTGGCAAAACTCTATTAGCCTTTGCCCTGCTTCATTCTGTATTCCAAGGGCAAATTTGCCTGTTATTCCAGGTGTTTCTTGACTTCATACTTTTGCATTCCAGTCCCTTATAATGAAAAGGACATCTTTTGGGGGTGTTAGTTCTAAACGGTCTTGTAGGTCTTCATAGAACCATTCAACTTCAGCTTCTTCAGCATTCCTAGTTGGGGCATAGGCTTGGATTACTGTGATATTGAAATGTTTGCCTTGGAAACGAACAGAGATCATTCTGTAGTTTTTGAGATTGCATCCAAGTACTGCATTTCGGACTCTTTTGTTGACCATGATGGCTACTCCATTTCTTCTGAGGGATTCCTGTCTGCAGTAGTAGATATAATGGTCATCTGAGTTAAATTCACCCATTCCAGTCCATTTTAGTTTGCTGATTCCTAGACTGTGGACATTCACTCTTGCCATCTCGTTTGACCACTTCCAATTTGCCTTGATTCATGGACCTGACATTCCAGGTTCCTATGCAATATTTCTCTTTACAGCATCAGACCTTGCTTCTATCACCAGTCATATCCACAACTGGGTATTGTTTTTGCTTTGGCTCCATCCCTTCATTCTTTCTGGAGTTATTTCTCCACTGATCTCCAGTAGCATATTGGGTCCCTACTGACCTGGGGATTTCCTCTTTCAGTATCCTAGCATTTTGCCTTTTCATACTGTTCATGGGGCTCTCAAGGCAAGAATACTGAAGTGGTTTGCCATTTCCTTCTCCAGTGGACCACATTCTGTCAGACCTCTCCACCATGACCTGCCCATCTAGGAAGGCCCCACAGGGCATGGCTTAGTTTTGTTGAGTTAGACAAGGCTGTGGTCCATGTGATCAGATTGGCTAGTTTTCTGTGATTATGATTTCAGTGTGTCTGCCTCTGATGCCCTCTAGCAACACCTACTGTCTTACTTGGGTTTCTCTTACCTTGGACTTGGGGTATCTCTTCACGGCTACTCCAGCAAAGCGCAGCCACTGCTCCTTACCGTGGACAAGGGGCATTTCCTCGTGGCCACCCCTCCTGACCTTGAACATGGACTAGCTCCGCTTGTCCCTCCTGCGCCTGCACATCCACTGCTCCTTGGATGTGGGGCTCCTCCTCTCGGCCGCCACCCCTGACCTTGGGCATGGGGTAGCTCCTCTAGGCCGCTCCTGTGCCATCGTAGCCTGGCACTCTCAGTCGCCACCCCTGACGTTGGGTGAGGGGTAGCTCCTCTTGGCCACGCTTCTGCACGGTCCGTGGCAGCCAGTGTGCTTCTGCCAACCAAATAGAAGGTGTTTGCATTCTTCATACCAGAGGATTGCCTCTTGAGACAAGAGTAAAGGAGTGCAGGCCCTACATACACCCTGATCCTTATCAGTAAGGATCTTGAACTTGCTGTTGAACTATTACTATAAAACTCCTCACCAAATCTTTCCACATTGGGACACACAGCTTTTGAGGGACAAGAGCTCACTGTGTGCCTGGCAAAACAATAAAGTTATCCTTTTCTACTCTACACAAAACTGTCTCTGATATTCAATTCAGCACTGGTGCCCAGAGGCTCTTTTCAGCATCACAGGTGCACCTGCTGGTATTCAGAGAAGAAGCACCCTCTCTCAGTCTGTTGGTACCTTCCCAGCTGCCCTCCCCTGAGAAAAGGAGAAGCAGGGGCTGTTTTTCTTGGCCTTGTCTGCCTCATTATAGTAGAAAATGAGGAATGAGCATGGCTCGGCCTGGGTGGGGCACAGAGGCTCAGGAAATGGCTGAAGAAAAAGAACAGTGTGGGCCCCAGTAGTTCAGGAGGGCTTTCCAAGGGAGGTGACCCATTCACTATGATTAGAAAGGGCAGGGATTGTGACTCCCTGCCTGCAATGCATCCTTGAATTGAGCCTAACTCATGCCTAATACGAGCTACTCCTTGATCTCCCTCCCACGGGTGAGTGAAGAAAGAGGAGGAGCCTCCTCTGTTAGTGAGCAGAGCTCTTCCTTGCTGCCCACCTTCGGGGTACACCCTTGTCTATGATGGGGTGGGGCCCTGCCCACATTAGCTCTTACCTTGCTATTTCCATGGCACTGCCCTTGCGAAGTGTAGACAGATTCCAGCTGGTGGAGGTTCTCCTTGTCAGAGATCAATGGCCCACCTGCCAACAGCCATGATCCACTTTCTGCCTGACATAAGTTTGTCAGGATGGTTTGATGTGTTTTTTAAAAAGTAAATGAAAAGTTTTCTTCTTTTCTTTTTTTTTAAACAAAAAAGCTTTACCTTGGCCCCTTCATGTACATGAGTGGCCTGAATTCCTGTGCAAAGAGAGAAGATGAGAAGTCTCAGGAATTTCCTGCTCATCCGAACCGTGTGGCAGTGCTGCAGGCTGCCTGCTTCAGGTGGGCTGAACCTAGAGATGGATTTTGAGGGCAGAGTCTGAAGCCCCTCTCTTAAAGCCCACCTAGAGCTCTACCTGCGAAATGGAGTATTTTCTGACATATTACTAAACAAGGATGTTGCAGCCATCAGGGATGCCAGCCCTCCAAATGTGAATTTCTGAGCCCAGGCAGAACAATGCCTGGTATCCAACAAGTTGCTTCCACTCCCTACAGTGAGTGAGGAATTAAGGATGTGAATAATCAAATCACAGCATGCTGGCCCCAGACAGCTGAGATACATATGAAAGGAATGATTTCAGAAACCCCAGACTCTTACATCTTCCCATATATAGAAAAATGTTAAATTCCTTAGCTTGAAATATCTGGTTTTTATTAGTTAACAATTTTTGATGTTCAGACTACCCACCCCTTGCTGCAAGTTTCTATATAACTCCTCCCTCTCCTTGAATCAATTTTCTCAGAGTCACTTGAGATGCTGTCTCCTGGGAGCTTGAAGTCCTAAAAATTCCCACCAAATAAAACATAGCTCTCAAGTCCTAGGTCGTGACTACTTTTTTAAGCCAACAGTTTTGGCAACCACCACGAAGGGACTCGGAGCAGATTCCTCTCCTCTGCCTGAACTCTGTGAGGATACAGGGTCTTGGTACCAGCAAAGGCCCCATGCTTGTTCTCAGTTTATATCCTCCAGGTCAAATGCTTCGTTCTAAAACAAAAACATTTTAGTTAGAGATAGTAATGTACTCAGCTGAAAATAATATTCCAACCTGTAGGGATGGTGCTTTCTCAACAGCCAGTAAGAGGTAGGCAAAAGTCCTAAGGTAGTCACCCTTCCTCAATTAAACATCAATAGCAACAACAATATAACCTTCTCTCTCTTTTGAAACATGTGAAGCCTAGAGGAGCAGCAGCTACCTTGTGATCATGAGGCAATGTTTGCGGTCACAAACCACATGCAGAGGACAAAGAGCAAAAGGAGAGAGCGAGCCTGCTTCCCAGGGCAAGGCTGAGCCAAGACCGGTCATGGACTCCCTGTTGTTGGACCTTTTGCTGCTTGAGACAAGCAAACTCTTCCCTAGTCCTGCCACTCTCATCATTTCCCTGAAACTTGCAATCTGATATGGATCACTGACATGCTTCTCTGCCACACTGGTGAGCCTTAAGGCTCTTTTTCTCCCCGGTGCTCTTTCCTTCTAGCAGCTTCACAGACCTTTCTCATTCTTCCTGTCACTCTTCTCCCTCATTTGCCCTTTAAATCATTGTTCCATCAAAAGTGTCTTGTTCTTTCCTGCCTCAGGGCCTTTGAATAAGCTGTTCCCTCTGTCTGAACTTCTACCCTTTCTTGTCAAGGTTAAGCTCTGATTTGTTTTTAGGATTTGAGAGAAGCTTCAAGAGGCCCCCAATTAGGTCAACACCCATCATATAATCCCATGATGAATGCAACTTTCCTTGGCAACATCGCCATGCTCACAGTTCAATGCTGCTTCCCAAGGGATCAGAAGTCCTTGGACAAAGGGACCAGGCTTTTGTGTCCCATGCTATGTCCCAGCATCAAGCACAGGTCCCAGCACATAGCAGATGCTCAATAAACTACTGTTGAGACTTCCCTGATAGTCCAAGTGTTAAGAATCTGCCTTCCAATGCAAGGGACATGGGTTCAATCCCTGGTAGGGGAACCAAAATCCCACATGCCTTGGAGCAACTAAGCTCTCACACTGCAACCAGAGAGACCGCATCTCGCAACTACTGAGCCCACACACTCTAAAGCCCATGCTCCACAGGAGAAGCCTGTGTACCACAGCTAGAGAAACCCTCACCTGCCACATTTATAAGAAGCCTGCACACCACAACAAACAGCCTCCAGACTGCAACAAAGACTCAGAAGAGCCAAAAAGAATTTTTTAATGGCATTAGAAAAAATTAATTAAAAAATAAATTACTGTTGAATGAATCAACAACCATGCCATCACACACTGTGATGAAAACATGTCACACTGTGAGAGCCCCTATCATGCTCACCTGCAGGGGAGGCTCAGCCTGGAGGGAAGGTGGGCTCTGAGAGGCAACAGGGTTGAAGGCAGAAAAAGACTGTTAGGTCAAGAGAAAGACACAGAACACCCAAAGGCCATGCAAGGAGGGTGGTTTGGTTGACAACAGCAAATGAGTGGAAGGTGGTATGGATCAGGCAGTAAGACCAGGCTACACAGGCCTTGGGGACCTGACCAGCCAGCTAGTGGTTCTGGAGATAGTGGAGAGCAGCTTCTAGTGTGTTATGCTGATTCAGTGACCTCAGCATGTCTGTGTTTTCAAAGCTTCCCTCTGCCCTCAGGGTGGGAATGTTAAAGAATTGTGAGGGGACATACAGACCCCCAGGCGGTCCCCTACAGTAACCCAAGTGTAAGCATGGGAAACACCTCCGCTCTGTTCCAAGAGTTTTGCATATATCAGGTCATCTCACCACCAACAATCTTGGGGTGGAGGAAATGGAGGCATGGGCAGTTTAGAACCCATTCAGGTCATATGGCTGGACAGTGGGCGAGCCTGGATTGAACTGTGCCTCAGGATGGCTGCGACACAGGGTCCCGGTCTCTATGGCAGGGGCAAGGGCACGATAGAGAATATTACAGAGGAAGTGAATTAGATGGGACTGTGAGAGAGGAGCATCTTAAAAGCAAATCTGAACCAAATAAGGAACAATTGTAAGATTTACTAAAACTGGATATCACCGTTACACGTTTTCCATGCCTGAAACTGTGTGTGTATGTGTGTGTGTGAAGGTGTGTACGGACACACAGCATTGTTGCTCCCTGGAGGTTGTCAGGAGATCTTGGAAACAATTGTTTCTGTGTCTTGCTGGGACCGGAGACCAGGTGAGAGCAGGTTGAGGAATGTGTGGGACTGAAAGTATGGAGACAGCAAGTCTAGACTATTCTTTGGAGAAATTTAACTCTAAAGGGGAGGAGAGAGAAAGGTCAGTAGCTAGTGATATGCAGAGTGGAGATTTTCTTTTAATTTTAAGGAATTAGACACTGCAGACAGACTTGAGTCTCCTGTGAACCTCTCCTCAACCGCCTCCTCATCCTCAAAGGTGTCGCTGTCTGGGACTTGCTGTTTGTCACTGTCGTGCATACAGGTGTAGGGGAAGTAACGTTCATGGCAAGTTCAAGAATCCCAAAAATGAAGTCTGATGACAGAATATCAATGGATGAAATGAGGAAAACAGAATCCTTCAGTTGCTACTTTACTTTTTTCTTGTCATTCTAGGAAAATGGTCTCAGGAGTAAAGGAGTAGAAAGCCAGACAGAAACAGGAGGCAGATGTGGGGCAGCTGTGACTAGTCTCTTCTTTAATGGGTAGCTCGTGAAGATGGCCTGGGGAGGTCCCTCAAGTGTGCCTCTAGGCTCTATCCTTTACCTTGTCTTCACAGCCACTGAGTCTTTGATGACTTGTGTGAAGTCATGTGAAAACTGCTTTCAGGTAGTGTGCAGAGTAGGACGTGGGACATGAGCTGAGGCTTGAGTCTGAGTAGGTAAGCACAAAGGGAAGAGGAGTTATAAGACTAGAACGTGGGCCTTGGAGGAAAGATGAACTTCAGAGCACTACAAGTCAGCTGGACTGGTCCAGGGCTCCATGAAGACAACCGGGGGAAGTCTTCGTGGCAAGTCCCCTTTGACAAAGCCCCTGAATCCCTGTGGAAGTGGACAATCCAAGGAGAAAACCAGAAAAGGACAATCTAGGAGTTGTTGGGGAGATAATAGGAATGAGAGGGGGGTGAATTGTCAGGAGTGTGAACTAAAGAGCTGTCCAGGTGTGAGCATGGCACGCCAGCCAAGAGCTGGGGTCAGGGCAGGCTTCCACAGACACAGACGTTTTGAAGACGGTGGTGCAGGGGTGATTGGAAAAACCCAAGCTAGATCCTCTAGATCTGATATTTGTTAACACCCACAGATGTACAGAAGCTACAGGGAGGAAAGCATATGATAGAAGACAACTCAAGTTGCAACATGGTGTGCTGGAGAAATAGACTAGATCCAGTTAGCACAGCGGTTCATAAGGATAAGCATCAGGGGTCCTTGGGGCTAAAATCTATCATCTGAGTAGAAGATGGGGAAGATACTGCTTAGCATGTTTGACAAGTTGGGCTTTTATTTATACAGTCAGCAAATATACTGATTCTGCAAAGGCTTTTCCAAACCTGGGCTACACTCTCCAAGGTTAGTATGTGGCACAGTTAGGTCTTTGTAGACTCGGCACAGATAAGCCCACACCTGGGGAATGAGTCTCAATTCATGGAGTCCCACTTGTAGAAGAATTTGAGCAGACACCTGGTGGCAAGGACAACTTGTCAAGTTAAAAAAACGTTAAAATACTAGGGAGATTTCACCTGAGACAAGAAGACTCAGAAAGGATTTAAGACCTGTGTGTGTGTGTGTGTGTGTGTGTGCTCAGTTGTATCACTCTTTTCGACCCCATGCACTGTAGCCCACCAGGTTTCTCTGTCCATGGAATTTTCCAGGCAAGAATACTGGAGTGGGTTGTCATTTCCTACTTCAAGGGATCTTCCCGACCCAGAGATTGAAACTACGTCTCTTGTGTCTTCTGCATTGGCAAGCTAATTTTTTACCACCACTCCACTTGGGAAGCCTAATCTTCACATAAATAAAGGCAATAAGGATTCAGACTAACCAGTCCTAATCCAAGAACTAGCATTAGGACCAAAGGGCGGGAGTCAGAGGACAGACCCTTCAGGTCTAAGAAAGAAACCCCTAGGACCACTCAAAGCTGCTTGAAAGGGAAAAACTGTCTCAGTGTACATTGTATTCCCTGGCAAAGGACAATCTTGCAGCAGATGAGGCAGAGGGAAAAAGATGGAGCTAAACCAGAGGAATGACCAATTAACCTCAAACTCCAAAAGCAGATTTCGTTTCTGAAAAATTCTCTCCAAATATTTAAAGATGATATTCATTCCCTGATGACAATGGACAAATGAGGCTACATTGTTTATATTGATGAATTAACACAAGTGTCATTTAAAAGAATTTTCATTTATCCATTTAAATATGTGTCAAAAAACAGAAGAGAAATAAAATATGCTGTTTCATATCAGGTGCTGTGGCTATATGTATTTTTTATCTTTATCTTTATTTTTTTTATTTATTTTAATTGGAGGCTAATTACTTTACAATATTGTATTGGTTTTGCCATACGTCAACATGAATCCACCACGGGTATACACGTGTTCCCAATCCTGAACCCCTCTCCCACGTCCCTCCCCATACCATCCCTCTGGGTCATCCCAGTGCACCAGCCCCAAGCATCCTATATCCTGCATCAAACCTGGACTGGCGATTCGTTTCTTATATGATATTATACATGTTTCAATGCCATTCTCCCAAATCATCCCACACTCTCCCTCTCCCACAGAGTCCAAAAGACTGTTCTATACATCTGTGTCTCTTTTGCTGTCTCGCATACAGGGTTATCATTACCATCTTTCTAAATTCCATATATATGCATTAGGATACTGTATTGATGTTTTTCTTTCTGGCTTACTTCACTCTGTATAATAGGCTCCAGTTTCATCCACCTCATTAGAACTGATTCAAATGTATTCTTTTTAATGGCTGAGTAATACTCCATTGTGTATATGTACCACTGCTTTCTTATCCTTTCATCTGCTCATGGACATCTAGGTTACTTCCATGTCCTGGCTATTATAAACTGTGCTGCAATGAACATTGGGGTACACATGTCTCTTTCAGTTCTGGTTTCCTCGGTGTGTATGCCCAGCAGTGGGATTGCTGGGTCATAAGGCAGTTCTATTTCCAGTTTTTTAAGGAATCTCCACACTGTTCTCCATAGTGGCTGTACTAGTTTGCATTCCAACCAACAGTGTAAGAGGGTTCCCTTTTCTCCACACCCTCTCCAGCATTTATTGCTTGTAGACTTTTGGATCGCAGCCATTCTGACTGGTGTGAAATTGTACCTCATTGTGGTTTTGATTTGCATTTCTCTGATAATGAGTGATGTTGAGCATCTTTTCATGTGTTTGTTGGCCATCTGTATGTCTTCTTTGGAGAAATGTCTGTTTAGTTCTTTGGCCCATTTTTTGATTGGGTGGTTTATCTTTCTGGAATCAAGCTGCAGGAGTTGCTTGTATATTTTTGAGATTAGTCCTTTGTCAGTTGCTTCATTTGCTATTATTTTCTCCCATTCTGAAGGCTGTCTTTTCACCTTGTTTATAGTTTCTTTTGTTGTGCAGAAGCTTTTAATTTTAATTAGATCCCATTTGTTTATTTTTGCTTTTATTTCCAATATTCTGGGAGGTGGGTCATAGAGGATCCTGCTGTGATTTATGTAAGAGGGTGTTTTGCCTATGTTCTCCCCTAAGAGTTTTATAGTTTCTGGTCTTACATTTAGATCTTTAATCCATTTTGAGTTTATTTTTGTGTATGGTATTAGAAAGTGTTCTAGTTTCATTCTTTCATTCTTTCATAGATGCAAAAATACTTAACAAAATTCTAGCAATCAGAATCCAACAACACATTAAAAAGATCATACACCATGACCAAGTGGGCTTTATCCCAAGCATGCAAGGAGTCTTCAATATCTGCAAATCAATGTAATATACCACATTAACAAATTGAAAAATAAAAGCCATATGATTATCTCAATAGATGCAGGGAAAGCCTTTTACAAAATGCAACATCCATTTGTGATAAAAACTCTCCAGAAAGCAGGAATAGAAGGAACATACCTCAACATAATAAAAGCTATATGTGACAAACCTACAGCAAACATTATCCTCAATGGTGAAAAATTGAAAGCATTTCCCCTAAAGTCAGGAACAAAACAAGGGTGCCCACTTTCACCACTACTATTCAACATAGTTTTGGAAGTTTTGGCCACAGCAATCAGAGAAGAAAAAGAAATAAAAGGAATCCAAATTGGAAAAGAAGAAGTAAAACTCTCACTGTTTGCAGATGACATGATCCTCTACATAGAAAACCCTAAAGACTCCACCAGAAAATTACTAGACCTAATCAATGAATATAGTAACGTCACAGGATACAAAATCAACACACAGAAATCCCTTGCATTCCTATACACTAATAATGAGAAAATATTTTTATCTTTAATCCTAAACATGTGTCCCCCATCCCTGTTTCATGATCTGTTTCACATATGGTAATATACATGTTTCAATGCTATTCTCTCAAATCATCCCACCCTCACCTTCTCCCACAGAGTCCAAAAGTCTGTTCTTTATATCTTTGTCTCTTTTTCTGTCTCTCATATAGACACATGTACGCCCGTGGCTGATTGGCAATGTATGGCAAAAACCACCACAATATTGTAAAATAACTAGTCTTCAATTAAAATAAATAAATTAACCTTAAAAATTAATCCTAAACAACCCTATGAAATAAATATTTCTATTTGCCTTTAATAGATCAGAGAACTGTGGCTCATAGAGGTTATACACTTTGAAATGAGATTGGATAGACCATAATTGAGAAATCAAAAACTTAAAATGAACTTCATGGGAATTCAAGCTTCTGATTAGGATATGAAGAAACTGGAAAAAGCATTGCTCTCACTTTACAACCAAAAAATTCTGGATAATTTGCAAAAATCACGATTTTTCTTGAATAAGTAAGAGGTCTGAGATTGGAACAAAACAATTAACCCAAAATCTAAGGGAAAGCAAGCACCTCCAGTGAGAGATAGGGCACAAGCACTTATTTGCATCAGACAATGGACACAATATAAAATGCTAAGATCTCATCTAAAAATTTTAACAAATATCTAAAGGTTTGTGTGTGTACTTAATCGTGTCTGACTCACTGTGGCCCCATGACTGTAGCCCGTCAGGCTCCTCTGCCTATGGAATTTTCCAGGCAAGTAAATATCAAAGTGAGGTGCCATTTCCTTCTCCAGGGGATCTTCCTGACCCAGGGATTGAACCTGTATCTCTTGTAAAGACTGTGCATTCCCAATACAAGGGGGCCCAGGTTCAATCCCTGGTCAGGGAACTAGATCCCACATGCCAGGACTAAGAGTTCACACACTGCCACTAAAAGATTCCACGTGCCACAGCTAAGACCTGGTGCAGCCAAATCAATAGATACACGTTGTTTAAAACCTTGATGGAAACTAGAGGGTAGGGAAAACACTACATACAGAGGAACAAATAAAAGAATTATAGAAAACGTTTCACCAGAAACTATATGAGCCAGAAGGCAATAGAGTGACATATTTAAAGGGCTGAAAGAAAAAAAAAAAAAAGTCAATTATAAATCCAATAAAATATCTTTTTAAAACAAAGGAGAAATAAAAACATATTCATCAAACAAAACAAAAAATATATTGCCAGTACAACTACTCTAGAAGAAAATTCCTCAGAAAAAATGTGATACAACAACCTAGATCTACACAAAGAAATCAAAGTGCTGGGAATATCATTAATAAAATGTTACATACATTGTACTGCTCTAAAAACTAGCTTATATATGACCCAAAGTCAGTACAATTTCTCTGTAAAGGCTCGAATAGTAAATGTGTTGTACTTTATGAATCACACATGGTCCCTGTCATGCATTCTTTATTTTTTGCTCTTGTTTTTGTTTATTAGGTTTTGTTATTTTTTTCTAGAGCACTTTAATACGTACAAACCATTGTTAACTTGCAGACCATACAAACAGAGCTTTCAGGGAAGATGAAATAAACAAATGCCTCTCTATTCTCCAAATAATTCTTAGCTAAGTACACTAAAACCCCTGGATGCTATTGTATGAAACAAATAGCAGAAGACTCTGAAAGGTGAGGAGAAGAAAAAAGATGAGCTGAGTGTGTCCTGTCAGGTAGATTTGGATTCAGTAGAATATGTCCACCAGGAAATTGCTAAAGCCAATTCTTAAAAGAGTTTAGGTCCCTCCAAAAAACACTGGGAGAGGCTACTACAGCCCCAGACACCAAAATGGGTATGAATGCTTTTTTGACAAAATAGTGGCCCTATAGTGCCAGTCCTAATTCTCAGCAAAAGGAGATCAGGAACAGGAAAGAAACAATGCCTCAATTTTGTAAAATGTAGTTTTTGACATGTGCATTGGTTTTATTTTTTATTGAAGTATAGTTGATGTAAAGTAATGCTCAAAATTCTCCAAGCCAGGCTTCAGCAATATGTGAACCATGAACTTCCTGATGTTCAAGCTGGTTTTAGAAAAGGCAGAGGAACTAGAGATCAAATTGCCAACATCCGCTGGGTCATCGAAAAAGCAAGAGAGTTCCAGAAAAACATCTATTTCTGCTTTATTCACTATGCCAAAGCCTTTGACTGTGTGGATCACAATAAACTGTGGAAAATTCTGAAAGAGATGGCAATACCAGAACACCTGATCTGCCTCTTGAGAAATCTATACGCAGGTCAGGAAGCAACAGTTAGAACTGGACATGGAACAACAGACTGGTTACAAATAGGAAAAGGAGTCCGTCAAGGCTGTATATTGTCACCCTGTTTATTTAACTTACATGCAGAGTACATCATGAGAAATGCTGGACTGGAAGAAAAACAAGCTGGAGTCAAGATTGCTGGGAGAAATATCAATAACCTCAGACATGCAGATGACACCACCCTTATGGCAGAAAGTGAAGAGGAACTCAAAAGCCTCTTGATGAAAGTGAAAGAGGAGAGTGAAAAAGTTGGCTTAAAGCTCAACATTCAGAAGATGAAGATCATGGCATCCGGTCCCATCACCTCATGGGAAATAGATGGGAAAACAGTGGAAACAGTGTCAGACTTTATTTTTCTGGGCTCCAAAATCACTGCAGATGGTGACTGCAGCCATGAAATTAAAAGACGCTTACTCCTTGGAAGGAAATTTATGACCAACCTAGATAGCATATTGAAAAGCAGAGACATTACTTTGCCAACAAAGGTTGGTCTAGTCAAGGCTATGGTTTTTCCTGTGGTCATATCTGGATGTGAGAGTTAGACTGTGAAGAAGGCTGAGCACTGAAAAATTGATGCTTTTGAACTGTGATGTTGGAGAAGACTCTTGAGAGTCCCTTGGACTGCAAGGAGATCCAACCAGTCCATTCTGAAGGAGATCAGCCCTGGGATTTCTTTGGAAGGACTGAGGCTAAAGCTGAAACTCCAGTACTTTGGCCACCTCATGCAAAGAGTTGACTCATTGGAAAAGACTCCGATGCTGGGAGGGATTGGGGGCAAGAGGAGAAGGGGACAACAGAGGATGAGATGGCTGGATGGCATCACTGACTCAATGGACATGAGTCTGAGTGAACTCCGGGAGTTGGTGATGGACAGGGAGGCCTGGCATGCTGCGATTCATGGGGTCACGAAGAGTTGGACACGACTGAGCGACTGATCTGCTCTGATCTGATAGTTGATGTACAATGTTCTATAGATATTCAATGCAGTGATTCGCCATCTTTAAAGGTTATGATCTATTTTTATATATAAAGTATTGGCCATATTCCTTATGTTGTACAATATATCCTTGCAGCTTATTTCACACTTGATAGTTTGCACCTCTCAGCCCTCTACCTCTACATTGCCCCTTCTCCCTTCTCTGTCTCCTCTTGTAACCACTAGTTTGTTCTCTATATCTGTGAGTCTGTTTCTTTTTGCTTTATTTACTAGTTGTTATATTTTTTTGGATTTCACATATAGGTGATATCATAGCATATTTGTCTTTCTCTGACTTGTTTCACTAAACAGACTTGTGCATTCATTGTAAATTCCAGGATGGCTTTTGCACTCTGTTGAGTTGCTCTGGAAATCAGAAAAGCAAATCCTCCCCTGAAAGGGAATATGCAGTCTGTCGTGCCTGGAATGATGGTGCAGGAGCTCACTCCTCAGTGCCCATTCAGCCCATGGAGCCTCAGAAATACAGGCTAGGGTGGCTTCAAGGGTCTTGGGGTCCAGGGTCACTCACTCAGCTGACCAGTGGGGAAGTATGAGCACACTGTTGCTCAGAGTGTGCATCTGAGCATCTCCTCATAAACTCTCTTCTTTTCTCCTTGCTGGGTGTCACACTGGACTACTCCAGCCCCAAGAGATGCCTTAAGTTGGGGATATACCAGGCCCTGTAGGGGACTCCCAGGTAGCTCTGCTGGTAAAGAATCTACCTGCAATGCAGGAGACCCCAGTTCAATTCCTGGGTAGGGAAGTTCTCCTGGAGAAGGGATAGGCTACCCACTCCAGTATTCTTGGGCTTCCCTTTTGGCTCAAACTATTAAAGAATCCACCCTCAATGAGGGGGATTGGGTTCGATCCCTGGGTTGGGAAGATTCCCTGGAGAAGGGAATGGCAAGCCACTCCAGCATTCTTGCCTGGAGAAGCTCCATGGCCAGAGGAGCCTGGCAGGCTGCAGTCCATGGGGTCACAAAGAGTCGGACATGACTGAGCAACTAAGCACAGCACAGCATAGGCCCTGGAGGAGGCAGAGAGGAAGAAGTAAGCTGGCGCCCCATTCTCACAAAGCCAGCCTCTGAGATGGAGACAGGGGCTCCAAACATGACAGAGAAAACCACGTACAGTTATCTTCCTGCAGTAGAATCGGTGCTGGAGCTGACCCTGGACCACAGGGGCTCCAGGAAACCAGGCCGGTGGAGCCCACAGTGACAGCTGCACGGGAGTGGTGGGTTTACTCGGGGACGGTCAATCAGTGTTTTGTGGGCAGACTGAATTCCAGCACCATCACTCAATAGCTGGTGATGCTAACCACAAATTTCTTCCTATTGCCTCAGTGTCCTCATCTGTAAATCAGGTATCGCTGTGGGAAACTCAACATGGCATTAACCACATCAGAACCATACAATGAGTACAAAGGCACACAGAGTGAGTCAGAAAGCCCAGCCCCTCACCAGGCCTGACATACCCCTATCAGCCTCATTCCTTAAGGGCCTATGGGAGTCACAGGCATTTAATTCCAAGAATTGGGATCCCCTGAGAAGAGGGCTCCTACATTTGATGAATCAGCCCACGGTTCCCTGAGGACACTGCTCAAATCAAACCTTAGATGGGATGTCTGGCCTCCACAGAGACCAAGGAGGGTCAGAGAGGACTCCTGTGGGTCAAGCAGTCAGGCTCAGATTGGCCCAGCTCCAAGACTGGCAGAAGAGCCAAGGCCTGCAAGCTTGGTGGCTTTGAGAGGAGAGGCAGGAGAAGAGGGGTCCACCCACTCCTTCCAACTCTCCTGCAAACAGTTACTGAGAGCAGGATGCAGTGCCACTGAAAATCCCATTTTCCATGCAGCCCATGGCTTTGGGGGGTGGGGGGATTTACCTTGATTTCCACTGTTATTCTGCTACTTGCTGTGCGAGTGACTACTTTTCTCCATCTCTGCAAGGCTCAGCTTCTTCTTCTGTAAAATGAGGTCGTCATCCTCACCTCTTCTGAGGTACTGACTGGGTTAAATGATGTGAGTTCAGAGTAAAGGAATCCAGTGCAGGTCTGGGACAGAGCAGAGCTGGGTGTTTCTTGTTGTTAAATGAGCAGAGGGAGAAAGAGCACACACTCTATCACCACCACTCCTGACCTCCTTGTCCTCCCCTTCCATCCAGCTGGCCCCCAGAGCCCCAGCCTAGACCCTCTTCCATGTGACCTCCAGATCTGACCATGGCACTCCTCTGCTCAAAATCTCTCAGTGGCTCCTAAGTACCATGAGATAGGACCTGGGCACCTAACACTGAATAATCAGCTCTTCTGGGAGTGGGGCCTGCCATACTCACCAGCTCATCCCACCCAACCCTGGCTGACCCCCTGCAACCCAGATCATGAGCACTGTTTGCGCCCCCCCCCCCAAAGACCCTCCTTGCCAGTCCACCTGGAGACAGACACATCCCAGACTCAGCTCACGGGTGTCTTATCTTCTGAGCCTACCTGGGGTCTGCTAGATCCTTCCCACTTAGTGCCCCCACTGCAGCCAAGGAAATACCTGCCTCCATCACAACATTAAGAGCATCTTGTCGGAAGTGCACCTTTTCAAGTCTGTGTCACACTCAGGTCATAAATAATTTGGTATCAAGCTTTATATCTTCTTTATGTAATCTCAGCCAACAGAGCTCTGTGCTTTTGTGTTGCAGGAGTGTTCAGGGATGTTTGTGGAAGGGAGGAATGAATGGAGAAAGAGAGGGAAGGAGGAAGGAAGGAGAAAGTTAGCTAGTTAGTCTGATTGCTGAAATGTAACCAAAGAAGGCCATTTGACCCACGGGAGTAGAATCAAACTTGACTTTGTGCGCCTGAGCTTGAGCAAATGAATCACAGCCTGAGAAGCAAGTTCTTGCTTGGCCTTGATGCCAAGAAATGAAAGGGCTCCGATCCATCTTGCATCTCTCTTTTGTTATCCAAATTATAACATGAAAAGCAGAAGCAGCATAAGGAGGCCCTGTGCATTCTTGGAGGGGGAGGGCAGAGTAGGAAACAAAGACCCCAACATTCCAAGAAGGAGGCTTCCTCACTTTCTAGGCAGCCCTGGCTTCCTTTCAAAGCAAGAAAGGAGCACAAATCTACTGCCATGGCAACCACTCCTAAGCCATCCTGGGGGGTGACAGCTTACTGTAAGTGCTCCAGAAACCAGGCTCCCCCAATGTCCAGGCTACACAAAAGCAGGGGCCCTTTAAGAGGAGTGACAGACCAGACCTTTCAATCCCCTGTCCATACGTAATGATGAATGGAAGCCCCTCTGTCCTCACCCACCACCTGCTCCACTGTGGAATATAATTTCCCTGCCCTGAACTCCAATTTGAAAGCAGCCTGGAACTATAAACCCAAAGAGCTGCTAATAAAGGCTTACACATAAATAGACAAAAGCAGACATCACCTCTTAGCTAGCTCACACTGACCACTGAACTGTGACTGGCAGGAGGAGGCAGCAGATGCAGGCTTCTCTGGGTCCTCCCCAGGAGCCGATGTTCACCCAGCAGGTACTGGGGCCCATGGGGGCCAGGTCTGGATTGGACATGGGGCCAATGACCTTGGTCAAAATTTCCTTGGCATTGTAGCAAGTGAAAGTGTGAAAGTGTTAGTTACTCAGTCGTGTCTGGCTCTTTTCGACCCCAAGGACTGTAGTCCATCAGGCTCCTCTGTTCAGGGAATTCTCCGGGCAAGAATACTGGAGTGGGTAGTCTTTCCCTTCTCCAGGGGATCCTTCCGATGCTGGGATCGAACCCAGGTCTCCTGCATTGCAGGCAGATAGGAACCCTATGTATATTCTCATTTACTCATTGCCATGGCCCTACTGAGAAGGTATCATAAATGAGTTGTGTACATTGCACAACTGCTGTCACAGAAATAGCTATGGGTCCACCAGAATCCATTCTTCCCTTCCTTTTTAATAACAGAACTGTAGCCTGCCACATAGCTACAGCCGGGTAGCAACATAACACACCAGGGGTCTCCTATACTCAGGCAGGGCCCAAAGAGAGTAGAAGAGGTGAGGCCACTTGTGAGCCAAAACCCTTGTAACAAAGGGCTTGCCTCCTACACAGTCTCATTCCTCGTCCTACAAACCTTAGCCTAGGAGGACTCAGGACCCAGCCTGGATCATACAGATGAGGAACCTGGGCAGGCATGTGACAGGTGGATGGACTCTGTCTCAGTTGAGCCTGTGCCTCTGGGGTCTAGTTGCAGCAGTCCAGCAGCAGGCATTACAGGAGCAGCAAGGTCCAAACCACATGGAATTTCATCTAGCTTCAAAGCACACAGTTTATGCTGGTTATATCACCCAGTGTCCAGTCCGATGAACAGAAAGAGAATTTAGTGTGAAGCACCAGTTACAAAAGTATAGGAAGCCTGGAGAATGAGGAAGGAGAAGTTGAGGTCCCTCAGAGGCTATTGGGAAGTTGCCAGAACTGGAGAAATGAGACAAGACAGTGCAGCTTGGAGATGAAATGCCTCCCAGGAGCACATGCTGCCTCCGCTGCCACTGTCAGAGCCCTGTTCCCCACCACTTAGCACCAAAGGAGAGGTCCTCACTCCCTAGGATAGCGCAGGAGCCAGAGCCCGTGAGCTAGCCTGCCGCAGCTGAAACCGGTCCACCTTCCAAAATCCAGGAGCCTATTACAGCTGCCAGAGGCAGCAGTAGACCGAAGAAGAAAAATGATGGTTTCTCTCTGCCTCTGCCTTCCTGTCTCTTGCCAGGGCCTCCCATAGACTGGACTGAATGGATGGCAGCTAGCAAGTCATTCTGGGCAATGTAGTTTCCAGGCTTCCAGCCCCACTGTGACACAGAGGAGAGTGTAGAAGGATGTGGCTGGGGCTGGGAGCCAAGGACAAAGATCCAGCACGTGGGTCTCAGAAAGGTCTAGTACAAGGTGGGCAAAAGTCCCAGGTTCCAGATCTCAGGCCCCTTCTGATTGATGGACAGTGGCTTTCCATGATGCTGCAATGATGATGGCTTTCACTGACGGTGAGAAGGTCTCTGTCCAGGCCTGGGCTCAGTAGGAAACAGGCTGTTAAGCTGTTAACAGCACCTGGAGAGTGGTAAAGTGTGCATTTTCTATTTGTCCCCTCCACTGCAGCTTGAAAGCTTCCAGTGCATGGACCCACATAATCTGATAAAGGCCCACATGGCATCAAATCATCAAAACACATCGGTGTTTCATCAATATAGTCACAGGAACCACTCTCTGCTGAACAGCTCCTGAATGCCAGACATCAAGCTGCATGTTCCTCACTTAATCCTCCTGATGGTCCCATTCAAGAGGCATTTGTATAAGAAAGCTGTGGTACATATACACAATGGAGTATTATTCAGCCATTAAAAAGAATACATTTGAATCAGTTCTAATGAGGTGGATGAAACTGGAGCCTATTACACAGAGTGAAGTAAGCCAGAAAGAAAAACACCAATACAGTATACTAACGCGTATATATGGAATTTAGAAAGATGGTAACAATAACCCTGTGTACGAGACAGCAAAAGAGACACTGATGTATAGAACAGTCTTATGGACTCTGTGGGAGAGGGAGAGGGTGGGAAGATTTGGGAGAATGGCATTGAAACATGTAAAATATCATGTATGAAAGGAGTTGCCAGTCCAGGTTCGATGCATGATACTGGATACTTGGGGCTGGTGCACTGGGACGACCCAGAGGGATGGAATGGGGAGGGAGGAGGGAGGGGGGTTCAGGATGGGGAACACATGTATACCTGTGGCGGATTCATTTTGATATTTGGCAAAACTAATACAGTTATGTAAAGTTTAAAAATAAAATAAAATTAAAAAAAATAATAATAAAATAAAAAAAAAAGAGGCATTTGTGCCCCCATTTTACAATTAAGGACATTGAAATATATGAGGTAGTATAAATTTATTCAAGAAGAAGAAATAAAGAATTGGGTTCCAAATACAACTTACAGCTTTTTCCTTAGGAATCCGCCTCCCACCAATTCCCATGGCAACCTTCCCAGTTCAGGCTCCATCCACATTCAGGGAGACCGGGGGCCTGCACCCCTGGTGTTTTCTCTGCTTCTAACCACGTGATTCCCTAAGTCAGGCTCATCTCCTGTCACCCCCATACTTAATACAAATGCAGTCACGAATCACTTCATGCCTTTCTAGACACTTCCTGCTTTGCTCCAGAGATTCTGACTCAGCAAATCTTTGAGAGAATCTATATGATTATACAGTGGAAGTGAGAAATAGATTTAAGGGCCTAGATCTGATAGATAGAGTGCCTGATGAACTATGGAATGAGGTTCATGACATTGTACAGGAGACAGGGATTAAGACCATTCCCATAGAAAAGAAATGCAAAAAAGCAAAATGGCTGTCTGGGAAGGCCTTACAAATAGCTGTGAAAAGAAGAGAAGCGAAAAGCAAAGGAGAAAAGGAAAGATATAAACATCTGAATGCAGAGTTCCAAAGAATAGCAAGAAGAGATAAGAAAGCCTTCTTTAGCGATTAATGCAAAGAAATAGAGGAAAACAACAGAATGGGAAAGAGTAGGGATCTCTTCAAGAAAATCAGAGATGAGCTGATAAAGGACAGAAATGGTATGGACCTAACAGAAGCAGAAGATATTAAGAAGAGATGGCAAAAATACACAGAAGAACTGTACAAAAAAGATCTTCACGACCTGGATAATCACAATGGTGTGCACTGACCTAGAGCCAGACATCCTGGAATGTGAAGTCAAGTGGGCCTTAGAAAGCATCACTACGAACAAAGCTAGTAGAGGTGATGGAATTCCAGTTGAGCTATTCCAAATCCTGAAAGATGATGCTGTGAAAGTGCTGCACTCAATATGCCAGCAAATTTGGAAAACTCAGCAGTGACCACAGGACTGGAACAGGTCAGTTTTCACTCCAGTCCCAAAGAAAGGCAATGCCAAAGAATGCTCAAACTACCACACTCATCTCACACGCTAGTAAAGTAATGCTCAAAATTCTCCAAGCCAGGCTTCAGCAGTACATGAACAGTGAACTTCCTGATGTTCAAGCTGGTTTTAGAAAAGGCAGAGGAACCAGAGATCAAATTGCCAACATCCTCTGGATCATGTAAAAAGCAAGAGAGTTCCAGAAAAACATCTATTTCTGCTTTATTGACTACACCAAAGCCTTTGACTGTGTTGATCACAATAAACTGTGGAAAATTCTGAGAGACATGGGAATACCAGACCACCTGATCTGCCTCTTGAGAAATTTGTATACAGGTCAGGAAGCAACAGTTAGAACTGGACATGGAACAACATACTGGTTCCAAATAGGAAAAGGAGTTCGTCGAGGCTGTATATTGTCACCCTGCTTATTTAACTTATATGCAGAGTACATCATGAGAAACCCTGGGCTGGAAGAAACACAAGCTGGAATCAAGATTGCCAGGAGAAATATCAATAACTTCAGATATGCAGATGACACCACCCTTATGGCAGAAAGTGAAGAGGAACTCAAAAGCCTCTTGATGAAAGTGAAAGAGGAGAGTGAAAAAGTTGGCTTAAAGCTCAACATTCAGAAAACGAAGATCATGGCATCTGGTCCCACCACTTCATGGGAAATAGATGGGGAAACAGTGGAAACAGTGTCAGACTTTATTTTTCTGGGCTCCAAAATCACTGCAGATGGTGACTGCAGCCATGAAATTAAAAGACGCTTACTTCTTGGAAGGAAAGTTATGACCAACCTAGATAGCATATTCAAAAGCAGAGACATTACTTTGCCAACAAAGGTCTGTCTAGTCAAGGCTATGGTTTTTCCTGTGGTCATGTATGGATGTGAGAGTTGGACTGTGAAGAAGGCTGAGCGCCAAAGAATTGATGCTTTTGAACTGTGGTGTTGGAGAAGACTCTTGAGAGTCCCTTGGACTGCAAGGAGATCCAACCAGTCCATTCTGAAGGAGATCAGCCCTGGGATTTCTTTGGAAGGAATGATGCTAAAGCTGAAACTCCAGTACTTTGGCCACCACATGGGAAGAGTTGACTCATTGGAAAAGACTGATGCTGGGAGGGATTGGGGGCAGGAGGAGAAGGGGACGACAGAGGATGAGATGGCTGGATGGCATCACTGACTCGATGGACGTGAGTCTGAGTGTACTCCAGGAGTTGGTGAGGGACAGGGAGGCCTGGCGTGCTGCGATTCATGGGGTTGCAAAGAGTCGGACACGACTGAGCAACTGATCTGATCTGATCTCTGATAAATCTGTCATTTTGAAAGTTCCCAAAGAGCTCTGGAGACCCCAGGGCTGGGGGCCACATGGCATCTGAAGCCTTCTGATCCTGCTTCCTGCCCCCACAGCCTCACGGCTCAGCCTTTCCAGCCTAGAAGTTGGGGCCCAAGTAAACCTCAACAGGCTTCCTCCCCTCCCCTCCCAGGACCCATGTCTTCTCTCCCGGGGGCCCCCTCCTCACTTCTCCCCCCTCCCGTGGCCCCTCTGCCTTGTTCTGCAAGACTCAGAGCCCACCAGGCCTGTGAGGGAGCGACCCTGCTCTACGCTCTCAAAACCTTGGGCTGCCCTCTCCTGCAGCAGTACCCTGACTAGTCCCCCCCAACCCCGCCCCCGTCAGCACATGGCAAGCCCTTCAGGCCGACCGTGGCCTGCTGGTCTCAATGTCCCCACACCATGCACAGGGTCAGCACCAAGAGAAGCTTACAAATAGAGGCAAGACTGAGCTCACCTAGAAAATGCAGACCATGTGCTCTAATGCACAGGACGGCAGTGAGAATAAAGGGCCATGGCTTATGTGAAGCATCACGCACTCCGCGGGCCTCTGTGAATGGAAGATATTTCAAGAGTTATGTCTCTGCCTCTAAAAATGACCTAAGTCCCTCCCCAGTCCTCCCAGCTTCCCCTTTCTGAGAACTTTATCCAGCACTTGGCATTTTGCCAAAGTGATCCATGACTCACAGGGGTCTGTGTATGAGATAAGACAGCCCCCAAGGCCTTATAAACAGGGATGAGGGATACAGAAGAGTAATTGCAGCTCAAGTGAGCAGAGGCCCCATTTCTCCTGACTCCGTGACCCATGCGATTACATTCATCACAGAGTTTCCAAACCGTTTCCTTGGTAAACCCCATAAAACACAGAGGGAGAGTGAAAGAGAGACTTGCTCTCTCCACCCACAGATTGTCTTGGGCAGCAGGCATTGGTGTGAAAAGTCACTGCACATAGACACCTGCATCTCCCATGCAGACGGATGCGGGACAGGTGTGGACCAGCTTCCGGTTACTGCTGGGCACCTGGATCCTGGTGGTAGTAGACTTTGTGTGATGATATCACTGGTGATATTTATTCACCAGGACAGTGAAAGAGAGAATGTTGACCCTAGACACAGCTGGAGTATTCTGGCCAGGCCTTGTCGTTCAGTGGGGAGAACTGGTCTCGGGTCCAGAAGGCCAGGCCTCCCTCAGGCTCTGACTTGGACCTGGGATCTCAGGGAATCTCTTCTCTGAGCATAGCCTTCTTCTTCAGTCTGCAGAGGGAGTCTGCCCATCGCTGGCTGGTTCTGCAGGTAACCTGCCCACTCAGCCTGGGAAATGGGTTTACCTTGTGACAAAGATTCTTTCCTTGACCAGAGTGTGCTCAGACTACCCTGAGCTTTTCCACGAGGCTCACTTCCGTGTTCCTCTCTGCATCATTCAATTTTAGCAAGAATCCTGCTAAGTCAGTATTAATACTCACTGTGAACCCTCTCCACATTTAAGAGTTCCTCATCCCTCACCATACCCCAGCTTGTGTCTGATCACCCTGGCTTGTTTTACCCTTAAAGTTCCCACTGCAGTAATTTTCCACCACTGACCTGCACCATGCTCCTTGGCTATAATTCCTACCTGCCCAGGCTGTATTTGGAGCTGAGTCCCACCTCTCTCCCCCACTGCCAGACCCTATTGCAGTGATCCCTACACCAACCACCTAGGCCCCCATCTAGTAAAGTCTGATTACTGTCTCTGGCAAGTGTCATGACTATTTTCCCCTTTAATATCTGCATGGGGCATGTGAAGAACACGGCCTTGACCTCAGGCATCCCTGTACTAGGGTCTCCAGGTCATAGAGAAACCAAGACTCAGACCTCAATCTCCTCCCAACTGCTTTATGTCTCATCACAGATCTGCAAAGGGCTTGGGTGAGGGGAGGGGATGGAAAGCTGAGGGTTGGCCATTAGCCAAACCCAGTACCACCACAGCCCAGCTCACGTGCTGGGATCTGGTCCCGTGACCCCTGATGTTAAATCTGTGATCACGACTGTAACTCACAGTGCATTGGAGAAGACTACATGGGAGTCCACATGATCAGTACACTTGCTGTACAGTCCAGGCCCTGATGAACACCCAGGAGGCAGGGTACGTGGAACCCCCCCCCACCCCCCACTGACCCAGGAGGACAGGGCGGACATCACAAAGCCCTGAGAGGCTTCTGACTTGCCCAAGATCCCTTTCTAGGATGTGGCAGTTGTCTGAAATGCCATGCAGAGGCCAAGGCTTTGGATGAAAGGATAAAGGACTGTCCAGTTGTAAGATGCTACCATCCTAATCTCAAGTCATAGAGTCACATGATAGGCATCCTGTTAGGAGCTGCCAGGCCTTGTCTGAGCTATCATCCTATACTCAATAACCAATATGTGGATGCTGTTTATTACTAAGTCCTTTGTAAAGCTCAGTGACAGGGCATTTTAATTGCCTCCAACCCACCATGAAAAGCTGTGTTCCTCAGCTCTCCACTCTTGGCCATGTCTTTCATTTCTTGTCAAAATACTGTAACTGACCTATACCTGCCAACCCTTTGGAAATGCCCATCACAGCTCTAAATTTTAAAGATTACTTGACCATTAAAACAAAAATTCTAACTAAATAGGAAATAAAATTGCATGAGCTTCTTATTGTACCTTTAATAAATGACCACAAACTTGGTGGCTTAAAATAATACTAGTTTATCGTCTTACAGTTTTGGAGGCCAAAAGTCTAGAGTGAGTCTCCCTAAGCTAAAACCAAGGTGCCAGTGAGAATGCACTCCTTCTGGAGGCTCTGGGAAGAATTATTTTCTTGCCCCTTCCAGCTTCTAGAGGCCATGGGCATTGGCTCACGGCCCCCTCTCTGTCTTACAATGGTGGGTTGATTCCTCCTCATGCTGCGTGTCTCTGACTCTTACCCTCTGCCTCCCTCTTCCACTTATAAGGATTCTAGTGAGCAGTCCTTTGGGCCACAAGATAACCCAGGATAGTCTCCCTATTTCACAGTCAGCTGATCAGCAACCTTAACTCCATCTTCAACCTTGACTTCCCTTTACTGTGCAACATATTCCTCAGTTTAGTTCAGTTCAGTTCAGTCGCTCAGTCATGTCCGACTCTTTGCGACCCCATGAATCACAGCACACCAGGCCTCCATTAGGATGTGAGTACCTTTGGAAGCCATTATTTAGCCATTCATTCAACCACAGAGATGAATACAAAATCTTGGTCCATGAAAGCTTTTATGGATATTTGGTCCAGTCATCTCACAAACCCAAAAACTCCTTCCCCAGCATCCCCAGTGAGTAATCATGAAATCTCTGCTTGAATACAACCAGCAACAGCATACTCACTACCAAAGGGCAATTCAACAGCTCTCTGGGTACTCCTAAACCAGAGCCTGTCTCCTGCAACCAGATCTGAGCTCTGTGCTTCAGGAGGCATCAGCATGCATCACACTTCCACCTCTCCTCTGCTGGCACATAGGGTGAGGCGAGCCAGGGGACCTCCCCACCTCCTACCATTCCAGGCATCCCTCTATCACTCCACTTCCACAGGCAATATCCTACCTTAAACGTGGCAGCAGAAGAAATAAAACAGTATAGATGTTACTAAGCTCCTACTCTGTGCCTATGCCAAGCTTCAAGTGACATCAACTGGAGCCTATGAGGCTGACACTGGCAGAGAGACAGAGAGAGAGAGGTGGAGACATTCAACCACTATCATTCGGCTAAGCCACTGAGCGGGGACTCCATCTGGATTTGCTCTGACCTCAAGCCTGTGTCTGTCCATTACATCTCATCACCCCTGCCCTTAGCCCATACTTGTCGTTAGAAAGAGCACTGGAGAGATCTGAGTTTCATTCCCAGTGAACTAACTTGTAGCGTGTAACTTGCATTCCATTTTTTTTTACTATGAATGGGGCTGCCAATAACTTTGCAGGGCAGGGACCATGTTCAGACAGACCAGCAGGGAAAGCTTGTGAACCTATTAGGGGTCCAGGGAAGAATCCGGATCCTTGCTATAGTAGCAGTACATCTTGTGCCCCATTTGCACCAGTTCTCTGGAAGGCTCATCTCGCTTCTGGCATCTACAGAACTAGTTGTTCCTGAAAACCCCAAAGTCATCAAGGTAATGCTCATCCATCCAGCCCTGAAAGGTCCATCACTGACAGGTCACCAAAAATACTTGACAGTCACAGGGAGGGATTTAGTTTCTGGGAGTCCCGCCCAAAAGTCTCCAACATTTTTGGCCTTTGAATATCCTATTTCCACCCAGCAAACTCTATTTGTACCCAAGCATTGTGGAGGTACCAGAAAACTGGAAGTGATAGAGGCCACTGCCTCCTCTAAGGATCAAGACAAGTGTGTGAACAGCTTATTCCAACAGAGTGCTGATCACAAAGGAATCTGGGAACAGGGAGAAGGGCCCTTCACCCTGCCAGTGGGGACCTAAGAAAATGCAGAGGAGAAACATCTGAGTGGGGCCACCTGGAAGAACAGCAGCACCGTGCATGCCAGCCTGGAGGAACAGTCCATAGATGAGCTCTGCCTGCGCCTAGACCTGAGCTGGGAAATGGCCTTAGAAAGCAGTGCCAAGGCAAGGGTGGGGCTCAGGGCTTCAGACGGAGGTTTTGCCTTTGACGAAAGGACTTCCAAGTGAGAAGACTTCTTCTTCTCAGGTCACCATTGGACTGTCCCTTATTTATTCCCGCAGATGCTGGAGTTTACTGTGAATCTCAGAAAATGCAGAATGACACAAAACCTTCATCTTCATATGAAATACACTTAAAATCAGTCTCAAAATGGGATTTTCTTTTGTCCCAAATGAACTGAAGGAAATCAGTTCATATTTTCATCAACAACCCAATATACTTCTCCCTAGGCTCTTATAGAAAGCTCTCCAGATTCAGGTTTGGGTCCATGGTAAGTGGGTGCTGTGACTGCTGCTTTTTCCTTCTCTCTGACACCTGGCATCATTGGGACTGAAGCTGAGAGGCGATGGTGACCCTATCAGAAAGTCAGTTCAGTAGCTCAGTCCTGTCCGACTCTTTGTGGGCTGCAGCATGGCAGGCTTCCCTGTCCATCACCAACTCCTGGAGTTTGCTCAAATTTATGTCCATCAAGTCGGTGATGCCATCCAACCATCTCATCCTCTGTCAAAGCCTTCTCCTCCTGCCTTCAATTTTTCCCAGCATCAGGGTCTTTTCCATTGAGTCAGTTCTTAGCATCAGGTGGCTAAATATTGGAATTTCAGCTTCAGTATTAGTCCTTCCAATGAATATTCAAGACTGATTTCCTTTAGGATTGACTGGTTTGATATCTTTGCAGTCCAAGAGACTCTCAAGAGTCTTCTCCAACACCACAGTTCAAAAGCTTCAATGCTTTGGCACTCAGCTTTCTTTATGGTCCAATTCTCACATCCATACATGACTACTGGGAAAACCATAGCTTTGACTAGACTGTTCTTTGGCAGCAAAGTAATGTCTCTGCTTTTTAATATGCTGTCTAGGTTGGTCATAGCTTTTCTTCCAAGGAGCAAACATCTTTTAATTTCATAGCTGCAGTCACCATCTGCAGTGACTTAAAACTCAACATTCAAAAAAATAATATCATGGCATCCAGTCCCATCACTTTATGGCTAATAGATGGAGAAACAATGGAAATAGTGACAGACTTTATTTTCTTGGGTTTCAAAATCACTGCAGGTGGTCAACTTGGAACAAGTCTGTTGTTCCATGTCCGGTTCTAACTGTTGCTTCTTGACCTGCGTACAGATTTCTCAGGAGGCAGGCAAAGTGGTCTGGTATTCCCATCTCTTAAAGAATTTTCCAGTTTGTTGTTATCTACACAATCAAAAGCTTTGAAGTAATCAAGAAAGCAGAAATAGATGTCTTTCTGGAGTTCTCTTGCTTTTTCTATGATCCAACAGATGTTGGCAATTTGATCTCTGGTTCCTCTGCCTTTCCTAAATCTACCTTGAACATCTGGAAGTTCACAGATCACATACTGTTGAAGCATGGCTTTGAGAATTTTGAGCATGAGATGAGTGCAATTGTGTGGTAGTTTGAACATTCCTTGGCATTGCCCTTCTTTGAGACTGGGATGAAAACTGACTTTTTCCAGTGACCTGAGGCCACTGCTGAGTTTTCCAAATTTGCTGGCATATTGAGTGCAGCACTTTAACAGCATCATCTTTTAGGATTTGAGACCCCATGGGGTGAGGCAAAATTGTATATGAGGGAAGGGAAGAGGCTTGAGGTGCTCTGCATTTCCTTCCCATATAACCATTATGAATAAAACTTCATCAAAGCCTTTACAAGAAAATATAGAATGAAAAAAGCAATAGCAAGTACATAACAATATCAGATGAGTGTTCCAATTGTACTACCCCTCTCCCAAAAAAGAACAAGCATTGGGTTTTCTGTTCACCACTGCAAAGAACCAGGGAGAGTCTGCCTTTGGAGGGGAAGGCAATGGGAATTGAGGGAAATTCTGACTGTACTTCTACAAACTAGCAACAAACAATTGGAAATTAAAATATATTGGATTGGCCAAAAAGTTTGTTTAGGTTTTCTGTACTATGTTGCAGAAAGTTCAAATGAACTTTTTGGCCATCCCAATACATTTTAAACATTTTTTTTAAATACCATTTATCAAAGTATTAAAAAATGTCAAATGCTTAGGGATAGAGCTAACAAAACACATGTAAAATTTGTATACTGAAAATCCCCAGACGTTGGTGAGAGCAATTAAAGAAGATCTAAAGCTACAGAGAAATATAACATGTATGGTTTGGAAGACTCAACATTGTTAAGATGACAGTTCTTCCCAGATTGATCTGGATTCAAGGCAAAGCCATTAAGAGTGTGTACAGGCTTTTATGAAGAAATTAACAAGCTGATTCTAAAACTTATATTGAAAGATCCTGAGTAACCAAAACAAGAAAAAAAAAAGTTGGAAGAATCTGACATCTAGCCTAAATATTTGCTATAAAGCTCCTATAATCAAGGCAGTGTGATAGGGGCATATAGCTAGATACAGAGAGCAACAGAAGAGAATTGAGAGTTCAACCACTGATCTATCAATCAATTTTCAACCAATACGGCAAGCAATTCAATGGGGAAAGGAGAGTCTTTTTGACAAACAAGGCTAGAACAATTGGACATCCTTATTTTTTAATGTATCATGATTCTTTCACCATATACCAAAAAAAAAAAAAAAAAAAAAAAGACATAAAACTAAAATGGAGCTAAACCAAACAGTAAAACTCATTAAACACACACACACACACAAGAGAAAAATGTCTGTGTTCCTGGATTAGGCAAAAAATGTTTTAAGTAACACCTAAAAACTCATAGACCATAAATGAAAAAAAATTTATAAATTAGACTTTCACAAAATTGAAACCTGGTTTTAAAAGACACTGTTTTTAAAATATGAAAATAAAGCTACAGACTGGGAAAAAATATTTTCAAAACGTTTATCTGATAAAAGACATTTCCAGAATACGTAAAGAATGCTTATAATTTCATAATAAGAACAACAACTCAATTTTTTTAATGGGCAAAATATTTGAACAAGCACATTACCAAAAACAGATATATGAATAGCAAACAAGCACAGAGAAATGCACAGTGTCACTACTCATTAGAGAAGTGTGTCAGTCTTCTGAGCTGCCATAACGAGTAACAGATCAGGTGGCTTGAACAACAGAAATGTATTTACTTACCATTCTGGAGACGGGAAGTACAAGATCAGGATGCCAGAGAGTTAGTGTCTCCAGGGCAGCTGTCCTGGGTGGTCCCTTGCAGCAGCTCCCTCTTCACTGTGTCCTCACCTTGGCTTTTTCTCTGTGTATGCATCTCCCTGGTATCTTTCTTTTTTTTTTTTTTTTTTTTTTTTTGAGGTATAATTAACATTTAACACTATATTAGTTTCATTTGGTTACATTGTGAACTGATCACCACAATAAGTCTGTTTAACATTTATCACCTTACATAATTACAAGTATGGGTTTTTTCTGTGATGAGAACTTTTAAAATCTACTCTATTAACAGCTTTCAAATATGCAGTATGGTCTTATTAACTATAGTTATCACGCTGTACCTTACATGCCTAGTACTTATTTATCTTATAATGGAAAGTTTGTAACTTTTGACCTCTTTCAGCCATATCTCCCTCCTCTAACGCCCACCCCATCTCTGACAACCAAAAGTTTGGTGTGTTTTTGGGGGGAGGGATGGTTCTTTTATTTTCTGTCTCACA